>NC_064279.1:0-685000 GCF_003254725.2 Canis lupus dingo | reverse complement strand
ACTTTTAGGTTTAGTTGTGTAAGCTTAACTATCTTTTTACAGACATGTTTGGCAGAGAATTGGAAGTAATTTGAACTGGAAATATTGAAACAACTAGAAGTTATTTTACTCTTTTTCTTTTTTTTTTAGACAATAAACATGTATTGGACAAAATTATTAGCAATCAGCAGAAAAAGTTTGCACTGTTTGGTATACTCAATGAAATTTCAGTTTTGTGTTTCTTTAGGTGCTTCAATTTTTGCATAAAAGGTTCACTCCAGACAGATGCAACGATACCCCATAGGCATAAGTGTTACCTTGTAGTGGGCAACAGGCAATTAAAATCTACCAAAATCACATTTCACTGTAAATGTCATTCTAAGAGGGAAAGGATGTAAAGTTTGCCGGATCTATGCCCTGTTTCTAAGGGAGGGGAATATCTTCAAAATATTTAGGCAATTCACATGTATCAAATGTCACCAATTTCAAAAAGAGCCCATTTCTAACATCTGTTACTTAAAGGAGTATCTGTTATGTAATAGAAATAGCTTCTGACAGCTTTTAGTAGCTGCTTTGGGAGTGTGAACTTTCTGATTAAACACTAATTGATCACTCCTAGAATGTAAATTCTTACTAACATTTAGAGAAAGAATGTAAGCTCCGTAAAGACAAGGATTTTTGTCTTTTTTGCTCAGTACTGTACCTGGCCTAGAGTAAGTGCTCGAATATTTGTTGAAATGACTCTGCTGAAGTATTTAAGGTATAACCATTATATAAAAAAAACACATTTTGGCCACAGGCATTCTTAATGCAACCACAATAAATAGGTTTCAGACATAGTCTTATTTTAGGGGAGTTCAAGAACTGAAAAGAAAACAAAGGTAAGAGGACATGCACACTAGATTTCCCATGTTGGATATTATATTTATATACTTTCTCTGAGATTGTTAACAATCTGGCAGCCATCACAGAGGCCCACTTAATCTAAAAAACTGGTACTTATGGCTAGGACATTGTGGGCCTCTATTTTCTGTATAACTCTTAACTCCTTTTTCTCAAAATCCTTCCCTTGCTTTTGAGTAATTTATTTTTAAATATTTCACTTTAAAATTTTACATTTTTGTATTATACTAATCTGGCTAATCCTTAAAACGTTAAAGGCAAGACATTACTATATTTCTTAATGAACACACTAAACCTTTACATAGAATTCAGCCCCTCTAAAGCCATCAGATTTTGAGAAGTTTTTAAACATGAATCAAAGAGTCTAGTTTTAAGAACTTAGCTATGAATGGGTGAAATCATTACCCATTTAATATAGTCCCCAAAAGGAATAATAAGAGTATGTAAAATGAAAGAAAAGTCCCTCAGTTTGAGATTCTGTTGCACAATCCTGTCTCCTTTGTTCAAGAGGTTTGTAGTCATTCTCAGAATCCACTCCAGGAACCAACTTCTTAATCTAGACATCAGGCAAACCATTTACGGTAAAAGATACACGAAGATGAACAACACCACGTCGAAGAGGATGAAGAGCCACAGATCCAGCCAGTAGGAATGTCTCAGAAACCGGTGGGCTGTGGGTTGAGGCCGCACTTTGTGGTTCTGCTGCCTCCCAGCCTCCTCCAAGCTTAGCTGCTCCCGGGCCACCTGACCATCTTCTGCAGCTGCCCCCGCCTCCACCACCCACCAGTCATCGCCTGCCGCAGCCAGAAATCCCTCAGGTCCCCTATTTTGCTCTTTTTCTATATGAAGATAATATCTAGTTTATTTGACTAAAAGGCACAGTTAGGGCATTTCTGGGATATTTGTACCATGGAGACTTCATATACTGTTATGGTTTAAAAAGCAGTTTGGAACAAATGGCATTGATTACCTGAGCGATATCTGAAATATGTGAAATATGTGAACAGGGGAAATCGGTAGAGTTGCCATATACTTTTACTTAAACAAAAATATCAATAGTTTGAAAGAGAAAATATGCCAGATTTTCCCTGGGGCCAGATAGCACCTTCAAATAAAGATACATATCAATTTAATGTAATTCCGGAAATTTTGGTGAGGGATTTTTTTCCTAAATATCCAAATCACCAGCTCAAGATAAGCTCACAACAGGTAGATGAGTACACTTTACTTTCTATGATCACAATGCTGTTTGAGCTGGTCAACTGCTTAAAAATGAGACTCTTTTAGTATACAGAAGAGACTCTTGTGACACAAATATGCTTTTCTAAACCATTTTATCATCAGTGTTCAACATTAGCTTAGAAGGCCCACCCTATGAAGAGCTGACACACAGTCATTATTTTGCATCAGTCTAACTTTACCTTAAAGGGCAATCAATTGCATATAGAAAGAAAAACAAATTAGACATGTCTGAAGTAATTGGTACTAAAGAGAAACAACTAAACTCATTTAATGATACCCTACATCCTCATAAACTGGTAATTGTAGTCTATGTGTTGTTCATTTGCAGTTTTAAATAGTCAAAACATTCATGTTTTCTAATGTGACTTCCGAGGAATGCATTATTATTTTTTTTCAAAGGACGGAACCATCTTAATGCTGACGGGAACATAAAGCAGATTACACGGAACGTACACACCTTGTGACCACAAGAAATGCGATGCTGAGCTTGCTGCGGCCCAGTAACTGGTTAGGGCTGTCTATCAGGAGGAAGGGGCAGCGATGGATGAGGACACGCTCGCGGCCAGTACAGAGGGAGGGGGAGGTAGACCTAAGAAAACAATCTGACGCCAGCCTGAGCTGGACTTCCAAAATCAGATGAAACCTCAAATTTCAAGTATATTCTTTGAGATGGGCCGCCTTGAAAACAGTTTTGCCAATCAATTCGAGTATCATATTTTATATATTTTCGGCAACTGTATATGCATTGAAAATCAATCTCACACATAAATGGAGTGTTCTTCAGGAAGCAGAGTTTCAAATATTGTCACATTTTAGGTAACAGATGGACTCAGCCATTCAATTCAAACAATAATTTAAGCACAGAAGCACCAAAAAAGTTACTAAACCAAGGTTCCTTAGTTGGTGATACTATTTTTCAGGTTATGAATATTTGGATCCAGTAGATAGGCAGAAAATAAACAAGAATTATCCGTTGCCTTAATGAATAACTCAAAATTCCCCAGAGGCATAATAATGGAATCCAGTCAAATGCAAAATCAAGTATAGAACACTATTATCCGCCATTCCTCTCAAAGGAAACAAAACCCATATGTATGAGAAATATCTATTAAGATTTCTTTCCAAGCTATTATTGAAACTCAGATTTTTAAAAAGTTGTTTACTTAGCATTTTCAGGATCCACGTTTTTGAAGAGAATTTGCAGTTAGCAAGTAGTGAGTCTCAGTCTTTTTATACGTACAATAGGAATAATAACAATAGTACTTCATAGAGGTGTTGCGAGGATGAAATGAGATAACATCTGCTAAACACTTTGGCATCTGGCACTTGGATTGTGCTCCAAATATACGGTGCCTTTGTTCTATACGTGGCTCGATGCAGACAACAGCTTAGCAAAACCTTTCTGACAGACGGCCTCGGGAGGGGCCTTCACTGGATTTTGAACTATCCCTAAATGTTGAAATAATCACTCCAATCACTATTTTCTAATTGCATCGGCGAGGAAGGCTTTGTCCAAGACACACGGTCTTCACTGGATCAGGATCTGCCTCATTCCACTCTCGGTCTGCGTGAGCACAAATTCAGAGACCACAGAGGAGGACTATCATCTGATCAGGATTTTACGTCTGTGAGACACAATTACAACCTACTATGCTGCGCTCAGAGCTGATATGTTAATTAGGCATTTAATGAGATAAGAGGGACAAAGCAGCAGTATGCATGGGGCATTTCTAGAAACAAACAGAAGAGCAGACACAATGACCACATCACAAGAGGCTGGGGTCCGGAGGGAGCTGGACGGCGGGGTCACTGGGCGGGTCAACTGGCCCCGGGGGGGGGGGGGACACAAGGAGCTGGACAGCTTGGCCCGGAGCCCAGCAGGTGCCTCCCGCACCAGCGCGTGGCCGGCTTAAGGGGTGAGCTCCGAGCACGCAGCCCTGAGGTCTATAACCCAGACGCCCTCCGCTGACCCCCGGGCGGGCCTCGCGGGCAGGCCACGGCTGCTAGCAGAAGTGACCACGAGTGAGGGAGGCCCCCGTTATACAGCCCACAGGGAGCAAGACCTAGAAAGGGCCCAGGAACCAGGGCAGCGGCGCTGGGGCCGTGTCCTCTGACTTTAGGGACCCAAGGCTTGGGTTGGGTTGCTGGAGAGGCTCCCTGGGGCCAAAGTTGGGTGGCTGCAACATTTATTAAATGACATTTGTATGTGTTTTCTGGCCTTGCGTGGAGAAAACCAACGAGTGAACTCAGTTCCACGTGCCAGCTTCCAGGGAGCATAACGGGCAAGAGGTCTCTGTTCTCTTTCCAAATCCAAGATCTCCGCAGACGACATTTGGCCCACATTGGTACCAATGAACGCTATTCCTGAAAAACGGCAAAGTTCCCATATAGCAATAGTTTTGTTTTGAGATAAACTTCACCTAACATACATTTCACCATTTTAACCATTTTAAAGTACACATTTCAGTGACTTTTAGAACATTCACAGTGTTGTGCAACCAGCACCGTTCTCTTGTCCCAGAACACTTTCGTCACCCCGAAAGGAAACCCCATACACACTAAGAAGTCGCTATCCACTCGTCCCTCCTCCCAGCCCCAGCCCCTGACAACTAACATGCTCTCTATCCCTATGGATTTGCCTTAGGAATGTATTTCTTTTGGGAATCTTCTGAATTTGCATTTAATTTTCCAACTGGACATTGTACATAACAGTGTATGCGTGTGTGTGTGAGGGGGATGAAAGTCAATATTCACGAGAAACTTTGCAAGATCAAATCTGTTTAAAATATGCGAACCAAATGAAAACCTGAGAGGTATTTATTTTTCAGTTAGATGTCTGTAATTTAAAGCAGGTGTCTGAACTTAAAGTTCTCAAGGGTTCAGTCAGTTACAGGTCGTGGAAACATCAAACAGCTCTTGAAATACATCTGTCACATTGAAAAAAGGTGTCTGAGCACACGGGGGCTTTGTGTGTAGCCCCTAAATTAAGCTGCAAGGCCCCAGGGCCCCCAGCTCATCCTGGGCCCGAGCTAGTCCCGGGCCGGAGCTCATCCTGGGGCCGAGCTCTTCCTGTAGCAGCTGCTGACAACCCCGTTTCCTCCGAGCCCCGCGCTGCTGACCGTTCTTTATTCTGTGTGTCCTGGGGAGCACCTCAGACACAGCGGAGCACACAGGACGCCGGCGGTAAGTGAAAAAGCAGCTTAGAAATAATAAGACCCCCCCTTTTTCCCCAACCGTAAATACTTCTCAATTTTAGATGGATTGTACATTGTATTCTGGCTGGAATTTATAAAAAGCTAACCTATTCACAAACTTAAGAACTTTGAACACGAACTAGAAAAACTAGAAAATGGTTCTTACAGCATCCTGTTTCTTTTTTTAATTTTTTTTGGTAAAGTGCTTTAAAATTTGCATGGCTTTCTTAGTTATGATTATATTAATAGAGAAGTTGCATTTTTGGAGTTCTAGAAATAATGCATATTTTTGAAAGAATTTTTAATTTTCAGCCAAATAAGTGCTCAGAAGGAAGACCAGCCAGTTGGGTCTTGTGATTTACGCCGTACTCTCTAACCCCGAATGCCACGGCCAGGAGATTCCTGGCATCTTGCATCTTGCACACGTATTTTGAGGACTTTTATTGCATTTTCATTTTCAATTCCTTTTCATTTCATGAGCCTCAACTAAGGGATCTTGTCGCTTTCCGTTGATAAGGACTCGGGACTCGCCGGCCAAGGCCCCGACGCCCAGTGGCTTCGGGTTCTGCATCCGCTCGGTTGCTCTCCAGACTCTCCCCTGCGCGCTTTGCTGTGGCCTCTCCTTTGTCTTTGTCTTTTTCTTCTCCCCGTTTGGGCTCCTGGGGACCCCCTGGGGCGGCAGAACGCAGCCTCCCCGTGACCTCGAGGCACAGACTTAGCTGCCGCCGCCACAGTGCTTCTCAGGCCGGGTCAACTGGAAGCAGTTGTTTCTGCAGCACCTGGATGTGCTTTAAGGCCCCTGGAGGCCGCGCGAAGGTCAGCTCAGCGTAGGGCCGCGGTCCCGTAGCCGCACACGTGCCCCCCAACCCCCCCAGGACTGGGCCCCCGCGACCCGGGTCACCTGCCCCGGACTTCCCTGGGAGCGAAGACCACGGACTTGAAAGCCCTGCGGGAGGGAAGAGGGCACAGGAGGCTGGAAAGGCCAGGCCGTCGGGGCAGCAGGTGGGCGGCGGGTCCCTATCTCCGCCCTACAGGCCGCCCGCCCCGCCCGCGGCCCCGGGAGGCTCCCGATGCGGCGCCCAGATACACCCCCCACCCCCACCCCCCGACCCTGGCGACGGAGGCGGCTCGGGGGCGGGCGCTGCTGGCCCTCGCCTCCCACCCCACCCCGGACCCACCGCGGAGGCCCTGTCCCTGCGCCAGGAGGGTCCCAGCCGGCGGGGCACAAGCGGGAAGGGCCGCGGGGGCGGGGCTGCAGCGGGGCTGGAGGGAGGGCGAGCGCGGCGGCCTCCAGGTGCCCGGCGGGCGGGATGCCCGACCCTAACCCCGGGCTGGGGGAGGGGGGGCGACGACCCTGGGGGCCCGCGGGGGGGCCGCGGGGGGAGGCCGCAGGGGGAGGCCGGGAGAGCGCACTCGGACGCCGGGGGCGCTATGGAGGCCGTGCTCCGCTCCCCCAGCCCGGCGAGGACTCTGCAAGGCGGTGCAAGGCGGCCCCGGCAGCCCCGGCAGCCCCCACCCCCCACCCCGCCCCTGCGGCTCCGCGCGGTCCCCGCGGCCCAACGCCCCCCGCCCCACCCCGCAGCGACCCCCCGCGGCCCCACGCCCCCCGCGGCCCAACGCCCCCTGCAGCCCAGCGGACCCCGCGGCCCCCCGCGCTCCCCCCACCGAACTGCTCCCGCGGCCCCACCCCCCGCGGCCCCGGCAGCCTCCCGTACGCCCCCCCTCTCCCCCCCCCCGCCGCAGCGACCCCCTGCGGCCCAAAGCCCTCTCGGCCCCACGCCCCCGCCCTCCCCCGCTCCCCCCGCGGCCCCGCTTCCCCCCCTCCCGCGGCCCCATGCCCCCCGCCCTACTCCGCCCCACCCCCGTGGCCCAACGTCCTCGGCTCCCGCGCCCCCGCGCCCCCCACGGCCCCCTCAGCCCAGCGGACCCCGCGGCCCCGGCGGCACCCCCTCTCCCCCCCCCCCCCGCAGCGACCCCCTGCGGCCCAAAGCCCTCTGGGCTCCACGCCCCCGCCCTTCCCCGCTCCCCTGCGGCCCCGCTTTCGCCCCTCTCGCGGCCCCATGCCCCCCGCCCTACTCCGCCCCACTCCCGCGGCCCAACGTCCTCGGCTCCCGCGCCCCGCGCCCCCACGGCCCCCGTGGCCCAAAGCCCCCCGCAGCCCAGCGGACCCCGCGGCCCTGGCGGCACTCTCTACGCCACCCCCTCCCCGCAGCGACCTCTGCGGCCCAAAGCCCTCTCGGCTCCACGCCCCCGCCCTTCCCCGCTCCCGTGCGGCCCCGCTTCCGCCCCTCTCGCGGCCCGATGACCCCCCCCCCCCGCCCTACTCTGCCCCCGCCCTGCGCGCTCCGCCCCACCCCTGCGGCCCAACGTACCCCCCCCCCCGCAGCCCAAAGCCCCCCGCGGCTCAACATGGCCCCAGGCCCCCCGCCCTCTCACGCCTCCCCCGCCCCCCCCCGCTCCCCCCCCGCGGCCCCCTCCGCCTCCCTCCTCCTCCGTGGCCCCCGCCCCCCCCCCCGCCCTGTCACGCCCCCCCCCCGCGCCCCACACCCTCCGCGGCCCCCGTTTCCCCTCGCGGTGCCCGTCCCCGCCTCCCTCCCCCCCCCCCCGCCTCCCTCCCTCCCTCCCTCCCCCGCGGCCCCCGCTCCACACCCTCGCGGCCCTGGACCTGGCCGGCTCCTCACTGGCGGCTGTGGGCGGGGGGCGGGGCCGGGGCGGGGCCGGGGCGGGCGGGGCGGGGCGGCTCGGGCGGGCGTCCGCGGGGAGCCCCGCCCCGGCCCGTATAAGCGCGCGGGGCGCAGCGGGCGGCCGGCGGCGGCGCGGGGTCGGGTGCGGGCGGCGGCAGCGCGGCCTCCGCGCCTCCATAAGGCTTTGCCTTTCCGACTTCAGCTACAGTGTTAGCTAAGTTAGGAAAGGAGACCCCGAGGGCCCCGGTTCTCCCGCTCCCTGCCCCGCGGTCCTCGGTGCTCGGCGGGGCCCGCGCCTTGCACGCCTTGCCTTGCACGCCTTGCACGCCCTGCTCGCCCGGAGCCAGCGGCCGCGGCGCTGCGGGGTCGCCCGGGGTCATGCCCAAGGCCGGGGAGCAGGCCCGCCAGGGAGGATGCTGCGGTGAGTGGGGCGGGGGCTGCGGGGGCGGGGGCGGGGGGACAGAGTGAAGAGTTAGGGTGCAAGGGGCGCCCTCGTGCCCTCTGGGGGTCCCCACCTAGTGACCGGCGGTGCTAAGGGAAGAGCCCGCGCCTGCGACAAATGCACGTGTGTGTCCCACAAACGAAGTCGTAATAACCGTGTTTGATAAGAAAAATGAGCGTGGCAGCCCGCGCACCCAACTCACCGCCCCTCTCGCTGTCTCGCAGGGTCCCTAGCAAACTACCTGACCTCCGCCAAATTCCTCCTCTACCTTGGCCACTCCCTGTCCACTTGGGTAAGTGACTGTGCACGGTGACTCTTACAACAGACTTTTGCATAACTTCTTGTTTCCTTTCGTTCGGACCAGTTTCATGAAGCCATCCTCCAGGTTGGCCAGGCAGCGAAAGGAAGAAACCATCCAGGTACACCTGTTCTAATGAAGAAATTATTTTCACCAAAGATATTTTCCCGTAGGGGTTAGTAAGTGCTACTGAATTATCATACTTTGTATATAGATGAACAACCCTCCAAAGATAAAATGAACAAACAGGGATATTTGCAATGCCTGTAAATTTGTAGTTTGCATTTCAAGGCTTAGTAAATGGTAAAATTTGCTACTAAGAATGGACGAATGTCTCCTGTATCTTCTACTTCTACATTTAAGCTATTTCTCACTTTCTTCTTTTGTTAAAATGATAAGCTCCAGCATATTACACTACGAAAATAGAGTAGAATAGTAGAGTGACTGACTTGCGCTAAAAATAGCATACTCAGATTAACTTAAATATAATTGACCTAAGAGCAAATATCTGAGTGATAAAAATCCTCTGCTTTAAAAATGTCACCCATTGGTAGATCTGTGTGGGGCATCTCAGGCTATCTTAAAAACTATCACCCACTGAAAATTAGCCATGATATTCATAATCTCCCTCCGACTTCCTCTGTTGTCCTAGAAGGCCAGTGTTTCATGGGCCTAGGTTCCTCCATCAACACCCCAAAAAAGAATAATCCCAAAAGGATGCTGGGTGTGTGCTTAATTAAAGATTAGAATCTTTAAACAATTGTTCTTATTGCTGAAAAGCAGTATCTGGGTAAATTCTTTTTGTGCCTCATATATGATATTTAATTTAAAAAAAAATCACATGTAAGGAGGAAGAATTTTTAGGGTGAATTTTGTGAATGTTATTTTCTTTCTAAATTGGGAACTTCTATGGGATCATCCTTAAGGCGTGAATGCAGACTATTGTATGAGGAAATCTGTACCCATGCCCTGGGGAAATTATTAAGCTAGGTTATCAGCTCTTTAAGAAATAGCAGTTCAAAGATGGCTTTGGCTTTTTAGAAGGGCCAGCTCCTATCTCCCCTGAGGCTGAGACGAGGATGACTCTGCAAATACACGTAAACAAATTGAGTGTGTTTGGTTTCCAATAGCTGATGATTCTAAGGAGAAGTCTAGTGAAACTACTCCTAATTATATCTAAACCAATAGTTTTCTTTTTCCCTCCATTTAATTTAGTAAGTATTAAGTATTTTAAAAGCCAGTAGCCAGTGGTGGAGACAGTATCTGAAGCTGTCATCTTGTGACCTGGGCCTCTCTCCTAGGAGAATGAGGTGCCTCACTCCCAAACACTCATTATGTTGTTTAATGTTTATATGCCCTTTCGGTATTTGGTTGGGAGGTCAGATTTGCCAAAAGGGTGGAACTCTGGTTGTTCCAGGAGGATTTTTTTGTCAGAGTAATTAGAAGTCCCACAAGAAAAGTGACAGACATTTACCCCTACCTTACCGTAAGTTGAGCATAGGGACTTCTTGTGGAACATTGGATCAAAACAAAACAAAACAAAACCCAACAACTACAACTGTATAAGGTTGAGTGGAGTTTAACTTCTTGTTGCAAAAGAGGAATGCTCACTAACTAGATCATTCTGCCTTTTAAGTTTTGTCTCCTGTTCGACACTGATTTTGTTCGAACAAAATCTATGTGCTTATGTGTGTGTATACACAGATACACCTCCTGCCTATTTATCCATTCCCCCCGCAAACTCTACCAAATCATGGTTTCCTATACCCTAAAAATAGAGGTGTTAGCCTAGAAGGTTCTATGTGTGTGGGGCTGAATGCCCTTTGTGTCTGTCTGCCAGTAGATCAGTGCATCTCTCCCCGTACTGTCAGGATACAAAGTACTGCAAGAACTGGGTCTTGTTGTCAAGGGCCTTATAACATAGCTTGGGCTTTAAAAAAATGTATCTAAAAAAAAAAAATGTATCTGGTCGCAAAAACCTAACCAACAGCAGAAGGCAACGGAGAGGGGTGGCCAGTAGTTTATTTCTTGCATCATTATCCTACGGGCTGTGTGTTCATAATCTGGATGTCTGCACGGCCCCAGCCCTTATTCCTTTCAGGCCTCTGCTCAGAGAGGTCTCTACGTCACGCTCAATGCCACCTTCCGTGCACGCTACGTCATATTTCCTCGTAGCAGTTATGCCACCTGCACTGCTCTAGGCTTGCCCTTGGTCTCGGCCCCCTGGGTACAAGCTACATGAAAGTATGGACCTTGATTTTATGTCCCGCTGGGTTTGTCACGCCTGCAGTAGTGCTGGGTACATAGGGCCTCTCGCTAAGCAGTGCGGGCCTAAGCACTGGGATCCTTCATTCACAGATACTCAGTTGGCCCCCAGCCCTCAGTCCACTGGGGTACACGGGCATGTAAACAAATCATCAAAGTACAGGGAGCGCACATAGGAGGGCAGGAAATGGATGTAAGGAAGGAATGGGTGGGCTCGAAACTGCACTTGGTCAACATTTACTTGGACTTTGCCTGATTCTTGGGCTTCTTGAGCATGGACTCTGTTGCCACTTAGAGCCCAGACCCTTTAGGAATTGAGGTAACTAGAGCAATTTGATGCCTCTCCATCAAGGAGGTGTTGTGTCATATAAAGATAAACCAGAAAGAACATTTTCATTTAGTAGCACTTGTTTTGATGGCCTGCTGTGGAAGAATCTAAAAATCTTGTGGGTATAAGATAGTTAAAAAACAAAGAAAGAAGCAGTAGAAAGTAATATTTTTTATTCTTTACGTTAAGAGAGGAAATTCGCTCGTGGAGGCAACTTGTAGTTTAGGGCATGTGTGTGTTTTTTGTCTTTTCCTTGGGAGCTCTTCAGAGGAATGGAGATTAAAGTAGGGGAGGTACTTTACTTACTCTTTATTCCTAAGGGAGCCACTTGCTCTCCTTATGCCATTGTATTCTAATTCAGCCTGGATTTGCTTCTCTTGTTAAAGATCAAGAAAACAGTTTGTTATTCTTATTGACATCTTCCCCTTAATATAAAGTTGTCTTTTTATTGGTTGCAAACCAATTGTGTGTCATACACTTTTAATCATTTAGTACAGTAGTATTTGAAACTTAAACAACTCCTGCTTGATTTAAGCTTTCTCTTATCAAAACAAACACAAGCTGTGTCAGAAATACTTGGGTACGGTGCTGGTTAATCCTCAAAGTTTTGAACGTTCGTGGAACTAATCTAACGTACCAGAACGACATGACTAATAAATCAGTCTAGGGTTTTGCCACTTATTTTATATTTTCTCATTTACAGTTGGGATTCACTACGTATCTACTCCTTTTTGGTTTCATGGTATCTAATCTGGGTCATGCACTTGGCTGAGGTTTGAGAGTGCAGAATGTTCTAGAGCCACATTCCAGACCGTCAAGTTAGAATCAGTCTTTCACACATGGTGCTTCCACTGGCTTCCAGTGTTTGATTTAACATTTATTTGATCATATGCACCCAATCCACCGAGGCCCTGATGTTACGTTAATTTTGAATTGCATTTCTAAATTGTGTTCCTAATCTCCTATGTCAAGGTTTCTCTATCTTGGTACTGTTGCCATCTTGGGCTGAATAATTATTTGTTGTGGGGACTGCCCTATGCAGTTGTAGATGCCAGTAGTACCCCCACTCCCTGCTCCCAGAGTTGTGACAACCCAAAACAGTTTCAGACATTGCCAAGTGATCTCTGGAGGGTAAAAGCACTCCCACAGAGAAATACTGGTCTACAGGAAGATTATTGTAGATGATTGCTATTGTATATGTGCATCAATTTTAAATTTTAAATGCATAGGATTATTGCCTTGGTTTTATTGATTTTTTTACATTATTTGATAGACCAGGATAATACTTTGCTCCTGATCCATTAAATTTATCAAACAGTTGTTAAGAGACTTTGGAAAGAACCAAGACTCAGTACTTCCACATTGAGTCAAATTCATAAGTAACTTAGCCTGGAAATTTTGTTTCCTGTAGTGATTTCCAGGGGTAGGTTATAATAGAACATTGTTGTCCTATTTTATGTTAACTCAGAAGTCAAAGTTGGAGCCAAAAATCTCAGAATAAGACCCATTAAATATTTCTTACACGTTAATTTACCTGATTCATTAAAAGTTTTTTTTTGCATTTTGCAGTAATGAATTCCAAAATTTCCTATATAGTCTGAAGAAATAATTAGATTTTTTTCCCCTTTCAAAACCCATCTGTATTAAAATGTTCAAATGAAAACCTGCTTATGGGTTTATTTCTGACATTTATATAAATGAATTTGCCCATATTAATTTCATCTTTCTGAGCCCTGCTCTTTTTTGACTTTGAAATAGTGCATGGATTTTATATGTATGTATTTATTTATTTATTTAAATAAATTTATTTTTTATTGGTGTTCAATTTGCCAACATATAGAATAACACCCAGTGCTCATCCCGTCAAGTGTAGGGCATGGATTTTAGAATGTTAGAGGCCAAAGAAACCCTACAGATCATATAGTTCATTCTTCTCAGTTTACAAATTGGAAAGCTGGCTTTTTCTTGACATTCAAGGCATATGAGTGTTTATAGGCAATACTGTAGTTTCATTCTGGTTCAGTAGCAAAACTACTTTATGCCTCTCAAGTCAGGATGGGTCAGTTCCAGGCCCGGGTAGAAACCTGACATGAACGGGAACACATTTTGTCTCCAAAAGCCTTCTTTGGTGTGGAGGAAACTACATTTTTTTTTTTTCTAGAGTGATAAGCAGTACGTGTGTTTCATTAATATCATGTTTTTTGGGTTTACTTAGTAAATGGGCCAGAGCATTTTCCGTTGGGCCATGATGGATGGTTTTAACACCTGACCCATGCTCAATTCATAGCGAAGTTGTTGACTTTGAAAATCTCATGGCGTAGCTGGAAAGTACCTTTTTGATAAGGAAGCAACTTCCTGAGTAGAACTGACTAGAAAGTAAAAAATGATTTCATCAAAACATTTTCTCTTTTCTTCTTCAAGGGAGATCGGATGTGGCACTTTGCCGTGTCCGTGTTCCTGGTAGAGCTGTATGGAAATAGCCTCCTCCTGACTGCAGTCTATGGGCTGGTGGTGGCAGGATCTGTTCTTGTCCTTGGAGCCATCATCGGTGATTGGGTGGATAAGAACGCCAGACTTAAAGGTGAGTAGCGGTAAACTAAGGCTCTATATTCGTGGGACCCATGCCTGAGCTAAAGAGAAACCAGTGTGACTGACCCATTGCATCTGCCTGCCACTCCTGAGTGACGGGATGCTCAATGGCAGCACTTCTGCCTGGAGGGTCCTGGGGCCTCTGCACAAAATTGGAATGCCAAGATATTAAGCTTATAGATTTTTTTTTTTTTTTTGGCTCTTTGGCAGTTCTTGAATTCCAGATGTTAATAATTAACACCATAGTTCTTTTCTGGGAGGAATGTTAAACATTAAAAGTTTGCCTAACTCTGGTGTTTTTTCTAACCATGATTTGCACTGAAATCTGTTGGTATGATGTTGCTGGGGCAGCTTTAACATCTGTCCTCTGAGTTACAGTGTTTCATATAGACGCATGTGTGAGGAAATAAAAAACTGTATATTTAAGGGAGAGTGTCTGAGTCTGGGTCGTGGAGAGCTGAATTACAAATTTTTTAGGGAAAAGGAAGAAATGACATTTATTCTAGCACATTAGTGCGGTTTTGTATAGGAAAGAGAGAGAGTGATTGAACAATTCAGTTATGCAGAGTGTAAGGGCAATGTAAATAGTAAAATCAGGGCAGAATTTTCCTGAATTTTATAGTTGGTAATGCCAAGACCTGGCCACGTCTGTCTTAGATGTTGGAGAAAGATTGAGGTATCAGTTTCCTACAGTGCAGAAAACTGCCCCTGGATGGAGAGCAATTTGGATCATCAAATTCCAGGACCCGATGCTATTAGTGAAATGGTCAAGATGGCCTTTGTCTGTCGTGACAATAGATAGACCAAAACACGTATAGGATGAAGTCTACGAGAAAAACATTCCTAGTGTTTACATCATTATTTATAGGAACGGAGGAATATTATACACAGAGACCTCGTGACTCATGGTGGTTGCACACTGGAAATCTAGGTTGGGAAAGAATGTTGAGTTGGATGAGAAAGTGTGTGGTAGGATAGTGGTCTCCGGTTCATCCCATAGAATCCACTCAGATGTCACCTTCCATGAAACCCTCTCCCGTTTCTAGGCCGAGTTCATCATTTCTTCCTCTGTGCCCCCAGGAGGCTTTGTCAGTACCTCTGCCACCGCACTGACCCTCTTACAATGACCTGTTCGCATATCTTTCCTTCCTCTGGTCCATGGACTCCTGAAAGCCAAAAACCTCGTGCAGTTGATATTTAAATCTTGTGCAATGAAAGAATGAGTTCTATGTTGGGATTTTATTCTACACTAATTTCAGAAAGCAGGTTGTTTCAGGCTCTTCTATGATCTTCCAACCCAGCACGAGCTTTGCTGCCCTTGAAGACAAGAGCCCTAATTATACGTTACATACACGACTCTCTGTATTCTCCGAAGTACTTTCATGAGTATTTTATTTGAGCACCATAATGACCTTATAAAGTAAAGAAGGCAGGAATGGCTTGTCATCCTCAGTTTATAGACACAGGCATAAGGGACATTATGTGTCTTGTCCAGATTACCTCCCCTGGTGATGGCACAGAAGAGATTCCAAGTAAGACGGGGGTGTGTTATGTGGTCTACTCACCAGCCTTACTCCAGTACTTCGTCTACATGGAATTTCCTAGCATTTCCTACATGGCCTTTCGCATTAGAATGCCCAGAGGGATGCACTGCTGCTCTTTATTCTTGGCGAATCTTTGTGTGTCATCCCTACTTCTGTACACCATCTGATCTTGTCTGATTCAGCCCACCCTAGAGGAGGTTATGGAGCCCACGACCTCTTCCTTAACCCAATCGATAACTTCCTACATATTCTTATTTTAACTTAAGCAATAAAGAGCTAAGAGACGGATCTTGTCTATGTAATGTAGTTGTTTATGACAGCAAACTTGGAAGAGAATCAACTAAATCAAAATGTGATCATTATGAATGGCTTCAACTACTTCATCCTTCTTGCAAATTTTATTGGTCTGGTTCGATATGGTGGGTCCTACTAGAAATAGTTCATTCAGGATTCACTTCAGGAATGTTTTTTTTTTTCCCTTGTAATAATTTGCATAGACATTAATGTAGTAGTAGAACAGGAATGTGTGGACAAAGATGGGCCCATTGAGGTATTTTGATTTAGTGACTACTTTTATTTCTCCCTCTGTACAGTGGCTCAGACTTCGCTGGTGGTACAGAATGTTTCGGTCATCCTGTGTGGAATCATCCTGATGATGGTTTTCTTACATAAAAATGAGCTTCTGACCATGTACCATGGATGGGTCCTTGTAAGTTCTCAGTGGAATTCCTAATGGCAGAAAGTAGGACACCCAGTAGTGGTAAAAAAAAAAAAAAATGGAAACCCTTTGAGACTAGGGAATAATTTTTTGTAAAGACACTATTGATCTCTGTATCCACTTTAATATCCCCTACAGTTATTATGTTTTCTTTCAGTTCTTTTACCCATGGTAGGCACTCGTTAAGTATTGTTTGAACTTTACCTTTGTCCTTTTGGGTTCTTCTTATTTGTTTTTAATGGCACTTCTAAGAGTTTATTAAACAATTCAGTTGTTTTCAGCTTATTATTATTAACCTATAATTTGTTCACGTTATATAAGAAATGTTATCCATGAAAAAAAAAGGTTATCCATGTATTTATTAATGTGTCATGATTGTGTTCCTCCAATAATAATTGGTATTTCTGTTTGGGGTCATGGACTAAGTAACTTCTTACACCGTGGTCTCATGATAGCTTGATAAAAAAAAAAAGAGAAAGATTTTTGAGGACAGAGTGGAAAATAATGGATTTAATGTTGCTGTTGAATCTCCTTATATATTTAGACTGATACTGAGACCTTCAAGGGCAGATCGGACATTAAAATCTTCTAGCGTATTCCCTTTATTTTGTTGATGAAAAAACTAAGACAAAGTGATGTTAGTTTATTACCTATTGCCATGTTGCTAGGAAATATCAGAACTCTGACTTAAATACCTTCTCACTTCCCCTTCAGCATTTTTTCCATTTTGAGAAGAAATTACAAACTACCCCCATCCCATGTTAACACTTACTATGATAACTGTGTCACATGAAAGTGCGTATGGCTTTTATAATTTTTGTATGATGTGTATTACAGATGATACAGATTAGGAAAATATTACGTCCTTTAACTTGACCTTTGGTACTTAACGTCTCATGTCTACAAAGTAAAATTATTTCTTGTGGCTTTATGAAGTTAAAAATTTTATTATTATGCCATCAAAGACCATTTTAAAGTACATTGTACGTGCAGTGAAGTAGGTACGTGTGGTGAAACTGACACTTCAACTCCACTTTTTTCCTGTAATCCCTCAGACTTTCTGTTATATCCTGATCATCACTATTGCCGATGTTGCAAATTTGGCCAGTACTGCCACTGCCATCACGATCCAGAGAGACTGGATTGTTGTTGTTGCTGGAGGAGACAGGAGCAAATTAGCAGGTAATCGGGTGTTGCCTTTTAACTAAATGGGTTATTAGGATTCACTTTAAGTCAGAGGTAGTAAATGAGGCTTGAGCTTTTTCTTCTGGGTGTTTTTTAAAAAATAAATAATTAATTAATTAGATGGAGGAGGGAAAGAGCAGAAGGAGCGGGACAGGGAATCTCAAGCTAACCCCACTCCAAGTGTGGAGCCTGACGTGGGGCTCTGTCCCAGGACCCTGAGATCATGACCTGAACCAAAATCAAGAGTCAGCCCCGTAACCAGCTGAGCCAGTCCTGCACCTGTTCTGGGACTGTTGAAGAACAATAGGTTGAAAACATCGTCTTTGTCTTATCATCACATTGTCTCAGTGCGATGATTTATCTCACTGTTATAAAGTTATTTATAGGACAGTAAACTTCTCTTTTATTCTATACAAACCTGGCAAGTGGAAAAACATTTCTTTTGAGCTCTTTCTTTTAAATTCTGCTAACATTCTCTAAATGTTTACTTAAGACTTAGAACAGTGAAAATCTGGCATGGGATTATATGAGTCATACCATGAATTTTATTTTTCTCCCAAGCGAGTGGAAGCACATTAGTCCTAAAAGAGACTCTAGTAGTTAATTCCTGCAACTTTAAAGTTACAATCTAGAACTTTTATTACATTACATACAATGTAACATAATTGCTGTTACAAATATGAAAGAAATTAAGGCCAGAATATGATTTTTAAGAAGCTTACAATCTGGGCAGCCCGGGTGGCTGAGCAGTTTAGCTTCTGCCTTTGGCTCAGGGCATGACCCCAGGTCCCGGGAATGAGTCCTGCGTCGGGCTCCCTGCGTGGAGCCTGCTTCTCCCTCTGCCTGGGTCTCTGCTTCTCTCTCTGTGTGCGTCTCTCATGAATAAATAAAAAAGAAGTTTACAGTCTTAGTTGCCCCTGAGGGGCACTTGACGGGATGAGCACTGGGTGTTATACTATATGTTGGCAAATAACTCCAATAAAAATAAAATAATAAAATAATAAAATAAAAAAACTCCAATAAAAATAATACAAAAAAAAAAAAAAAAAAAGAAAAAAAATCTAGTTGCCCAGCGGAAACATATACAAGCGGCCAGAGAAAGACAGAAGAAAGCTTACACGGCAACATGTCCTACTGCATCGATACCACTGGGCTCAGAAGAACTCCTGCCCTCCACCCTCCCTCTGCCCCCTGACACAGACGCACAGGGACTGGTAAGGACACAGGCTGAAGGACGAGGGCACACTGTCCCCTGATCAGCTCGGCCGAAGCGGCCCGTTGAGCTAAGGGCTATCACAGGCCTGTTGCCCAGCCGTCCTGCCCGACGAGGAAGCCGTTGCCGACGATTTAAACGGCTCATCCCAGGACAGAGGGTGGGAGTAGGCGCTGGGAGAGCAAGCGACTTGGGGCCACGTGGCTGAAAAAGGAAAGAAAGTGGTGACAGAAAGGAAATGAAATCTTTGGAAGGTGCAGAGGGAGAAAGAGAAATTTGCTTAAGTCACCACCTTGTTGCGGCAGAGTCACGATCTGGGCGAAACCACAGTGACTCGGAGGAAGGCGTTTGAGTAGGAGGAGTTAGCACGGGTGAGGGCTGCTCCAGGACATGCTTTTTGCAGGTGAAGCAGTGATTCTCACTGATTTTTTTCCCCTTCCTGTAATCACTTACTGATAGGAAATAATTTCATGTCCGTTTGTCACAGTAAACTGTAAGATAAGGCTTTGTCCTATTTTGTTTGTTTTTTCCCTGTTATTTCCTTTCTCTCTTTAACATACTATTTTAAGTATGTAATACATGTCCATGGTTTAAAATTCAAAGGGTATTAAAAGATATGTTTTGGAAGTAGATCACGTACATATCTGCTAGAATATATTTGGGGGGTGGGAGTTGGCTTTTAAAGTGGTTTTCTTTTCTCTTAATCTGAATTTCTTTTTTTAATTTTTTTTAATTTTTAATTTTTATTTTTTTATTAATCTGAATTTCTTAACTCATTTTGACTCTGAAGTCTGGAGGGGAGGGAAGTCCTGAGGAAAGTGAAAGTTACCCAGAATCCTTAATTTATTCTAAATATCTACATAAAAACAAAAAACAAAAAACACCAAAGATTCCATGTAACTTCGTGGGCCTTTTGATGTCCCAGAACAAAAACAAAAATGGGGCCTTTCTCTGCTGCCCCTTATTACCAGGAATAATTGCAGAGTGGGAGAGACTAGGCCAACCAGTCCATTTGCTAACCACCTTGAGTTTCTCAAGTTTGAGAAAGGAAGTGAGCTGCCCGTCAGACTTTGGCCCGTTATGAGCTGTTAGTCCTTGGTGCCTTTTTGCTTCCAGCCAGCAGTGCAAGCGAACAGCCTAGTGAAGGAAAACCTCCGCGTCATCTTTCCTCAAGGTTAAACATCCACATCTGTTAAAAAAAATTAATTAAGGGCTGTGCTTCGAAGTAGGATAGAAACTTTTCTACGTCAGAAGGTCAGCAAGGATCTAACCATGGATTTTTGGTGCTGCTTCTGCTGTAAGGCAAAGAAAGTTGAAGGATGGATGGGAGGCGGAGAGAGGAAAGATAGAGAAAGAAAGGACGGGTGCAGGGATTCCACCTGCCACCCCAAGTACCTGTGGGCATGAGTCTCTGGACACAGAGGCACCTGCTGCAGCCAGGATCGTGGATGTCGTGGGCGTTTTGCAGGCTGAGTTTTGAGTCACCAGTGAAAACTCTTAGGAACCCATGCAGGGGACGAGGCAGGGCTGCTGCGTGTGTGTGGCCTCGTGTGCTCGCGTCCGCAGTGGGCAAGGGCGGTGTGCACAAGCAGGAGAGGTTGTGGGCTGGATACGCGGCGCTCCCATTCTCTTGCCCCAGTGTTTCTTGATTTCAGAGTAGGTCTTAAAATTGGAAGTTGTATCACCGAGGGTTTAAAAAAAGAAAAAAAAAAGAGCAGGAGACCGTTTCCCTGGAATGTGAAAAAATTTTAGAATTTCGGTGGCATCAGGCCAGACTATCAGCTGTTAACATCTAGTTTGGATGGTTCCAGAAAAGGAATTGTTTTCCTACATAAATACTGTTAATTAATCTGTTAACTGATTTGCCTGGGTCCTTGCTTTAGTGTTCTATCGAGACGTTGTCTTGGGCCATGACCCGTAGCCTGTCAAACCCGTTTGAAGCTCCTTCCTTTTCCCAGACTTGTGACTCTGTTTTATTTCCCTCCCTGTTTCTTGGTCAGCCGTGGTTGGTCCTGGCTTCTGAGGTTCTGGGCCCTCCGTCCTAACATCTGCCAGTTGGCGCGGTCGCGTATGCGAGCTGCGTTTGTCATTGGAACTCTCTGCACTAAAAATCACCCCGTATTTAAGGCAGACGGATGCGCTCGGCACCCCTTGCCCAGCGGGTCAGCAGCTGATGAGGTCGAGGGACCCTCCGCAGTCGCAGGTGGCGGGGCCCGGCGGGCTCAGGGCGCAGCAGCCTTGGGTCCTGGGAGGGAGCCAGGCCAGGGCCCTGCTGCGCGGGGCCGCTTCCCCCCTGCCTGCCCCTGCTCCCGCTCGCTCTCTGCCAGATAAGATTTTTTTAAAGATAAAATAGTAGCAAGTAGCTGTTTAATGTGAGTCCTGCGCCGCGACTGTACTGAGAACAGTTGCACCAGAGCCGTGAGCACACGCATGTGTTTGCATTGCAACAATGAGAAGCTTGTCATGAGGATGTGTTCACGTGTGCAGAGGACATGCTTGCCTCCCTCTTCGGGGTAGGATGGCTCGGCCTTTGTCACAAGCCGTCGCACGACCATCGAGCTGCCCAGGCTGCCCCCCTGTACCCGGGCGTCGCCGCCTCCCAGCCCAGAGCTTCGGGTCGCCCAGCACCCGGGCAGTGACAGAACAGCAAGTCCTTTCGGCAGTGCTGACCTAGCAGCTGCCACAACGTGTGTGTGTGTCCGGGGGGTTGGAGGCCGGGGGGGCAGGAGGTCGGGGGGCTGGAGGCCAGGGACTGGAGGCTGGGGGGCTGAGGCCGGGGTACTGGAAGCCGGGGACTGGAGGCTGGGGGCTGGGGCCGGGGGCTGGGGCCGGGGGGCTGGAGGCCAGGGCCTGGAGGCTGGGGGCAGGAGGCCAGGGGGGCAGGAAGCCGGGGGGCAGTAGGCCCTGGTGGCTTGCGGTGGGTGGGTGCCACCTGGCAGGGGTGCAGCGTGTCACTGTCCCACTGGTGCCACCCACTGTAACTGGCTGGAGGCTGCTGGGGCCGTGAGCACCAAGAGGAGGAGCTGGCAGTGGCCTGTGGGGGGACCATATGTCCCGTACCACCTCCCCCAGGTGCCGGCGGGACTGGGACTGCTCAGTCCTCCCCTCTACTCCGAGGGGCAACAAGAAGGCACCTTGGTCTTGTCCTTCACCCTGACCCCGTTGTGTGCTCCCGTGGGCACCCGTCTCTCCAGGCCACCCGCTGCCTTCCCAGCTCACTCCTCCTGCCCCCATCAGCCCCGCCACCTGCCACCTGGCCGGCACCCACAGATCGTTGCTGGTGCTCCCTTGTCCCTGCCTGTCACCCCTCTGCTCTCCCTTCCCCACCCAGCTGCAGTGCCAGGCTGGGCCTTCCGGCCGCACGGGACCACCACCAGCATCTGGCCTCATGCACTTGGTCTCTGTTCGTCCTGCCACTTTTCTTTCGTGAGAGCCTGCTGAAATCATTTTTGCTCACTCCCCTCACTTAGCATTGGTGATGTGGGGCTCAGGTTGGCCCTTCATACTGCCAGGTGATCGTCCTACTGTCTGCAGGAGGACGAGGTCTCACCTCCTTTCTCCTTGCACAGTTCATCCACATCTCCTCTCCCAGCCTCGCTTCCAGTGATGACCTTGCTTTTTGTTTTACTGAGAAAATAGGAGGAATGAGGAGTCCCGTGTGCCCCCACCGTCACACCTGCCCGAAGCCGAAGCCGTTTGGGTGGTCTGCGCCCTGCTCGCATCCCTGGCTCCTCTCCAGGAACTTGTCTGCTTGTGCACCAGGCTCAGGCTCCATCCCTTCTTGTCATTCTCCGCTGCATGTAGAAGTGCAGTAGTTTTGCTCTTCAACATTTTCACCTCTCTCTACACCTCCGCCCCCCGCTTCTCTGTTCTCCTTTTCAGCAAAACTTAAGAAAAAAAATGTCTAGGCTCACTCTTCTCAACTCCCCTCCACGGTCAGGGCTTTACTTTCTATGACGCCAGGAGGCAACGTGCACGTTGTGAATCCAGGGGATGCCACTCACTTAAAATAGCATATAAGTGGCATCTCTATCTCCTGGAGCTGACACCAGCCTCTTAAACCAACCTCAGTCAGGCATTTGCCCTACTGCCCTAGCAGAACTACTCTTTTTTGAGGTTCCCCAACCTTCCACGTGACCAATCTGGAGCTTCTTGTCAGGGCTCATCTTCCTTGACCTATCAACTTGACCAAGCGGCCCTTGCCAGTTGAATACCCCCTCCTCTTGGAATCAGTTGCCCCAGGGCTTCTAGAATACCACAGTCTCCTGGTTTTTCTCCTCTTTTACTAGCTCCTCCTCATTTTCCCTGACCTCTAGGCATTGACATGCCTAAAACTGGATCCTCAGATCTTGTCCCTTCTGGCTCTACACTCAGTCCCTTGGTTGACCTCATCCAGTTTCACTGCTTTAAAACTCAACCAGCTGGGGTGCCTGGGTGGCTCAGTCAGTGAAGCATCTGACTCCTGGTTTCTGTTCAGGTCATGATCTCAGGGTCATGAGATCAAGCCCTGAGTCCGGCTCCGTGTTCAGCGTGGAGTCTGCTTGTCCCTCTCCCTCTGCTCCTCCCCTCACTCACACATGCTCTCTCTCTCAAATAAATAAACACATAAAATCTTAAAAAAAAAAAAACACCCAAAAACTAAACTCGACCAGCTGATGACTACCAAACCTGGCACCTACTTCTTTTCCTCAAGTCCAGACGTATTTAACTGCCCAGTTGATGTGGCCTCTTGACGGTCAGTAGGCCTATGAAAATCAGCATCTCTAAACTAAGTACTTACTCTTTTGCCCCAGACCAGATCCTTTTGAAGTCTTTCCTTTCCCAGGAAGTGGCGACTCTATCCTTCTGTTGCTCAGGAAAAAAGCAACAAACTTTACAGTCCTCCCTAATTTTTCCCTTTCTCTCACACCCAATATCTAATCACTTTGCACGACTTCCTGATTTTACCTTTGAAGTGTATCCAGCATCTATTTCTCCATCTCCATTATTACTGTCCTGGTTCATGCCACATCATTTTCTACCTGTCGTCTTGCCTCTGCTCGTCTGCACATCCCTCACCCTCATGCTACACCTCAGAAGCCAAAATGAACCATTAACAGTGTGTCAGACCGCGCCACCTCGCTGTTCATTAGCTTCCAAAGGCTTGCTGACTCATCATTGTCCAAGTTGACATCCATAGAATGTTCACGAGACCCTGCGTGACTGGGCCAGTCCGCCCTCCCTCTCTGATCTCATCTCTTCCTCACTCTGCTTCAGCCCTGCCAGCCTCCGTGTTGTTCTCTTACACTCTAGGGAGCTCCTCCTGCCCCAGGACTTTTGCACCCCCCTTGGTCTGGAATCCTCATTTCACCAATATCCACATGACAGGTTCTTTTTCCTCCTACTGCTTCATGTCTCTGCTGTGATGCTCTTTTCTTCAGTGAGCCCTTTCCTGACCCTGCCATATTTAAAATTGACATTTCTCTTTTCCCCTGAGCACTGTCTATGCCCTTTTGTGCTTTATTGTTCACCCTAATGTTGAATTAACATCCAACATGCTGTGTGTGTATATATCTGTATATATGTTTGTTGATTAACTCTTTTTTCCCCATGTGAAGGTAAATTCCATGAGGACAGGGCAGGATATTAATTTTCTTTATAGTGACAGATTCGGTGCCTAACTCATAATAGGCATTTAATAAATGTTGAAAAATGAATGTAGAGTCACTTCATTTAAAAAGCTGATGTTTTCTAAAAAAAAAAAAAAAGCTGATGTTAGACTGATTTATGCAACCTCAAGGGAATCATGATTTTTGAAGCAAATTTAATGTGACTTGTTCCAAACAATAAATTATTTCCAAACAAAATGGTATGGAATGTTTATGGAAATTTGCATTTTAGGAATCTAAGCTCTTGGATTATGAGTTTGTATTATGTAAGTTGGCAGTCTCTCTTTGATAGTTTTGCACACTTTTCTACCTCTTTTACCTCCCTCTGTAGATATGAATGCTACAATACGAAGAATTGACCAGTTAACCAACATCTTGGCCCCCATGGCTGTTGGCCAGATTATGACATTTGGCTCTGCAGTCATTGGCTGTGGTTTCATTTCGGGGTGGAATTTGGTGTCCATGTGTGTGGAGTACTTTCTGCTCTGGAAGGTTTACCAGAAAACACCTGCTCTAGCTGTGAAAGCTGCTCTTAAAGTAGAGGAAGCTGAATTGAAACAGCTGAATTTACATAAAGGTAATCTCAACACAATGATCAATTCCTTTTATTCTGATGTTTAGACCTTAGGCGTTGGTGAAGACCAAAACTATGTCGAATTTATGTCAGGTTTATTACTGCTGAAGGCATGCATGAGGTTAGATATATCGCTTTGGTAGATGAGTCACAACCCTGGGGTTGGATGGCCTGAGGACAATTCTGGTTTGAATCTCAGGGGGTTGAAGTGGAACTGCTGGTCCTTTTCCTTAATGTGAGTAGTAGACATGGAGGGGAAATTAATTGAGGGATGGCTGGGAAAAATTGAGCCATAGGAATGGAAAGAACAATGGGGAAAAAGAATAAGAAAATTCCTAAGAGTCTGTGAAGAGAGGAGTTACATGGCTATTTGTAGAACAGTAGAAGGGAGTGCGGGCATGCAGGTGGGCATTTCCCAAGAAGAGAGGAAGTTGGGCTTCTGGGTAAATGGAATCTTAACAGGGCCCCAGAAAAGAAGATGCTGTGTTTTTCCAATTATTATATTTTTATTTGGCGGGTTTTCCTGTTACTGACTTTGGTGGGTGTATAATTCTTTTTTTTTTTTTTTTTAAGGCGGGAGTATAATTTCTAACGGGGGTGGTGGGGAAAGGGAGACAGACCACATGAGAGAGACGGGTATCAGTAGTATGTTGTTTATTTAATATAAATGCTACTCGGAGATTGTTCCATGGCTAAAATTCTTAGATTAGTCAAAGCAAATACATACTATATTGATACATATAATGATGTCTTTTATTAACAGAAACTGAGCCAAAACCCTTGGAGGGAACTCATCTAATGGGTGAGAAAGACCCTAATGTCCATGAGCTTGAACATGAGCAAGAGCCAAGCTGCGCCTCCCAGATGGCCGAGCCCTTCCGCACCTTCCGAGATGGCTGGGTCTCCTATTACAACCAGTCAGTGTTTCTGGCCGGCATGGGTCTTGCTTTCCTCTATATGACTGTCCTGGGCTTTGACTGTATCACCACAGGGTACGCCTACACTCAGGGGCTGAGTGGGTCCATCCTCAGTATTTTGATGGGAGCATCAGCCATAACTGGAATAATGGGAACCGTGGCTTTTACTTGGCTCCGGAGAAAA
The DNA here is from genome assembly GCF_003254725.2 of Canis lupus dingo. Lineage (NCBI taxonomy): Eukaryota > Metazoa > Chordata > Mammalia > Carnivora > Canidae > Canis > Canis lupus. The sequence continues at coordinate 659,093 of NC_064279.1, read as the reverse complement.
TGCGGCCTGGTTCGGACTGGTCTGATCTCAGGATTTGCACAGCTTTCCTGTTTGATCTTGTGCGTGATCTCCGTGTTCATGCCTGGAAGCCCCTTGGACTTGTCTGTTTCTCCTTTTGAAGATATCCGTTCTAGGTTCATTCAAGCAGAGCCACTGTCCACAATGACACCTACAAAAGTACCTGAAATCATCTTTACAACTGAAATGCACATGTCCAACGGGTCTGACCCTGCTGGTATTTTCCCAGAGACGACTCCCAAATCTGTGCCCATAATCTCTGTCAGTCTGCTGTTCGCAGGCGTCATTGCTGCTAGAATCGGTAAGTCTTTTTTCTCTGTGTTGATGAACTAGAGTGTCTCTTTGCAATGTAGGTTCAGAAAACTCAACGATAAATAAATGACCTGAAATATTCTCTGAGTGTGAATTTAAGCAAAATCCATTATTTATCCTTATGTATGTTCCCGTCTTTAATTATGAAAATTTTATTTTATAGTTTAAAATGCAGTGTGTATATATGTACATATACTGTCTTAAAACATGATTAGGGCTTGAAATTTTTTTATAGATGAACATCTTAAGTATTACTCCCGATATAACTTAATTTTCCAAAAGATACGAGCTTTAATAATCATAATGCCATTTAGTAATTTAGAATCTTTATATTGCTATATCTCTACCAAAAGGACTATAATTTAAAGGATATTTGTAGAGGACAAAGTAAAAAAGATAATGTTTTTGGTCTCAAAAAAAAAAAAAGACATGGTAGCTGGAAAAAAAATCCTTCAAAAGTTTGTCTAGCTTTTGTGTATTTATAGTATGCTTTGCCAAACAAATGGATTTCCTTCCAAACAAATGGAAGGAAACACTGTGTAAAGACTTCTTACAAGGCAAAATTTAAGTAATTATTAATAGAGTACTGGTGAATTATCTCTGCCTGAATTCGTTCTTGAAATGAAACCGTATTTATCTTGCGATAGAATGCAATTCATTAATTTATCAAAGACAATTAATATTCAAGGAAGACAGCTTTATTGTAGGGGCTTTAGAACCCAGGAAGTAAATGTAATAATGGTTTAAAGTCTCCTTAAACTTTAACCATAAGGATATGTTAGTATGTTCACTTTGAGCCTTAAAAATACTCTTACTTATAGTAAGATTTATTGTCTCTGATTTCAGAGTTTTGCTTTTGTAGTATAAATAGTCACAGAAAAATTGAATTAAGAAGTTTGTAGGGGATCCCTGGGGGGCTCAGTGGTTTAGTGCCGCCTTCGGCCCAGGGGTGATCCTGGGGTCCCGGGATTGAGTCCCACGTCGGGCTCCCTGCATGGGGCCTGCTTCTACCCTCTGCCTGTGTCTCTGCCTCTCTCTGTGTCTCTCATAAATAAATAGAATTTTTTTAAAAGTTTGTAGGTTAGACTTATTACTGTACGGTGGCTATAAAAATCATTTCTTGAGGCCACTAGTAACCTAGTATTTTCTATTTTATTTTTCAAGTTTTTATTTAAATTCCAGTTAACATACAGTGTAATATTCCTTCCAGGTATAGAATTTAGTGATTCAACACTTCCTTAAAACACTAGTATTTTTTAATGAAAAATAATTCTCAAAGGCAAGGGTATGATGAATATATATACTTGGTGACTTTAAGGTAAAGGGGCCAATGTGTATTTTGCACGTGTCACCATTTTTAAACTGTAAATCATTTGAAATGTAAAAGCTATAAATTAAAATTCAGTCTTTGTAACAAATACCTTTTATTATAGGTCTTTGGTCCTTTGATTTAACTGTGACACAGTTGCTGCAAGAAAATGTAATTGAATCTGAACGAGGCATTATTAATGGTGTTCAGAACTCCATGAACTATCTCCTTGATCTTCTGCATTTCATCATGGTCATCCTGGCTCCGAATCCCGAAGCTTTTGGCTTGCTTGTGTTGATTTCAGTCTCCTTTGTGGCAATGGGCCACATCATGTATTTTCGATTTGCCCAGAAAACTCTGGGCAGCAAGCTTTTTGCCTGTGGTGCCGACGATGAGGAAGTCACGAACGAAAATCAAGCGAATACGTCTGTCGTGTGAGACGAGTTAACTGCTGCTGCCCTTGCTACTAGGTTCTGTAGAGCACACGTGCTTAGCTTGGACTTCAGCATCCCCCCCAATGGCTAGGTGTTTCTCTCTGGTTTGACCCCGGTCGTACTGTGAGGGCTAAAAGCTAGTTCAGAGGCTTAGGTCAGAGGCAATGAGCTGGTTAATTTTCCTTACATTTAAGGATGGAAAAAAATAGGAAAAGAAAAACTCAGTTTAAGCGTAGAGAATAAAATGGTAACACTGATTTTTCCTATTTCTCGTGAGCAGACCAAACTTTACAGGAAGAGCGGTTAGTCATGTGATTGAAGTCGTTCTTTGGCAGATATTTGTTATCTGTGCAAGAGTTCAGAGGTCCCCCCCCCGACTCATTTGTATCCACGTCTAGCTAATGCACTTTCTTTTAGCATCTTAGTCACATTATAGAAAACACGTTCTGCTTCAAGTGTGAAGATGGGAGTTTGATGAGCAGTATTATTCTCTGTGATCCTGCTGATTGTGGCGGTTCGCGTGCATGTGGGAGTGCGGCCCACGGCCTCACTGCGCCCCTGGGCCCTTGTTACCCTGCGGGGCCGCTGTGCCGTGCGCCCTAGCCCGTGGGGCCCTAACCCGGCCGTCATGGGGCCCTAACCCGGGCTCAGGGCCTGGCCAGGTCACGCGCAAGGGCACGCTCCCGGGGCTGGCACCGTGTCGCTCAGGACAGCCGTCCCGCCACCTGACGGATGGAGCTTTCCACCAGCAGATGAAATGTAGAAAGCAGGCTCACGCTTGGGAAGCTTTTGTTTTAAAATCATTTGATTTACTTTAACACATGCTTGGGCAGAGCGTCTTTACTTTCACTGTTTTGTACCAAGGAGTCATTTTTACCCAGTTGTAGCCGAGACTGTTCATAAATGTGTCCCTTTCGAATGCCTATGAGGAGAATGGAGGGAGAGAAACACGTTTCATGGAGTTCTAGAAGACTGCTTACAGAACTGCTTTAGGGTCCTCGAGCCCTCGTGACCTGCGGGCCCTGGGCCACCCGCGTGCACTTTCCAGGAGGCCCCCTCCGGCCGCCAGGGCTAACCTTTTCCCTGTCGGATGATGTACTGATTCCTGTTGTAAAATCTTTGTAAACTATTTCTATATAAAAACATTTTTAAAATCTTGATTCTTCTTTCCTGAGTTGCGTTCCTCAATTATTTGACATTGTTTTTGCTACAGCACATCTGCCTGGGACACAGGGCATTGTCCCCCTGCCGGGTCCGCGGCCTCATACCCTAATATTTAGGGTCGCTCCACTCTGCGTGTGTACGGGTTACGGCGGCCCCCATAAGCACGGTCACGATGAGGCCCAAACGCTCTCCCCTGACCTGGCGGAAGTCATGAGCCCTCGGAGTTCAGGTTTTCCTTCTGCAAAGTGGGGAGGCCGCCCTGGCGCCTGCCCCGCCCACCCCCCAGCTCCCCTGCTCCGGTCAACCAAGCACGGTCCCTCAAGGCCCTGCGGACCCCCGATGGGGCGGCGCTGGTACTAGGGGCCGGGCCCAGCAGAGCCACTTGCAGAGGCCACCCGGCCTCCCTGCCTCCCGGCCTTCCGGGGCCACATCCTGAATTCAGCGGATGTTTACTGAACACTTGATCTGGGCTGAGGCGTCCGGGATGCAGCTTTGACTCACTCAGCGTTGATCAGAGGCCCCTTTTCTTCCCCCTCCAATTGGGAAGTTGGGCACTTGGGTCATCACCCCGAGGCTCTGGATCTGCTCGAGGCCTTTGCACAGACAGTTGAGGAGTCTGTGAGCTTTGGCTGCTCTTCTGGAAGAGGTCCTCTGTTCCCTCCCCTGGGGTCGAGCTGGGGTTGGGCTTTCTGGCCTGAGTGTTTGCAGCTGTAACTCAAGGCCTGTGACCTTGTAAAATGGATAGAATCCTGTTAGCAAAGGAAGGTCGAAGTTCTTAATGTGGAAATTTTGCCAAATTATGGGTCTGGGGAGGGAGAGAGAGGCTGTGTAGGAGGAAGGAGCTTGGAGTTGGAGACCTGAGCAGAATTTTTACAGCTGCCTCTCTTATCTTTGCAGAGTATTCAGAGCGGGGGTGGGGGTGGGGTGGGGGGGGGTGGAGTATCGCTGCTGGCCTGGGGCCCTGCTGTTTACCCCGTCAGGCACCCGAGTAGGCGGTGGGGTGGGGAGGTGACCTGGGCCTGTGTCCGGGCCTGTTTCTAAACCAGGGTACAACCTCAAACACCTGCAGGGTCACGTAGGTAACGATGAACCAAGTGGATCTGATACAGGAAAGTGGCCTTTCATTTAACTTGTAATTACATTTCACAGAAGAATCACTTATTTTGTTCCCAAACACAAATTATTACGTGCTTGTCGTGCTTCATTCCATGTGGGCTTCTTGTGCTGTTTGTCCCAAAGTCCGTTCTCTCAACATAGGCATTCTCTGCCTACTGAACGCAGAAAGCCATCTTCCTTCCCATAAGGAAATAGGCCTTCTTCCACTTTTTCTTGAATCATCTGGTTTGCTTGATATTCCTTCCATTGCTCCCTGCCTCGTCCCTCACCAAAAAGAAAGAAAAGGTAGAAGTTTCTTTCCTATTCCCCATAGGACAAAAAAATAACAATGCAAGAGGTGCACTGAATGGGACCCAGCCCGGGAAGTGGGGGGCAATGGTGTGGTCGGGCTCTGGCAAGCTCCAGGGGCAGGTGTGCGGGCCCTGTGTTGCATCTTTCGATCTTTCAAGAGAGGCTGGGAATCCGGAATTTTGTGCAAAATCTCCAAATTATTAAAGTACTGGCAAGTAATTTGAAAATGCTAAAACATCTTCCCAGCCAAACAATCTATCTATGGGCTACCTCTGAGCCATTTTTGAGTTTTTCTCTACGAGGATAGCCTGTGAACAAGAGGATGATATTCTAGTAAAGCGAAAGAGAGGAGGTATATACACCAAAATTGTGGAGTATGGAGAACAAGAAAGAACCGGGCAAACGTATTCATGGTGAAAAATGTTAAGCTTTTAGACTTCCTTTAATAGAGATCATTTAAGGTCAAATGATCTATTCATTTATTACCTGCCATATTGACATCAGTGAGCATTCTTTATTCCATGTGGTAAGTTTACACTGTTGGGTTAAAGGATAATGATGATTTTAAAAACCTTTCTCTTTTTAAAATTTTATTTATTTATTCATGAGAGAGAGAGAGACGGAGACAAGAGGGAGAAGCAGGCTCCATGCAGGGAGCCCTATGCGGGACTCGATCCCGGGACCCCGGGTCACGCCCTGAGCCGAGGGCAGATGCTCAACCACTGAGCCACCTGGGTGTCTCTAAAAAAACTTTTAAAGTTTTCCTGAATTAGGTAGTATGCTCCTGTTTTGAAAAAGAAAAAGTGAGAACAGAATTTTATATTGACAAAGTCTCCCTTCCCATCCCACTCCCAGAATCCGCAGGAGAGCCACTGTGAACACTTTGAGGTGCATCCTTACAGATAATTTCTTTGTAATAAGTTTTAAAAATAACTCTTTATGCCATTATTTGGTTGCTTCACCAAGATTATATTGATCTCTGTCTTTATACCTGCTCATTGATTTATAAGTGTGTATTTTCCCCCAAATTCTGAGTTCAAGTCATGTTTGCATTAAGACTGTTGATAGAGCCATTTGATGGGATGAGTGCTGGGTGTTATATGTCGGCAAATTGAACTTCAATTAAAAAAAAAAGGCTATTGATAGAGCAATTAAAAAATTTTAAAACAGAGTAAAAACTTTCAAAACAAAGAAGCAGTATACAAATCTCTAGTCTAACACATTTATTATGATTGAGAAATAAATTTAGTATGAGATTCCATTCAGCCAAGACAAAAGGCCACTGGATTTTTACCTTTTCCCCCCAAATGACACTTACTCGAAACTCTTTATTCCCTCAGTTAAACATTACCACTGCTGTAACGACTCCCTTTTTCCCCTGGGTCCACCTTTCAGAATAATCTTTGCTATCAGGACATTTTTGTTTTACAACATAGTAATTCAAGAGTAGAGTTGAAATGTTGGGAGAACCTTGTGACAACACATACACATGTAGCACAAACAAGTCTGAACTGGCTACGTTTAAGTCACACGTTAAAGGTTAAATGACTTTTTTCCTTATATGGATACTTGTTTACATTTTCCAAGTCCAAAAGGGAGCAAATATTTTATCTAAAGGATGGACAAATGAGAGATCAAAGTACAAGTAAGTGTTTTTTTTTCCACGTTCTTCACCCTGGCCTTTGTGCAAATTAGTATATATTTTTCTATTTTCACATTTCCCTTATTGTATTTAACTGGGAGAAAGGTGCGCCACAAAGTTCCTGAAATGGTTATATTCTCAACTGTCTTAGAAAGTGGTTGTCTGGGGATCCCTGGGGGGCTCAGGGGTTTGGCGCCTGCCTTTGGCCCAGGGCGTGATCCTGGAGTCCCGGGATCGGGTCCTGCGTTGGGCTCCCTGCATGGCGCCTGCTCCTCTCTCTGTCTCTCTCTCTGTCTCTCTCTCTCTGTCTCTCTCTCTGTGTCTCTCATGAATAAATAAATAAATCTTAAAAAAAAAAAAAGAAAGAAAGAAAGCGGTTGTCCTTAACTCATGTAGGCAGTTGTAGTGGCGCTAATACAAATGTTAATCTAATTAAATTGATTGAAGATGTAAGGGGATAAATCTGTTTTATGGCAATTAAAACACTTCAGGAGAAAAATACGTTTGAAGAGCTGATTTTCAAAGACTTCGCGATAGATGATCCGTGGTAGGCAGGACGTGGTCGCACAGTGACTCATACCTCAAGGAATACTGGGACCTGCCCTGCGACCTGGCCTAGTCCTGAAACACGGCCATCCGCTGCTAGGCTCCTGTTCGCTCCTGTGTATTTGACCAAGTAGAGATGCGTATCTTCTTATCTGCTAATTATAAGGTGCCTAAATAAAGGAACTTCTATTTAACCATGTGATTTGTCAGCACTTTATGTAATCCTCACCGCAACTCAGTGAAGAAGGTATTATCACCTGTGCTTTATAGACAAGGAAGCGGAGTCTGGGGGTGAGGGTCACGGGCTTGCACAGCTGCGGGTGGCGAAGAATCTAAAGTCACTTCTGTCCCCAAAGGCTCTCCTCTTTTCACACCCCCACCACGGGCTTTGTGTCATGGGACATGTCCTAAAATCCGGAAGGTCCCTAAGGGGACCGTGTATTTACTGACCGACTCGCTGAGCCAGAGGGTTTCTGCATTTCCAGGCACTGAGGCCTTTCCATGCACAGCCGCCACACCCACTCGAAATGTCTTAGTTGGTCCTTCGCAGCATTCATGACGCTGGGGGTGCATGAGGAAGGTGTATGGGGGTGTGCTTCCCGCACCCCTGCGAGGTGGACGGGAGATGCCCAGCAGCAGCTCAGAGCCCTGGGTTCAAGTTCTGGCCTTGTCACCCAGCTTCTGTGCTCCTGGGCCAGTTGTGTAGCTTCCCTGAACCTTTGCTTGCACAGTGGGAGAATTAATCGCCATCTCATAGGGCATTAGCATTTTTAGCCCAATACGTGACATGGAGCCACCAGGAAAGTGTTTCTCAAATTCACATGAGAAAGATTTAAGGCTCTTCTCTGTTCCAATATAATTCATTTTTACCTGAATTATTCTTATGTAACTGTGTCCTGTTGCATGAACTATTCAGTCAAATACAGCAATTAACTTTACCTGTTCATTTTTTTTCTTCAAATGTAACATATTCCTTTTGACAGTGAAGACCTATAGACGGATCTGTCTAGAAGAAAAGTACACTGAATATACATTTAGTTTTAGGTCTTTGGAAAGCAAATGACTGAGATTTCTTTTGTGGACATTGTAAAGAACCTCTATTTTTAGAAACAGGAAAATCCTCATCACTGTTTTTAATTCTAATATTTCCTAAGCTTCTAGGCACTTCTCTGTAAACGAGAAGGAGAGAGCAGCAGAGGATAGAGGGGATGAAGAGAAGACGGGTGAAAGAAGGCAGGTAAGACACTGGGGCATGGGAGGGGAGTTCACTTGCCCACCCTTGTTTGGGCAAGGATCCCACGGAGCACTTGTGTTCATCCAGTCCCCTCCGCAGGTGTCCCTGGGATGACAGGAGACGAGTACCCATAACCCTCAGCTGCTTTTTCTGGCTTGTTCTCAAGCAGGGATAGACTCCTCAGCAGATTAAGGGTACGTCCCTGGTACAGAACCAAGCAGCTGAGAAAGTACCGCCACGTCGCCCTGGTGCAGGAGCCACAGCACAGGCCGAGCCGCCTTTCCGGGGGGCCTGGCCCGACAGGTGTGGACAGCTGGCCGGGGAGGTGGGCAGCAGGACCTGGCAGGTCCTTCCACTTGTGGAGGGCGTGTGGCAGCCCAACGACACGGGGACACGTGCAGAGTGGACACCAGCCTGGGGTGGTGCTTCTATGGGGTGCGGACCCCAGGGAGAGGCCCTCCGGCCCGACCCTGCAAGTGACCCCTGCATCCTTGTGCCCCTGCTGCGTCTTACAGAAGCCTGCCCTCGCCGTGAGCTGCCCACCTACTCATAGACCTTCTTAGGGTGCTATGTGTGGAGAAAAGACAACTCCTCGCGGTGGAGGAAACCCACGGGAGCTCAAGCTTGATGTGGTGCATCAAGCTCGCCTGCCTTCCACGTGCATGCACAGATGGCCCAGAGTGACTGCCCGACACCTGGGAGGAACCAACTGCTCCAAACAATGGGACTAAGATGAATAAGCAATGTGATGTGCGGGTGAGCACTGGGCATTATGTGTTGGCAAATGGAATTTAAATTAATGTAAAACAAAACAATATGATGAACCAAGAAAACTCAGAGATAATTTAGGAAAGAAAACAGATTTTTTTTTTAATTCTAGTTGATAGCCTCAGATTCAAAAAGGAATGAGATTTATAGAATAAGTACAAAGCTTTATGCAAAAAGAGAAAAGGAGGAAATCATTAGAAATTAAAAATAGGACTCTCCTCAAAATTAAATAAAAAGATTTATTTAAAAGTAGAGCAAAGAGGGATGCCTGGGGGGCTCAGTGGTTTAGCACCTCCCTTCAGCCCAGGTCAGGATCTCTGGGTCCTGGGATCGAGTCCTGCATGGGGCTCCCTGCAGAGAGCCTGCTTCTTCCTCTGCCTGGGTGGGTCTCTGCCTCTCTCTGTCTCTCATGAATAAATAAATAAAATCTTTAAAAAAAAAAAGTAGAGCAAAGAGACAAAAATAAAGTATAAGAGGAAAAATAAGTGACCTTAAAGATGGATGTCAAGGATGTCAAGTATCTTTCTATTGACAAATCAAGCAAAAAAAAAAAAAAAAGAAGAAGAAGAAGATGAATAGAGGGGGAGGAGGGAGAAGGATATGGATTACTTAACGATACAATGAAAGATTACTGTATTTCTTGTCCAATAGAAAAAGAAAGGTAGGGCAGCCCGGGTGGCTCAGTGGTTTAGTGCCTCCTTCAGCCCAGGGCATGATCCTGGGGTCCCGGGATCAAGTCCCACGTTGGGCTCCTCGCATGGAGCCTGCTTCTCCCTCTGCCTGTGTCTCTCCTGCTTTCTCTTTCTCTCTCTGTGTCTCTCATGAATAAATAAATACAATCTTTTTTTTAAAAAAAAAGAAAAGAAAAAGAAAGGTAACCAGAAACTTAAAAAAAAGAAACAAAAACTTGCATAAGAAAATAATTTCCATATATGACACAGTCAACTGTGGCATGATTCTGAGGAATTGTTGGAGTAAAAGAAAATTAATTTTAGGGGCGCCTGGGTGGCTTAGTCAGTTAAGTAAGCATCTGCCTTGGGCTCAGGCCATGATCCCGGGGTCCTGGGATTGAGCCCCGCATCGGGCTCCCTGACCAGTGGGGAGCCTGCCTCTCCCTCTGCCTCTCCTCTCCCTGCCTCCTGTGCTCTCTTTCAAATAGATGAGTAAAATCTTTAAAAAAAAAAGACAATTTTACTTTCTTAGGTCATTTTCTTTGAGTGGTGGCATAATGATATATCATTTGTTTTTAGTTTTTAAAATTAACTACTAAGCAAAGTTCAGAAACTTTTTAATAAAGCCATACAACAAGGACAGTGCAGCTGTAAATGTAAATGTTAGAAATATTTATAATTAAAAGTCTTGGTGTGGTTGAAAAAGCCGGGAGTTGGTAGAAAAGAGGTGAAAGTGGAGGGTTCTTATGTCCTCACTTATAGAGAAGGAGATAAAAACATTGTCTAAAAGTTATGACAATAAAGGGAATTTAATCATATTATATGAAATTATATAAATTATATCATTTGAAAACAAGCCATAGTGTCACGGAATTCCTTATCTGTTATAATGCATCATTGAGAGAAATTGTCTCAGATTGCTAAATCAAGAAATAAGCATCAGTAGTAGTGAGAATTTGGTGTAGCCGGCTTACATGAGCCATTCTGGTAGATCCTAATAGTTAGGTGACTAACAGTTACTAAAGGCTTTTATCTATTTAGTGACCGCTCATTCTTCTCGAATACAATTCTTAAGGAGCCCAATCATTGAATTATCAAAAGAAAAACTTATCCTGCTCATGTGGAAATTCACGTTTAGGAAGGCCTGGGCAGACTTTTTCAAAAAAGGAATCTCAATGGCCATTGATTTCATTAAACATACACCAGATCGCCTTACTTTGAAAGTGAAAACTACATTTGTGTAAAGTGGGGGGAAAATGCTGTGTGCTCTTAGAACTGTATCCAAGTTAATTACAGTATTTATCAAATAATTATCAAATGTCATAATGTTTTATTTATGTTTTACTATTTACATCACATGCAGTTGACTATGGTTTAAAACTATGGTCATTTGCGTCTGGTACTTTCTTTTTTCACTCCTCTAATTTCTAATCATCCTTTAATTCTCTGTCACCCTTCTTTTTCCTAGCAGTATTTCATTCATATTCTCCAATGTTTTACATTTTTAATACTTTTGGTCCATTGATCTTTAGGTAAATAAACGCTTAGCCGTGCATACGTGCCTTAGAAACAGCCTCACGTAATAGGTTCAGAATGATGACATGTGCCTAAAATAACACGTTGTAGAAATTCTAAGCTTAATTGACAAGAGCTAAAGTAAATAAACACTCAGGAAGACACCGACTGACCTGGCAGTGTCAATATTTATAGAATAAGAGTTACAGATTTCACGTGATCATTAGCAGCTGGTGCTGTCATTGGCTGGAGGGGCCTGAGGATCACACCCGCCCAACCTAGAGGCAACCACCTGAGCACCAGGAGTAAGGAGAGGAGGCCACCAGCTGAGCCTCAGGGGTAAGGAGAGGAGGCCACCAGCTGAGCCTCAGGGACAAGGAGATGAGGCCACCAGCGCCTCAGGGATAAGGAGAGGAGGCCAGCACCTGAGCACCAGGGGTTAGGAGAGGAGGCCACCAGCTGAGCCTCAGGGCCACAGGAGCAGAGGGCATCCCCTCTGGTCAGGGGACGGTGGGTAGAGCTGGGACTTTGCATTCACTGCCCGTCGCCCTGAGTGCATCCAGCAGTAGCGGCACCAGGGAGCTGATGGTCCTCTCGGGAAGCACGGGGACAGTCAGGGCGGGAGGCAGGCCCTGGGGTCCTACCCACTAAGCCGGGGCACTGGGTCCCCGCTCTCGTGCAGCTGCCCCGACCCTGGGCAACATGTGGCCTCGCTGAACGGGAACCTCACCTGATGAACCAACAAACAGGGAGGAGGACTTCACCATGGGACACCTCGGGGGGTCCTCCAGGGTTGACAGCAGAGCCCCGGGCCCTGGGGTTTCTCCTTGGGTGCTCACAGGCCTGGGCGGCCTCGCACCCCACTTGGCAGGTGCGGAAAGGGAGAGCCCAGGAGGTGGACGGATCCCAGTGACTGATCAGCACCAGCCACTGCCGAGGCTCGACCAGGATACACAAAAGATCCTGAAGAACATGGACCTACTGAGATCCTGTATCTTGCCTGAAGGGACACAGATCCATAAAAAGAAGAAAGGAAGGAAGGAAGGAAGGAAGGAAGGAAGGAAGGAAGGAAGGAAGGAAGGAAGGAAGGAAGGAAGGAAGGAGAAAGAAAGAAGAAAGAAAGAAAGAAAGAAAGAAAGAAAGAAAGAAAGAAAGAAAGAAAGAAAGAAAGAAGAAAGAAAGAAAGAAGAAAGAAAGAAAGAAAGAAAGAAAGAAAGAAAGAAGAAAGAAGAAAGAAAGAAAGAAAGAAAGAAAGAAAGAAAGAAAGAAAGAAGAAAGAAAGACATTACTTGGCATTTCCCCACAATTTATTTATCTCATTAAAACTGTTGAAAAAAATTACATCTTAGGCAGCCCGGGTGGCTCAGTGGTTTAGCGCCGCCTTCGGCTCAGGGCGTGACCCTGGAGACCCGCAATGGAGTCCGGCGTTGGGCTCCCTGCATGGAGCCTGCTTCTCCCTCTGCCTGTGTCTCTGCCTCTCTCTGTGTGGCTCTCATGAATAAATAAATAAAATCTTTTTAAAAAATTACATCTTAATCTCATAAAACTGACACTACTATCTCTTACGATATATCACTTTATAGGATTTTTTTTTGTTTCTGGATAGTTTGAGTCATGCGGTGCCTGCTGTGTGCCCGTCTCTGATCTTTGTACAATAGGATCAAAACAAATAGGCTATCAGGGATATTCAAGGTATTTCACGAGATACCTTTACGTCATCATATGGTTTTGCTATGGTTGAGATGTGCGTAGGGCGCTGTGCGACATCAGAGAGCAGCGCTGGAGTTAGGCCTGCCAGAGTGGAGGGAAGGCAATGCTTCAGTTCTCTCTCTTCTGTTTCTTTGTCTAGTGGTATTTATTTGCTTATTTAAAAATCCCAAATAATACATGAAAATATAAACAAGAGAGTAAAATTCACCCAGAGATGATCACAGTTTGATGTTTTGGTGAACACTCTTCAGGCAAATGTGTATATGTGCATATATAGACACAATTTTATATAAATGTGGCTACACTCCACATGTTATTCCGTTCCTTGATTATTTTTCACTCAACAATATATCCTGGATTATTCTTTATCGATGAATTAGAAATTATATCACTTTTCACGGTTATAGAGTATTCCCCCTACATTTTCTACCTTTAGCTAGCTAGTCTCTTTTCAAAATACAGTTAGGTTGTTTCCCATTTTCTTGCAGTTTTAAATAATCCTGTGTTTAATATGATTGTATATATACCTTTGGATTCTCGGGCAATGACTACTACCGAGAAGTCTCTACGAGATTTGCTAGACCATAAGTGACACACAACTGAAATTTTGATTCCCAAGTGCCAGACGGCTCTCCAGAAAAGTCGCGCCCATTCATGCTCCCGTATTTTCCTGTGCCTCTGCCAACACTGAATTTTATCTGTCATGTCTTTGCCAGTCTGACACATGAAAATTTTTTCATTCCAGTGTGTGTTCCTTAAACATATTTTCACATGTTTTTGTCTATTTAAGACTTTTATGAATTATTTATATTTTCATTGCCATGTTTATCACCATCTGGTTGATTTATAAAAGATCTTTTGATACTAGGAATATTTGCTTGTCGATTATTATTTCACTTCTTTGACTTTATGTTTTTAAGATCTTGGAGTCAGGTCTAGCAGTCTTTTCTATTTTGATTTTGACTTTTGTGTGGGTTGTAAAAAGTCCTCTCCACATTAAATTTTTAAAATTATTTTATTTTTTATTTAAATTCCCTTAGCCAACATAAAGTTCATACTTAGTTTCAGATGTAGTGTGTAATGATTTATCAGTTGCATATAACACCCAGCGGTCAAGATTTCTAAAAGCTCATATTTTCTTTAGTTACTTTTATTTTTATATTTAAATATTTAAGCCATCTAGAATGAGCTGTGATATAAAGTAGGGTTTGAATTAGCTTCCTATCTTGAATGATATTTTTTCCGTGTGATTTTAAATACTATGTAGAGTAGTGATTAAGGGAATGGGTCTTGGAGGTAGGCTATTGGGGTCCAACTTCTGGTCCCAGGGCTTACAAACTAGGTCTGATTTCTTATATATAAAATGGGGTCAAATATCTATCTCTTGGAGTTGTCAGAACTACATACATTAATATATAGAGAAGGATTAGGGGAACGCATGGCACATTATCAGAGCCCACAAAGTAGTAACTATCATTGGGTGCCCAATTCATATTTCATGTGGGATTATTTCTAGACCCTATTCTGCTACGCTCAAGTCTAGAAGTTCATGGGTCAGTATCTATTCTAACTATAACATGTGTGGACAAGTTCTCTCATTCTTTTTCAGGATTTTCCTAATTCTTCTAGCAATTTTATTATTCTAGATAAGCTTTAGAGTTATTTTTTTAAGCTTTAGAGTTATTTTGTCAATTCCTAACAAGCTCATTGAGATTTTGATAGTCATAATAGAGAATATATATTATTAGGAAAAACTGATTTCTTAATAATTTTGAATTTTTCTTTCTGTTACATAAGTATGTCTACATGTCTTTCCATTTATTTGAGTTTTCTTTCTGTTATTTAATAAATCTTTATAGTTTTATTCTTTAGGTCCTTCTCATTTCTTGATACTGAATATTCTGAGCTAAGTCTTGAAGGATGAATAGGAGTAAGCCAGACAGAGAAAGAAAAAAATTAGTTGTGTCTCTTTAGCTAGTTCTAGAAATAATATTCTTTAGTCAATCCACCTAAGATATAAGTAGTAAATTGAACTGCCAAGAAAAAAAATCTTTCTGCAAAGGTCTTTCCTACAAAGAAGTGGAGTAAGGCAGGCAGCCAATGCAAGAAATATTTATGCAGCTGTTGCCTGACCTAATCCAGGAAGCTTCTGGGCACTGGAAGCGATATACATGTTCAGCTTTTTCTGAGCCTACTGACTTGTTTAAAAAAAAAAAAAATCAGAAGCCCATTATGTTTTCGATCTGCATGTATGAACCAAGGGATTTGAATACAGATTGGTGGTGGTGGGGGGGGTGTTTTGAACTGAGCTGACCCGGACCTAGGCAAGTTTGTGAGGCAGTTCCAATTTTTTTTCGTTTGCCATTTGACCTCATTTCGGCTCATGCTGCCTCAACTTCAGAACCATGACTTTGGAACACCGTCGCTAGGGTTTAATTTCCTGCCCAGGTACTCATATTCTGTGCCCTAGTCCAGCTAACACAAAACAGAGCCCTGTCCCTCAGAGGTCTGGCCGTGAATAGCTGGTCCTAGTCCACCGGGGCTTAGCCAAGGGGTGAAGTAAACACTCCCTGCTCCCCCTCAGAACGTAGCACCAGATCCCGACTTGTCCTTCAGATCTCAGAATTTTAAAGAGATTTATGGTACCCCCCCCCATGTGACATCTTATTACTATTCTTTATGCCACTTAGAAACATAGGGTTGCATTTCCCTTCCCTAAGTCCTTTAAAAACACCATGTATACTTGGGTGAGGGAGTTCGTGTCATCCTCAAGGCAGGAGTCCAACCTATAATTCAAGTGTTGAAAAAAACAATTAGGCCAATGCTTTGCTCTGCTCTACTGGCCTAATCTTAGGATCTTAGACCTTTTTTGAGTCAACCAGGAAGACACAATTCATCCAGTACTGTCTGCGCGTTAATCAAAACGTGTGTACCTCCCGACTTAAAAAAATACTGGCTGTTTCATTAGTAAAGCAGTTTCTTCTATTAGTCAACATAACCTTTACAGGGACTGTAGGAAGAATTCCAAAAATTAGAATTAGAAAACTAGAATACAATAAGTGAAAAAAAAAAGAGTTGGTAATTTATTATGCAAAAACCATAGATCAAAAAGGGCCTACAATTAGGTTGTGGTGATGGTTGCACAGTTTTGTGCTACACTAAAAACCATTTTATCGTACACTTTATTTTTTTTTATTTTTTTAAAGATTGTATTTATTTATTCATGAGAGACACACAAAGAGAGGCAGAGACCCAGGCAGAGGGAGAAGCAGGCTCCACGCAGGAAGCCCGATGCAGGACTCGATCCTGGGACCCGGGGTCATGCCCTGGGCTGAAGGCAGGCGCTCAGTCACGGAGCCCCCGAGGCGTCCCCTATCATACACTTTAAATGGGTGAAATGTATGGTATGTGGATTACGTCTCAATAAAACCATTTTTAAAAAGCCACTGATATTCAAAGAGCCAAGGAAGAAAGGAAGGAGAGAGAAAGAAGAAAGAAAGAAAGAAAGAAAAGAAAGAAAGAAAGAAAGGAAAGAGAAAGAAAGAAGAAAGAAAAAAGAAGAAAGAAAGAAAGAAAGAAAGAAAGAAAGAAAGAAAGAAAGAAAGGAGAAGAGAAGAGAAAGAAGGGAAGAGAAGAGAAGAGAAGAGAAGAGAAGAGAAGAGAGAGAAGAGAAGAGAAGAGAAAGAAGAGAAAGAAGAGAAGAAGGAAGAAAGGAAGGAAGGAAGGAAGGAAGGAAGGAAGGAAGGGAGGAAGGGAGGGAGGGAGGGAGGGTAATACTCAGTGTAATTCGATACAGTAACTGAAGGCTCCAGATAATGGCAGTGGTGAGAGTAGCAGGAGTGGCTTCTTTGCAGTGGGTAGTTTGTGTGAACTCTCATTCAACGTAATGAAGGAAACACGATTATCATCTATTCCACAAGGAGAACGTGCTGCTTACAGAGGTCACGTCCACGGGCCACGGCCAGGCAGGCGGGTGCAGTCTACAGGAGGGGACGAGGCATCTGTCCCCAGAGCTCAGGCTCTGAGACACTGAACCAACTCAAGCTCCCAGGACTGGCTTGCGTTTCGCTTTCACTGCAAACAGCCATGAACCCTAACTGGCAGTGTCCTCTCCAGAATACTTAGACAAGCCCTTTCCTCTAAGTGGTCCCAGTGACTTGATGTCATGCCACAGACTATGTAAAACCATTACTTACATATAGTACATTCTCTGTAATCTTTAATTTAGTAGACAATTTCTGAAAAAAAAAACTATTATATTTTGCAATTTAAACTATGTTTTAAACCACAGGGCTAGAGCAGCCTTCTGTGGAGAGATCTGTGTTCCTCCTATATAAATAAACAAAAATGGCAAATATTTTCCATCTCTGTAAACCCATATTTTTAGACTGCTTTTGTTTCATTGTGGTGTCAAATTTCTCTGCATTTTCAGAAATTCCAGCATCATTATCACTCCGTATGTATCCACTAGCTCAGGAGAAGCCAAGGTTATCCTGTCGGAGGAGAAGGGAGTCTCCCATTCTACGTAGGAGAACTCAGCGTCTAAGATGAATCTAAAATACATGTGGAGGGTTTACTGTGAGCTTGTGAGAAAGTACAAGAAGGAGTGACTTTTATTACTATTGAATGTTTAATTTAAGTAATTAGGAGGCAAAACCAAACCTTTGTCTTTTGCGGGAAATCTTGTGGTAAAGATGAATGGGGGGGGCACTTGGATGGCTCAGTTGGTTAAGCGTCTGCCTCGGACTCAGGTCATGATCCGGGGGTCCTGGGAATGAGCCCCGTGTCGGGCTCCCTGCCTCTGCCTGCTGCTCTCCCTGCTTGTGCTTTCTCGCTCTGCTCTCTCTCTCTCTCTCAAATAAATAAATAAGATTAAAATAAAAGAATAGGAACAGCTACATATGAAAATTTTGTTATGGGGACATTCTTGAGATTGAGATTTGGGATCATTTCTTCCCCATCACTCTCAGTAGGGCTCATGGGTACATGAAGTTTCCTTGGGCTGTTTTTTATCGCTTTTCTCCAAGTATCCAACCATTAGCAGCACATGGTTCATAAGAGGGTTGCTATTGTGTTTCAAAAATAAAGGCACATAATTTAGTAATTGAGGTATATTTAACAAAATATTTAGATTAAATAATAATTCTGACCTTATCATCTACTGGCTATGAAGTTCATAACAATTTTTTGATGTTCATGTTGATTTTCCAGTATCATTTTTAGTAAATCAATAGTCTTTAATTAGTGGTCTACTGAAGGCCCTCCAAAGAAAATCACTGGAAGAGCATATAGGGATATAAAGAGATGAATAAGATAGAACCCTTACTCTTGAGGAGTTTGCTCTAAGAGGGTAAGCCACGCCTGCTAGTAACTCTAAAGCAGGCCATTCTGGGAAAGGCAGTCAGTTAAGACGTTTGATGAGCACATACCATGAGCCTATCCCAGGGTCTTGTGTTAAGTGGAATGATGCAAAAACAACGATAAGCATCAAGGATACTGCTTGCTTTTCAGAAATGACTTCATGGAGAACATGGAGTAAATAAGTCTTCAGCCTTAAAGAATACACTGTTTGAAAGATTCCATTTCTGTCAGATAAACGGGGGTAAAGCGAGTCGTCTAGTCTAGCCAAAGAGGCAGTGGTCTACGTGTATGGAACTGGCAGGAGATAGGGAAACTGAAGACTACCTCTATATAGCAGAGGTCACAAATGCTGGTTTAATTAATTTTTTGGTGATGTATTTATTTATTTGAGAGAGAGTGAGTGGGGGGGGGAGCAGAAGAAGAGGGATAAGCAGACTCCGCTCTGAGCATAGAGCCCAACATGGGGCTCAACCCCAGGCCCTGAGATCATGACCTGAGCCGAAATCAAGTCGGATGCTGAACCAACTGCGCCACCCAGGTGCCCCACAAATGCCACTTCAAAACTGACGTCTCAGTTTAAAATTTGCAGAAAATGGGGAATCAGTCATTGTTTCCAGGTGAACTCTTGGAAGAGGAAGAAGCAGTGTCTAGTTTAGAATGGAGCGGAGAGAGGTTGAGGTAACAGGAAGCAATTTAAACTCTGGTGAGAAATAATAAGGGCTTTGGACCAAGACAACTTAGGGAAAGATCAACACATCGCAGAGATAGAGCCAGCAGGATTTCTAGAATGCCTGTGTCAATGCGAACATAGAGAACATGTGTGATGACTGCAAGGGTCTGAGCCTGGTTGGGCGGAAGAATAATAAATGAACAGAAACAGTACAGTAGAGAGGAGAAAATACCTCAGGGAATTGGAGGATACAATGCTCTCAGTTTTAGTTTTATTAAGTTGTAGGTGCAACAACTGGAAATGGGAGTCTGTAGTCAGAGAAGCCAAGGCAAGAAATAACAACTTAGGAATCAGGGCCCGAAAGGGATCGCTGGATCCAAGGAGCAGGCACAGCCACAGAGAGCAGGGAGAGAGGGCAGGCTTGGAGTGTGATCTGGGGGGAATTCTACGTTTCGCAGTGGGAGAGAGAAGTGTGATACCCTGAAGATGGCAAAGAGTGAGAATAAGGTGGGAAAAGAATAAAGCATGGAGAGCTAGGCCTAGGAGCCAAGGAGGCTTAAGGACGGAGGCCGGCGATGGCAGTGCTTGCACAGGGATGGGGGGACGGTCTCCCGGGTTGTCATAAAAAAACCTACCCTTGAGCCAAGTTACCTCCATTTTAAGAAATAAATTTAGGTGTCGTGCTTGAAATGTTCTCATTCTTTTCTTTAAAATAAAGCCTAACAATATTACTTACCCATTTCCAGTTTTGGAAGTTAGTCTCTGGTAAAATTTAGTTTGCTGATCAAAACTTTCCCTTTACTGTGACAAAGGCCTCTCATGCATAGATCCGCATTCTTCCTCCAAATGCCAAGAACAGGTGCACAAGGGAAGAGTGAGAGGAAAGGCCAGCTTACCACTGCTCTCTTTTTATTTTAGCATAATTTTTTAAGAGTTTGGTCTAATTGATCCAGAACATGGATTCGGGGGTGGCTGGGTGGTGCAGTCGGTTAAACATCTGACTTTTGGTTTGGGCTCAGGTCATGACCTCGGGGTCCTGGGACCGAGCCCTACATTGGGTTTGGCATTCAGCATGGAATCTGCTTGAGGATTCGTTCTCCCTCTGTCCCTCCTGTTTGTGTTCTCAATCTCTCTCTCTCTCAAATGAATAAATAAATCTTCTTTTAAAAAAGCAAGAAAAAAAAATAAAAAATAAAAAAGCAAGGAACAGGATTTGGTCCTGTTAAGAACTGAATTGTGTCCCCTCAAAATTCATATGTTGAAGTCTTAGCACCAGTAGCTCCGAATGTGGACTTATTTGGAAATAGGGTGGTTGCAGTTGTAATTAGTTAAGATGTGGCCTCACTGGAGTAGAGTGGGGTCCTAATCCTTGTGAAAAGGGGAGGTTGGGACACAGATACACACGGGAAGGAAACCATGTGAAGTTGAAGGCGGAGATCAGGGTGATGTAGCCAAACCCACTGAACGACAACGCTTGCCAGCAAACTAAGCTAAGAGAGAGGCATGGAATGGATCCTTTCTCATGGCCTCCAGATGGAACCAACCATGCCAACAACTTGCTCTGGAACTTCTTGCTTCTAGATCTGTGAGCCAATACGTTTCTGCTGCTTGAGCCACCCAGTTTTTGGTACTTTGTCGCCCGAGGCCTAGTAATCGGCAGGCCCGTACACGCGTGACTCACGATGTGGCGCACACTGCAGCCTCTTGTGCCACGGAAAGAACAAGCCCCTGTGAGAGTTGTTTTCACTCTGAAAAAAAACGTATTCGCATAAGCAGTTTGAAGCTGCCTTCCTTTCCAAATCCACTTCATTTCCCGGAGACAGCGGTTCTTTGACTAGAGTTTACATTGGGAGGGAACAGCCAGTTTTGGAGAATAAATCTCTTCCACTCTTTGAGGCAGAGGCTCTTCTAAACCAGTCTAATAATAGAACTGGCCTGTTGACAACGGCCATGGCACAGCTGAGCCATCGGAGGTGCTACAAAAATAAAGCCAGATGGAGTTGCCGTTACCAGTGAAGGCTCGGAATCGGTGTTTTTAATGGAGGAAGTGATTATGATTTCTGGAAATGTACTGTTGGTGCTGCCTTTTGATATCCAGTATTATTGGAAAAATAGACCCACTGCTATTTTATAAAGTCACCTTTTGTATAACTTTAGACATTTACGGTTGGTCATGGTTGCACCTGGCTTGGCACGAGGTTCTCTCTATACAGTGGAAATAGTTTTTGACAGTCCAGCTGCTGAGCGGGAGGCTTCCACGGCGGCGCTGCTGTGCGTGGGCCCCTTTAGGAGCACAGAGCGCTATCCATTTCTATTTACAAGAACTTCAGAAGTTGTTCTGTGGCCAAAGGTTTTCTTCCTAGACAAAACAACCCAGATTCTGGCTAACACTTATTGGATTTAAAACATGATTTTTTTAAAAAAGACTTTCTTTATTTATTCATGAGAGACACACGGAGAGAGAGGCAGAGACCCAGGCAGAGGGAGAAGCAGGCTCCAAGCGGGGAGCCCGATGCGGGACTCGATCCCAGGAACCCGGGGTCACGCCCTGGGCTGAAGGCGGGTGCTACACTGCTGAGCCCCCCAGGGATCCTCTTAAAACATGATTTTATAAAATATGATATAAATCCATCACTGGCCAAATATTTGCTATAATCTCTCAACCCAAAGAAAGCCAGAGCTTCCAAGTGATCATAATCTGAGGAATTTATGTATGTACGTAATTATTACAAATCACCAGGAAATAAAATGATCAAAACAAGAGGATGTGACCGCAAGAGGATGTGGTGCACCATTGGTGACACCACGGTGACCCGGTCCTGCTGTTCAGCTTGCCTGTGGACACATTATCTCCTTTCCTTGGGTCACTCCAATTCTCTGTCCAGTGCTTTTCCAAGAGGAGTAGCTTTCCACTGGAAGTTTTAAAACTCTGAATGGCTGTTGAGTAGGCCGATGTCCCAGTCGGTGAAAGGGTAGGGGCACAATGGTCTGACCACTGCGCTGTGGGAGCATTGATCGAAGACTCCAGCATGAATCGTAATAGCCAACCTGATAACAGTAATCCACACGCTTCACCTCAGCACTTGGGAGCACGGGGCAGGGAGAGACGATAAAAACCCTACATTTTCCTCTGAAGGAGGCAGCCATTACACAGCTGATTTCTGCCATGGCAAGCGGGCCAAGAGCGGACAGATTTCCTGATTTTCCAAGAGAGGCCATAAAGATATATTTTCTTTTTAATGTCAAATCTTATGGTTTTTAAATGTTAGAAACTGTATCAGCTTCCCACTGCTGCTATAACAAATTACTACGAACTTAGTGGCTTAAACAGTATGAATTTATGATCTTATAGTTCTGAATGTCCAAAGTTTAAGATGGGTTTCATTGGGTCAAAATCAGGGTGTTAGCAAGGCTCTGCTCCCTCCAGAAGCTCTAGAGGAGAATCCGTTCCCTTACCTTTTCTAGTTTCTAGAGGCTTCCTGCATTTCTTGACTTGTGGCCTCTTCCTCCATATTCCAAGCCAGCTTCACGGCATCTCCTGATTTCTCTGATCTGACCCTCTACTTCCTTCATCACATCTCCTTTCCTGACTCTGACTCTCGGAGTGTCCTCTTTATTTTGTAAAGACCATCGTGAATCTGCTGGGCCCACCCGAGTAATCCAAGGTACCCTTTCCATCTCAAGATCCAGATCCTTAATCGCATCTGCAGAGCCATTTTTACCTGGATGGCAACGTATTGATAGCTCCTGGAGATTAGCACATGGACATCTTTGGAGGGAGGCATTTTTCTGTCCATCTCAGAAATAGATTCATTTCTTCTTTTACAGTGAAGGCCCAAAGAAAACATGCTGTGGCTACTCTTCTGTGATCCTGGTTAAACTGTGGCTATACTATCTCTTAGAGTAAATGTTTGTCCTGTAGAGATCTGTGTATCCAAGTCAACAGTTATACCCTGGATAGGTGAAGAAAGGAATATTTGCAGCTCACACTGACAGGAAGTTCTCCGAGGGGACCTGGACGTGATCATCCACAGCCACCCTGGATTGCTTGCTGTTGGGAAAGAATTTCACAAACCACTATTGAGCAGATCCAGCTGGAACACCTCAGGGATTTATTCTAGATGGAATCACTCAGGGGTGATAAACAACAAGGGAAGAGCAACCACTGCTGTTAAGAATGGGGTTTCTCAAAGGTCAAGATTTGGGTGGCAGAGGTCCCATGAAATGCGGACATTACACAAGAAAGGTATACACAGGGCGAAGGGGTGAGGTTTGGTGAAGGCCTAGGTAGGAACTGCCACAGGAGCTTAAATTTGCTGGCTGTTTTGCCCCTGGACTATTTCTACTGAACTAAATTATTCCTTTCTTGGCTCTGTTCTTTGGCTGCGTTACCTCGGCAATTTGGTAAAGACTCTTACATCATACAGGGTTGTGGAGTGATCCTGTGGGAAACAAATGGGTTGAGCAGAAGAGAAGAATGGCCTCTCTTGTCTGCTGGTCCCATGTGAATTAGTGGCACCCTCCCCAAAAGGGGATTAGGATTGCAAGTCCTAGAAGATTCCTAGCTGCAAAACGGGCCATGCCACATGCCAGATGGCAAAGGACTAGGGAGGAGCAACTCCTGGGCGGATAGTGCAGGAAAGATAGAAAGGACAAGGCCCGTACTGAATATACCAGAGGAAACGCTCTTGGTGCAGAGAGAAGAGGGGGGTGCAGGAGGTGGAGGGGTGAAGCCCACACAGTTATGGCCATTTGTAACACTTGCTGCCCCTGAAGGGATAACTCTCCAATAATCAGACCACTAATTTTTGCCTTTGGCTGATGGTTTGACAGTTTTATATATTGATTTTCTGACAATATTTCAGTGTGCTTTAGGGGACATCGGAGTGAATACTAATTCATGCCACTGTATTTCATTTCAGATATGACCAGAATAATTTGCTATTCACTTCTAGCTGCGCTCATATGCAAGCTTTCCCATGTCATGATTTCTTCTTAGTCATTACAACTTTGAGAGCTGTGCCTGCTTTTTCTAGGGAGTAACTTGGGCACAGATGCAACCTGGTACGAGGAATATGACATTAACTGTCCTCATAACAATGATCTGATAAATCAGGTTGCTTTTTTTTAAGATTTTATTTATTTATTCATGAGAGATACAGAGAGAGAGGCAGAGACACAGGCAGAGGGAGAAGCAGGCTCCACACAGGGATCCTGATGTGGGTCTTGATCCTGGGACCCCGGGGTCACGCCCTGGGCTGAAGGCAGGTGCCAAACCACTGAGCCACCTGGGCGTCCCTCAGGTTGCTTTTCAGCTTTGTGGGCTTGTATGGATCTAAGAAAAGATGGAATTGGTACAGTGACCAAGCAATCTTTTCACATGATTTATGATCTATCCAAGTCAAAGCTGAAACAGGGCAGGTAGGCTCAGTTGGAATTGTGCCTGGCTTGGGTGCGCTTGTCTGCTGGTGAAAAGATGTCTTCTAGCTCACTCCAGGAAGCATTAGACATTTTGCTGAGAATAGCTGCACACTCTGCAGCCACATTGTAAAGAAGGACACTGTCTTCCTCTCCTGGTATGGATACCAGGGTTGCCCGCAATGAAGGAGTAGTATATAGAGTTGGCTTTGATCACATAGCATCTGTGTCACCTCAGGCAAGTTACTCAACTTGTTAAATAAAAGAATAACACCTATGTCACAAGAACCTTATAAGGCCTAAATGGAGTAATGAACGTGAAGATACTCTGTAGTTCTAAAGTGTCACAAAAAGTATTGAGTTATTGTTGTGCAATTTGAATTAGATTTTACCTTTTCTGCATACTGTGTTTTTTGGGAGAAAACATCAAGAATCTCACTGATGATCTGGCCTAGGTACCTTCTAGATGTTTATAATACTTATCTAAGGGCATCTTAGCTAACTAACCTGCCTGAGGCCCAGATGATATTAGTTCAAAAAAATTGTTTTTGAACTTTTCTTCATGGGGAAAAAAAAAAGCCAGAATTAACCCAGAACACCCATATCAAATACCGTATGCCACAGAAAGTAGGGAAAACTCATAAATAGCCTCTGGAGTCTCAATCAGAGGGTGGGGATTTGGGATCCTTCTATACATTGATAATTGTATGGAAGGATGGGTTTTATTAATCTCTGATTTGGCAAACGTCCTCTTACTAAAACAGAGTTAATTGGTTTGAAGGAAACATGTTGACGGCATATTTTGGAAGGAGAAGCAGATTTGGTCACTGACAAAATATTTCCCATACACAAAGGCACTGGTTTACTGGTTGCTGAAAACACCCGGAAGACTTCGTGTTTCACCTTATTATGAACTAGAACAATAGGGTTGTAAAAAAAATTCCAGCTGATTATGAAGCTGGTAAACCATGGGCTACATGCTGTAGCTCTCTCTGAGTTTGGCAAAACCGAGACCACTGTTTCTTGACTCGATGCTGGTTTCTTTGTCAATCTTTCACAATTAATTCGTATTCTCTTCAGGTCATACATCTCTACCTGTTATTAAGCTGATCATTTGACTGATTCAGTTGAATGGTTTGTGTTCGCTCATCTTATTCCGTGGGTTGTTAGGAGGGAGTTAGTTTTGTATCTTCCCATAGACAAAGAGATAAGCCTTCTTGTTGATAGGATGCCCTTCACGGGATCCTTAAACTGTCTAAAGCACAGTCTGAGGCTGGGAGAGTGCACCCTTCCTCACGGGGCTCCTATTTGGTGGAGATGAAAGTAATTCCTGCACTTCTGTCCTCAGCACTAGAAAGAAGCTCAGTGGGTAAGCCAAGAAGAACACGAATTTTGGAGTCTAGAAAGATGGTTTTGAATCCCAGTTTGCCTTTTTTCCCCCTGGGTAAGCATTACTACACTATTTTATGTCTTGATTATAATAGACCCTCAAGGGAATCACTCAAGGGATACTCTTGAGACACGGAATCCTTAAATACAAGAATACTAGTGGAGCCACTAAAGACGGGAGAGGAAGGTCAGAAAATCTTGTTGAAATGGAGATGCTTGCCCGTAGATCCCACCTCATCCATGGGTTAGCCTCTTACTCCTCTACTTCAGCCTCCAAGTGGGCATCAGTTTCAAGTGAATACATCAGAAAACAGTTAAGTCCTTTACTTTTGGGGTTACTGACCAATAGCCAAGCCCTCCAATGTTAAATCTTTAAGTCACAAGAGTCTAATATAGTACCTACTTCTTTGATTTCTTGTGACCATGAAAAAAAAAAAAGAGTTAGAACATGACATATAATCAATAAATGTTAGAAACTTTCCTTCCAAACTTTGGAAAAAGGAAACTTTCCTTCCAAATGTTTGCTTGATCAGTGAATGAATTTGGTAAGAGAATTGTTTCTCTGTAGGTAAAGGTGTAATAAATCTAGGGGATCTTTGGACATTTTTTCCTAGAGTTCTTCCAGGTTCATTGAATTTGGGAAAATACTGGCTGGTTTAATACATTGGCTCTGTGGCCGTACAACAGGGAAGTCGGATCCCAGTTGCTCATTCATCGCTCCTCGGCCTTTCCTCAACTCCATTGTCTGGGAGGTAGAACTTGGCTCATGCACAGTATGTGTGTGGGAGGCATGCAGGTTGTTTCTCAAATATATTTTATTATTTTTAGCTGAATTTTGTTTAAAAAGAGATTTTTTTAAAAACAGATTTTATCTATTCATGAGAGACACACAGAGAGAGACAGAGACACAGGCAGAGGGAGAAGCAGGCTCCATGCAGGGAGCCTGATGTGGGACTCGATCCCGGGACCCCGGGGTTCACAACCCAAGCCAAAGGCAGATGCTCAACTGCTGAGCCACCCAGGCATTCCTAAAAAAGAGATTTTAATGTGGCTTAAAAGATGCATCAGAGAATTAACATGAATCTCAGAAATAAATGAAAAAAAATAATAAAAAGCTAAGAGAATTAACGATCACATATTGACTATGTTATGATTCATGTAGGAAGTCAAACTCAGTAGGAAAAGCAAAAAGAAGTTGTCTATAACAAATCATATGTGTCTCTTAATTCCTTTACATACACACAAATTACGTAAAATATTAAAAATATTACTTTTAACGCTTGTGGTTTAAGGTGGCAAATGTAGCTACAGAGAGCAGGGAAAGGGGGCCTACGTTTTATAGATGATAGGAGCTACAGGGAGACCAGAGCTGACTTGCTTGATAGAATGAATCCAGAAAGATTCCGGCCTCAGAGTCAACAGCAAGTAAGTGGGAACTGGGGTTGAAATCAGGGTATTTCTGGGCATTGATTTTGTCTCCTGTCACACTGCCGAATTGCTGTGACCTGGTGCAGTCACTCTGGAAAACTGTGTGGAGGGTCCTCAAAGGGTTAAAAATAGCTCTGCCCTACGACCCAGCAATTGCACTGCTGGGGATTTACCCCAAAGATACAGATGCAGGGAAACGCTGGGACACCTGCACCCCGATGTTTATAACAGCAATGTCCACAGTAGCCAAACTGTGGAAGGAGCCTCGGTGTCCATCGACAGATGATGGATAGAGAAGCTGTGGTCTATGGATATAGTGGGATATTCCTCAGCCATTAGAAACAACAAATACCCACCATTTGCTTCGATGTGGATGGAACTGGAGGGTATTATGTTGAGTAAAATAAGTCAATCAGAGAAGGACAGACATTATATGGTCTCATTTATTTGGGGAATATAAAAAATAGTGAAAGGGAATAAAGGGGAAAGGAGAGAAACTGAGTGGGAAATATCAGGGAGGGAGACAGAACATGAGAGACTCCTCACTCTGGGAAATGAACAAGGGGTAGTGGAAGGGGAGGTGGGCGGGGGTGGGGGTGACTGGGTGACAGGCACTGAGGGGGGCACTTGGCAGGATGAGCACTGGGTGTTATGCTATATGTTGGCAAATTGAACTCCAATAAAAAAAATACAAAAAAAATTAGGGGATTTGCTTGAGGTCTGGAATAAAGCCACTGCCCCCAGTGGGCGCATCAAGCCCTCTCCCCCAAACCGACATGGAGGCAGATGGATGTAGGGCTCATCTCTAAATAAACTGAACAACCCTTGAGGAAAGCAAAGACAACTAACTGCAAGTCCCCTATGGACAAAACATAGGCAGCTTTGCTGTGCTTAGAGGACAATAGGGAAATATTAATAACTTTATAATGTGAAAAAGCAAAAATGTAGCTGATTGGAGAAGGAAAAGCACACATAGAAGGAAAGATAAGAATGCTAATACACTGATAACATCACTGTGGTCATTCATTCATTCACTTGACAAATACTAATAATCCACGGGGTGCAGGTGTTGTTTTAGGCACTTGGGATACAGGGAAAGTAAAACATCAAACGAAACTCCTTTAGTCTTGGAACTTACATTACGTTATGACATTAATGAGGCTGCTAGAAATACTGCAAAAGCAGTTGGAATAAGAAATAGTCATTTAAATCTATTATTTAAAGGGGACCTGGGTGGCTTAGTTGGTTAAGACTCTGCCTTCTGCTCAGGTCATGATTACGGGGTCCTGGGATCCAGCCCCGCCTCAGGCTCCCTTCCAAGGGGAGAGCCTGCTTCTCTAGCTCCCTCTGCCACTCCCCTTGCTTGTACTCTCTTGCTCTCTCTCTGTCTCTCTGTCAAGTAAACAAATAAAATCTTTAAAAAATAAATATATTATTTAAAGACATAAAGGTAATAGAAAAACTATAAATAATACCATGCATTGAGAAAAGTAGAGTGACTAAGTGACTGGAATTTCAAGTACTTGTAAATGGGATTCATTAGATACTATCTAAAGTGGACAAATCAAAACAGAGATAAAATCATGATATCTAAAAAAAAAAATCATGATATCTAGAATTAAGGAGGGACTTACCAAAACTGACACCAAAAATAACTGAATGGTTTGCCTGTGGGGTGTGGTGTTGAGGATGAGAATAGAAGGATGGGAAGGGTTTTTTTTGTGTCCGTCATGTCCTATTTGCTTAGTTACCATGTGCGTGTATTATATTGATTAGTATATAATTTTAAATTAAGTGACTTCTAAGAAC
Organism: Canis lupus dingo; assembly: GCF_003254725.2. Classification (NCBI taxonomy): domain Eukaryota; kingdom Metazoa; phylum Chordata; class Mammalia; order Carnivora; family Canidae; genus Canis; species Canis lupus. The sequence continues at coordinate 630,288 of NC_064279.1, read as the reverse complement.
AATTTTAGGCAAAGAATGAGACTCATTTTTCATCCACCAAGTGTTATGAGATTAAGCACAAAGTCATTAGAAATGGATTTTCCTTTTCTTTTAATAAGTGTTTAAAAATAAATACCATTTCATTGTTTTCTCTTGACTGTAATAAATGGTGGGGTTCAAAGAATAAGTTTGCGAAGGTTAGTGCTAGGAATGAAAGATAGCTTGGGCACAGTTCATTTGAGAAAAATAATGCTATCATTTCCCCATTGTTTACCTGTACTTAGCCAGCAGTATTTAGGAAAGTGGAGCTAACATTTACTGAGTGCTTATTTTGTATAAAGCTCTTTGCATATGATAAATCAGTTAACACACTCAACAACCTCATGGTATTGACATTAATGTTCACATCTCATGGTTGAAGGAATTGAAGGGTAGACAAACAGTGAAGCTTGCTGACGGCAATCCAAGAGGTAGGTGGAGAGCTAGATTTCCCACCTAGGGCAAAGCTGCACTCTTTCTTCCCCAACCCTTGGTTTTTCAAGTGCTTACTTTCTTAGAAAAAGGCGAGATTTTGGTAAAATTCCATTGTAAGTTGTACTTCCCATTATACATCAATATTTTCTATGATGTAAATTCCTGTAAGTGACCAGTTTTTCTAGGTACCTATTGATAATATAAGTACCTATCAGCTGCCTAACATCTGAACGTGGAGAAACCTTGTCGAGTTTTATTTTCACCCTCAACCAATAATATCCTTCCTAATATCTTGCTGTATTTTAAAATATTCTTCAATGGTAGTTTGTCCTTGGACAAGTCTTTTGCTCCTTTTTTTTTTATGATAGTCACAGAGAGAGAGAGAGAGAGAGAGAGAGGCAGAGACATAGGCAGAGGGAGAAGCAGGCTCCATGCACCGGGAGCCCGACGTGGGATTCGATCCCGGGTCTCCAGGATCGTTCCCTGGGCCAAAGGCAGGCGCCAAACCGCTGCGCCACCCAGGGATCCCTCTTTTGCTCCATTTGATGACCAACTTTGCACACATGATTTCTTGTGTTGCTATTATTTGCTGAAATTAAGCCATTGTCCTTCCTTGAGCCTACTAAGTTATCAAAAAGAGCAAGTAGCAAGTTAGAGGCACACAAATATGGGGGACGTAGTAGTAATACTAGTAATCATTCAAAAATAAGCTATCTCCTGTTTGTATACATATTAGATGCCAGATGCTTTGCACGGATCACCTCACTTAATCCTCTCTAGGGGTCTGTGGGGCAGATATTGTGATCCATACTCTACAAATGAAAACTATAACCCATAGAGTTTAAGCAACATGTTCACACTTGTCATAAACAGAGGACCTGGTAGAACTAGGACTTGAATAGTAGATTTAGAAGTATGCTTGTCACGTTTCTGAAGTTGCCTGACATAAATAATTTTACAGGTTCTGACATGTTATCCTTGGGAGGCAAGATAGCTGTTGAACAGTAAAGTTGGAATCTGTGACTTATCTGAAGCAATTTGCCTCTGCCAATGCCACTGAAGGGAAGTCCTAAGTGGGATACATTCTCTAATTTGTTTGGTTCCATGATGTTATTAATGGGTTAGAGATGTTCCTGCCATGCTGTTGCTGCTGCTAATTATTATTATTATTATTATTATTGAATATGCAAAACTGGAAAGAGGAGAAGGAAAGTAAGTGAGAATGAGAGTCTTAAAAAATCTAACAGTTTACAGCAAGGATCTGATTCTCAAATAAGAGGAATTTAAATAAGTGCAAAATTATAATCATCACACTTTTGTCTGAAAAGTTATCTATTCAAGTACAGGAAAGATGCAGCTTTGTAAGACCTCGTACAAAACTCTGGCCTTCTTATCCGTTTTGAGGCTGCATTACCATGTTCACAATGATAGCTCCCAAATATCTGTCTCCAGCCCAGGCCTCCACCTGGCTCCCTCCAGGCCGTATGTGCAGGAGCCCCTTGAATTCCTGTTCTGGGTGTCACATGTCCAGAAGTCTCCTTATACTCAGTATGTCCAAGATTGAACCCTTAAGCCATCCCCCCCAAGCCAGGTCTTCTTCCACTAAACTGAAATCAGTGAATATTACCACCATCTGTTCTGTTAATAAATAAATAATAAATTTGTTGATCCCTCTTTCTCCCTTATCCTCTCATCTCCATCTTTAATTGCTCTCCAGATCCTGTCCATTTTAACTCCTAAGGATCTCAGAATTTGTCATTTTTTTGTCTCCACCACTACTTATTTTCCACGGGACCATATCACAAATGGGATTGGGTCATACATACATTTGCCCTGAGATTAAGTTCCTCCAATGCCTTTTATTTCTCTCCGAAATGATGTCTGTTAGACAGACATCACGCCCATGTATACCTTCTCAACCTCATTTCAGCAATCTCCTCCCTGTTCTCTGTACTCCAGTCATACGGGTTTTCTTTCAGTTCCTTGATCACACTATAGATCTTCCTGCCATAAAGCCTTTGCCGAAGTTCTTCCTTCTGTCTGAAATATTCTTTCCCCTCCTCATTTGGTTAAAGCCTACTCATGCGTCAGGTCTCCCTATTCAGATGGCATTTCCATAGGAAATTCTCCCCAACTCTTTAGGTTGAGATTCTTTAGTCACATATCCTGTTCCAGCCGTTTGGAGCTCTTATCTCAATTTATAATTCATTCATTGGTTTACATAGCACATATTTATTGAATACTTACTATGTACCAGGCTCTGTTCTAAGTGCCGGGGATACAGTGATCAATAAAACAGCTCTCTCCTAAGGATCTTCATGTGGTGGTAGAAGAGGTATACAATAGTCAAGTCAACAATAAAACATAAAGTGTGTCCTTTGGTGAAAGTGCTACAGAGAAAACTACCCCAGACGAAGAGGACAGGAAGTGCCTATGTGTGCGCATAAGTGCATGCTATTTTAAATAGTCAGGGAAACGACGAGCTAACATTGGAACTAGACAAGAGGATGAACCTTGCATATACCTGAAAGAAGACTGCTCCAGGTAGAGGGAGGAGTAAGGGAAAAACCTCTGAGATAGAAGTATGTTCTCCAGGTCTAAAGAGCAACAGGAGAGCCAGACTGTTTGGAGCAGTAGGCATGAAAATAGCAGGAGATGATGATGGAGAGGTGAGGTAGGAGCTTGGAGGTCGGTGTAAGAACTTTGGCTTTCAGTCAAGTATGTGGGAAATAATTATGCAACGTAAGCAAAGGTTGTGATCTGACATATGTTCTTAAAGGATTGCACTGGCTGCTGTGTGGAGAATTAACTCTGTGTGGATAAGGCTGACGAAGGGTGGAAGCAGTGATACCAGTTAGGAACTTGTGGGCACTGATTCACGCAAGATATGATGGTGGGTTGGTCAGGGTGGTGACAGTAGACATAGGGAAATGGTGAGATTCTGGATGTTTTTGAAGGAAAGCCAACAGAAAATGTTGAGAGATTGGATATGTGTTACAGAAGAAAGAAAAAAAAAATCATGAGTTACATTAAGATTTATGGCCAAAGTAACTAGAAGGATAGAGTCATGATTTACTGAGATGGACACGTCCATGGGAGCAGCAGAATTGAGGAAAAAGATCAGGAGTCCATCTGGACATATTAAGCTTAAGATGCCAAGTGGAGTTAGAGAGTAAATAGGTAGTCAGATTTATGAATCTAGAGGTTGGAAGAGAAATCTGGGAAGTGTGACCACTTTATCGTGGTTTGCCTGGGACTGAGGAGGTTCACGGAATACAGAACTTCTGGTTCTAAAGCCTGGGCAAACTGGGGTGGGTTTTTATCCTAGGTCTGGGGTAGAGATATGAATGTGTGGGACTTTGGCATTTGGATGATTCCGCTTGCATGAAGTATCTAAAATAGTCAAATTTACAGAATCACCGATTGACATGGTGGTTGCCAGTGGGCTGGAAGAGAGGAAATGGGCAGCTGCTAATCAATAGGCATAAAATTGCAGTTAAACAAGATGAATAAACTCTAGAGATCTACTCCACAACATTGTACCTATAACTAACATACTATCCATATTTTACACTTAATTTTGTTTAGAGATAGATCTCACTTTTACTGATCTTACCACAATATAAATAGATAGATAAATAAATAAATGAATAAATAAAAACCTAAAAGAAGCTTAAACTAATATTCTCCTTAACATCTTTCCAAGTTTCTACTTCAGCTAATTTTGCCACTACCTACCCAGGAACTAAGGCCCCCGATCTGGTTTTCGCCTTCCCTTACTTCTACCCTGCCCTCACTCCACACGTTTAATTAGGTGACTGATCTTAACTATTTCTCAGGTGTATGTCCTCTACTCCCTCCCTAGTGCCATTCTTCAGTTCGTGTTCCTGCCGTCGCTCACCTGAACCAGTATAGTCACTTTCTCGCTAGAAATCCTGCCTTGACTCTCTACACCCCCCCCCAAGCTGTCTCCACACTGCTGACAACCACCTTTCTAAAGTTTAAATCTAGTTATTTGCTTCCTGGACTAATACGTTTCAGAAGCTATCTTGTTACCTTCAGAATAAAGTTAAAACCTCTTCTGGCGCAGAAAGTCCTTCGTCACTTAGCCCTCCCCCTTCTCTGGCCTCAGCTCCCGGCCCCACTCCCTTCCGTGACCCTCATCCAGCAGTGACCAGCCATTAACGATGCCCGGCTTTGCAGTCGCCTCCATTCCACCCTGTGTCTGTCAGGGTGTCACAGCTGCCGCTACGTTACTCTCTGTGGTGAAGCTCTGTTCCTCCATCTTGACAACTGAAAATCCTTCTCCTTCATGAATGTTTTCTTGAGGTACCCGTCAGTAGGATGAGCCCTTTCAAGCCACGCTTGCTGCTTCCAGCACTTGCTGCACCGTCTACTCTCGACCAGACCGAGAGTATCTGGGGGCAGCACCTGTGTCTTCTCAGCGTTGTGTCTCAGGTACCTTCTGAGCACCTGGCCCATTACAGGTGTTCAGGGAACCGTTGCAAAGTGAATGAAATTCGTCTGTATTTCCTAATTTCTTCTCATCAGAATTTCTTAAACAGAAAATAGGGGACAGAATCATAGAGAATTTTTGTCCTCACCTGACCAGCGATATGAGGGCTTAGAAGAGAGTAGAATGGGAAAGGGGGAGAGAGACGCCGTGTGGTACGCTTTTGGCAAACAAAAATATTTGTGAGGCTCAAGTGGAAGAGCACGCGGGGAGCGTGGCCTGCCTTTAGTTTTTGCCTCGCTGCTTCCACAGGAGGGGAGTTGCCAAATGCCCAAGAGAGCAAGTTACAGAGAAGGAAAGAAGAGGCAATGAAACAGGGTTCAAGATCCTCGTGTGCACCCGGTTCTGTTCTGTCAGGATCCCCGCTTCCTTCATCAGGTAGTTGGAGCGCTGAGTCATGTGAGGATTGCACAACTAGCTGCGAGGCCGCTTCATGCAAACCTTAGGCTTTCTTCCTTAAAGTGTGTGCAGCTAAAGAAAAGTGCTGACACTCTCTGTCTTACTATTCACGTTGGAATGAACTCAACATAATTTTCAGGCAACAGCTGTTAATAATTACAGAGAAAGCATTTTATGGCTATGCAGCTGGAGCACGTTTTGTGTCTGAGACAATGACGCATTAGCTAACAGCTTCTTTCCCTACTTCACCCGTTTTAATTTTCTTAACTTCAATTGCATTTTTTTTCTACGACAGACACCACACCTAGCACCTGTCCCTTTCTTGTTAGCTCCAGGCTCCACCAAGTCCAGCTCAGAGTCTGATCTTTGGTCTCTGAGCTGTTGACTCGTCTGTCGTTAGCTGTCCGGGACTTGGCAGGTCAGTCTGAAATTCAAAGATAGACAATTGTCTGTGAAACCACCTACTGCCCGCTGCCAGGTTCTCTGCAGCGTCTTGAGAACAAGTGACCTGGGCATTTGTGGGAAATATACTCAGATGGTGGCTGTGGTGTCTCCCCTGTACTCTTGTCAGGAGGGGTGTAGAAGAGAGATATTCAGTTGCCTCCTTTGACCAGGCAATATGTTACTCATGTCCATATATACTAACTTACTCAAGCTTCATTTAAAAAATGCATTATTATCAGATTTTACAGATACAGAAAACAGTACAGATACACAAGCACAACTAGACAGAAAGACAACCAATGGCTTTTGAACCTGGCCTGGCTTCCGTCAAAACCCATGCCTCTTACAACACGTGCATCAAGCTGTAGGTTTATGGTGATTTGCCCGGAGGGAAGAAAAGTCCGGAGGTGTGACTACCTCATCCTACCCCTTGTCCCCTTCTTAATTCTCAGCCTTCAGTGTGTGGCCCTCCACCAGACAGTGGCATCTCTATTGACACTTTGGTAGCCTCTGCTTGCTCTTTCACTCTTCGCTTGCTTCGGCCTTTAACTCCTGGAAGACAAGAACGTTCCGTTGTGTCATAGTATCAGAAAACGGAACGTAGGTTTGCTCTAGGCTCTGCTCCTTCTTCGAGGGACTTGGTTAAGTTCCCAGTCTCTTTGGGACCCAGTTTCCTCATATGTAGAATGAACAGATTAAATGAGGTTGTTTAAGGCTGCTCTGGTAATAATTTTGAACCCTAATTGAGAGTTCATGAAATTTTCCTATTAGAATATAGGAATTAGGGATCCCTGGGTGGCGCAGCGGTTTGGCGCCTGCCTTTGGCCCAGGGCGCGATCCTGGAGACCCGGGATCGAATCCCACATCGGGCTCCCGGTGCATGGAGCCTGCTTCTCCCTCTGCCTGTGTCTCTGCCTCTCTCTCTCTCTCTCTCTCTGTGACTATCATAAATAAATAAAAATTAAAAAAAAAAAAAAAAATAGAATATAGGAATTATTTGAGCTTTCACTCAAGGAAGTTAAAATTAAAAACTTCTGTTGAGGAAACTGAGGCTCTACAAGAGCAGGTGTACACAGAGTTTTATCCGTGTTTCAGCAACCTGGGCCTCTGTTCATGTTCGTTAGTTCCTTCTGTGCCTCTTTACTTCCTTCTACCACCCTGGCGAGTTCCTATTGTTTCTTCACAGTTTAGTCCATGTGTCTCCTCTTCCAAAAACTGTTTCAAATAACCCTGTTGGGGTAAATTGCACCCTTCCTTGCTCCCTTAGCACATTGTACATAATTTCAACCTCAAATTTATGGCATTTTCTTAAAGGCCTGTGTTTTATTCCGTCTTCTCTATTAAATCATAAGCTACTGGCAGGAATGCACCCTGTTCTATTCATCTTTGTGTCCCAGGCTGTATCATGTGCTCAATAAATGTTATTGGAACCAAACCAAATGGACTGATGCCAAACACTGGACTTTACCCTTGTATTTGTCAAGATATTTTCCAAGTATGTTTATATTCACACCGTCATTTCACAAATAGAGAAACGCAGGCCATATAACCGAGGATAGAACTTCCGAATTTTGCTCATCGCTAGGCTTCTGGGAAGAGTTATCTATGCCCATTTTCCTAATGCCTTACTCACCTTCCACAGCTAAATTCTCTTCAATCCACCACGCCACTCAAGCTCTTCTGGTCATATTACAGAATCCAGCATCAGCCTCCGGTCTTCCACTTACTTGCATTTCCGGAGTCATCACTTTCTCCATTTGAAACTCTCTCTTTCCTTGGTTTCTTTTTTTTTTCAATAAATTAATTTTTTATTGGTGTTCAATTTACCAACATACAGAATAACACCCAGTGATCATCCCGTCAAGTGCCCCCCTCAGTGCCCGTTACCCATTCACCCCCACCGCCCCCTCCTCCCCTTCCATCACCCCTAGTTCGTTTCCCCGAGTTAGGAGTCTTTATGTTCTGTCTCCCTTCTGATATTTCCCACACATTTCTTCTCCCTTCCCTTATATTCCCTTTCACTATTATTTATATTCCCCAAATGAATGAGAACATACACTGTTTGTCCTTCTCCAATTGACTTACTTCACTCAGCATAATACCCTCCAGTTCCATCCACGTTGAAGAAAATGGTGGGTATTTGTCGTTTCTAATGGCTGAGGAATATTCCATTGTATACATAAACCACATCTTCTTTATCCATCATCTTTCGATGGACACCGAGGCTCCTTCCACAGTTTGGCTATTGTGGACATTGCTGCTATAAACATCGGGGTGCAGGCGTCACGGCGTTTCATTGCATCTGAATCTTTGGGGTAAATCCCCAACAGTGCAATTGCTGGGTCGTAGGGCAGGTCTATTTTTAACTCTTTGAGGAACCTCCACACAGTTGTCCAGAGTGGCTGCACCAGTTCACATTCCCACCAACAGTGTAAGAGGGTTCCCTTTTCTCCGCATCATCTCCAACATTTGTGGTTTCCTGCCTTGTTAATTTTCCCCATTCTCACTGGTGTGAGGTGGGATCTCATGGTGGTTTTGATTTGTATTTCCCTGATGGCAAGTGATGCAGAGCATTTTCTCATGTGCATGTTGGCCATGTCTATGTTTTCCTCTGTGAGGTTTCTGTTCATGTCTTTTGCCCATTTCATGATTCGATTGTTTGTTTCTTTGGTGTTGAGTTTAAGAAGTTCTTTATAGATCTTGGAAACTAGCCCTTTATCTGATACGTCTTTTGCAAATATTTTCTCCCATTCTGTAGGGTGTCTTTTAGTTTTGTTGACTGTATCCTTTGCTGTGCAAAAGCTTCTTATCTTGATGAAGTCCCAATAGTTCAATTTTGCTTTCGTTTCCTTTGCCTTCGTGGATGTATCTTGCAAGAAGTTACTGTGGCTGAGTTCAAAAAGGGTGTTGCCTGTGCTCTCCTCTAGGATTTTGATGGATTCTTGTCTCACATTTAGATCTTTCATCCATTTTGAGTTTATCTTTGTGTCTGGTGAACGAGAGTGGTCTAGTTTCATTCTTCTGCATGTGGATGTCCAATTTTCCCAGCACCATCTATTGAAGAGACTGTCTTTCTTCCAATGGATAGTCTTTCCTCCTTTATCGAATATTAGTTGACCATAAAGTTCAGGGTCCACTTCTGGGTTCTCTATTCTGTTCCATTGATCTGTGTGTTTGTTTTTGTGCCAGTACGACAGTCTTGATGACCACAGCTTTGTAGTACAACCTGAAATCTGGCATTGTGATGCCCCCAGCTATGGTTTTCTTTTTTAAAATTCCCCTGGCTATTTGGGGTCTTTTCTGATTCCACACAAATCTTAAAATAATTTGTTCTAACTCTCTGAAGAAAGTCCATGGTGTTTTGAAAGGGATTGCATTAAACGTGTAAATTGCCCTGGGTAACATTGACATTTTCACAATATTAATTCTGCCAATCCATGCGCATGGAATATTTTTCCATCTCTTTGTGTCTTGCTCAATTTCTTTCAGAAGCGTTCTATAGTTTTTAGGGTATATATCCTTTACCTCTTTGGTTAGGTTTATTCCTAAGTATCTTATGCTTTTGGGTGCAATTGTAAATGGGATTGACTCCTTAATTTCTCTTTCTTCAGTCTCATTGTTAGTGTATAGAAATGCCATTGATTTTTGGGCATTGACTTTGTATCCTACCATGATACCAAATTGCTGTATGAGTTCTAGCAATCTTGGGGTGGAGGCTTTTGGGTTTTCTATGTAGAGTATCATGTCATCGGCGAAGAGGGAGAGTTTGACTTCTTCTTTGCCAATTTGAATGCCTTTAATGTCTTTTTGTTGTCTGATTGCTGAGGCTAGGACTTCCAGTACTATGTTGAATAGCAGTGGTGAGAGTGGACATCCCTGTCTTGTTCCTGATCTTAGGGGAAAGGCTCCCAGTGCTTCCCCATTGAGAATGATATTTGCTGTGGGCTTTTCGTAGATGGCTTTTAAGATGTCGAGGAAAGTTCCCTCTATCCCTACACTCTAAAGAGTTTTGATCAGGAATGGATGCTGTATGTTGTCAAATGCTTTCTCTGCATCTAATGAGAGGATCATATGGTTCTTGGTTTTTCTCTTGCTGATATGATGAATCACATTGATTGTTTTACAAGTGTTGAACCAGCCTTGTGTCCCGGGGATAAATCCTACTTGGTCATGGTGAATAATTTTCTTAATGTGCTGTTGGATCCTATTGGCTAGTATCTTGTTGAGAATTTTTGCATCCATGTTCATCAGGGATATTGGTCTCTAATTCTCCTTTTTGGTGGGGTCTTTGTCTGGTTTTGGAATTTAGGTGATGCTGGCCTCATAGAACGAATTTGGAAGTACTCCATCTCTTTCTATCTTTCCAAACAGCTTTAGGAGAATAGGTATGATTTCTTCTTTAAACGTTTGATAGAATTCCCCTGGGAAGCCATCTGGCCCTGGACTCTTGTGTCTTGGAGGTTTTTGATGACTGCTTCAATTTCCTCCCTGGTTATTGGCCTTTTCAGGTTTTCTATTTCTTCCTGTTCCAGTTTGGTAGTTTGTGGCTTTCCAGGAATGCGTCCATTTCTTCTAGATTGCCTAAATTATTGGCGAAGAGGTGTTCATATATGTTTTTAAAATCGTTTGTATTTCCTTGGTGTTAGTAGTGATCTCTCCTTTCTCATTCATGATTTTATTAATTTGAGTCTCCTCTCTCTTCTTTTTAATAAGGTTGGCTAGTGGTTTATCTATCTTATTAATTCTTTCAAAGAACCAACTCCTGGTTCTGTTGATCTGTTCCACAGTTCTTCTGGTCTCGATTTCATTGAGTTCTGCTCGAATCTTAATTAACTCTCTTCTTCTGCTGGGTGTAGGATCTATTTGCTGTTTTTTCTCTAGCTCCTTTATGTGTAAGGTTAGCTTTTGTTTTTGAGTTCTTTCCAGTTTTTGAATGGATGCTTGTATTGCAATGTATTTCCCCCTTAAGACTGCTTTTGCTGCATCCCAAAGATTTTGAACGGTTGTACCTTCATTCTCATTAGTTTCCATGAATCTTTTTAATTCTTCCTTAATTTCCTGGTTGACCCTTTCATCTTTTAGCAGGATGGTCCTTAACCTCCGTGTGTTTGAGGTCCTTCCAAACTTCTTGTTGTGATTTAGTTCTAATTTCAAGGCATTATGGTCTGAGAATATGCAGGGGACAATCCCAATCTTTTGGTATCGGTTCAGACCCGATTTGTGACCCAGTATGTGGTCTATTCTGGAGAAAGTTCTATGTGCACTTGAGAAGAATGTGTATTCAGTTGAGTTTGGATGTAAAGTTCTGTAGATATCTGTGAAATCCATCTGGTCCAGTGTATCATTTAAAGATCTCGTTTCTTTGGAGATGTTGTGCTTAGAAGACCTATCGAGGGTAGAAAGAGCTAGATTGAAGTCACCAAGTATAAGTGTATTATTATCTAAGTATTTCTTCACTTTGGTTATTAATTGGTCTAAATATTTGGCAGCTCCCACATTCGGGGCATATATATTGAGGATTGTTAAGTCCTCTTGTTGGATAGATCCTATAAGTATGATATAGTGTCCCTCTTCATCTCTCACTACAGTCTTCGGAGTAAATTTTAGTTTATCTGATATAAGGATGGCTACCCCTGCTTTCTTTTGAGGACCATTTGAATGGTAAATGGTTCTCCAACCTTTTATTTTCAGGCTGTAGGTGTCCTTCTGTCTAAAATGAGTCTCTTGTAGACAGCAAATAGATGGGTCCTGCTTTTTTATCCAGTCTGAAACCCTCCGCTTTTTGATGGGGTCATTAAGCCTGTTCACGTTCAGAGTTACTATCGACAGATATGTGTTTAGTGTCATCATGATATCTATTCAGTCCTTGTTTTTGTGGATTGTTCCACTGAACTTCTTCTTAAAGGGGAATTTTAAGAGTCCCCCTTAAAATTTCTTGCAGAGCTGGTTTGGAGGTCACATATTCTTTCAGTTCCTGCCTGTCTTGGAAGCTCTTTATCTCTCCTTCCATTTTGAATGAGAGCCTTGCTGGATAAAGTATTCTTGGTTGCATGTTCTTCTCATTTAGGACCCTGAATATATCCTGCCAGCCCTTTCTGGCCTGCCAGGTCGCTGTGGAGAGGTCTGCTGTTACCCTAATACTCTTCCCCATAAAAGTCAGGGATTTCTTGTCTCTTGCTGCTTTAAGGATCTTCTCTTTATCTTTGGAATTTGCAAGCTTAACTATTAGATGTCGAGGTGTTGAACGGTTTTTCTTGATTTTAGGGGGGCGGGATCTCTCTATTTCCTGGATCTGAATGCCTCTTTCCCTTCCCAGATTAGGAAAGTTTTTGGCTATGATTTGTTCAAATACATATTCTGGCCCTCTGTCCCTTTCGGCGCCCTTGGGAACCCCAATTAAAAGTAGGTTTTTCTTCCTCAGGCTGTCGTTTATTTCCCTTAATCTGTCTTCATGGTCTTTTAATTGTTTGTCTCTTTTTTCCTTAGTTTCCCTCTTTGCCATCAACTTGTTTTGTATGTCACTCACTCGTTCTTCCACCCTGTTAACCCTTGTCGTTAGGACTTCTAGTTTGGATTGCATCTCATTCAATTGATTTTTAATTTCTGCCCTATTGGATCTAAATTCTGCAGTCATGAAGTCTCTTGAGTCCTTTATGCTTTTTTCTAGAGCCTCCAGTAGCTGTATAATAGTGCTTCTGAATTGGCTTTCTGACATTGAATTGTAATCCAGATTTTGTAACTCTGTGGGAGAGAGGACTGTTTCTGATTCTTTCTTTTGAGGTGAGGTTTTCCTTCTAGTCATTTTGCTCAGTGCAGAGTGGCCAAAAACAAGTTGTATTGGGAAAAGGAGAAAAAGAGAGGAGACAAAGAAGGAAAGAAAAGAGAAAAAGAAAAAAGAAAAAAGGAAAAAAGAGAAGAAAAAGAGAAAGAAAAAGAAAGGGGAAAAAATGGTGGGGGAATCAGAAATAAAAAAAAAAAAAAAAAAAAAAAAAAAGAACCACGGGGGAGTATCTTCTGACTCTGTATACTTTAAGTCCCTTGACTTCCCCTGGAACTGGTCCGTCTCGCTGGTCTTCTGGAGGAGGGGCCTGTTGTGCTGATTCTCAGGTGTTAGCACTTGGGGGAGCTGCTCTGCCCCCGCCTGGTGCAGGGCTCAGTGGGGGTTGTTTACCCCGTGAGGCCCCAGGAGGAACAACCTCAGTGGCGGCGGCAGCTCTGCAGCCCTGGAGTCAGCCCCCGCAGTAGCTCCAGAGCTCTCCGTCAGCAGGGCCTGGAGGCTCCGGGGCGGGCCGCTGATCTGCTCAGCTCAGGGCAGGAGCGTCCTCGCTGTCCTGGGCCCTTCCGGCCTCTGCCTGTCCCGGGGGAGGCCGGATCCTGGGCTGTGTCCCAGCGCCCTGTGCTCCCGGGCCTGCGCTGTTGCATTCGCTCCCGCCCCGCAGCCCCCTCCGCGGAGCCGCCCCCGAGCCCCTCCGAGCTGCTCCGGGTCGCCGTGCGCGCTGCAGCCCTTAGGGAGCTCGGCGCACTCTCCCGGGGCGCAGGTGTCCGTTAGTGTCCATGGGAGCCCGAGGGCATCCCCGCCCTCCTGGGTCCTGCTCTAACTCCCTGCGAGCCCCTTTCCGCCCGGGAAGGTTGGTGCAGCTCCTGCTCCTCCGGGACGGGGCTCCTGTCCTGGGGACACTCGCCCTGGCCTCAGCCCGGCTCCTCGCGGGCCCCTCCCCCTTGGAGGCCTTTTGTTTCTTTCTTTTTCCCCATCTTCCTCCCTTGATAGAAGCGCGAACTCTTCTCACTGTAGCGTTCCAGCCGTTCTCTCTTTAAATCTCAGGCCGAATTCTTAGATTTTCAGGGTGATTTGAAGGTTATCTAGGTAATGTGGTGGGGACAGGTGACTTGGGGACTCTACTCCTCCGCTGTCTTGCCCCTCCTCCGTCTTTCCTTGGTTCCTGCCACATAGAGCCCAGTGTAACACTCTCTGGGGTTCTTTCCACCCCACCCGGCCCACCCTCTCATTGCCCTTTGCTACCACCTCCTCCTCCAGGTAGCAGTTGGAGTTGATTTTCTTCAAAAATCAGTCTTGGACCTTTGTTTCTTTCTCACCCTACATTCTTTCCTGTGATGTCTCATCTACTCCCAGAACTTAAAAAACCACCACTATGTGTACAGCGGCAACTCAGAGATTGGTTTCTTCAACTCAGCTCTCCCTTCCTTGTGAGCTACAAAATCATATATACACCTATCGGCTGTTGCCCCTTGGTTGCCTCTGATGCATCTTGATTTAAACATACCCAAATCCAAACTCATTTTCTTATCCCTCAAACCTACTCTTCGTCTGGTATTCTCAACCTCTTATCCTCCATCCTCCCAAGTGGTCATGACAGGAAGGCTGATGTTACCCTTCTTGACTATTGTTTTTTTTTTTTTTTTTTTTTTTGGTAAATAACTGTCAATGCCCCCTGGTAGCTGAGTCTTGAACCCGTCTATCTCTTCAGTCTTGAATTCGCCACTCTTCTGGCTCAACTGCCCCTAGCTCGTGCCTCACCTAGAACAATAGCTTCCCAACTGGGCCTTTACTCAGACCAACTCCTACCATCTTCTTTTTTTGCTCATTTCCTCCAATACTTTCTACTTTTAGATCAAGAGAGTATTCTTTTAAAAATGAAGTTTTATTAATGTTATATCCCTGCCTTTCACTTTAAAATGTTCTTCATTTCTTTTAGGATAAAGGAGAAAATCCTCATATGGCTGTTAAAGGCCCTGTATGATCAGCTCTTACTTTTCCATTTCTCCAAACTTTTCCTATTTGGACCATAATCACAATCATAACTGTATCATTATTTGTTTACTCCTTTTTCACTTTTCTTTTAAAAATATCTTCCCCCTTAAAACGTAAATTCTTTGAGACTAGTGTCCAAGTCTGTTCTGTTGATCCCTGAATCATAGAAACCTAGGACAATATCTGGTGTGCAAAAAATTGTCAATAAATATGTGTTGAATGAATGAATCAGTTAATTAATAACTTCTTTCGGCACATAAAAATAGGTCATCCTTCAGGGCTCTCCCTCTGGGCAATTCTCCCAAGTCAAGCATTCTTAAGAATCCTTATTATAAGGATTAGACTCAGCCATATTATATTTCATATTATTCCTTTTCTATCATTTATTTACTAGTGAATAAAATTCAACTATATGCCAAACACAAAGCTAATAGAAGTAAAAGTACAGCAAGATACAGAGAGTAAAAAAGATCCAAAAGGGAGTAGGAAACTATTCTTTAATGTTTTGGAACAAGTATTTACTAGTTTGAGTATCGGTTGTGCTGGATATCTTTCTGAGATTTGGAAGATGACGGCCGTGTCTACTGGTGGGTCTGCCCAGTTTTTTGCTGTGTGTCATGACGTCTGGACTATGATGCTTTTTCAGTCTGCACACGCCCTGTAGCATTGGAGAGGCTGCTGAGAGCCCATTTTTGTTGTGAGGACACCAACCCTTTTAGGAAATCATCGTCACTTTGGTTACTGTCTTGGCCTTGGCTGTCGTCTCTTGCAGATTTTTGGTTCTGCTGAACCCCTAGTCTAAAAATGTCAGGAATGTGAGTGTATTTCTGTGAAGCCAATCGTTTCCTCGTGCCAGAGGCAGTGTAAGTTTATAATTCAAGAAAGAGTAGAAGATGGCCAGTACTAGTGGTGGATTCAACTCCACACTGGCCTTACTCTGTAGCTGCTATCGCATTCCTTCATTAGGTAATCCCGAGCAGGAGATGGCATGGATGCGTCACATGACTGTGATTCAGCGTCTTCATGGAGCGTGCACCACTGCACTATTGAAAGTAAGTGAACGGCCAGGGTGGCCACGATGGGTGGGAGAGTTCAGGGCATACGTACTTCACTAAAAATGACCATATGCCCATAATGTGAGCACTGCCGGGAATTCCAGGATTTGGTTGTTATTTGTACACTGTTCTCTCCTTCCCAGAGATATACCAGAACCCCAGTGCTAACCTGGTACTAGGGAGTTAGCAGATGGCAGATATGAGAAATATCTAGAGTCACACGTTGAGCCAAGATTTTATTTATTTTAATTACTAAATCTTCTGCACACAGGAAATCAGCACAGTTTGCTTCTGATATATGCAGCCTCGTGCTTTCAGCACAGCGCTAATGTCTTGTTATATTAAGAATATTTACTGAGAAGAAGTGGGCTCTCTTGGGCTTCCATAAACATTGTGGGTTTTTGTAGGTCGAACAAAATCCGCAGCAGCAAAGTCCTGCAAATTCCTGGGCAGAAATCTAAGGCACCGCTCGAACTGCTTACTCTTTTTTCCTTGGCAGACGGTGTTTCCGTTCAACCACACGCTGACCCTGCCCAGGCCTCTGCTTTAAATGCTGCTTTATTAAAAATCTTGATTTAAACCTGCTTTAAACAGTTAGGTTTTCTGGGAGGCAAGCGAAGGGACTATCACGTGAAAACTTTTTAAAAGCATTTTCCAGAATCACCAGTTAATACTCGGCAACCCAGGAAAGGCCAGGATCCCTAAAGTCCGCAGCGGCGGAGCCAGTCCCCATGCCCACTGCGCCCTCCAGATAACGCTCCGGGCCAGGAGCCCGTGGCCCAGCCCCTGTGAGTGGGGGCTTGCCCCGGCCTGGGGAGCGGCCACCTCGGGCTGCTGGTGGCACCTGCTGGGGCCTGGCTGACAGCACGGCCTGTGGGGCGCACCCCACTGGCCCAGGCCCAGGGCGCACCCCACCCCCCACTCCCCAGGACAAGCCACGGCCTGCTTGTGGTCCTTGCTGTCCTTGCTTCTGTACGTGGCCCG
Source organism: Canis lupus dingo (assembly GCF_003254725.2). NCBI lineage: Eukaryota > Metazoa > Chordata > Mammalia > Carnivora > Canidae > Canis > Canis lupus. The sequence goes on along the minus strand of NC_064279.1, from coordinate 613,670 downwards.
GTGTCTGTTGTGGTGACATCTCCAGGGGGAGAGCCCTGCTCTCAGTTTGGCCCTGGAGCCGCTGCCACAAATCTTCTCTTTCTTCCTTCTGGGGCACTCATGCCAGAAAGGCTCAGGATAAAAGGTGTTTTCCCTCTTTGCTCAAGGAATGGGAATGTGGAAGAGAGGAAGCACTGAGGGAGGCCCTAAGTGCTGTAGGCCCAGAGTTGCTTACAGTGGCAGGAAGCTCCGAGGGGGTGCTCCAGGGTGAGGGTGCTCCAGGGTAGGGGTGCTCCACAGTAGGGGCGCTCCAGGGTGGGGGCGCTCCAGGGTGGGGGCGCTCAGGGTAGGGGTGCTCCAGGGTGGGGGCGCTCCAGGGTAGGGACCGTCTGGGATAGGGACCCTCCAGGGTAAGGGCTCTCCAGGGTAGGGGCGCTCCAGGGTAGGGGCGCTTCAGGGCTGGAGCGCTCCAGGGCAGGGGTGCTCCAGGGTAGGGGCGCTCCAGGGCAGGGACCCTCCAGGGTAGGGGTGCTCCAGTGTAGGGGCGCTCCAGGGCAGGGACCCTCCAGGGTAGGGGTGCTCCAGGGTAGGGGCACTCCAGGGCAGGGACCCTCCAGGGTAGGGGTGCTCCAGGGTAGGGGCACTCCAGGGCAGGGACCCTCCAGGGTAGGGGCGCCCCAGGGTTGAGGGGGAAGAGGAGGACTAGTCCAGGGGCAGAACATGGAGAGAGAAGGAAGAGCTGCAAGCTCACCCAAGCCTCTGGGTGTCCTGGAGGAGACTTTCCCTGTGAGGACACGGCACCTGCACGGGGGGCGGCTACGAGGGGGCAGGGCTCAAAGGCTGGGTGTCAGGGGGAAGGAGGGTTGAGGGACAACCGGGAAGGCCATCAGCGGCCTTGCAGTGGTTGCAGGACACGGGGACTCAGCACAGTGCTCAGGCGGGAGGGGACCCATATCCCGGGCTACAAAGGAGGCCCTGACCCGACCAGGGTCTGCACCAAGGTCAGTATTTAGAATGAAAGGGGAATCACAACCAGCGACCGTGATTTATGTTCGCTGTGACATGAACACAGGAGGAAAGCTTCAGGCTTCAGGCCCCATCAGCCTCGTGGCAAATCCCACTCTGGCCACAAGGATATAAGTGCCCTGAAGCGAGCGCCGGATTGTATGGCCGGGGGTGTCCCAGGGGGGTTACGGGGGACACAACGCATCCTCCACATGACAGCTTCGAGACGTTCACATGTGCTCGGGGCAGCTCCAACTGCGGATATTTTTAAATAAAATTTAAATAAGACCATGCATATGGAGGTGTTTTAAAAACTTGTAAAGTTCTCCTGCAATGCTAGGTATTTATTTTCTTTACTTTCTGAAAAATCCATTATATCTCAGCCATTCATCAAATTGATCTAGGACTTCAATGAGCCTGTTTATTTTCAACCCACACAAGCTCCTTAGAATTTTGTTTTACAGTTACTATGAAGTATTATCTCTCATTTTTCCTAAAATATTGTTCTCTCAGCTACCATGATTCCTTTTTGAGAAAACAATATTGTTTCAGTCCCCATTTAAGAATGGTTTACGAGGGCAGCCCGGGGGTGCTGAGTGGTTTAGCGGTGGCCTTCGGCCCAGGGCATGACCCCAGGGTCCCAGGTTCGAGTCCCGCGTCGGGCTCCTGCATGGAGCCTGCTTCTCCCTTCGCCTGAGTCTCTGCCTCTCTCTCTCTCTCTCTCTGGGTCTCTCATGAATAAATAAATAAAATCTTTAAAAAATGGTTTACACTTTCATCATCTCTCCAGACTAAAGTTCTAATCTTTGCTTTCATCTTCTTTCATTAAGTCCTTAATTCCTTTGTTAATTTACCATTCTCACTTTTGTGCTTTCTCAAGACTAATTGTTGTATTTTTTTCAAGGTTTCTGGCCAGAACGGGAATGAATATGGAATGGAAAGAAGAGTTTATAAGTCACTTGTGTGTGTGCGTGTGCGCAGGTGGGTGTGTACTTTCCAATCCTTTTGCTACATAAGCGTCTCATTTGGCTAATTGTTGGCAATGATGGGCTGACTTGTTTTCAGTTTGGTTTCTCCTATAGGGTTCCCTTCGGTACTAGTTAGTTGTGATCTGGGAGAAATTTGATCAGGGTAACCCAGGATGCAGATGAAGTCTGGGGCGGTGAGCGAGGGCACTCCAAGCACCAGGGACAGTGGATGGGGAAAACAGATGGAAATTAAGAAGCGGGGTGCGACCGATGGAGGCACCTGAGAGACCACGGGTCACGGACTGGGGAGCACCGGGTGCCTGAGAAGATAAGAGGTTCTGATCCTGGACGACAAGCAGGAAGTTAGGGCACCCGGCTGGTACAATGGAGGTGGAGCTGGACCTTGTAATTAGACCAAAGGTTTTCATTTCATGAGTGGCCAGTGTGGAACGGAGGCAGAGATCAAATAGACCAAGTAATCAAATAGAACTTGTGTGGGAGAGATTAGAGAAGTAGTTCCCAGCCCTGTCTTCATACGACGATCACCTCAACACTTTAAAAAAAAAAAAAGATTTTATTTTGTCTTTGAGAGAGGGAGTGTGAGCTGGGGGGAGAGGGAGAAGTGGAGAGGATCTGAATCCGGCTCCACGCTGAGTGCAGAGTCCCAGCTGGGGCACGAGGGCCCGTCGTGCGACCACGACCCGAGCTGAAGCCCAAAGTAGGCTGCTTACTGGACTGAGGCACCCGGGCACCCCGACTTTGATAGTTTTAAAGCATGCCAATGCCCTGGGGCCATAAACCAATTGAATTAAAATCTGCAAGTAGACCTAGGCATTGGCAAGTTTTGAAAAATTATCAAATGGTTCAGGCATGCATTCAGAATTGAGAACTATGGCCTAGAGCCCTGGTTCTAAACTGGAGAAGTTTTTATAATCCTGCTGGTGCAGGTGGTCTTACTCCTTACCAATTAAGTTAGACATTTGGGAGTGAGATCCAGGCATCAAAATGATCATCAAAATGATCCAGGCATGAAAATCCCCTGGGTGGTTCCAATGCACAACTAAATTTAGGAACTGTTGGGTTAGAGGGATCGTGTCCTGTGACCTGCTGTGCATTAGGGATACAGTGAAATTTTGTTGTGTGGTAGGCCCAGTGTATTAAAATCACACTTGCAGCCTTGAAGTTTCAGGCAAAGAAAAGAATCCAGATGCTGCAGTTTGTCTTTGTTCTGAAGCTTCAGTACACCCTTCTACTTTATTGGGTTTTTTTTAAGATTTTATTTATTTATTCATGAGAGACACACAGAGAGAGAGAGAGAGAGGCAGAGACACAGGCAGAAGGAGAAGCGGGCTCCATGCAGGGAGCCCGACACGGGACTCGATCCCGGGACCCCAGGATCACGCCCTGGGCTAAAGGCAGGTGCTCAACCGCTGAGCCACCCAGGCATCCCCCACCCTTCTACTTTAATGGAATTAGAATAGCAAAATTTTGAAAACTAGAAGAGACCTCCGGGAAGGAGTAATGCAGCACTTCCTCTTGTACATGAGAAATAAGAGACCCAGAAAGGAAAGTAAAATTGTTTGTGATCACTTGGGCGATCACTTAATGACAGAGAGGTGTCCTCTGACTTAAATATTTTTCAATCTTCTTCCACAATGCTGGCCACTTAGCTCCGAAGTGCTAAATGCTGGAAGGGATAGGATTTAATTTATAAAATCTAGAAAGTGGAGGAACAGGATTGATGTGAACCTGTCCACAAAACTCTAGAAAATGAGGAGTAAAAGCTATTCTTGAAGCATAAAAAAAAATATTTTTAAACAAGTTAGATTTAAAAAACCTAATCCCCAATATGGCATTTGTAACGTTACTGGCTATGAGACTGCTTCAAGCCATAGAGACAGTCACGGGATAGCCATCCGTTTGTTTAGGGAGACTAGAACCTGGGGGGACTTTAGACCTGGAAGCCCAAATACTTGGGTTTCCTAAGGTCATCTGCTAACTGTAAAAGAAAGTTGAGCAGTCAGTACCTAGACCCTCAATCATGAGGCTTTCGTATCTTCTGAGTTGGGTAGTCCAATTCCTGAACTAATCCAACTTTGCAGAAATCAGAGCAAAAGCAGATCTCTGGGGGATAAAGATAACTGCATCTGATTATATTCTGTTTGCTAAATGTGCACCCTCCCTTGTGCATATGTGGACTTAAATCTCAGTATACAATCTTTGCAAAAAACATAGCGGCCATCCCCACTCTCCCCTCAAGTGATATCTTTTGGTTGGTGCTTCGTGTGCAGCTTTCCTGGCCAGGATCTTTGCCAGTGGCCATGGCTGGAACATGCTGATCAAGCCTAAAAGGGACTTGAAGGAGGCAAAATGAGTACATTAGGTCACAGAATTGGGATTCAGAAAGGTCTCTGTGCACGGCAGTGAATGGCCAGAATCTAAGATACGATTTGGTGGGAAGAGAAGACCGCAAGCGCCTGTACTTGGACCCAGAACTCGGTACAGGAGCGGGGAGTACTCTCCCTTACAACACATGAAGGGTCGTTATTGAGGAGGGTGCCTAAGCTTAAGGCCCACAGATCATCATGCTCTTTAGGGGCTTGGTCATGCCCCAGAAATTGCCTGTCGCCTTCATTAAATGCTCGAAATAGGAAAACCCAGATTAGACCTAAAGGTTTTAATGGGAAAAAAAATAAAAGGAAGCTACAAATAGATTTTATCTCCATATGAGAAAGAAATTTCTCAGTTAAAGCCATCCAAAGATGGGATGAGCTATCCTGGGAGGCTTCAACTTTCCGAAACATTTGGCAAGGATAGCATGGAAGGGATTGAAGCAACAGATGGATGGTTGAAATGGGTCATTATGTCTCTTCAAAACAAACAACCGTGTGCATGGGGAGAATCCCTGAATGCAAGTCACCTGGAGGCTGGTGGGGCAGGAGACCTCGGCGCCTGGGGGGCTCACGGGTTGAGCATCTGCCTTCGGCTCCAGGCGTGACTTTAAAGAAAAAGTCTTTGGGCTTTCTTTAAAGAAAGAAAATAAAATGTGAGGGTATAGTAGCTCTGAGCATGGACTGTGAAGTTAGGCTGATCAAATCTCACTTCTGCCTCCATATTTACTAGTCATTTACTATGACTTTGGAGAAGTTATATAGCCACTCTGTGTTTCTTTCTTTTTAAAAAATATTTTATTTATTTATTCATGAGAGACACAGAGTGTGTGAGGCGGAGACCCAGGCAGAGGGAGAAGCAGGCCCCATGCAGGGAGCCTGACACGGGACTCGAACCCAGGACCCCGGGGTCACACCCTGGGCCGAAGGCAGATGCTTAATCGCTGAGCCCCCCACTGCATCCCCACTCTGTTTCTTTTCCTATCTAAAAATTAAAATAACAACGGTACCTCTGTGTAGGTTGGAGAATCAAATAAATACAAAAGTAAAAACAAAAACAAAAACAAAAAAAAACAAATAAATACAAAAGTCCTGTAAAGAATTTAAAATGGTGATAAAAAATGTTAGCTACGTTATTATTGTTATTTCTAGTTACTGAAGATACTTGAATTTTTTATAAACTGTCATTTATTTACTTATTTATTTATTTTTTAAACTGTCATTTATTCGCCGTGTGATGTAGGGGAAATTCCTTACTTCTCTGGCTTCAGGTTTTGCACCTGTAAAATAGTGACCACATTTCTATTATAGACAAAGACAGGATCTCTTGTTCTATTGTCCTTAAGAGTTGAAGGAGTCAAAGTACCTGAAAGGCCTACTAAGGTAGCAGAGCACAATAATTTTACAAATTTATGTTTGTCTCAGAACATTAATTCTTGATTTGGAAGCAATGCTTTAGATTAGGTTTTGAAATCACCGGCAAAGTGTACTCGTCTAGTCGGTCATCAACCCTTGTTAGAGCCTCACCTGTGTGTCGAGCCGGCGTCTCCAGAGCTCAACCCAGAACTTTAAATAAGGAATGTCCGACAGATTTTTTTTTGGGGTGGGGGAGGATCTGTACCTTTTTTTTATATATATAAATTTATTTTTTATTGGTGTTCAATTTGTCAACATATGGAATAACACTTTTTAAACACTTCACAGCACTTCCTGACCCGGCTCCCAGCCGCAGCTGGCGTTCCCAGGCCCGGGGAGGAACTCGGCCTCCACAGCAGTCGGAATCCTCGAGGCTCCCTAACACCACTGACTCTTCACATCTGGAATGTTTTTGCAAAGGGAGTGCCTGTTGCAAAATTGGCCAGGGAGGTTCACCAAGCTTTATAGTCTATTTATAAAGCGGTTTTTTTTGTCTTAAAGCGAGGCCTGGTATATATGTATTTATGTGTAAGAATGCCTAATCTTTAATTAATAATTGATGAAGCCTCATATGAAAGGTAATGGGGTTTTGTTTTTAAATTTAGCTTCAAATGCTAAATTAGCAGTGGAGTAAACATGCATCAGGATAGTCTCATTATTTTAGATTCTACTACTCTGAGGTTTGTGTTAATTGACTGGACCAATGTGTACCTCCACTCAATCAGTCATCTTCTTTATAGCAGAAATTAATAGCATTCCCAAACATTTGAGGTTTTAAAAGAACAGCTCTTAAGCTCTGTAAGTACTTTATAAGCAACTACTGAAATGCTCATTATAAATTACTCTTATCTGTTCATCACATCTTTTCTTGAGAGGAATTAGAGTCTCAAGAAGCTGACAAAACCAACTTTCAACTCCGAGTTCTTAGCATTCTTTGAAAAAATGATTTTATCAGGTTTTTATCTTCAGCCCAGTCTTCTGGTTTTTGCCTTTTTTTTTTTTTAATCTCCTTCCTCACTAGCCATGTTCTGCTTGGCTGCTCTTTTAATTTATTACCCATGCAGAGTATATGACAGCTAGTTTACACTGATTTGCAGATGTCAGATTTTCCTCAGGCAGTTTAGGTTCTTTTGGAGTGTCACAGAGATCTGCTTTCTATTTCCTGGGTTAAAAGTAAAATCATCAAGAAGGAAATAGCCCCTTTTATGACTTTCCTTCATTACTAGGAAACCTCTCTGGGACCCCTCCTGGTCACACCAGGGGCTATGCAAGGAAGAACTTCATCATCCTGAACCCCATCCCCTCTCTCTCCGCCCACAAGCTCCCTGAACCTCTGCTTCCTCCAGTGTCTATACCATTCCTCCTCAGAAGGGCTCCACAGTTTTAAATTTTGCTCTTTGAACTTTTTCTTTCCCAAAGTGAACAAACTGTTTTGAGACTATTCCTCATCTTGTATTCAAGAACAAGGAGCTATGACTTCAGTCAAACTCTTAGATACAAACTTTTCTCAATGGAGAAGCAATTTGAACCTGGGATTAAAGTCCAGTCTTTGGAAAACTATAAATTCAGGAAGAATGATTCCCTCCCCTTCTCTTGCTCCCCTGGACATCTGGCCATATGGACTCTAGTGTTCCCCGAGAGCTGTCGGCCACAGCAGATCACATCCCCAGCCTTCCTGTGTGCTGGGGGGCTGCCCTGGCCTCCCCTACCTCCCATCCCAGCTCCACATGTGGGAGATCTTCAAGGCCTTTTCCTTTATGACTCAGCCCAGCCTGCCTTCCCCTGGAACAGTCCTGTATGCGGACTTCACCATGCTGTCTAGGTGCTCCACTCACCACCACCTCCTTCATATTCTTACAGGTGAGATAGAGGAGGAGGAGATGGACAGAATCACCGAGGTGCCTGCGAACTGCTCTGTGCTGAGGAGCTCCATGTGCTCGCTGTCCCCTTTCCGGAGGCACAGCTGGGGTCCTGGGAAGAACGTGGCCAGTGATGCTGAAATGAACCAGCGCAGTTCATTGCGAGTTCTTGGGGATGTTGTCAGGAGACCTCCCATTCATAGGAGAAGTATGAGCTGGTGTCCCTTTGGTGTGCAATACTCTGCTGCCCCGAGTGCTGACTTTAATTACAGAAGTTTCATCCTAGAAGGCTTGACAGGAGGAGCTGGTGGTCGGAAACAAGCCATCTTCATCCCTAGATATAAACTCCATAAACACCAAAGAACTCAGACACCCTTTCAATGGTGAAGAAAGGGGTGACTCTTTGGTGTCACTTTCAGAAGAGGATCTGGAATCAGGCCAGAGAGAACATAGGATGCTTGATCAGCAGGCATGACACAGATCTAAACAACAGGGATTCAATTACTGTACATCAGCCATTTCTTCTCCATTAACGAAATCCATCTCATTAATGACAATCAGCCATCCAGTGTTGGACCATTCTCGGCCTTTCCACAGCACCAGTGCCAATCTGACTGAGAGCATAACAGAAGAGACCTATAGTTTCCTGCCACAAAGCCCCTCTAAGAAAGATTTTGAAGGGAAGAGTGGAACAAAAGTCAGTCGTACATTCAGCTATATCAAGAATAAAATGTCCAGCAGTAAGAAGAGCAGAGAAAAGGAAAAAAAGAGAAATGTTGCTTCATGCAGGGGCACTTGTCTGGCTCAGTTGGTGGAGCACTTGACTCTTGATCTTGAGGTTGTTGAATTTAGGCCCCTGTTCGGTGTAGAGATATCCTATAAATAAAATCTTTTTTAAAAATTTTATTTATTTTATTTGAGAGAGAAAGAGAGAGGGTGGCCAACTCCTTGCTGAGTGCAGAGCCCAACTTGGAGCTCAGTCTCAAGACCCTCAGATGGTGACCTGAGCCCAAACCAAGAGTTGGACACTTAACTGACTGAGCCATCCCGGTGCCCCACAAAAAAAAAAAAAAAAAAAAAAAAAAAAAAAAAAAAAAAAAAAATCTTAGGATAAATATAAATAAATAAATAAATAAATAAATAAATAAATAAATAAATAAAGCCATCTTGCTTCCTGCAGAATCTGTTTACCTGATTGATTTATCCTTCACCCCCACGTGAGCTCCTCTGGAGTAGACAACATTTCTGGAGTACTGCATCTAGCACAGTGCATGCCTAGACATAACATGTCCTCAATATAAATCTGTAGCATAAGTAAGTTTGTGGCATAACTGAATTATAAGCATCGACCATTCTATAAAAAATAAACAGAATTAGTGAATTTCTAGAAATTATAAATTTAGAGAGGTCATTGTTAGGCAATGGCATTGAAATAAAAGGGAAAGTTAAGATTATTTCAAGTAAGGGCAACATACAGTAAAATTCTATTTAACAATTATATATGTCAATAAATAGACATTTAGAAATTTTTAAAAGATTTTATTTATGTATTTGTGAAAGACACACACAGAGAGAGAGAGAGGCAGAGACACAGGCAGAGGGGGAAGCAGGCTCCATGCTGGAGCCCGATGCAGAACTCGATCCCGGGACCCCAGGTCATGCCCTGGGCCAAGGGCAGGCGCCAAACTGCTGAGCGACCCAGGGATCCCCCACGTTTAGAATTAATACAAAACACAAATAGTAAAAAAATTGTTTAAGCAGTTGTGGGTTTTTTTTTTTGTCTTAAATAGACAAAATATCTCATAGTAGGCTTTAAAAATGCTGCCTAGTAGAGATTTTTCTTCCTTCTCACTTAGCTGTGTGACAGGAACTGTCATGGCTTTTGAAAACAGTTCCGTTTGAAAGATTACCTCTGGTTTGAAGCAAAAGAAAGGATTCTGACACTGGTGAACTAAATTTTTATTTTCAGAAAAGTCATAGGAATAAAATTAATTAATCTTTAAAGATAAAGGTAAAATAAATATGAAATTACAGTTGACCCTTGAACATTGTGGGGGTGAGGGGCCCTGACACCTGCACAGTCAAAAATCTGCATATAACTTTTGTTGTATAACTGTATAAAACTTAACTACTAATACCCTACTGCTGACCAGAAGCCTTACCAACTACAGAGCCAATTAACACACATTTTGATGGTCATATGTATGATATACACTCTATATTTTTACTGTATTTCTACAATAAAGTAAGCTACAGAAAAGAAAATTATAAGAAAGAGAAAAAGCATTTACAGTATTATACTGTATTTACTGAAAAAAAATCACATGTAAGTGGACCCATGCAATTCAAACCTGTGTTGTTTCAAGAGTCAGGTATATAGTAAAACACTAAGTAATTAGGACCAAGACTGATTAGAATTACTGGACTTCTTGAATCAATACAATATTTAATCATTATGTTGCATACCTGAAACTAATATAAAATTTTTACTTTGATAATAAAAATTTAAAAATAAAAATTTTTAAATATTTAAATAGGAATATGATTGTATTGCTTTCAAAGAGAGACAGGACCTGGATCTAGGTTAATGTGTGTCCTGTATTAAGGAATATAGAAGGGTGATCGGCAACTCTGTGAGTTAGGCAATGTTGCACTGAATCACCTCACTGTAGAAATGTTTCCATTGGCATATTCACTCCAAACTTGAATTCAGCTTACACATTCAAGTAGAAAATGCCCTTGAAATTGTGTTTAGTCCATTAATTTACTTCAAAAATATGAAAACAAAAAAAATTAAATTTAGCGCATTTCTGAATTACCCAAATTGCCAGAGAAAAGATCAAATGAATGAGAAATTGGTCGTTTTAAAAGTTAAACGTGTATGAGCAGAGGTGGGGAGAGAATACTTGGCAACATAACTTTCCATTTCATTCACAAATGTAAGTTTATTTAAAATGATTTTTAACCCATATGTATATAAAGAGAGAGAAATGCTAGAATATGGAATTTTCATTCCAGAAGAAAAATTTCAAAATTATAAGTTCTGATTAGTTCTGAGTCAAGTCACAAAGTACTTCCTCGTCATCAGCATTTCTGTCACAGGATTCCGTGCTTTGCAGTCCTCCAGCGTGAACGCAGACTTGTGACTGGCTTAAGAACCTGGCACATTGACCTCAAAGTGGAATAAAAAGAAAATACTCTCCAATCATGTGATGTTTGGATTTGAAGATGACACATAAGTCTTTTTCAGCTGTGATTTTTATAAATGGCATAACATGGGTAGGGTTTGGGGAAAATTGGTGAGGAGAAAGAAAAGGAAAATGAAGGATGTACATCCTCTGGAAAGAAGGAGGAGTAGATGTAGTGTGGAAAGGGTAATGATACAGGGAGGGCTTCACTCTTTTTTTTTTTAAGATTTATTTATTTATTTGAGAGAGAAAGAGTGAGAGAAGGGAGAGAGGGAGAGGCACAAGCAAACTCCCCACTGAGTGTGGAGCCCTGATGCAGGGTTTGTGCTAAAGACCCTGAGATCAGGACCCTGAGATGGTGACCTGAGGTCATGACCTGATCCTGAGATCACAAGCTGAGTGGAAATCAAGAGGTGAAAGCTTGACCAGCTGAGCCACCCAGGTGCCCCAGGGAGGGCTTCACCTGTTCTCAAAACTTGAACACTGCACCTGGTTGTGAAACTGCTGCTGTGCACTGTGCGCAGCTGATGCCCTAGAGCGCCACCTCCCAATCTGGCCAATCCGCGCTTCTCATCTTTAACTTCTCTTGCAAGAAAGAGTGTTTGATTCCAAGAGCCACGGGAGGGACTTGCTGATCCTACATTCCGTTAGGAAACTTGAGGAATTTATGGCGGTTCCCACCCTCCCTCTGGGCACTTTATGCTTCCAGACAACCTTTGCTTTTAGTTTCCTTTCTTTTTCTTCAGGGGGATGGCCCTAAATATGGTCAGATTTTTTTGTGGCTCTCTGTCCTATATACATCTTCTCCTTATAAGTGTGTGACTGTATCTCTTAAATCATGGTTAAAATTAGTCTCTTTTGTTTCCCTTCCCTGTCCTTCCAGCACTAGTAATTTCACCCACCACCCTCTCTACTCATTCTGTCTCCCTAAGAGAATCCTTCCCTCCCCCCTTTAGGACTTTGTTCGATCAGTTACTGGTGGTTTCACATTCTGCACTTTGTCTCTTCCCTCAAGCTAAAAGGGACTAAAAGAATCTTCTCTTAATTCTGCTTCCACCTCAAACTTCTGTTTAATCTCTCTTTTTTTTTGGACAATAAATCATATAAGACCTATATTGTCTATATTTGCTCTCTTTAACTTCCTGACCTCTTTTGGCAAATAGACTTCTATCTCTACAACTCCTTAGCAAATGCATTGGTTAGGATTACTAGTAACTTTATAATTGGCAAATCCAGAACCTCTTTTCCAGTTTTCACCTTCCTTGGCTTCTTTACAACAACTATACCATTGACTATTTCTTTTCTTAGTTCTCTTACCTTTTTACCTATTCTTTCTTAGTTTCTCTCATTCTTTCTGCTTCTTCATTAACATTTTTTAATCACCCAGGATTCACTCAGGATTGCCTTGTCATTCTTTCTTCTCTATGTCGTCTCCCTGGGGCAGTTACTGCATGCATCCCCCAGGGTCAACAATTAGCAATCCTTCCTCAGCTACCAATATCAGATATATTTCTTCTGCATCAACCCTTCTTTTGAGCTCCATTTATGTATTAGTGATGGCAACTTTGACATTTATATGACTGTGGGCAATTTATGTAAGTTTCTGTTTTTTTCATGTGTGAAGTTAGCTGTAAGATTCCATAATATAACGTTTCTTGTCATGTTTTAAGAATAATGAAGGCCAATGGAAATGTCTTATTCCTAATAAATGAACAGTAAAGGTGAAAAGCAACTTCAGTGGATGCGGTGTGGGCAGCAGGAATAAATGTCAAACAGGGGAAGCACCACATTTTGCTTTGAGATGAACTAATGCTGTGGAATAAATATAGAGTACGACTACGCCAGTGACAAACATGAAGATTAGCAAACATGAGTAAACAGACCTAGTCCTAAACTAAACAATTTAAAATGCTGATTTTTATTCCATTTAAATATCAGCATACTCCAAATATGAAGACTGTCTTGCATTTTCTGTTGGTGAATTAATGTTTTCTTTAAATATATGCATTTACAAGTATTAATTAAGTAATAGATTGCATATTATCTATCATCTAAACAATAATGATGAAACTTTTGAACTTATGCTTTTCTCAGTGATTTGTTACCTTGAAAAAGTATCATAAAAACGGATTTTTTCATCAATTTGACTTTTTTTTTTTTTTTTTTTTGGAAATTGGTCTGTGCCAGGCACAGTTGCATGGTGGTGCAGATTATTATAAGACAAGGGTACTTGCTTCAAGAAACTTAAAAAGAAAGCTATGTAACTAGATAATATACCTGACAGACGTGCAACAGGTAAGAAGGATCATTTTGCTTAAAGTAATCAGCAGAATAACCCATGACTGGGGTGTGTCCCCCCCTTGGTCAAGTGGCTCCAACAACTCAGGAATGTTGATGAGTTACCTGCCCCAGACATCTTTCCCTGAGTCAGTGTCCTAAAATAATCTATGGCTCGTCCAAGACTAGAGTCTGCTCTATTTTCTTCCTCCTCACTATCAACACTTCTCCTTTCTATATCTTGTTCCCGTGGGACTCATTCTGCTACTTCACCCAACCATCTCTTCTCATACCCCATTTCATTATACTGGTTCTTGAGCTGCATATATTCTAAAATCTCAACCGATTGGACACTTTTAAGATCTGCAGTTTGAATATACTGATCTCAGGTTTCAGGACAATCTTCAATGATTTGAAGATGTTGAAGAAAAAGTATTTGCTTGGGTAGTTGCCTTGATTAATTAAAACCATGTGAAAGGTAATCTGGATTTTTGAATTAAGGCTAAAAATGATTATTATTTCTTTCATTCCTAAAAGGTTTAAGAATGAAATGGTATATTTTCAAATGCATGATTAACTGGCTCTATTAATTAGATACGATAGAATCAAGATAAAACTTTGAGAAAAAAATTAGTAATTTACTCTTTGACAGGTTTTGAACCTTCTGGAGTAGTTGAAACCCATTTGATATAGAAATCTGATAAAAATGTAAATCAATGCTCCTTAAATTTGGGCAAGACTCACTGCTGGTACTTGTTCCCATGAACAAACATCCTCTTGTGAAGGAAAGGCCAATGTTTCCTTCCTTTCCAAGAGAACTGATTACAGTGACAGTTTCTATTTTGGTAAGATATATAAACATGTTTCAATGAGAGCAAAAAAGCAAAGCATAGCATGGTTGGTGATTCAGCAAAAATGAGGATGGCTTTGGTCAGTGAAAACAATTGAGATTTTTCTCATTAATGAGTGCCATTTCCACTAACTCTCAAAAACATTGCTTTTAAAGTTGGCTTAAGAAAAAAAATAGAATGTTTATGAAAGCCCCTTTAATTTCAAGCTTATGGTAGAATCATAACAAACGTGACTCACCGGGAGAACATTTCCTGGGAATGAGATAATAATTCAGTATTTGGTCAGTCATCGCCTTCCAGATACCATTCTCTGCCAACTTTGAGGTTTCTGTGTATTGGACTATAAACTGCCAAAGTCAACGTTTTCATATATAAGAATAAAGAATGGAATGGCTTTTCAAGTACTTTCATTTGAAGCCTGCATGCTTAATTTTTGAATATGCCAATGTACTTCTTGTCTGAAATTTTTTTTTAATTTCAGAAAATTAATTTAATAGAAACTAAGGCAACTTCATTTTACCTCTTACTCTCAAAATAGGTAAAACCCAGCTGGACCACTGATACAGGGAGACAGGCAATGCTGGCAAGAGAGGCTTTTTATGGTCACAAGAGTAAATATATCCACAGGGTAACCAACCTAAGTAGAAGTGAGACACTTCACTGGGAGGATTTATTGGAAAATCATAGTTTGATTATTCATTCATTCAAGAAATATGTATTGACCATTTACCATGTTGACACAGCCTCTGACATCACTAAGCTTTCAGGGCAGTGGCAGAGATCATCAAGTAAACAGGTGTAACCAGGATAACATTTTGAAAATGCTGAGCAGATGTAATTTTAATTCCCATTAAGTCATGATACTCTGCAGCACCTTATGATGTATGCATACAGATGGATCATACAATCCAAACTTGGGCTAAGGAGGTATCGTTATAAGGATGAATAAGAGCTGGAGCCTAAATAATATTAGGCAAAAACACAAACAAGTGTGAAATCCTGGATCCCAGTGAGAGCATTCAAAGAACTAAAAGAATGGCTGGAGAGAGGAAGAAAGTGGTAAAAGACTGGGGTGGTGAGCAGAAGCTAGATCACACAATGCCTAATAATCCCTGTTACCACATATTTGGTGTATTTGAAGAATTGAAAGAAAGTACTGTACCATCCAAGTGGTACCATCCAAGACTGTACCATCCAAGTGGAATGTTTGAAATCATGAGTCTAAGTCGTGTGCAATTGGAACATTAGAGTTTAATGAATTAATCCAGCTTGGGGAGCTATAAAATAGCCAAGGATGTTCATTCTTATGATCCAGTTTGAATGAGTGCTTTGTGTGAGCAGGAAAAATGAAAAAGATTTGGGTGTTTGGTAAAGTTGCCTGTAAATCTGAATTGGATACAGGGAAGTGATGGACTCTGCACAGCATCCCCTGGGTGGACAGTCTCAAATATTCTAAGGGCTCATTTGTGGCAAGAGTAGGTCTAGGTTCTGGCTCAGGAAAGAGCAGGAGAAAGTCTATGAGGCAGTTCTGAATACTCTCCTCCCTGCCCTCATGAGGGGCAGCTTCCTTCGAGGACTAGAAGTTAGCATTCATAAGAGACTTTGAATATGGCCCCTGAAAAAGCTGTAGAGCCCCACAATGGGGTTGATGAGAGAATGAGACAGGCCTGTGGGACACTGCACAAGGTAGTTCCTATTTAACTATAGTAATCAGAGGCATCCAGAAAGCTAGTCTAGAGAATATGTCTAAGAAAGGGTGTTAGGTTAGGTTATCAGTTATGGTTCCAAACATCAAGCAGGAATCCAGAAACAAAATGAAGAGGAACAATGAGCTCATGAGGAAAGGAGTCTAGGTCTGGAATTTTTGTAATGAGTAGAGTAATGATGCCTGGATTCTCCTTTGCTGGGCACCAGCTATATTTGCATGAATGAGTCAGCCTCAGTTAAGACACAGGCTCATGGTAGACATGTACAGAAATAAGGACTGCTGACTAAATGGTCTCCATTGATTGGAACTATCACCTGCAAGAGCACTCATTAAGGCAGGTCATGGTAAACCAAAGGAGTAACCAAGATCCACTACCTGGAATTGTTGACATTGGGAGCTACTATCAAAAGAAACCAAGGAAAACCACAGCAGAGAGTCCCAAGACGGAAAGGTAAACTAGATGATCACCCTGGGAGGCCACCACATAGCTCTGGCTTTCTCTGAAATTCCAATGGAAGATACTTTTTGCTATAAAAGAAGGGAATAGAGATGGGGAACTGGGAAATAGAAAACACCTGGCTGGAGTTTTGGACCATCTAGTATAGAATTATAACCTATCGTTGGACTCCTCGTAGAAGGCAAGAGAAATGATGGCTATATATGCCAGAAATGCGGTTATGATGGATGCCCCTTGTCACTGGTTTTTGGTTCGCAAACTGGTGGGTCAGAAATAAGATTTCTTTCATGATGACCTGATGAACTTTTGCATCCTCATCAGTTTTTTTTTTTTATCAATACATCACCTTTTAGTGAACTTAGCTTATGATACCTGAGCAGAAAATATATTTATACATGAATCATTTCTTTTATTTAGTGCCAGAAACTGTCGCGGGGGGGGGGGATCTCTAGCAAGATGTCTTTTTATTTTTATATTTTTATTTTTTTTGCAATATGTCTTTTTAAAGGTCTATTATATGAGTTACAAATGGTGATTTGAATTTAGATCCAAACAACCAATTTCTTTAAAAAAAAAAGATTTATTTATTTATTTATTTATTTATTTGAGAGAGAGAGAGGGAGAGCACAAGTAGGAGTGGGGAGGAGGGAGAGGGAGAAGCAGACGCCCCGCTGAGCAGGGAGTAGATGAAGTGAAGATCCCTGGGATCATGACCTGAGCCCAAGGTGGACACTTAACTGAGCCAACCCAGGTGCCCCTAAACAACCAATTTCTTTTAAATCAAGAGACATCTATGAGTAGTTAAAATAAGGAACTAAAAGCTTCCCTGAGTCTTAAGTTTTGAGTAAATGGAAACACAATCATATTAGGTAATCTTGCACTTGTCCTTTTGCTAGGACTATTTCCTTCAAGTATATTGTTCATCCTCCTGAAAAAAGAATTAAACTAAATGATACTTAAAGTAGTATAAAAATGCTTTTATTATTAAATGGTTGGAATTAAGCAAATATAAGTTGGCTAAAATCTTCAATAAAATTTTAAAACATACAACTTTTAAGACAGACTATATAGAAATAGAGGGAAGGAGAAAACATCTGTGGTTAGTCTCATAGTAGTTCATGAGGAGAAAACTTAGACAACCCAACATGAGTTACTTTTGCCCTTCCTACCAAGAAACTCGGATCTAAGTTTTCAGTGTTAGTTCGTACTTTTAATATGCATTTATCTGATGGCTAATGATGTTCAATACCTTTTCATGTGCTTATTTATCATCAGTATGCCTTCTTTAGGGAACTATCTATTCATGCCTTCTTCCCTGTTTTGTATTTTATTTTTTATTTTTTTCTGTTTTGTATTTTAAAATGTACAACTTTCTAACCTCAGTTGTGCATTTTTAAATTTAAACATACATTGATATGTACAGATCTTCCTCCACTTACGATAGGGTTCCATTCTGATAAACTTACATAATTTGAAAATATCATATCAAAATTGCATTTGATACACCTATCTACTGAGCATCATATGTTAGCCTTGCCCACCTTAAATGTGCTCAGAACACTTACATTAGCCTACAGTTGGGCCATATCACCTAACACAAAGCCTATTTTATAACAAACTGTTGAATATCTCACCTAATGTATTGGATACTGAACTGAAAGTGATAAACAGAATGGTTGCTTGGGTACAGAATGGTTCTAAGCGTATCCATTGTTACCCTTGTGATCGCGTGGCTGACTGGGAGCTGTGTCTCATGCGCTGCCTAGCATCACAAGAGGGTATTATACTGCACGCCACCAGACAGGCAAACTATCACATTCAAGATTCAAAGTATGGTTTCCATTGAATATATACCACTTTTGCACCCTTGTAAAGTAGAAAAATCTTAGGTTGAACTCTACTGGAGAATGTTCACATCTTTTTCATGGTTTCATTTCAAACAGAGAAGCCAACACATTTCCCACAGATCTAAGCCTCATATTTGTACTCAAGATTCACTTGAGGGGCACTCGGTTGCCCCTCAGTTGGTTAAGCGTCTGCCTTTGGTTCAGGTCATGATACCTGGGTCCTGGGATGGAGCCCCATGTCAGGCTTCCTGCTCATTAGGGAATCTACTTCTCCCTCTCCCTCTCGCTGCTCCTCCCCTGGCCCCACATGTGTGTGTGCTCTCTCTCAAATAAATAAATAAAATCTTAAAAAAAAAAAAAGATTCCCTTGAGAGTTAGCAACCAAGAATCTGAGAAATGGCTTCTAGAAGACTCTTAAATTTTTTTTTAATTTCATAAAATATTTCTGACCCTTAGGGATTCCAATTGTTCCAGTAAATTAGCTAATAAATTAGGTCAAGTAGTGGAAAATACATTTACAGCCTTAAAAATACAGTTGTAGGACAACCTACACTCCCCATCAGCTAGAAGGAAACCTCCAAGAGACATCAGGATCTCTAAGGTGTTGAATCTGCATTGGGGAGCTGGGTTCAGCAGGTCAGTAAGACAAGCATGCACACCTGCCAGGCCTTGACATGTGGTTTATTTATTATTATTATTACTATTATTATTATTATTATTTAGCGGTATCTGAATTTTTTTTTTTTTGGTATCTGATTTAATAAACACACTGCCTTCTAAAAGACAACACCCCATCCTCTCATAGTATTCCTTCAACCTGGCAATTAAGGTGCCTGTAGGAGGCCTTTCCAGCATTCTAAAGGTCAGCTGCCTCCAGATGTTGTGCTATGTGCTCATGTGGTTTAATATCAGTGAAGGTCGGGCAGTCCTGGTGGCGCAGCAGTTTAGCGCCGCCTGCAGCCCAGGGCTTGATCCTGGAGACCCTGGATTGAGTCCCACGTCAGGCTCTCTGTATGATGCCTGCTTCTCCCTCTGCCTGTGTCTCTGCCTCTCTCTCTCTCTCTCTCTCTCTCTCTGTCTCTATGATTAAATAAATAAAATCTTTAAAAAAAATAAAAATAATAAAGTTAAAAAAAAATATCAGTGAAGGTCAGCAGAGAACTGACAGGGTGGCGCGAGGGGCTTTGGCCTCATCTTGGTCAGCCACGGTACACACCAACACGACACGAACAGCCGGGTGCTTGTTGGAAGTCTCTACAGTGAGAGGAGGGTGAGTAATGGTGACCAGGATAGAGCAGGCAACGGTGCCCCCCAGGGCCTGTGCCTGTCAGGGCCCCGTAGAGAAGAGGAAGTTTCCAAGCCAGAAGGGAGAGAGAGAGGCGAGACTGACCGACTAGAGATGTTAGGGGCCAAGGACATGGCTTTGCATAGTTGTTTGGGGAAAAAAAAGTCTTTGAATGAGAGGGAAGCCCCAGACTTAAAGGAAGAGATAGGATGTCTTGTTTTTCCTTTCCTTCCAGGATCATACATCTGAGAATGGCTTTTAGAAACTCTAAACCCTGGTGTGGGCCTTTATTGGTAGTGGATAGTGAGCGACTGAAAAACCTGCTTATTATTTTGTTTTTTTGATTTTGGATTCTACCAGTGTTAGTCCAATTCCCATCCTCCTCAAATACTTTCTAAGGCTATAGTCTGGATAGGACCAAAAACATCCTAAATTAAAGAAAGAAATTCTAGACCAAGACTAAAGGATTGACTCATGATTTGAAGGGTGAATAAAATATCCCCCAATAATTCGCTATCTATTCTCCCCCTCAATTACCATGATCTTTTACTGATAATTTCCACAGCCAAATTTCTTAAACTGGTTGACCCCATTTCCTTATTCCCTCTCACTCTTTGACCTGACTTTCTCCAATATAGTTCTTGCTAATGACCTCCCTGTCATTAAATCAATAAGCATTTTGGGGGGTGTTTTTTGGTTTTTTAGTTTCATTTACTTGACCACAAGGCAGAATTTTTTTTTCCTGTGACTTCTAATGTCCCTCTGACCTTCCTGCTCTCTCTTTTAGACTTACCCTCCTGTAACGAGACAATAGAAGTTGGAGCCCCTCAAGACTTAGTTCTAAACCTTTCCTCTTAATCTACCTACACCCATGGACGTATGAGGCCACCTATACCTGTTTTGAAGCTACCAGAATCTCTCCATTGAATTAAACTTACAGTTATTCACTCTTGGCCTCTGCCCCCCAATTCACTCTCTACAGTGTTATTTTTTTTTTCTACAGTGTTATTTTTAAAAAGTAATCTCGTCACTTCTCTGCTTTTAAAGACTGGCTCCTGCTTGCTGCTCCTACTGCCGCCAGGCTCAGCTCTGTCAACACATCCTCCTTTCAGTTCTTTCTGTCTCAGGGTCTTTGCTAAGGCAATTTCCTCTGCCTGAAATATTTCTGCCTCCCCTCCTCTCCAGCTTCATCTAGTTGTTGACTAATCATCCTTCACGTTTTAGCCAGAATGTTACTTCCTCAGAGAAGCTTCCTGATAGCCCCAAAATGGATCAAATCCACCCCTCACATGCTTCAGAGACCCCTGCACTCTTCTTTTAAAGGCTTTTCGCTGTTTCTCTGTCTTCAAATGATTATTTGATTAATTTGTGTTTGTCTCATGAGATTCTAAGCTCTGGAAGAGAAGGCGCCTTGGCTATTGGCCCTTCCCATAGCTTTAGACCCCAGCATAGAGAATGAAGAGACCATCTAGTCATAATCGTTTGAGAGCCTGAAAAGTGGCTGAAAAGTGGCCCCCTGGCCCTCAGGTCTCCAAGGAGTAGGTCCTCCACAGCCAGTGGGCGTGGGGTCCTGGAGTGGGTACCCTGGACCCAAGAAGTAAGCACAGGTTGTGACTGCCTCTGCTTAATTGTACCAAGTTCAATTTCTGGTGATCTTCTTTTCTGATTATTTGAATAATTCCCAAAAGCCTTGCTCATCCAGAAATTGTTTCAGCGTTTATTTTTAAAATGTTTTAAAATAACATTTGTAGGGCATTTTAGAGTTATAAAGTATATGCATTTTCATTATGTCATTTCAATCTCCAAACACCTTCTGAAAGAACATGTATCATTCTTAATTGACAGATGTGGGAAATAAGGCTTAGAGGGATTAAGCGACTAACCCAAATTCTCTCAGCTAATAAGGGACCAAGCAGGGACTTCATTCCAGATTTTGCAATGCCAAAGTCTGTCTTTTCCCACTGCTAGATAACTGCTCATGGCTTCTCTTTACTTGGTCGAATCTGAATTTGGACTTTCAGGGTTAACAATAACCCAAGAATGATAGAGCTTGCCTGAGCAGAGCAGACATGTCTGCCAATGATCTGCATCTGTATCAGTTTTTCTTTTCTTTCTTTTCTTTTCTTTTCTTTTCTTTTCTTTTCTTTTCTTTTCTTTTCTTTTCTTTTCTTTTTTCTCTTCTCTTCTTTTCTTTTCTAAGATGTTATTTATTTATTCATGAGAGACCCAGAGAGAGAGGCAGAGACACAGGCAGAGGGAGAAGCAGGCTCCATGCAGGGAGCCCGACGCAGAACTCGATCCCAGGACCCCAGGGTCACGCCCTGGGCCCAAGGCAGGTGCCAAACCGCTGAGCCACCAGGTGCCCCATCTGTGTCAGTTGTCCTTATACTAGAAGGGACACATGATACTTACATAGTTGTCTTTGTCAGATGACCGTGTTTTCCTTTCTTCCTCCCTCTTCCTCTTTCTTTCTTTCTTTCTTTCTTTCTTTCTTTCTTTCTTTCTTTCTTTCTTTCTTTCTTCTTCTTTCTTTCTTTCTTTCTTTCTTCTTCCTTTTTAATTTGAATTATAGTATTCAGGAAATTGTTTACTGTGTTTACAAAATAATAGGACAAATCCTCAAAACTATAGGGAGTCCTCTATTGCTGGGCATTTAGTTACACAAGAATCTGGCTGCCCATTTCTGAATTCAAGGTTTGTTAGTCCTGACTAGCAGGTTAGTTGCTATTGAAAAACAGAAAAATAATTGCAGTGTGGAAAACCTGACTCTTTACTTTGAGCTAATTTAGATTTCTACGGAGTGTCTTCTCCTTGAGGCAAGCTTTATGGTGGCAGTTAACATCTAGTTCTTGGCTCCACAAATATTTACTTGAAGACGACCTGCAAATTTAGGTCATGGCTCTAGTGTCACCGTTGTTAACGTGCTTACCTCGTTGGCTGTCGGGGCTCACTGAAAAAAAAGAACGAGGTTAAAAGGAGCTGTTCCATATACCTGGAAAGTGCAGGCTCGTGTGCAGACACCACAGACTGCCAGATTCATCATGATCTTGAGAACAACCTCCTTCGTTTTTCGCGAAAGAAGAGAAAGGCAGCAGGAGGCCAGGATCCTGAGGACTCACGGTGCCAGGCCAGCTCTCTCTGAAAGCAGAGGGGGCAATAAAAACAAATTGAGCAAACAGGCAAAAGCCTCTAAGCTGGTGGAAAAGAACATATTTTAAACACAAGCACATTAGTATAAAAACATTTTGATTCTAGGAAAGTGAAACTGGAAAAAAAAAATAAAATAAAAGCGCGTATTAGGCTTCGGGAAGCCCGGTAGCTGGTCCTGAGAGGCGGACTGTGTTCCGTCTACACCAGACACAGCCTGGGTCGCTGGAGGCGCCGGCAAAGCAGCTCCGTTCAGGGACTTCAGGCCTGTGAGCGCCAAACTGCCCAATATCCCACCAGTGCAACTAAGGGTGTCTTAAAGGATGGAGGTTTTACATGGTTGGTCATTACTGGCATTTCTTCCTTTAAAAATCCTCGAACATTTTAGATTTTTTAGATTCTTTCTGTAGGAATAGAAAAAAATACAAAGCCAAAACTTGAATTTTGTGTATGAATTTTTGAAACTTTGAAACGTTTACTTCAAGCGACTAAAAAAAGCAACAAATTTCTTAAACATCTGTGTTAAAGAGTGTGATTTCGGGGGCGCCTGGGAGGCCAGCCCGTGAACGTCGGCCTTTTGCCCGGGTCCTGACCAAGGTTGCGGCTGGGCCTGGCGGCTCCTGTGCGCGGAGGTCGCCTCTTCCTTCTGCCTGTGCTCCCTTTCTTTCAAGTGAATACAGTGAAGAGATAAATTCTTTTTTAAAAATGTGATTTCAGACAGATGACTTAAAAATATACTCATGAAATATAGAAGAGAGACTAATTCACTTCTGCTGAAACGGCATCTATGAAATCTATAACATCCAAATTAGAGGACAATTTTAACAAATTATGCCGGTGTTATTTGCAAAGGCTGAAGAAAATTATTTCCTACTTAAATCCCGACTAGTGGGAGCCTTGTAAACAAACTCACACTCCTCGAGGTGCTGGTGGAGCATCTAGTGCAGATTATATGACAGACAAGGCGTCAAAAAAATTTAAATGCTTTGGAATTACTATGATGAAAGTTCTCCTCTAGTCTAAGTATAGGATGAAGTGTTCTATTACTAAGAAAAGTCAGTGGTCTAAAATTTAGAAAGTTCTTGTGAATGGCTGCTGTTGATAAAAATGATAAGAAAGTGTGATGATTTTCATTCAGAACCATTCTAGAAAAAGCATTGGTCTTTTTTCCTGTAAATTCCTTCTACATTACTTCTTGCCTAAAATGACCTTGTTCTAGTTTAGACAAATCATTCCTTTTTATGGGGCCCCTAAAAATATACTCTGCTCTATGCATGGGAGAGTCTGTAAAGATAATTTACATTATAAGGAGTCATTTCTTTTAAAGCTCCAATATATCATTGGTAGTGTGTGTACCTGAATGATGAAAATGAAAAGTCAGATTCCTTTTTGCTACTGATAAATTATTAAAAAGTCAGACTTATTCAAACAAATGTTTTATTATTTTTCTGTTTTTATGATTTTCCTCCTAATGGAAAATGGTCAAATATTAAATACATAGCTTCAACTGGGTCAAATATATTTGAACTTTTTTTAACCGACTGTACAATTGGTCCAGCTTGTCATTATTGGATCCATTTTTAGATGCCCAGAAATAGACTCTTACCATGAGGGAAATCACACGGTTGGACTGGAGTTTCCTGTTACACCTCCAGAGAAGATGCCAGTGTGTGGCTGTACATGAGGCCCTGGGTGCGAGAAATAGAGCTGACTCTGTTTGATGGTAATCCGAGTTCTTCCCTGGCAGACAGAGGCACGGAAGCGTGTGTAACATGTGTGAAGGTTATGGTGCTCTCAGTTTCGGAATCAGCCTGTGGGATTTCAGCAGGAGGCTACTGGGAGAAGAATGAAGAGTAACTACCTTTCGAAATCTCAGCCCATCTTGTGCCTTTGATGTTTTCTCCATCAGAGGACGCCAATTTGGTCCTTCTACGGATGCCTACTTGTTAGCGGCCTGTTGTGATGCAATGTGTCCTGAAGTAGAACTAAGCAAAGGTCCTTCCGTTCTACCATGTTAATATTCTTTTCCCTTTTTCACAGCATTTACCACCCGTTACGACACCTCCACAGGGTTGGCGTATTTTGTAGGAATGTTTTCTGTCTTAGATGAGCACAGTTGATGATGGATTAGTCCATGCACATGGTCTGCACTGCTGTTTGATGGGGATGGTGCACAATCTGGCGGTAAGTAATCAGGAAGGCCCTTTGGTTTCCCTCGAATATCAGGTGGAGACCTGGCCTCTTGGACTAAGAAACTTTTTAATGAGTCAGAGGAACAGGTAATTACATTTAATCTTATGTAAACCAGCCACCAGGAAACATTTGCTACTTATTCCATAATCCAGTCTCCTGACTTCCCTATCAGCCTCCAGATTCCAACCATACAGAGAAGCTCTTCTGAGAAGACAACACCGCCAGCAGTATTTACTTACGAGAACATTTGTCTTTGTCCAAGGAATTTCTCCACTTGTAAGCTAGCACTCTGAAAAAAAAATTGTATGTTAATAAGCCATTATCCACATGATAAATACTATTGTCTTTTCTTTTCCTTACAAATGGGATGTGATTGACTCATTGACACGGACCAGGAATTTGTTTTCCTTTTTTTAGAAAAAAAAATATTTATTCATGAGACAGAGAGAGAGAGAGGTAGAGACACAGGCAGAGGGAGAAGCAGGCTCCATGCAGGGAGCCTGACATGGGACTCGATCCCAGGACCCCAGGATCATGCCCTGGGCTGAAGGCAAACACTCAACCGCTGAGCCACCCGGGCATCCCAGGAATTTGCTTTCCATTAGTGATGGTGGATTTTCACAGATCTATCCACACCTTGCCTTACTTGCCTCATGGCTGGTGATCTTAGAAGCAACGTGAGAGGCAGTTGCCAGGAGGCTAGGAATGTAAGTCAGACTGGAGTCTTCAATTTGTCCAGATATGTTCTTATTTATGAGGTGATGTATACTGGTAAAACCGCAGCTACAGCATTGTTGCTTTTAGGAAATATAATCATGTACAATGATCCAGAACAAACCACACTTAACAAGGCTGCAGGAAGTGACCACACTCCCCACCAAGTATTTGTAGTTAACCCTTGCTATCTTCCTCATCTTGAATTTATCCTGACTCTTACTGCCACCTTGAGAATTCTCATTTTCTTCTTTTCATTGCCCTAAGGCTCCCTGAACACCTGCTTAGCTTATCCCTTAAACAAAGGATACAGTTGGGTTGGCTGTGCTCTGGAGGCTAACTTGCTTTGTTTCAGCTCCTTTCATTACTGAACTAAACGTTATGGACTAACCGCTCCCACTTCAATGTTGCCATACTTTCAATAGCTTGAGATCCACAGCACACTCTTTTTCAGAATAATAAATGTCTATTGAACCTAAAACAAAAGTACATTTGAAGACCAGGGTTATTTCAAATACAGTGTATGCACACTGAGAGCAATGCCTAGCCATCCTTTTTGACTCTACGGCACTGGTCATGCTTCCTACTGAAGTTAAGAGAACTTTCTGTTGCTGCTGTCCCACATAAGGACCATATGGAAATTTTCCAATGCATGCTTATTCAATGAATTATTCAATGAATAATTGAAAAAGGACCACCAGCATCATGGTTCAGGTAAAATATAGATTAAAAAGATTTTGGTGGGGGGCACCTGGATAGCTCAGTTGGCTAAGCATCCAACTTGGTTTTGGCTCAGGTCATGATCTCAGGGTCTTGGGATCCAGCCTTGCATCAGGCTTCATGCTCAGAGGGGAGTCTGCTGGAGAGTCTCTCTGTCTCCCTTTGCCCCTCCCCCTACTCAGGTACTCTGTCTCTCAAATAAATAAATCTAAAAAAAAAAAAAAAAAAAAGATTTTGGTGGTCTGAAATGGAAACCCAACCATCATTTTCTAACCTGACAAGAATACACTTTCCTACTGAAACAGTTTAATATTAGTGCTTTTAAGTCAGAAACAGTAACACATATGTACAATGGAGAGACCGAGACAGAACCCAATATGTGAACAGTCTGTACTGTGTATAAGGGTACATATGTTTTAGGAATGAGGAGTGAGGAAATGGATTTATGGGTTAGCAGAGTTGACCAAGATACAGTGATTCCAAATATACTTTGGGGAGAATAATGAGTGTCTTTTGAGAGAAGGTGACTGAGTAGTACTTCAGACATACTGGACAAACTAATAAAGGAAGGATCGCTTTCCAGTGTCACAGCGTCCAAAGGCTTGGGTTCAAACTTGAAAAAAGCATTCATTTCATTGTCCTTGAATGATTAGCCAAAATGCCCCAGGGGACTTGGTATGGTTCCCCTGTGAGGAACCATGAATGTAAATGATTTTATAAGGTCTCTTCCAGTTCTGTAATCTGAATCTTCTTGGAAGGAGAGTCTAAATATACAGCTAAGAAGATTTAGTAACTGCCTCTTGCTTTTCTAGAGAAAAGCTACTTCCGGAAGTGAAGTCATGCATAGTCCTTTGTTGGTGCAAAACTAGTCTAGGTGATTTATTTATTTTTTTTTTTAATTTTTTTTTTTATTGGTGTTCAATTTACTAACATACAGAATAACACCCAGTGCCCGTCACTCATTCACTCCCACCCCCCGCCCTCCTCCCCTTCTACCACCCCTAGTTCGTTTCCCAGAGTTAGCAGTCTTTACGTTCTGTCTCCCTTTCTGATGATTTAATTCCCAATCTTGGCTATAGGAAGCAAGTTAGGATTGGGCCACGGCGCCCTCTAGCCTGCATGCCTGTGTAGCCAGAGGCCGGGCTTCCTGGGATTCTGTAGAAAACAACTGAGTAAGTAGATTTTCTTCATACAATACATTCTCTTATCATTTGTTTATGTAATTTATAGTCTTCAAAAGTGTTGCTCCCTCTTCAAGCTAAAGGACACTTACTCATTTTAGGGAAAATGAATGACACCATACCCAAGACGTCCTCTACTCCACTTATCTAACATTCCTTGGAGTTTAAATTTTTAAAACCTGACTTTGAAATATTTTGTTCTTATGAAGGCAGGAAGTTTATAGCAAAACATCTTCATATAGATGGTAAAGTCCTTGAGTATTTTAAGGTCTTATATTTGGAAAAGTAAATGGGGATCCCTGGGTGGCGCAGCGGTTTGGCGCCTGCCTTTGGCCCAGGGCGCGATCCTGGAGACCCGGGATCGAATCCCACATCGGGCTCCCGGTGCATGGAGCCTGTTTCTCCCTCTGCCTGTGTCTCTGCGCCTCTCTCTCTCTGTGACTATCATAAATAAATAAAAATTTAAAAAAAAAAGGAAAAATGGAAAAGTAAATGGATATGTATATAATATTAGGTGGAACCAAATTGCATTTCTCTAAACCACATTTGCTCTACAAAAATGGTAGTTTTGTATTGTTTACCCTAATATTTAAAAGGATAAATAAACAATGGAGAGAACTGAGATCTGGGAGACATATGAGAGGCAGAATTATTTTTTTATGTATATTACTTGAAATACAAGGATCTTTTCACCACATTTGAAAAATTAATAAAAAACATTTTAAGAGGAGAAAAAAATTTGTGGTCATAAATTTTCCTAAACTGACCTACTTCACACTTTTCTCCCTTCTTTGCCAGAGTTGTTTATTAAACTATCTGATGAACTATTGTTTTCAAACTTCTGACAAATAATCTTTAGAAATATGATCTAGGGGGTAGCCCGGGTGGTTCAGTGGTTTAGCGCCTGCCTTCAGCCCGGGCCTGATCCTGGAGCCCTGGGATTGAGTCCCACGTCGGGCTCCCTGCATGGAGCCTGCTTCTCTCTCTCCCTCTGCTGGTGTCTCTGCCTAATAAATAAATAAAACCTTAGAAAAAAAAGAAATATAATCTAAGGAAATGTATCATCTAATTTCATAAATATATATGCATAAGGGTTTTTATTGTTTTAAGATAGTGGAAATTTTAAACAACATAGATGGGAGATTGTATTAATAGAGTATGATGTACCCATTTATTAGAATACTATGTAGCTACTGTTTTTAGATTTACTTTTAGCATGCTTTTTTAAAAAAAAGGATTTTATTAATTTATTTGAGAGAGAGAGAACAGAGGGAGAGGGAGAGGGGGAAGCAGGCTCCCCACTGAGCAGGGAGCCCAATACCGGACTCAATCCCAGGACCCTGAGATCATGACCTGAGCCGAAGGCAGATGCTTAACTGACAGCCACCCAGGCACTCCATTTTTAAGTATGTTTTATAACTTTTTATTTCTCTCTTTGTTTCTTTCTTTTCTTTCTCTTTTTCTCTCTTTTTTCCTTTTTTTATGATTGGATTTGATGTACTGGATAAAAGGAACTGCCTTTCCTAAATAGACCTTTAGTAATAAGGTGTGTGAGGGGAAGCAGTCTATTGTTCTATGATTGTGTCTCAGTCTTTTAGTGAGCCTATGCTTCTGGACTGTAAATGTCTCAAGTGTTCCTTAGTTTTCTTCTCCCCCTTTAGTTGGACAGGATGGCCAGAGTGGGCTGGCCCTGGCTGTTCCCTTCCCCCACATGAAAGACCAGAGCTGATAGAAGCAGCTGGTTCCCTTCCCCAGGAGAGTTAGGCTCTAGTAATAACCCAGCAGGCCAGGCTCTGGCTCACTAGTTTCTCCGGAGGGCAGGCCTTCTTTGGAGGAACAGACTCCTCCACCTCTTTCAAAAAGGAAACTTCTTCCTTCCCAGCCAGAAGCTAGATAGAATGTTTCTCCTCACTGGGGGAACTTGCTCAAGCTCCTTGAGGTACATTTTACAAAATTGTGGAGGTCCACCATGATTGAGTGCCCTGGAGTTCTTAACCTTCAGATTTGGGGACCCTGAGCCTCCAGCAATTCATCAACTACAGCTCAAGTTTTCTGAGCCTGCTCACTGAGGTGGCTTCCACTAAGTGAGCTGCTGCTATGGTAAGCCATGACTCTCTGGGTTTGCTGATCTCAGAGATAGAGATTTGCCCAGTGTCCTCTCCTCGCTTATGAATCCAGGAAGAATTGATGATTTTCAGTGTGTTTAGCTTTTTTACTTGTTGTTAGATGCTACTGCCAGGCTCTTTAAATGCAGAACAATAAGTGCCTTGAAATGAATTTTTAAGGTGACACTGAGCTTCTTCCCAATGAACATTAAAGGATATTACAAGAGAAATGGAAGAAGTCTCTAGGGCAGAAGGAGGGCAGAGGAGGGAAGCAGAAGGTGGGGTAGGAAAGGAAGGTAAAATACCAGGAGCCTGTGAAAACAGTGGTCCAAGAGACAGCATCTCTACACAAGGTGTAAGGGCCCTGGGTCTGGGTCTGAGGAAAGACTGCTATGAGGCACCCAGACTCACGTTGGATCAAAGGCCTTTCCAGCCAGAAAACTACGTAGGGTTCCTATGCAAGAGAACTTCACATCGCCTACACAGAGGACCTGTGCCTGTCCATCTCACAATCTGCACTCTGGGAGAACTGTCCTCTCTCTGTAGGGTGTTCTCACTGGCTGATTATCCAGTAGGACAATTCCCAGTCCATCCACCGGTCTTTGCTTTCTCCCACTGCATGACCGCTCCTTGTAGACATCTCGTGGCAATGTTCTCAGGGTACCTATTAACCCAAGGGGACCTAGTGGTGTGGTGGTAATATGGGAGGGCTGGGATTGACAAACTGACTATGCTTGAGCAGCCTAAGCTTGAGCAACTGAGAGTGGACCCCACTGTTCTGTCTGAATACATTAAAAAAACAAAAAGATCTGAAAGGAAATATACCAGATTAATACAGGATATTTTGACCTCTCTGTTGGACAATCTTTTCCCATTATTGTCCTATAAGATTGTTTGGACTTTGTTTCTAAATATCAGAGCTTTAACGACCATTTATAGGTTTGATTGTTGTGTAAAACAAAACAAAACACCAGAGACAGAGACAACAGGCCCAACATGGAGTCACTTGTGTTTGGCCCCACATCAGGAAACCAAGACTTAATATCCAATTTATTTTTTTTTCATTAATATCCAATTTAACTGCAATTTCAGCCTTTCCAGGGAATATGATCTTTAACCCATTAAGGTAGAATTACCTGATCAGCACTAGTGCAGCAATCTGCAAGCTAGACCCCTGCCCTTCCCTGAAAGGAAGGTAACCTTGCCTGAAACAATTTATTTTTTATTACAAACTTCTTTTTTAGCCCCCTTCTGCCTATAAAAGTGTTTCATTTCATTCAGCTCCTCGGGGCTCTTTTTTACTTGCTAGGTGGGATGCTGCCCAAATTATGAATTGTTGAATAAAGCCAATTAGATGTTCAGATTTAATTTTGTTTTTTAACAATTGATTTTCAGAGTTAAAATATACTGTTTCTATTTTTATTTTTCTAAAATTACTTTCTTTGGGGAACAGTTTTTATGTGCAAATTCTGTAATGAAGGTTTTTATTGAAAAATGGCTCACAGTATTTGACCTATTTTAGGGTGCATTATTACTACTAAATCCAATTTCCTCAAGTCAAATTTTCAAATTTAATTCTTTCAAGGAGAGGGAATTCCTCTATTACTTCTAATCAAAATTTTATTGTGTATAGTTTAGCAATTTGTTTCTCCTAAAGAAAGCCAAAAAATTTCTGGGTTAACATGTGCAGTTATCCTTCAGCTTGTTTACTAACTATAATGAAAAAGGGCCCAGTCCGGTCGGAGTCACAGAAGGCGGGTGCTAACAGGCAGGGCGTTTCGGTGGTGGGAAGATGAAAGCACATTTATCTAAGAGCTTCTATTTTCTCTCATGATGTGTGGGGCAAGGTGAGCAACTAGAAGTGAGAGAGGAGAAGGACATGAGTAAATTTTTGGAACTAGGACAATGTGTGATGTAGTTATTTTGGAGAGAGAAGAAGCTGCCGTATCAGGCAAATAGGGTAGGATTATTGATTAGTGGTAAGTGTTCTCTTGAGATGTGTGGTCATGGATTTAAGTGAGACCAGCTGTGTATGTTTCTCCCACTGTGTTCCGCCACTTGATTTCAGGAGCATGGCAGACAGTTGAGGTTCACCTGAATTGGAGTTTGGCAAGGCGTTGGTGGCCGAGGAAAGAAAGCATTGCTCCCATAACTGTCTTCTCTCTCCTACATCATCAAACTTTTACTCACTGATTATTTTCTCTGGTATAAAATGTTTCAGTACCTGCGATCTTTAAACAGTAACAATCAATACAAAACAGAATACTAAACCAACCTTTCTTTTACTGCACTCCTCTTTGAAGGGCCAAGCTACCACACCCATTTTTCTGTTCCCTTCAGAGCTTAACTTCTTAAGTGATAGTTTCAGCTTCATTTCCCCACTTTATATATTCTTAACCCATTCCAATCAAGCTTCTCTCCACGACTCCACCAACATTGTGTTTTTCACAGAACCAGTGACTGCTATGGTGCAGCATTAGTAGTCAATCCTCGGTCCTCCTCTTGAAACCACCTTCTTCTCTTGGATACCTTGACACAAACATCCCACCCCCATTTCACTGGCTGCTCCTTTGGGGTCTCTTCTGTAAAAGTTTTAAATGTTGGAGATCATGTTGCTAGAGATCACTTTTTGTTACCTAATTTATTCTTCCTAGGGAATCTTCATTACTAGCAAGTATTTAAGTATTATTTATATGCCAATGATCTACATAAATTGATTTTCCTTTTTTTTTTGAAGTTCAATTTGCCAACATATAGTATAACATCCAGTGCTCATCCCATCCAGTGCCCCCCTCAATGCCCATCACCCAGTCACCTCTTGCCCACCCACCTCCCCTTCCACCACCCCTAGTTTGTTTCCCAGAGTTAGGAGTCTCTCATGGTTTGTCTCCCTCTCTAATTTTTCCCATTTATTTTCCCTCCTTTCCCTTATACGCCCTTTCACTATTTCTTATATTCCCCATATGAGTGACACCATATGATGATTGTCCTCTGATTGACTTATTTCACTCAGCATAATACCCTCCAGTTCCATCTACGTTGAAGCAAATGGTGGGTGTTTGTTGTTTCTAATGGCTGAGGAATATTCCATTGTATACATAGGCCACAGCTTCTCTATCCATCATCTGTCGATGGACACCGAGGCTCCTTCCACAGTTTGGCTATTGTGGACATTGCCACTATAACATCGGGGTGCAGGTGTCCCGGCGTTTCACTGAATCTGTATCTTTGGGGTAAATCCCCAGCAGTGCAATTGCTGGGTCATAGGGCAGGTCTATTTTTAACTCTTTGAGGAACCTCCACACAGTTTTCCAGAGTGGCTGCACCAGTTCACATTCCCACCAACAGTGCAGGAGGGTTCCCCTTTCTCCGCATCCACTCCAACATTTGTTGTTTCCTGCCTTGTTAATTTTCCCCATTCTCACTGGTGTGAGGTGAGATCTCATTGTGGTTTTGATTTGTATTTCTCTGATGGCCAGTGATGCGGAGCATTTTCTCATGTGCTTGTTGGCCATGTCTAGGTCTTCCTCTGTGAGATTTCTGTTCATGTCTTGTGCCCATTTCAGGATTGGATTGTTCGTTTCTTTGCTGTTGAGTTTAATAAGTTCTTTATAGATCTTGGATACTAGCCCCTTATCTGATATGTCATTTGCAAATATCTTCTCCCATTCTGTAGGTTGTCTTGTAGTTTTGTTGACTGTTTCCTTTGCTGTGCAGAAGCTTCTTATCTTGATGAAGTCCTTTGCTTTTGTTTCCCTTGCCTTCATAGATGTATTTGCAAGAAGTTGCTGTGACCAAGTTCAAAAAGGGTGTTGCCTGTGTTCTCCTCTGGGATTTTGATGGATTCTTGTCTCGCATTTAGATCTTTCATCCAGTTTGAGTTTATCTTTGTGTCTGGTGTAAGAGAATGGTCTAGTTTCATTCTTCTGCACATGGCTGTCCAATTTTCCCAGCACCAGTTATTGAAGAGACTTTTTTCCAGTGGACATTCTTTCCTGCTTTGTTGAATATAAGTTGACCATAGAGTTGAGGGTCCACTTCTGGGTTCTCTATTCTGTTCCATTGATCTATGTGTCTGTGTTTGTGCCAGTACCACACTGTCTTGATGACCACAGCTTTGTAGTACAACATGAAATCCGGCATTGTGATGCCCCTGACTTTGATTTTCTTCTTCTGTATTCCCCTGGCTATTTGGGGTCTTTTCTGATTCTACACAAATCTTAAGATTATTTGTACCAACTCTCTGAAGAAAGTCCATGGTATTTTTATAGGGATTGCACTGAATGTGTAAATTGCCCTGGGTAGCATATTTTCACAATATTAATTCTTCCAATCCATGAGCATGGAATATCAACAAATTTATTTTCCAATATTGAATAATCCTTGCATTCCTAGACCACCACTGATTATGATGTAGCATTTTTTTGTTCACTAATGAGTGCAATTTGCTAATGCTTTATTATTTTTTTATTTTTTATTTAGGAGTTTTGCAGCTGTATTTATCAATGATATTACCTATAACTTTTTTTGTATTTACATTAAGCTCGGCTTTTCAAAATAAGCCCCACTAAAGAAAAACTATTCTATATTCCAACTAAAACTATTTTAGTAGAACTTTCCTTTCTAGAAACACTACTGAAGGAAGCAAGGCATTTCGAAAAATGTGGTCCTGAATAAGCCACAGCAAAAAGTAAATGTTTACTTAACTTTCACTTCCTCAAAGAAGAGGATACTTTCTGTTCCTCAGACTTGGAAAGAAGATAAAGAACAGCCACTCAGCAACTTTGAACAAAGGGCTTGCTAAAACAAAACTCAAGCAATTAGGGGGCATCTGAGTGGCTCAGTTGATTGAGCATCTGACTTTTGGTGTTGGCCCAGGTCATGATCTCAGGGTCATGGGATCCAGCTCTGCATTCAGTGGGGAGTCTCGTTGGTATTCTCTCCCTCTACCCCCCACCCTGCCTCTTAAATAAATAAATAAATAAATAAATAAATAAATAATCTTTAAAAAAAACAAACAAAACTCAAGCAGTTGAATATAGACACCTCTTAAAAGAATTTGGGGGAACCTAACAAGGAATTCCAGTTCTATTTATAATAGCTGATACAAAGGTAAAGCGGCTCCTCCCAAGTAGCAGTGCTGCCAAAGCCTGGCCCAGCCTGGTGCTCACCTATGCTATGCTCCCTAAGCAAAGTCTGGTACCTCTACTCCTGGGGAGACTTTTCTTTTTAGAGGTTTGAGGGTCAGTGTCCAGGGCGCTCTTTCATGTGGGTAATTTAAAGGTTGGAGGCAAAAGTATTTTTCTAACATGGCTGGGTAGAGTTTGGGTATCAAATGCCTCATTTCTAATTTGTCCTAATCCCCCACCACACATTTGTAGACCTAGGACCACAGACCTCTGCTACGTCATCATAATCACATCTGTCTGTCCTAACTAATGTCATGTTCTGTGCCTGACAACGGTCCTTGCATTTAACAAACAATACCTACACATAAAACAATCCACTATTACCAGGCACGTGGTCACAAGACATTAATAATCTTCTCCAAACCAAGCAAAGATCATAAACCGTATCTGGTCATGCATCAAATTCACAGTCAGAAATCCCAAGATCAAAAAAAAAATTTACACAGTACAAATAAAAAACACAAACACACACACTTCTTACAGAACTGTGCTTAGGGAAACTTCATTTGTTGTATGCCAATGAAGGCATGTTTTGCTAAACTACCACTCCAGGTATTTTTGTTTGGAACACCTATCCCAGTAGGGCACAGGTATTTATTGGATGAGGAGAAAAGAAGGAGATGCTTGTAGCAACCAGATAGTTTTAAGGTCTTATTAAGTTGTACACAATGGACATAAAGATGAGTTGAAGTGTTGTCAGGATGGAAAACTGGAGCTGAAATGTGGTAGCAAACCAGTTGCAAAAGCATACAGCAGCTATGTCCTGTAGTCAAACATGGACCCAGATGTACAAAAAGTTTCAGAACACATAGCTTATTGGCCTTGTTCCATATCATTACATAATGTGATCAATCATATATGAATTTCACAAAAGATTCACTGGTATAGAGGATTGCCTCATACCCCTCCTAAGTTTGATCTTTCTAGTCTTTTTTTTTTAAGATTTAAAAAAAAGATTTATTTATTTATTCATTCATGAGAGACACACACAGAGAGAAAGGCAGAGACATAGGCAGAGGGAGAAGCAGGTTCCATGCAGGGAGCCTGAGGTGGGACTGGATCCCGGGTCTCCAGGATCACGCCCTGGGCTGAAGGTTGTGCTAAACCGCTGAGCCACCCAGGGATCCTGATCTTCCTAGTCTTTTAAGAGAGGCTCACATATTATTCCAACTTGTGGGAAGGTAAAGGGGGCTGGTCTTTCTTCAGAAGGAATCTTGAGAACTAGGCAGCATGTGTGCTGAGGAATAAGGCTGATTCTCCAAAGTACAAGCTTTACTCTAAAAACAACTTCTGAAGGTCTCTCCCTCTGATAACGACTATATTCATGGTTACTCAACCATTTCATGGTTACTGAAAATTTGCTCTGGCGTTGAAAGGCTGGCAGCTGAGCAGAACAGGCTACTCTGATGCTGGATGCATAAATATTTACAATTATTATATCCTCTTATTGTATTATCCCCCTGATTATTATATAGTGTCCTTCTGTGTCTCCTATTACAGTCTTTGTTTTAAAAATCCATTTTGTCAAAAAAAATAAAATAAAATCCATTTTGTCCAATATAAGTATTGCTTCCCTGGCTTTCTTTTGACATCCATTTGCATGATTATGTTTCTCCATCCCTTTACTTTCAAGCTTCAGTGACTTTAGGTCTGAAATGAATCTCTTGTAGGCAGTATCTAGATAGGTGTTAATTTTTTATACACTTTACCACCCTATGTCTTTTGATTGGATCATTTAGTGCATTTACCTTCAAAGTAATTATTGATACATATGTATTTATTCCCATTTTGTTGTTTTGTGGTTGTTTTCGTAGTTTTTCTCTGATCCCTTCTTGCTCTCCTTCATGGTTTGTTGCATTCCTAAATGACATACTTGGATCTCTTTCTCTTTGTTCTCTTCATATTTATTACTGGTTTTTGATTTGTGATGGCCAGTAGGTTTGTATGTAACATCTTCTGTCTATATTAAGTGTATGGCTGGTTAAATTTGAACACAGTCTTTAATCTACTTCCCTCCACTCCCTGCACACTTTTTAGGTATATAGGGTCACATTTGGTATCATTTTATGACTCCCTTGACTAATTTTTACAGAAACGCTTACTTTTACTACCTTTGTGCTTTTTACTTTTCATTCCCTCACTAGAGTTCTCTTTAATATTTCTTAGAGGGCTGATTTAGTAGTCATGGACTACTTGCTTTAACTTTTGTCTGAGAAACTCTTTATCTCTCCATCTATTCTGAATGATAGCTTTGCTGGATACAATGTTCTTAGCTACAGATTTTTCCCTTTTAGTACTTTGAATATATCCGGATACTCTGGCCTACAAAATTTCTGGTGAAAAATCCTCTGATATCTTTATGGGATTTACCCATAAGTAACTGTCTTCTTTTCTCTTATTGCTTTAAAAATGTTTTTCTTTATCACTACTTTTTACCATTTTAATTAATATGTGTCTTGGTGTGGATCTCCTTTGGTTGATTTTGGGAAAGGAGAGAGTCTCTATGCCTCCTAAATCTGAATATCTGTTTCCTTCCTCAGATTAGGGAACTTTTCAGATATTTCTTCAAATAAATTTTCTGTCCCCTTTTCTCTTTTCTGGGATCCCTATAATGTGAATGCTATTGTGCTTAATAGAGTCATTGAGCTCCCTAAGAATATTCTTAATTTGAATCATGTTTTTCCTCTCATTTTTTTCAGCTCAGTTTCTTTCCATTGCTCTTTCTTTGAGGTCATTAATTTGTTCCTCTGCTACTTCTACCCTGCTATTTGTACCATATTTTTTACTTAATTTATTGTGTTCTTCAGAAGGAGCAAGATGGCTGGAGAGTAGGGGTCCTCAACTCACCTGGGGTCCCCAACTCGCCTGGATAACTTTCAAAGCATCCTGAACACCTACGAATTCAACCTGAGATTTAAAGAGAGAACAGCTGGAACACTATGGAGATAAGGGGTTTCACTTCTAGCAAGGTAGGAAGGCAGAAAAAAAATGAAATAAAAAAGAATCAAGTGGAGGAGACACCCCCACGCCCCCACCCCCACCCAGGATCCAGGCTAAGGCAGGGCTGCGAGAGCCTCCGGGTCAGGAAAGCCCAGTCCTGCAGAAGCGGGAACTTGAACAATCTTCACCAGATTCCTCCCAGATGGAAAGGTGCTCAGCAGGGAGCTCCAGCAGGACCCCAGGAGGGGAGGGAGGCCCCAGTCTCCCGGGGGCACTAGCGGAGGAGGGCGCCCCGGGGAGAGCGCACTGCACACCTGGCGACCTCGGTAAAGGGCTGGAGCTTGCACCCGGGGGGCCTCGGAGAAGCCGGTGGGTCAGGTGGGGGCTCCGGGCGGAGGAGGTTGAGCCCGATCCCTGCGCGGGAGGAGGCCCCGGGAGCACAGGTCCAGCGACACAGGACCCCAGATCCCAGGGTGCCGAGCGGACACAGCCTCTGATCCTGCACTCCCCCCGGGACAGGTGGGGACAGGGAGGGCACAAGACAGCGGGGACATCCTGCTCCCAGGTGCCCGGGGGAGGCGGGGAGGACACAGGACAGCAGGGACACCCTTGCCCCTGGCGCCCCCAGGGTACAGGTCAGCACCCCGGCCGCCCTGGGAGTATCTAGGCCAGTGCGGATTGGGAGACTGTGGGTGGTTACTGGGAGAGCTGAGTCCAGAGCTGCAGACCTGGCCGCTGCCAGTGGTTGTTCCTCCTGGTGTCACCGTGTGCCTGGCGGGGGCGGGGGGGCAGGGGACAGAGGCCTCACGGGGTCAACAGCATCCACTGACCACGGCACCCGACGGGTGAGGGGGGCATCTCCCCAGGTACACACACCTGAGAGTCAGCACAGCAGGACCCTCCCCCAGGAGAGCAGCTGGAAGGACAGGGGAAGAGCAAGTTCTGGCCCAAGCAGCACTGGAAAGCTCCAGGGGAAGTTGAGGGATTTATAGTATATAGAACTAGATGGTACCCATCCTTTTTTAAAAAAAAAAAATTCTCCCCTTTTTTCCATTACAACTCGTTTTTATATCAGACTAAATATTCCCAATATATTTTCTCTTTTCCCACCTTAACTACAATATTTTACCACCTCTTCATTTTTAAGGTTTTTCCCTTTTTACTTTCATATTTCTACAACTACAGGCCTTAGATGTATTGTTCACTTCTGGATTCCCTTCAACATAGTCGATTTAATTTGGAGAGATACACGAGATATGGGTTTTTATTTTGTGTTTTTTGTTTTCTCTGCCTCATTGTGTTCTACAATGGTGGAAGTTAATACCTTCTAGACATTGACCAGCAAGCACTCAGAACCAAGTGGAATACTGTGCTGGCTCATTTTGTGATTATATTCTCTCTTCCTTCCCATTCTGCTCCCCTCGTTTATCTCATTTATGTTTTGGTGGTCAGTGGTGGGGCTTTCCACAAGTATGGCTAGTTTATATAGATTTGGGACTGAGCATCTTCTAACATACAGAAATTACTATACTCAGAACCAAGAGGACCACCCTCTAGGACCCCTCAGGTAGACTACATTCTCCCTCCACTACAACTTCGTCACCACCACCATCTCCTAGTCTCCCCACTTTTTTCTTCTTTTTTCTTTTTTTTTCTTCTTCTTTGGGATTTTTGGCCTTTTATTTTTTACTACTATGTTTTATTTTTTTTGTTTTGTTTTTAATTTTTATTTATTTATGATAGTCACACACACACACAGAGAGAGAGAGGCAGAGACATAGGCAGAAGGAGAAGCAGGCTCCATGCACCAGGAGCCTGACGTGGGATTCGATCCCGGGTCTCCAGGATCGCGCCCTGGGCCAAAGGCAGGCGCCAAACCGCTGCGCCACCCAGGGATCCCTTTTACTACTATGTTTTAAAATATGTTTTTCACTGTAGTGATCCTTTCATTTTACTTTGTTCTGCTCTTCTTTTTCATTTTCTGGTCTCTGAAATCGTCAGAATCATCTAGTGTGAAATTTACTTAGGTCGAGGTTGATATTCTTGACTCAGCCCGGTCATACAGCCACTCTGCACTGAGCAAAATGATTAGAAGGAAGAACTCACCACAAAAGAAGGAATCAGAAACAGGCCTCTCTGCCACAGAGTTACAGAATATTTGGATTACAATTCAATGTCAGAAAGCCAATTCAGAAGCACAATTATAAAGCTACTGGTGGCTCTGGAAAAAAACAAAGGACTCTAGAGATTTGTGACTGCAGAATTTAGGCCTGATCAGGTCAAAATTAAAAACCAATTAAATGAGATGCAATCCAAACTGGATGTCCTAACAGCTAGAGTTAATGAGGTGGAAGAAAGTGAGCAACATAGAAGAGAAGTTGATGGTAAGGAAGGAAGCTGAGGAAAAAAGAGAAAAACAATGAAAAGACCATGAGTATTTTAAGGGAAAATAAATCATAGCCTCAGAAGGAAGAATCTACATATAATTGGGATTCCAGAAAATGCTGAGAGGAACAGAGGGCCAGAAAGCATATTTGAACAAATAATAGCTGAGAAATTCTCTAATTTAGAGAGGGAAACAGGCATTCAGATCCAGGAGATAGAGAGGATCCCCCCCCCCCCAAAATCAATAAAAACTGTTCAACACCTCAACATTTAATAGTGAAATTTGCAAATTCCAAAGACAAAGAGAAAATCCATACAGCAGCAAGAGATGAAATTCTTAACTTATATGGGGAGAAATATCAGATTAACAGCAGACCTCTGCACAGAGACCTGGCAGGCCAGAAAGGGCTGCAGGATATATTCAGGGTCCTAAATGAGAAAAACATGCAGCCAAGAATATTCTATCCAGCAAGGCCCTCATTCAGAACAGAAGGAGAGATGAAGAGCTTCCAAGCTAGGCAGCAACTGAAGGAATATGTGACCGCCAAACCAGCTCTGCAAGAAATATTAAGGGGGACCCTGTAAAAGAAAGAAGCAAAAAATAAAAATTAAAAATTAAAAAAATTAAAAAAAGAAAGAAGCAGCCCAAATAAATAATCCACAAAAACAGGGACGGAATAGGTATTACGATGACTGACACTAAATTCATACCTTTCAATAGTTACTCTGAATGTGAATGGGCTAAATGATCCCATCAAAAGACGCAGGATTGGGCAGCCTAGGTGGCTCAACGGTTTAGCGCCGCCTTCAGCCCAAGGTGTGATCCTGAAGACTCGGGATCAAGTCCCATGTTGGGCTCCCTGCATGGAGGCTGCTTCTCCCTCTGCCTGTGTCTCTGCCTCTCTCTCTCTCTCTCTCTCTCTCTCTCTCTCTCTCTCTGTCTCATGAATAAATAAATAATTTTTAAAAAAAAAATAAAAAAATAAATAACACAGGGTTTCAGCCTGGATAAAAAAGCAAGACCCATCTATTTGCTGTCTACAAGAGACTCAGTTTAGACATAAGGACACTTCCAGTCAGAAAATGAAAGGTTGGAGAACTATTTACCGTTGAAATGGTCCTCAAAAGAAAGCTGCACTAGCAATCCTCATATGAGATAAATTAAAGTTTATCCAAAGACTACAAAAAAAATAAAGTTTATCCGAAGACTGTAGTAAGAGATGAAGAGGGACACTATACCATACTTAAAGGGTCTACCCAACAAGAAAACTTAACAATCATGAATATTTATGCCCCTAATGTGGGAGCTACCAAGTATGTATATCAATCAATTAATAACCAAAGTAAAGACATACTTAGATAATAATACACTAATAGTAGGAGAATTCAACATGGCATTTTCTGCAAATGACAGATCTTCTAAGGACAACACCACCAAAGAAACAAGGGCTTTAAATGATATACTGGACCAGATGGATTTCATATATATATATATATATATATATATATATATATAAAATTCTCCATGCAAATGCGACTGTATATACATTCTTCTCAAGAATAGACCACATACTGGGTCACAATTCAGGTCTCAAACGATACCAAAAGATTGGGATTGTCTGCTGCATATTTTCAGACCACAATGCTTTGAAATTTGAACTCAATCACAAGAAGAAATTTGGAAGAAGCTCAAACACATGGAAGTTAGAGAGCATCCTATGAAAGATGAATGGGTCAACCAGGAAAATTAGAGAAGAATTAGAAAGATTCATGGAAACTAATGAAAATAAAGATACAACCATTCAAAATCTTTGGGATACAGCAAAAGCAGTCCTAAGAGGGAAATACACCACAACACAAGCCTCCCTCAAAAAAACGGAAAAAACTCAAATACACAGGCTAACCTTGCACCTCAAGGAACTAGAGAAAGAACAGCAAATAAAACCTACATCAAGCAGAACAAGAGAGATAATAAAAATTCCAGCAGAACTCAATGAAATAAAGACCAGAAGAACTGTAGAGAAGATCAAGAAAAACAGGAGCTGGTTCTTTGAAAGAATTAATAAGGTAGATGAACCATTAGCCAGCTTTATTCAAAAGAAAAAAGACTCAAATTAACAAAATCATGAATGAAAGAGAGGAGATCACAACCAATACCAAGGAAATACAAACAATATTAAATGTATTATGAGCAGCTATACGCCAATAAGTTAGGCAATCTAGAAAAAATGGATGCATTTCTGGAAAACCACAAAGTACGAAAACTGGAACAGGAAGAAATAGAAAACCTGAACAGGCCAATAACCAGGGAGGAAATTGAAGCAGTCATCAAAAACCTCCCAGGACACAGAAGTCCAGGGCCAGATGGCTTCCCAGGGGAATTCTATCAAATATTTAAAGAAATAATACTTATTCTACTAAAGCTGTTCCAGAGGATAGAAAGGGATAGAATACTTCCAAATTTGTTCTATGAGGCCAGTATCACCTTGATTCCAAAACCAGACAAAGACTCTACCAAAAAGGAGAATTATAGATCAATAATCCCTGATGAACACAGATGGATGCAAAATTTCTCAACAAGATACTAGCCAATAGGATTCAATAGTACATTAAGAAGATTATTCACCATGACCAAGTGGAATTTATCCCTGGGATGCAAGGCTGGTTGAACACTCATAAAACAACCAACATGATAGATCACATCAACGAGAAAAAACAAGAACCATATGATCCTCTCAATAGATGCAGAGAAAGCATTTGACAAAATACAGCCTCCATTCCTGATCAAAACTCTTGAGAGTGTAGAGATAGAGGGAACATTCCTCAGCATCTTAAAAACCATCTATGAAACGTCCACAGAAAATATCATTCTCAATGGGGAAGCACTGGGAGTCTTTCCCCTAAGATCAGGACCACGACAGGGATGTCCACTCTCACCACTGCTATTCAACATAGTACTAGAAGTCCTTGCCTCAGCAATCAGAAAACAGAAAGAAATAAATGGCATTCAAATTGGTAAAGAAGAAGTCAAACTCTCCCTTCGCACATGATGTGATACTGTACTTAGAAAACACAAAGACTCCACCCCAATATTGCTAGAACTCATACAGCAATTCGGCAGTGTGGCAGGATACAAAATCAATACCCAGAAGTCAGTTTAGCATTTCTATACACTAACAATGAAACTGAAGAAAGAGAAATGAAGGAGTCAATCCCATTTACAATTGCACCCAAAAGCATAAGATACCTAGGAATAAACCTAACCAAAGAGGTAAAGGATCTATACCATAAAAACTACAGAACACTTCAAAAAGGAATTGAGGAAGACACAAAGAGATGGAAAAATATTCCATGCTCATGGATTGGCAGAATTAATATTGTGAAAATGTCAATGCTACCCAGGGCAATTTACAGATTCAGTGCAATCCCTATCAAAATATCATGGACTTTCTTCAGAGAGTTGGAACAAATCATCTTAAGATTTGTGTGGAATCAGAAAAGACCCCGAATAGCCAGGGGAATATAGAAGAAGAAAACCAAAGCCAGGGCTTCACAATGCTGGATTTCAGGTTGTACTACAAAGCTGTGGTCATCAAGACAGTGTGGTACTGGCACAAACACAGACACATAGATCAATGGAACAGAATAGAGAACCCAGAAGTGGACCCTCAACTCTATGGT
This sequence comes from Canis lupus dingo, assembly GCF_003254725.2. Lineage (NCBI taxonomy): Eukaryota > Metazoa > Chordata > Mammalia > Carnivora > Canidae > Canis > Canis lupus. The sequence continues at coordinate 570,185 of NC_064279.1, read as the reverse complement.
AACCTATTTTCAACAAAGCAGGAAAGACTATCCACTGGAAATAAGACAGTCTCTTCAATAACTGGTGCTGGGAAAATTGGACAGCCATGTGCAGAAGAATGAAACTAGACCATTCTCTTACACCAGACACAAAGATAAACTCAAACTGGATGAAAGATCTAAATGTGAGACAAGAGTCCATCAAAATCCTAGAGGAGAACACAGGCAACACCCTTTTTGAATTGGTCACAGCAACTTCTTGCAAGATACATCCACGAAGGCAAAAGAAACAAAAGCAAAAATGAACTATTGGGACGTCATCAAGATAAGAAGCTTCTGCACAGCAAAGGAAACAGTCAACAAAACTACAAGACAACCTACAGAATGGGAGAAGATATTTGCAAATGACGTATCAGATAAAGGGCTAGTATCCAAGATCTATAAAGAACTTATTAAACTCAACACCAAAGAAACAAACAATCCAATCCTGAAATGGGCACAAGACATGAACAGAAATCTCACAGAGAAGACCTAGACATGGCCAACAAGCACATGAGAAAATGCTCCGCATCACTGGCCATCAGAGAAATACAAATCAAAACCACAATGAGATCTCACCTCACACCAGTGAGAATGGGGAACATTAACAAGGCAGGAAACAACAAATGTTTGAGAGGATGTGGAGAAAGGGGAACCCTCTTACACTGTTGGTGGGAATGTGGACTGGTGCTGCCACTCTGGAAAACTGTGTGGAGGCTCCTCAAAGAGCTAAAAATAGATCTGCCCTATGACCCAGCAATTGCACTGCTGGGGGTTTACCCCAAAGATACAGATTCAGTGAAACGCCGGGACACCTGCACCCCGATGTTATAGCAGCAATGTCCACAATAGCCAAACTGTGGAAGGAGCCTCAGTGTCCATCGACAGATGATGGATAGAGAAGATGTGGTCTATGGATATAGTGGGATATTCCTCAGCCATTAGAAACGACAAATACCCACCATTTGCTTCGATGTGGATGGAGCTGGAGGGTATTATGCTGAGTGAAATAAGTCCATTGGAGAAGGACAATCATTATATTGTTTCATTCATATGGAGAATATAAAAAATAGTGAAAGGGATTATAGGGGAAAGGGGGGAAAATTAGTGGGAAATATCAGTGAGGGAGACAGAACATGAGAGACTCCTCACTCTGGGAAACGAACAAGGAGTAGTGGAAGGGAGGTGGGCGGGGGGTTGGGGTGACTGGGTGATGGGCACTGAGGGGGGCACTTGGGATAGGATGAGCACTGGGTGTTATACTATATGTTGGCAAATCGAACTCCAATAATATAAATATAAATATGGATAGATTAGATAGATGATAGATAGATAGATAGATGATAGATAATTTAAAAAATAAGTATTGTGTTCTTCATCTCTGATTGGTTATTTTTTGTCTCTTTGTTAAGGGTTTCACTGATGTCCTCCACTCTTTTCTTAAGTCCAATGAGTATCTTTACGATCATTATTTTAAATTCTCTTTCAAGGATTTACTTATATCTGTCTTCACTTATGTTTTTTTGTTGTGGCTTTGTCCTGTTCCTTTATTTGGGACATATCTGTCTCCTCATTTTGTCCAAGTCTTTGTGTCTGTTTCTCTGTGTTAGGAAAATCAGCAACATCTCTTGCTTTTGAAGTGATGGCCTTATGAAGTGAGGTCCTGTAGTGCCCTGCAGTGTAGTGTCCCCCGTTCCCCAGGACCTGGTGCTTTAGGGAGTGTCTCCTGTGTGTGTTGCATGTGCTCTGCTATTGATTCCTGGCCTCTTTTCCTTCAGTCCAGTTGTCTGCAGAGCCCCTATGTACATCTGCAGGGGCTGTTTGTTATGCTGTCTTTAAAGGAGGGGAATCTGCTTCCTAATGCCTTCCAAGTTCTCTCAGAGCAGCCCACTGATTTTTATAATTCCAGGCTTTAAGTCCTGTTGATTGTAAGAATTCACAAAATCCAGCCTCTCTTACTTTCAAAGGCAAATGTTATGGGGACTCGTCTTCCCTGTTCAGGCTCCTTATAGTGAGTATTTTTTTAAGGGGAAAATACACAGAGAAAGATACACTGATGCATTAGTATATTGAAGTAAATCTGTATTTTATTGGTCCTGAGATGTGTATGGTGTTGTGGTGAGATCATGAGCTCTAGAGCCAGATTGCCTATATTCTAATACTGCACCCTCATTTCCTAGTGTGTAACAAAGTTAACTTCTACATATCTCAGCTTCCTAATGTTTAAAATGGTGAAAACAGTGCTTAACATAAAATTGATGATGGTTCATTGATATGTGACATGAAAAGTCTTTAGAAGAGTACCTGGCACATAATTTATTCATTTGAAAAATAACACATATTTATATTGGGTTTGTTTTTAGTTAACATGTAATGAATGTCCATTGGGCTGTGAAGCTTGGAGACTAATAAAGTCCTAGAGGGCAAGGGCTGTGTCTATATCATTGACCTGCATCTTCAGCACTAAGCATGGTGCCTGACAAGTAGTGGATGCCTAAGTGAATGAAATCAGACAGATTTGGGTTCCAATCATAGCTTTGCCATCTATAAAGACCTGCCTCGGTTACTTGACCTCTCAGCTATAAAATCAGGGTAACTTCATAGGTTTGTTGTGAGGATAAAGTATGCATATAAAGTACTTTAGTACCCGTCACACACTGCATCAGAGATGTTCGCTATTAGCAGGAATTCAAATGCTGATAGACTATGGAACTGAGAGTTTGTGATGTCAACCTATTCAACAGTCTGTCACAGCTATCGCTGGAAACCCCTGCCCAGAAAGCAGTCTGTAATCACATCCATTTCCTCACTTTCCTCATCTTCCTCCTGATAACTGAACCCCCCAAAATAAGCTTCTGAGTCTTCTTTTGATTGTTCTAGTGTGGAACGCACTGTTGCATGGCTACCCAACAGTTATTCCATTCTCTCTTGCTTTCAGGACCCCAGTTTGTTTGGAATTAGGGGATAGTTAGATTTTTGTTCCCAGCCCTTCATCCTCTCTCTAATAGAATTGTACATCCACACCTTTTGGTGTGTGACTTTGTAGCACTTTCCACTGGAGTAGGCCGAGTATATATCCTTGCCCAGTGTGTTTTGGAACTGGCCAGTTTGTTTGGGAAATGGAATGTTACTGTACATGACATGAGCAGAGATTCTAAATGTGTTTATGTGTGTGATTTTATCCGGCTTCTTGTGTGCCTACCGTTTGCCATGAGACTATGCCAGGGACATCAGCAATACCAGAACAAGAATATGAATAGGGCAGACATGAAAACACACACAGTACTTTATCCAAGCCTAGTTGATCCCAGCCAAACCCAGGAGAATCACAGATGACCTATGTGCTCATAAGTGAGGAACAAACTCTTGTTCTAATAAGCCACTAAGATTTGGGGAGTTACTTATTATGAAGCATCATCACAGTGAAAGATGGCTAATATAGGCACTAGTCTGACCTCCTCCAGAAGATGAATCATAATTAATCTAAGCTAACCTTGTTGTTCTTGTCCATACAAGAGAATTTCCCAGATTTGCTTGGAGCTAAAGGTGGCCAAATGACCCAGTCTTGGCCGGTGAAATATATGATGATATCTACTGGGGACTTCTGGGAAAGCTTTGACCTCCACGATAAAAAGCACTGTAGGGGCTGAAAATGGTCTTTTCCTCTTATTTCTTGCTTGAAATTTCAGTGGGCATTTTGGGGCCATAATTTGAAAACACAAAGATGAAAAACTAACAACTATGGATGATGGAGCAAACAAATAAAAGTCTAGGCTCCTGACGACATGGCTTAGTGGTTGACCAACATCAGCAATCACCTATCTTTGCACTTGTTATTTAGTCAGATATTTTGCTTCCTGCTTTCTAAACCATTCCTAACTTACTAGAGCTGAAATATGTCAGTTTCATTATCTTAATCACCATTTCTCTGAGGTGAGTGAGGAAAAAGTAAAGGGAGCTAGGTAATCACAAGTCTCCTCACAAGCCTTAGGAAACTTTGTTAGTTTATTAGAGCCTGATGTGTGTGTGTAGTCTTTGTTTGTTTTTCCTGTGTTGCCTCTATGTCAAATGTTTGTAATAACAGCAATTAGCTTATGGTCACTTTTAACCAAAAATGTGGTGGGAACTGATTTGGATACAGAAAAGTACATCCTGACCAACACTGGAGACCATTATGTCAAATGGGGATTTCTGAAAAGGAAGTTGTGTCAACTATAGAGTCATAGTAAGAGCATATGTTAGATGGTTGCCAGAGAGTGAGCTGCCAAAAGTATTCAAGAAATATGTGATGTATGTAATACGTATCTTCAACTTGCACAAGCCGTGTCCTCAGTTTAAATTTGGAGTATGCGTGGATTGCTACCAAATGAAGAGCAAAAATTGCCAACAGGGTGCCATCTACAAGATTTTTCCTTGGGTGGGATGAGTGAAGAGTCAGGTATATGAACCAAGGAACTTGATGTCTACACAGATCACCCTTAGAAAAGTTCTCTTTAATGTTGGAGACTATTCATTTTGTAAGAACAAAATGTGGGAAAAAGGCAAATTGTCCTTGTTAAAGCAGATATTTCAAGCTCTTCTCAAAGCCAGCCTCAGAGACATAGAGCAGACTCCTTTAGTTAGAGAAAAAGCTAGCTTTGATGCTGCGCTCTTGTAAAATCCCTCAGTGTTGGAGACGGCAGCTGTGGATGAGAGTGCAGCCTCCGAGCCAGCCAACAGCATAAAATTGACCTGTCCAACCAGCACTTTTCCTTTAAATTAGCCAGCAGACTTTACCAGAGAGAATGTCAACAAAGAAAACAGACAGAATGGACACAAGAATACACAAAAAATTCTTGATATCTTTGCTTCTTCGATAGAAAATAAGACTTGCTCTGATTTATGTGAGAACCCCAAGAAATGATGACAAGCACAACATTCTGATACTCCTCACTATTGGCTGCATGGCCATTGTTTACTGTGCTTGCAAGATTTCGACAATAAGAGGAGCTGGAATGTGCTCAGGAAGTATTGGAAACAAAAGCAGCCAGTAATGTTGTCTGGATGCATCATAAATTGAACACTGAATCTTGTTGTTGTTGTTGTTGTTGTTTTATGATAGTCACACAGAGAGAGAGAGAGAGGCAGAGACACAGGCAGAGGGAGAAGCAGGCCCCATGCATCGGGAGCCCGACGTGGGATTCGATCCCGGGTCTCCAGGATCGCGCCCTGGGCCAAAAGCAGGTGCCAAACCACTGCGCCACCCAGGGATCCCTTTGTCAAAGAGTCTGGTGACCAGTTAGTTGATCTAGTTAATTGTGGGATGTGTTAGTCTATTTGGGCTGCTATAACAAAATCCCGTACACTGGAGAGCTTAAAAGCAAGCATTTATTTCTCACAGTTCTAGAGACTGAGAAGCCCAAGATCAAGGGGCTGAAAGATTTGGTGTCTGGTGAGGGCCACTTCTATGTTCATAGGCAACTATATTCCTGCTATGTCCTCATAGGACAGAGGCAAGGGAACTTTCTGGGGACTTTTATAATGGCACTAATGAATTAATAAGGGCAGAGCCTAATCAACTCCCAAAGGCCCCACCTCTAAATATCATCACATGGGGAGATTAGATTTAAAAAATGAATTTGGGGGAACACATTCAGTCTATAGCAAGGACCAATGAAATCATCACTGAAGTCACTACAGGAGACTTTTGAAGTGGATTTGAAGGAGTTCCACATTTCTTGAAAAATGAAAAGGAATTAGTGATGTTGAAATTTAAGGGCTAGCCATGAAGAAGAAATTTTAGAGATATGATGTCTTCCAGGTTTGATGATCTCAGGGACAACATTCCACTGCTTGAATACACCAGGTGAGATGGTGAACTAACTGTATTTTCACTCTAGGCTACCAAAATACTTTGGCCAGATTGAGGTCCCAAGATGTATAATGCAGATAATTACTCTGGAAAATAAAAACTGTGGAGTAACATCTTTACTGAGACATATCTGATGCAGCTGATGTCATTGTCTATGTGAGAAATTCAAAAGGACAGTGTGACTGAGAAGTCCTTAAAACTGTTCAAGATGGAGATTCTCACCATAAAGCAATTTATTGAAGGAAAAGAGAAACCAAGAGCCTTCTGGTACATACATACTAGGTATGTTTATCAGAAAAGAGACCAAGAAGTCATGAGCATTTCTTTAAGAGTCATCAGAAAAGCGAGCTCAGGAAGAACCAGCAACCATGACCTGGTGTTTAGACCCATCACTACGAAAGCAGCTTCATTAAGAGTATGAAGCTGAAGGCTGGGCAACTGAAAGTTAGCAGAGATGTGGTAATTATCCCAGTAGGAACTCCGTATTATGTTCATGACCTATTTAACTGTATCGGTTGGCTGATGATTTTCTTTCTCCAGAGCGCGTTAAACAATGCTCCTGGCATACTCAGTAATTCTGTCATCTGTCACAGATTTATGCTAATCATGAAGACACATTACAGGTGAAGAATGTTATCTACTGTGGCTTCTGCTATACGAAAAGCCAGCAAATCCAGTTTCATCAAACTCTGAAGGTCCCAGAGATGCTGTAACCTTGGAACAATGGAAGTGATTTATTGGTAGCTGTTAAAACTCCAGGTAGGATTCCTGTGGATTTTAAGAATCAAGTTTCCTCATTTAAAAAAAAATCACACCTGACTTTTGAGGGTACTCTGATAATGTATATTTCTAGTGTTTAGAGACACTAAATATATGTGTGTAGTAAATAGTCACAGAACATGCATCCTTAAACTGTGACTTCTCACCTAGTGCAGTTTTTACCAACTTGCAAAAACAAAATCTCTTACTAGCTTTGGTGCAATACCTACAGTTACTCCATAGCTACTTATTTGGATAGTGTAGACAAAATGCATTTACAACTATTAGGAAACACTTTGCAGTTTATTTGGGTTGAATTTTGTTCCATGTTTGTCTAAGTACCCCTTCCTCTGTCATATAAGATTCAGAAGAACAATAGAGGAAATCAATAGCTAATGATAGAGTTTTTATTATATTGCATAGGATTGACATTATAGAGTAGAAATTTACTTCTGTAAAATTCTGGGGGTTAATAATCTTTTTTAAATAAAGTTTTTTACTTAAATGAAGCTTTGCTGGTTTTAAGTGTTAAGTATTTTTGCATTATTCACATAATTTTTAAAAGCTTGCAAAATACCTGTGCTAAAATAAAAGTGACATCAAACCATGTAAGGCAGAAACTAACAGATTTGCAAAGAGAAATAGATGAATTTATTATCATGATTTGAGGCTTCAGCACCACTCTGTCAGAATGGATAGAGAAAGCAGGCAAAAGATAGTAAGGACATAGTTGAATTCAACATGATCATCGATCAACTGGATATAATCTCCATCTACAGACCACTTTATCCAACAATAGCAAAATCCATATTCTTCTTAAGCTCACATGAAATGTTCACATAGGTAGACTGCATTCAGAACCTAAAACACCTTAATAAATTTAAAAGAATAGAAATCAAACAATATCTTCTCTTAGATCACAATGGAGTTATCTAGAAACCAATAACAGGAAGATAATAGGAAAATCCTCAAACATATGGAAATTAAACAGGACACTTTTTAAAATTTTTATTTATTTATGATAGTCACAGAGAGAGAGAGAGAGAGAGAGGCAGAGACACAGGAAGAGGGAGAAGCAGGCTCCATGCACCGGGAGCCCGATATGGAATTTGATCCCAGGTCTCCAGGATCACGCCCTGGGCCAAAGGCAGGCGCCAAACCGCTGCGCCACCCAGAGATCCCAACAGCACACTTTTAAATAACACATTGGTCAAAGAAGGTATCTCAAGAGAGGTTTAAAAAATACTTCAACTACATGAAAATGAAAACACAACTTACTAAGTACATAGGATGTGGTGAAAGCAGCACTTACAGGGGATATTTATAGCATTGAATACATATATTAGAAAAGAAGAAATTTCTACTATCAATACATTTCCATCTTAGGAAATCAGAAAAAGAAGAGCAAATTAAATCTAAAGTAAATAGAAAAAAAGAAATAATAAGAATTAGAGTAGAAATCGATGAAGTGGAAAGCAGGAAACCAACAGAGAAAATTAATGAACCCAAGAGCTGTTTCTTTGAAATGATGAGTTAAATTAGTAAGCCTCTAGTCAGATGAATAAAAACAGGACACAAATTATTAATATAAAAAATAAAAGGACATCATTATAGATTCCATGGGCATTAGAAGGATAATCAAGGAATAGTATGAACAATTCTATGGCCCACAAATTTGATAACTTAGATTAAATGGATCCATTCCTTGAAAGACATCATATGCTAAAACTCACACAAAAAGAAATAGGTGAAACAAATAGACCTGTGTCTATTAAAGAAATTGAATCAGTAACTAATAGACTTCCAAAACAGAAAGCCTCAGGTACATTGGTGAATTCTACCAAACTTTTAAGGAAGAAATTATACCAATCCTCTACATTTTTTTCAGAGGAGAGGAGCAAAGGGAATACTTCCTAACTCATTCTATGAGGCCAGCATTGCCCTAAAACCAAAATTCATTTTAAAAACTACAGATGAATGAATAGCTCTTGTGACAAAGATACAAAAATCTCCAACAAAATATTAGTAAATCAAATCCAATAGTGTATTAAAAGAATTGTATACCACCACCAAGAGGGATTTATCTCAGGTATACAAGGCTGATTCAACGTTTGAAAATCAATTAATGTAATCCATTACATCAATAGGCTAATAAAGAACAAACTAATGATTGTATTAATAGGTGCAGAAAAAGCATTTGACAAAATTTAACACCAATTCATGATAAAAACTCAGTAAACTAGGGATAGGGAAACCTTCCCCAACTTCACGAAAAATAATAATTTAAAAAACCCTCAAAACTCTATAGCTAACATCATACTTAATGGGAGAAATTTGAAATTTTCCCACTAAGATCAAGTACAAGGCAAGGATATCCCCTTTAACTACTCTTTCAACACTGTACTGGAAGTTCTAGCAAATACAACAACAAAAGGAAATAACAACAACAACAAAAAAAGGAAATAAAAGATGTACAGATGGGGAATGAAGAAATAAAACTGTCTTTGCTCACAGATGACATGATTGTCTACATAGAAGATCTGAAGGAATCAACAAAAAGCTCCAGGAACTAATAAGCAATTATAGCAAGGTTGCAGGATACAAGGTTAATACACAAAAGTCCATCGTTGCCCTACGTATTAGCAATTAACAAGGAGAATTTGAAATTGAATTTCAAATTTACCTAATACCATTTAATATCCAAAAAAATGAAATACTTAGGTATAAATGTGACAACATATGCACAAGACATATATGAAGAAAACTACAAAATTCTGATAAACAAAATCAAAGAAGTACTGTATAGATAGTCTATACTCATGATTTGGAAGACTCAATATTGCTATGGTGTCCATTCTTCTCAACCTCATCTATAGATTCAATGAAATCCCAATCAAAATCCTAGCTAATTATTTTGTGATTATCAACACACTCGTTCTAAAGTGTGTATGAGGAGGCAAAGACCCAGAATAGCCCATACAATATTAAAGGAGAACAAAGTTAAAGGATTGACACTACCCAATTTCTAGACTTACCATAAAGCTATAAAGCTGTGTGGTATTGGTTAAAGAACAGATCAATAGAACAGAGGAACAGAATAGAAAGCCAAGAAATAGATAAATAATGCCAACTGATCCTTGACAAAGGAGAGTCTTTTCAATAAACGGTGCTGGAACAACTGAATTTCCATATACAAAAAAAGAAAATCTAGACACAGACCTTATGCCTTTCACAAAATTAAATCAAAATGGATCACAGGCTTAAGTGTGAAATGCAAAACTATAAAACTCTTAGAAGATAATGTAGGAGAAAACCTAGATAACCTTGGGCATAACAATGACAAGATACAATACTGAAGACACAATCTGTGTAAAAAGAATTGGTAAATTGGATTTTATTAAAATTAAAAACTCATGCTCTGGGAAAGACAATGTCAAAAGAATGATAAAGCCATAGGCTAGGAGAAAAATATTTGCAAAAGATACATCTGATAAAGGACTTATCCAAAATATAAAAGAACTCTTAAAAATCAACCACAAAAAAACAACCTGATTTTAAAAAGAGCCAAAGACTTAAACAAACACATCATCAAAGAAGATAGTCATATGACAGATAAGCATATGAAAAGATGTTTCCCATCATAAGTCATCAGGGAAATCCAAATTAAAACTGTGAGAGGCCACTGCACTCCTGTTAGAGTGGCCAAAATCTGGATTATGGATAGCACCAAATGTCGGTGAGGATGTGGAATGATCGAAACTCTCATTCATGAATAGTGGAAATGCAAAATTGTACAGCCACTTTGGAAGTCATTTGGTGGTTTTTTGTAAAACTAAACATACTCTTACCATATGATCCAGCAATTGTACTCCCTTGGTATTTACTCAAAGGAGCTGAAATCTTATGTCTACCCAAAAATCTGCACACAGATGTTTATAACAACTTTATTCATAATTGCCAAACCTTAAAGCAACCAAGATATCTTCAGTAGGTGAATCGATAAACTATGCCCAGACAATGGCATAGTATTCAGCACTAAAAAGAAATGAACCATTAAACCATAAAAAGGCATGGAGTAACCTTAGATACTACATAGTGACTAAGTTACTAAGTGAAGGAGACAATCTGAAAAGGCTACATACTGTATTATCCTAACTGTATAATATTCTGGAAAAGGTATTATGTCACCCATAATTATGGAGACAGTAAAAAAAATCAGTGGTTGTAGGGCACTGTAGTTGTGGGGAGGATACAAAATCTCATCTTAGATTGTCCCATACTCAATTAGCTCACTTGCTACTGCCATTTCCCAGGATTCAATTTATGCCATATGGCAACAAGTGCAGCCTCAATGCATCCTTAACACATTTTTTCCAACTGGTCTGATTTAAGAATTTGTAACATCTTCATGTTATAAGAAATTGAATGAAAGATACAGCAACTATTACAATTAATTAACATTACATTGGCAGTATTGGGTGCTTACATAAAAGTGCACAGAACTTATTCCGGTGAAAAGGATTCTGGTTTTGTAATCAAAGAGCTGAATTAGAATTTGAGTTGTATCATTTATTGATATATGCCTTTGAATAAGTCACTTAACTTCTTCTGGGCTATACTTACCATTCTTCTGACTACTGCATAGTTACAGAGACCAGTGAGGTATTCAATGGGCATTGTATTTGGTAAATTGCAGAGGGGTGTGTGGATAGACAGGTTTCTACTGATAATACATATCCTCAGAACAGATGTGTGCAGTGACAGAGTGAGGTAGCAATTTGCACGTGGTTGTTCTGGGGAAGGACATCTGATTAGAGTCTTCTCCTACTATTTCACATGAAATATATGCCCTTATGTAATGATGATGAGCCTGCTCTCAAACTGTAAGATGTAGTGTCAGATCCCACTGGCCTATGACAAATTGACCATATGCACTGTTGCAACTTAGAGACATGGCTTGCATTTTACCCTTTGACAAAGAATAAACTTAAAAACTCGTTGAGTGAAATGAACTTGGGGGCATCGGAAATTTCCAGGCACTCCTTGATATGATTAGAATATTGTGGGTGTTTTCAGGGAGATAACGTTTCCCTGGATTTCCTTGGGATCCAGTAGAAAGCCCAACACTCTTCACATACCATAAGAATTAGATCTGTATCTATGTGTCTGGTTAAATACTCAGATATGGGGATCCCTGGGTGGCGCAGTGGCTTGGCGCCTGCCTTTGGCCCAGGGCGCGATCCTGGAGACCCCGGATCGAATCCCACATCGGGCTCCCGGTGCATGGAGCCTGCTTCTCCCTCTGCCTGTGTCTCTGCGCCTCTCTCTCTCTCTGTGACTATCATAAATAAATAAAAATTAAAAAATAAATAAATAAATAAATACTCAGATATGAAATGATAATACAATTTCTTTTATTTCCCTGAGAGAGCCAAATGGTTACAAAACAGCCTAGGTCCCTATGTTAAGGCACAGTGTGCAGGTCAACTGATGGCAATGCTCTCTCCAAGTGGAGATATGATATGAAGCCCAGGCTTTGGCACCACCTCTACGTCATAACAGCTATGACACATGGGGCTATAGGGTCTTTGGAGATATTTCACTTATACAAAGAGCAGGGACTCAGCTCATTATATTTCTAAGAAGGCTATTTCAGGAGGGCGAGGGATGGCTGCCTTCTTCACTTTTCATCATCACTAGCCTATAGTGCCCAGACATTTGTGTAATGTAGTAGGCTTCCCTAGTTTATTAATATATTCAATAATGAATTATTGCTATAAAACTATTACCATCTTTAAAAAAAAAATCTCTGCTTTACTCAAGTGGAAATTGCCCTTAAAGAAAGGGCAAGATTGGGGTACCTGGAGGGCTCATTTGGTTAAACAGCTGCCTTCCTCTCAGGTCATGATCTCATGGTCCTGGGATGGAGCCCTGCCTTGGGCTCTCTGCTCAGCAGGGAGTCTGCTTCTCCTTCTCCCTCTGTGTTCTCTCTCTCTCACACTTTCCCACCCTCTTTCTTGCAGTCAAATAAATAAATGAAATCTTTAAAAAAAAAAAATGAAAGGGCAAGATTGCCTCAGGGTCACACAAAGAGTGAGGCATAGACTCCAGACAAGGGCCTCTGCCTCCCAAATGTTATATCACATAGCTATACAAATGGATTCACAGTAACATTTTCCCTTAATTACAGTAATTCAACTTAGAACAGATATAATCCTTCATGCACAGATTGTAGTCAAAATCAAAATCTCTCTATCACGAGTAAACACCTTTAAAAATTATTATCATCTTAATTGCAAAAGGTATTATGTAGTACTCTTGCAGTCAAGGACCTTCAGAGCTGGAAGTCACCTCAGAAATGACCATCTCTTTCCACTTTACTGATGAGGAAGCAGATGCTATGGGAGTTTCAGTGATTTTTTTTCCAAGCAGTTCAGCAGAGCCACTGTGACTGAGTCAGGGATTGAGCTATCCTTTTTTTTTTTTTTTTTTGCCCTCCAAGAGTGGCCTGAGAGTAGATCCCATAACACCCTGAATTGTAAATGTGAACCCATAGTGACTGGCATACAGATTGCTCCTGCTAGAGATCTTCCAAAAGATGTAGAGATATTCAAGATGATTTAATTTCCCATTAAGAGAAGACCTTGAATGTGTGAGGAGACAAAGGCAAAATATGGAATAGCAATTATCCTTAGCTCTAGATACTCCCAATTTTTGGATATACCAGTTAAAGGTGTACTTTCTGTGTAGTTTGGTCCCAATAGCCAGTCAGACATCTCTCTGCTCCTTTATTTGAGGGACCTGAACATATTGGTATATATTTTGTAGTGTTCAGTGTAGTGTTCAATGTTTTCTTTAGGTTTTCTTATATAGTCAATAGGATATTTTCTACCAAATTAATGATTTGGGGGATGAGAGGAGTGTTACACATTGGATACACTAGACGGTGGAGTGGAATGAATTTGGGTATATTTAATTATCAAGAATTCCAAAACTCAGGGCAGCCCGGGCGGCTCAGTGATTTGGCGCCGCCTTCAGCCCAGGGCGTGATCCTGGGGACCCAAGATCAAGTCCTGCATCGGGCTCCCTGCATGGAGCCTGCTTCTCCCTCTGCCTGTGTCTCTCCCTTTCTGTGTGTCTCTCATGAATAAATAATCTTTAAAAGAAAAAAAAAGAATTCCAAAAATCTGCCAAATTATGGAGACAGAGCAGAAAGGCAGAACAGACTGTGTCACATAGCGAGAATCATTTGAGCTGGAGTGCTTAGTGCCCTGAATGCAGGAGACATGGGAATGCTAAGTCTCTTAGGATTCAACTTGAAGGATGAAAACTGGTTCAGATGAAATAGAATAGGAGAACAAGATAAATACAAAGGAGGACAAAGGCGCAGAGAGTAAGGGGTTAAGGAGAGTGCTGTCATTAAAGCTAAAACTAAATAAATTGCTTAGGAGGAAGTGGTAGCTGGGAAAGCCAAGGGTTTAGGAGGTTTAGGAAGAAAGAAGGAAGTCATCAGGAGGCATTATGAGGTGAGGAATCTGAGCAGTTCTGATGACAAACTAAAGCTAGCGAGACAGGTTGCAAGCACTTGGTCCTGTAGCAATAGATATAGCAGTAGAATTTTTATATACTTTTTTGAATTGTTTAATATTTTTATTTTGAAAACTTTCAATTTACAGAAAATTTGTAAGAGGAGAACATTAAATATCATATGCCCCTTTCCTAGACTTACCAGTGGTTAACATTTTGCTAGATTTGCTTCTATCTCATATGCATCTTTATTTAATGAAACATTTATATTACCTGTGAATTTTAAATGGTTTGTGTTACATTTCACACTTAAATATTTCATTATTTATTTTCCAAGAACAAGGGCATGACAACATGACTACAATTCACTTATCACCTTCAGGAAATTTAATGTTGATATAATCTTATCTCTAAAATTTATATATATGCCAATTTCCCCAGGGATACCAAAATGTCCCCAAAATTTGTAGCTTTTTCTCCTTCCTCCAATCCAATATCCAACCAAGGATCACACATTGCATTTAGTTGTATCTCTTGTAGTCTCCTTTAGTCTACAATAGTTACTTACCTTTATTTCTTTCAAGACTGCCCACTTTGAGTCCAGATCTGTTTTGCCGAATGTCCCTCAATTTGGACTTGTCTGTTTTCTCCTGTTGAATTCAGATTAGACACTTTTTGTAGCAATACCATATAAATGGTACTGGAGACAAGCTTTACAGTAAGTCACAATGCACAAAAGTCCTACAATCCTTCTGATTCTACTTGTCATCTTGAATATGTGTTTTGTGAAGAAGAAATGGGATGTGCTGAAAGCTGATCTAGACCTCCATGGCATAAATTGGATTCATCTCAAAATTCTACTTCACTCTGTGCTACATGTAGTTCAGGAATCAGAAGGCTGGATTCTGTTACTGATAATCAAATCTTTTTCACTCTAAAGCTTATACTTTGTACTTTCTTTTGTCTTAAGGAACTGATTTATAAAACATATACAATATGTTTGGCAATATAAGTATCAAGAATTAACCTCACGATAAGTCTGAGTCTTACTGTAATTCATCTTCAAGCGAAAGTGAAATCCTTTCACTGTTCAAGGCAATACATTTTAGCCAGGGTGGCTAAATCTGCCAACTGGTTTGCTTAACATTTATGAAAAAATTTGTATTTTTGTGACGATCTTTATCATACATGATTGTATTTAATGCTCAGAATGATCCTGTGAGGTTGTGAGATGACTGGGCCTCAAAGAAGAGATACAGTTGGTCCTAATTTCCAGTGAGACTCACATCTTTGCTTGTTGGGGCTGGTTTGCAGTCACACATACACTACCTTCCCCTCTGCCTGAGAAAGGTGGCAGTTTCAGAACCGGTTACTGGAATGATCAGGTTACCAGAGAAATCAAGTTAATTGAAATCTTTGAATCGACAATTTTTGTAGAAAAATGGCCAGTTCTAAAACAAAAATCTCACTTTAATATGTTGTTTTAATTGCATGTTACCTAATAAATTAGGACATCCATTTACTCACTCACTGAGTTTTCAAATTTTCATTTGGAACTCACTTAGCTAAATATACGTTGACAAGTTGGATATGATACCTGTTAGGATATATGAATATTTACATGTCCTTATATTCAGGTCTTTGTACAAAAAGATTTAAGATCTCTTACAGAAATACATGTTGTCTAGCAAAAAAATAATAAGAAAAAAGTAAGTAAACAATTAAAGTCAAAGAAAAAAGAATGCCAACAATGATATTAAAATGCAACACAAAGTGTAAGCCGTGAGATTTTGTTTTAAAGGTTGAAGATACTTGAGTGTAAGTGTGATCTTATGCCAAGGGGAAAGAAGAAAGTGAAAATTAAAGATAGAAGAGTTGGAGGTGATGATTGCTGGAGCAAGCTCCCAAGCAGATTGGAAAGAATGGGGTCAAAACCAAGAGGGTGGGAGTGAGAATTAGTTCCTCATGAACTCAAAGGATTTGCTTGTGGATAAAGCACAAGGATGAAGCAGCAGTGGTTTTTTTCAGTGTGAAACAGAAAGTAAGTCGACCTCCTCTCCTGGTGCTGAGGAGTGTGGGGAGTGGACAGCAGCCTCAAATATCCAGTGAAGCACTGTATTCTAAGATTGGAAAACACAGACCGTATTCAATTTTCTTTAGCTACCCCCACCGACTAAAACTCATGGACTGTGTTGTCTGTGCTGCAGAATATGTAGCTCCTCATTGGTTTCTGGGAGTACTCAGGGCCTGGGAAATAGATTTGATTAGATAGGAGGAAATTTATAAACCTACCGTCTCATCATCTTTACCCTGTGGTCTCCTTCATTCAACAAATGAAAGTGCCACTTATGTGTCATGAAGTCTGCTCCTCATTCCATTTTTTGCTTTTGCTCATAATTTCTAGGGGAAATTACTGATGAGGAGTTCTAATTCTAGTCTGTTCTCTTGGGTAAAATCTGCAGAGATTCAGATCAAGTGCATCTCAAGCCTAAGTAGGTGCAGGATCTTCTTTCCTATTCAGAAATAAAATCTTTTAAGCTGTTTGTTTGCTCCTGTCTCCAGTGCCAAAGGAGGCTGTAATTAAGCAGAAAAACCACACATACATTTTTGAGTAGGGCTAATAGACGTCTGGGTATATTAGAGAATCACAATTTGAGAGCTCACCCTCCCCCCACCCAAAATCTTCAGAGGACCATCTAACAAAATACAGCCCTTTTATTTTAGAGGTAAAAAATTTAAGTCCTCAGATAACTTAATACAAGCACACGTGTAGAAAGAAGCTGAGCTGGAACTAGTAGTCTTCTGACTCCTAGATCAATGGAGTCTTTCTGGCCTAAGATACTGCTCACCAAATACAGCTTGACTACTGAACTCAAATTTCACAACGCAAACAGGCATTTCTGAGGGAACAAGAAGTTTAATTTTACCTTCCTATGTGAGCTAGAATATCAATATTTGCATTTAAAGTGATTGTTTTCAGAGCACTTACATTCGTCCTTCCGTTAAAGTAGGCAACCACTGAGTAACAAGGATTATCAAAACTCTACACAACAATGGGAGGAACTGGTGCACTTTCATGTCTGATTATTTCATTTTGGGAACTAAGTGCTCTGATCTCCCAAGGAGTTTCCAAGCCAGAGGTACATTATGCCTGAAGATGGAAAACTAAGATAGCTTTACCTCTACATATTTATAAACTGATACCACAAATTTAGTATTTGCAAGACCAGATTCTTGGCATTTGGGGGCATGGGGTGGGAGTGGCACTGTAATATACCATTCTGGCATCTTAGTTTTGTGGTCACAGAATATCAGAGCTGAAAGAGATCATTTAGTTCTGTAATTTAGAGGAAGGAACTATGATCCAGAGAGTAAGTGGTTTGCTCATGGTTTTAGAAAAGCAAAAGCAATTTGAACAGTTCAATCATTAATTACATCTCTCTGGCTGTTGTAGTTCAGATAAAATAGCCTCATAGAAAAATCAATGCCATTTATAAAACTTAGTTAACTTCAACCAAATGTTTTTTTTTTTTTAAAAAAAGATTTTATTTATTTATTCAGAGAGAGAGAGAGAGAAGCAGAGGGAGAAGCAGGCTCCATGCAGGGAGCCTGACGTGGGACTCGATCCCAGGTCTCCAGGATCACGCCCTGGTCTCCAGGATCACGCCCTGGGCTGCAGGCGGTGCTAAACCACTGAGCCACCAGGGCTGCCCTAATTTTAACCAAATGGTTATGTTTAACTTAATACGTTTTTTAAAAAGATTTTATTTATTTATTCATGAGACCTACACACAGAGAGGCAAAGACACAGGCAGAGGGAGAGCAGGCTCCCTGTGGGAAGCCTGATGCAGCACTTGATCCCAGAACCTCAAGATCACTCCCCAAGCCGAAGGCAGACGCTCAACCACTGAGCCATCCATGTGCCCCAACTTAATAACTTTCTGTTGAAGGCTACATTATAGTCATAGTGCAAAGACCCCTAATTACTTAAGATACATGATTACATTATAACACATTTTCTAATTTGTGCCAGTTTATGATAAAGAAAAAAACAGAGAAAAGCTGTTCACATTAACAGTGAGCTTATTCTAATTAATATGTAGGTGTTCATTTAGCTTATTTTTCATTAAAAATTTACTTAAAACCAAGTATATAATCTAATACAATATCTAAATTTTACATACTTTTCTTGTATTTGGAACGTAATAGTACTAGTCAGATAATTAGAACCATTTGCATACGGAGGAAGAGCTTCATTTTACATATGAGGGGCTAAAGCTCAGCAGATTGAAGGCCTTCAGCCAGGTAAGGAGCTAGCTAGCTCCTGTTTGTGGCTGGGACTATCTAAATCTGGGCTTTCTCCTTTCCTGTTTGTTTCATATCATGATCCCTTCCCAGTTACAGATGCCTTTGTAATGCTAAGTAGCTGTCTTAAGTGTCTGGGAGACCAGGTGTTATTCTAGAAACAGCACAGGATTTGGGATTTGATGGGGAAGGGTTTGTGTCTTAGCCCCACTTCTTGAGGCTTATGATCTAGATATAACTTACTTGCTCTCTCTGGAGCTAGTTTCCTTATTTGTCAAATTGGGGTGACTACCTGACATCGGGAGTTGTGGGGAAAGTGTGATGTGTGTGAAATGTGTGGCATGTGGTAAGTGGTTAACCTGTGGTCCATCCCCCATGAGGCTGAGGCTGTATACTTCCTGAAGTACAGGCTGCCCCAGTGAAAGCACCAAGTAGTAGGCTCATGCTGGACAGATAAATTAGATAAATGAGGGAGGAGACAAGGGGAATAAACTTTATAAGTTCACTTATGATGGGACTAGTTTTCTGTGGGGGGACAAAAACTGGAGGGCCAGAACTACAAATCTGCTGGACAGGTCCAGATTTTAATGACTACAGTGGCCATTTTCCTTTTATTTGTATAATTGTCTTTGGAAAAAGAAACAGTAATTTTTTTATATTGGAATAGGAAAAATTTGAGTAATTCTTCTCAACAGTGTTGTCATGTTTTAGTATTAGAGTGATCAGCCTTTTAGAAAAAATAATTAAGTCCACATTTACAAAGCAACTATTCAGACTGTGTAATAATCATTATTTTAAAAATATATGTTCCATATTTATTTGATTTGAAACAATGGAATCTTTCATCATATATATAGCTGCAAAAAAATAAGTTATTTCTTAAACTGGGAAGTACCATGTCAGTGTCTCAATATGGCAAAATAATAATGAAATTTGTTTGTAACTATGCCAAATGCCCCGCTTCCTAGGCTGAAAGGAAGCTGAGAATACTGGAGTCCTGGTCAGCCCCATCCCAGCTTACTTAGGGCAGAGGTTCCATGAGGAGAGATAAGCAAGGTCGAGGCTGTTGTCTCTCCCAGCTTGTAAAATAGTGTCTCTATGAGAGAAGGGCCATTGTGTCTATCCCTAGTTCTGGAGAAGTGGCTGACAGATTTTGCCCAGGGGCAGTCCATAAGAATAGACAGCTCTGACATTATTTGAAATAAAGTGCAAGCCTAAGGCTGTCCCTGAAAACAATGGAGGTTTTGGTGGTAGGTAATTAAAAAGAGGCTTGTAAGTAGCTCCATCAGTGCAATAAACTAAACCATGAACCAGCTAGTTTACCAGAAAGAAACAGTATGAGACAGCTATAAAGAATCCTCCTGGGATCAGAAAACAAAGCAAAACATAACAAAAAACCAACCAACCTCAAAACCTAACCATGCAAAGGCATCTAAATCTAATAGACCGGATTATGGAACAATGAATTCTCCATATAATGTAGATAATGAAAAATTATGTGACTGATTTGTAAGTCTTGTGATTTTTCCAAAAATTAAACACAGACTTACCAAGTTACTCAGTAATCCTACTCTTAGGTATATACCCAGGAAAAGTGAAAATAATAAAAAAGAATGATGTACTGATTCATGGTACAGCACGAATGCTAAGGGAAAGACACCAGCCAAAGAAGATCACACATATGATAGGATTCCATTTATATGAAATGTCCATATAAGCAAATCTATAAAGATGGAAGTATTATGGTTGCCTAGGGTGTGGGGTGGGATTGGTTGGGAGAAATGGGAAGTGATAGCTAATGCACTGAGTTTGGGGATGATGAAAATAATCTGAAATTGATTATGGTAATGATATACAACTCTGTGAATATCTGAAAACTACTGAATTGTACACCTTAAATGAGTGAATTTTATAGTGTGTGAGTTATATGTCAATCTAGCTATTATTTAAAAAAATGCATAGGCCTTACTTGGATACTGACTCAAACACACTAAAAAGCCATTTATAGCAATTTCATTAACATTTGTTGAGATGTGCTCTTATACTGTACTGTTTCATTTTTAATTGAGGTATAGTTGACATACAATGTTACATTAGTTTTAGGTGTACAACATGTACAACTCTATATATTACTCTATGCTCACCAGTGGCAATCATCTGTCACCATACAACACTATTACAGTATCATTGATTATATTCCTTACATGGTAACTTTTATCCCCATGACTTACTCATTCCATAACTGAAAGCTTGTATCTCCCATTCCTCTTAACCCATTTTGGCCATACCCCACCCCCCATCTCCTTCCCTCTGACAGCCATCAGTTTATTCTCTGTACAGGTCTGTTTCTGTTTGTTCATTTATGGTGTTCTTTAGATTCCACATAGAAGTGAAATCATATGATATTTATCTTTTTGCCTCATTCATTTCACTTAGTATAATACTCTCTAGGTTCATCCATGTCACAATTGCAATATATTGTTTTATTTTGGCTAAAAAATATTCTATTTTACAGACAGACACTGACAAACACACACCCTACATCTTCTTTATCCATTCATCTATCAATGGATACTGAGGTTACTCCCATATCTTGGCTGTTGTAAATAATGCTGCAATAAACATAGGGTTGCATATCTTTTCAAATTAATGTTTTTGTTTCATTTGGATAAATACCCAGTAGTGGAATTACTGGATCATTTGGCATTTCTACTTTAAAATTTTTGAGGAACCTCCATACTGTTTCCCACAATGGCTGTACCGATTTACATGCCCACTGACAGTGCATGAGGGTTCCTTTCTTTTAACATCCTTGCCAATACTTGTTATTTCTTGTCTTTTTTATTTTAGCTGTTCTGATAGGTAACATCTCATTGTGGGTTTGATTTGCATTTCTCTGTTGATTAGTGATGTTGAGCATCTTTTTCATGGGTCTGTTTGTCACCTGTAGTCTTCCTTGGAAAAATGTCTATTCAGGTCCTCTACCCATTTTTTAATTGGATTGTTTTGGTGTTGAGTTGTATAAGTTCTTTGTATATTTTGGATATTAAGCCCTTATCAGAGATGTCATTTGCAAATATCTCTCCCATTCAGCAGGTTGCCTTTTTGTTGATGGTTTCCTTTGCTGTGCTTTGCTTTTGTTTTCCTAGCCTTCAGTAGACCTATCTAGAATGATGTTGCTATTGCTGATGTCAGAGGAATTACTACCTGCTTTCTTCTAGGAGTTTTATGGTTTTAATTCTTTATGCCTTTAATATATTCTGATTTTTGTGTATGGTATAACTGGTTCAATTTCATTCTTTTGCATGTAGCTGTCCAGTTTTCCCAGCAGCATTTATTAAAGAGACTGTCTTTTCCCCATTGTGTATTCTTACCTCCTTTGTTGTAGATTAATTGGGTATATAAGCAGGAGTTTATTTCTAGGATATCTATTCTGTTACATTGAACTATGTGTCTTATCTTTGTACCAGTTCTATATCCTTTTGATTATTACAGATTTGTGGTATATCTTGAAATCTGGGCATGCAAAACCTCCACCTGTTCTTCTTTCTCAAGATTGCTTTGGCTATTCAGGGTCTTTTGAACTTCCATATATATTTTATTATTTGGTCTTATTCTGTGAAAAATGCTGTTGGTATTTTGTAGGAATTGCATTGAATCTATAGATTGCTTTGGGTAACATGGACTTTTTAATATTAATTCTGCCAATCCATGAGCATGGACTACCTTTCCATTGTTTGTGTTGTCTTCAATCTCTTTCATTAAGTGTTTTATAGTTTTCAGAGTATAGTTTTATGGTTTTCAGTTTCACCTTTATGGTTATGTTTATTTCTAGGTATATTTTTATTTTTGGTACAGTTGTAAATGGGATTGTTTTTTCAATTTCTCTTTCTGCTACTTTATTATTAGTGTATAAAAACACAACTGACTTACGTGTATTAGTTTTGTACCCTGCAGTGTTACTGTTCATTTATTATTTCTAAAAGTTTTGTGGTGGAGTCTTTAGGTTCTATGCATAATATTTTATATCATCTGCAAATAGTGGCAGTTTAACGTGTTCCTTACCAATTTGAATACCTTCTTTTTCTTGTCTGGTTGCTGTCGCTAGGACTTCTAATACCAGGTTGAATAAAAGTGATGAGTGAACATCCTCGTCTTATTCCTGTTCTTAGAAAAAAAGCTGTTTTTCATTAGAGTATGAATGTTAGCAGTTTTTCATATGTGGCCTTAATTATGTTTAGGTATGTTTCCTCTATACCCACTCATTGAGCTTTATCATCAATCTCATTAACATCATCAATGGATGTTGAGTTTTGTCAAATGCTCTTTATTGAGATATGTTTTTATCTTTCATTTTGGTAATGTGGTGTATCACATTGACTCATGAATATTGAAGCTTCCTTGCATCTGCCAAATAAATTCCACTTGACTGTGGTGAATGGTACTTTTGGTATATTGTTGAATACAGTTTGCTAATTTTTTTTGAGGATTTTTGCATGTATGTTCATCAGGGATATTGGCCTATAGTTTTTTTTTTTATGATGTCTTTGGTTTTGGTATTAAGGTAATGCTGACCTTGTAGAATTTATTTGGAATCTCTCCCTCCTCTTCTATTTTTTTTGGAATAGTTTTAGAATAGGTATTAATTTTTCTTTAAATGTTTGATAAAATTCACTTGTGAATCCATCTGGTCCTGGACTTTTGTTTTTTAGGAGTTTTTAAATTACAAGTTCAATTTTGTTACAAGTAATTGGTTTTCAGATTTTCCATTCCTGATACGGTTTTGGAAGATTATGTTCCTAGGAATTTATTTCTTCTTGGGTGTCTGATTTGTTGGCATATAAATTTTGTAGTAGTCTCTTATAATCCTTTGTATTTTTGTGATACTGGTCGTTGTTATCTCTTTGATTTTCTGTTCTTTTTTTCTTGATAAGTGTGGCTAAAGTTTTATCAATTTTATCTTCTGAAAGACATAGCTCAGTTTCTCTGATATTTTCTATTGTTTCTATTTCATTTATTTCTGCTCTGGTCTTTATTATCTCCTGGCTACTATCTTAAGCTTTGTTTTTCTTCTAGCTCCTTTAGGTATACGGTTAGATTGTTTTGAGATTTTTGTTTCCTGAGGTAGGCCTGAATCACTATAAATTTTCCTTAGAACTGTTTTTGCTGTGTCCTAAGGATTTTGGACAGTTATTTTCATTTGCTTCATTTTTTATTTCTTCATTAATTCATTGGTTGTTTAGTAGCATGGTGTTTAGCTGCCACGTGTTTTAAGGTTTTTTTCCTTGTGATTTTTAGTTTCTTACCATAGTGGCTAGAAAAGATGTGTTATGACTTCAGTCTTAAATTTATTAAGACTTGTTTTGTGGCCTAATATGTGATCCATCCTGGAGAATGTTTCACGTGCACTTGAAAAGAATATATGTTCTAATGTTTCTGGGTGGCATGTTCTGTATATATGTTAAGATAATTTGGTCTAATGTGTTGGTTTCCTTATCAATTTTCTGCCTGGGTAATCTATCTATTGATATAAGTGGAGTGTTAAAATTCTCTACTATTCTTCTATTTCTGTCAATTTCTCCATTTATATCTATTAATAGTTGCTTTGTGTATTTAGTTGCTCCAATGTTGGGTGCACATTTACAGTTGTTGGATTGATCCTTTTATCATTAGGTAATGTCCTTGTCTCTTGTTATAGCCTTTTTTAGAAGCCTATTTTGTCTAAAGGAATACTCTTTTTCTTTCTTTTTCTTTCAATTCCATTTGCATTAAGTATTTTTCCATCCACTCATTTTCAGTGTGTGTCTATCTTTAGGCCTGAAGTCTCTTATAGGCAGCACATAAATGTATCTTTCTTTCCCCCACTACTCTGTCTTTGAAACATTTAGACCATTTAAAGTAATTATTAATAGGTATGTATTTATTGCCATTGTTTGTTTTCTGGTTTTCTTAGTACTCCTCTGTTCCTTTCTTCTCTAACTTGGTTTCCTTGTGATTTATGATTTTCTTTAGTGTTATGCTTGGCTTTTTATTTCTTCTGTACCTATTACAGATTTTGTGGTTACCATGAGACTCATCTATAACATTCTCAGTATATCATAATCTATATTAAATTGATAATCATTTAAGTTTGAACACATTCTAAAATAACTTTTTTTACTCTCTCCATGTTTTATGTATGAACATTTTCTATCTTTATTCATAATTCCCCATTTCTAATTATGCTCTTCTCTTTTTCACTTAAAGTCTCTTTAACATTTCTTATAAGGTGTGTTTAGTGGTGACAAATTCCTTTAACTTTTATTTATCTGGGAAACTTTACTTCTTTACTTCTGAATGTTAACTTTGGTAGGTTATCCTTGCTAGATAATCCTTGGTTGTAGGTTTTTTTCTCTCCTTAGCATTTTAATAGTTCATCTCACTCCCTTCTGACCTGCGTTTTCTGCTGAAAAATCAGCTGATAGCCTTATGTGGTTTCCCTTACACTGACTATTTGCTTCTCTTGCTGCTTTTAAAATTCTCTATCTAATCTTTGACATTTTAATTGTGTTCTTGGTATGGACCCTCCTTGGGTTCATTATTATGTTTGTAACTCTCTGTGCCATTCTTCTCAGGTTAGGGAAGTTTTCAACTATTCTCTCTTCAAATAATTTCTCTGCCGGAAACTGTTTTCTTCTGGGGCCCCCATATGTGAATGTTGGCTTCCCATTGTCTGACACATTCCGTACCCTATCATCCTTTTGTAATTTTTTTTGCTGCTCAGCTTGGGTGCTTTTCATTAGCCTGTATTCCAGATTGTTGATCTGTTCTGCATTTGCTGTTGATTCCCTCTAGTTTTTTATTTCAATTATTGCATTCAAGTAAAATTGGTTTTCTGTTTTATTTTTGTATATTTTTAATATATTTTGTATTATTTTTGTATATTTTTTATTGGAGTTCGATTTGCCAACATATAACACCCAGTGCTCATCCCATCCAGTCCATTTCAGGGCCCATCACCCAGTCACACCAACCCCCTTCCCCCCTCCCCTTCCACTACCTCTTGTTCATTTCCCAGAGTTAGGAGTCTCTCCTAGTTTGACTCCATCTCTGATGTTTCCCACTCATTTTCCTCCTTTCCCCTTTAATCCCTTTCACTATTCCTTATATTTCCTGTAGGAGTGACACCATATAATGATTGTCCTTCTCTGATTGACTTACTTCACTCAGCATCATACCCTCCAGTTCCATCCACTTCGAAGCAAATGGTGGGTATTTGTCGTTTCTAATGGCTGAGGAATATTCCATTGTATACATAAACCACATCTTCTTTATCCATTCATCTTTCGATGGACACCGAGGCTCCTTCCACAGTGTGACTATTGTGGACATTGCTGCTATAAACATCGGGGTGCAGGTGTTCCGGCATTTCCCTGCATCTGTATCTTTTTTTTCTTATTTTAATTTTATTTATTTATTTACGATAGTCACAGAGAGAGAGAGAGAGAGGCAGAGACACAGGCAGAGAGAGAGAAGCAGGCTCCATGCACCGGGAGCCCGACGTGGGATTCGATCCCGGGTCTCCAGGATCGCGCCCTGAGCCAAAGGCAGGCGCCAAACCGCTGCGCCACCCAGGGATCCCCCTGCATCTGTATCTTTGGGGTAAATCCCCAGCAGTGCAATTGCTGGGTCATAGCGCAGGTCTATTTTTAACTCTTTGAGGAACCTCCATAGTTTTCCAGAGTGGCTGCACCAGTTCACATTCCCACCAACAGTGCAAGAGGGTTCACCTTGCTCCACATCCTCTCCAGCATTTGTTGTTTCCTGTCTTGTTAATTTTCCCCATTCTCACTGGGATGAGGTGGGATCTCATTGTGGCTTTGATTTGTATTTCCCTGATGGCCAGTGATGTGGAACATTTTCTCATGTGCTTGTTGGCCATGTCTAGGTCTTCTTCTGTGAGATTTCTGTTCATGTCTTTTGCCCATTTCATGATTGGATTGTTTCTTTGCTGTTGAGTTTAGTAAGTTCTTTATAGATCTTGGATGCTAGCCCTTTATCTGATATGTCATTTGCAAATATCTTCTCCCATTCTGTAGATTGACTTTTACTTTTGTTGACTCTTTTGCTGTACAGACGCTTTTTATCTTGATGAAGTCCCAATAATTCATTTTTGCCTTTGTTTCCCTTGCCTTCATAGATGTATCTTGCAAGAAGTTGCTGTGGCCAAGTTCAAAAAAGGGTGTTGCCTGTGTTCTCCTCCAGGATTCTGATGGATTCTTGTCTCACATTTAGATCATTCATCCATTTTGAGTTTATCTTTGTGTATGGTGTAAGAGAATGGTCTTACAGGTCTTTTATTGAAAACACTGTCCTTTTTCCAGTGGATAGTCTTTCCTGCTTTGTTGAATATTAGTTGACCAGAGTTGAGGGTCCACTTCTGGATTCTCTATTCTGCTCCATTGATTTATGTGTGTTTTGTGCCACTACCACACTGACTTGATGACCACACCTTTGTGTACAACCTGAAATCTAACATTGTGATGCCCCCGGCTTTGGTTTTCTTCTTCAATATTCCCCTAGCTATTCAGGGGCTTTTCTGATTCCACACAAATCTTAAGATGATTTGTTCCAACTCTCTGAAAAAGTTCATGGTATTTTGAAAGGGATTGCACTGAATGTGTAAATTGCCGTGGGTCACATTTACATTTTCACAATTCTTCCAATCTGTGAGCATGGAATGTTTTTCCATCTCTTTGTGTCTTCCTCAATTTCTTTCAGGAGTGTTCTGTAGTTTTTAGGGTATATATCCTTTACCTCTTTGGTTAGGTTTATTCCTAGGTATCTTATGCTTTTGGGTGCAATTGTAAATGGGATTGACTCAATTTCCCTTTCTTCAGTCTCATTATTAGTGTATAGACATGCCACTGATTTCTGGTCATTGATTTTGTATCCTGCCACACTGCCGAATTGCTGTGTGAGTTCTAGCAATCTTGGGGTGGAGGCTTTCGGGTTTTCTAGGTAGAGTACCGCATCATGCCAAGAGAGAGAGTTTGACTTCTTCTTTGCCAGTTTGAATGCCTTTTCTTTCTTTTTGTTGCCTGATTGCTGAGGCTAGGACTTCTAGTACTATGTTGAATAGCAGTGGTGAAGTGGACATCCCTGTAGTGTTCCTGATCTTAGAGGAAAGGCCTCCAGGGTTTCCCCATTAAGAATACTTGCTGTGGGCTTTTCGTAGGTGGCTTTTAAGATGCTGAGAATGTTCCCTCTATCCCTACACTCTCAAGAGTTTTGATCAGGAATGGATGCTGTATTTTGTCAAATGCTTTCTCTGTATCTATTGAGAGGATCATATGGTTCTTGTTTTTTCTCTTGTTTATGTGATCTATCACGTTGATTGTTTTACAAGTGTTGAACCAGCCTTGCATCCTGGGGATAAATCCACTTGGTCATGGTGAAGAACCTTGTTAATGTCCTGTTGGATCCCATTGGCTAGTATCTTGTTGAGAATTTTTGCATCTGTGTTCATCAGGGATATTGGTCTAGAATCCTCCTTTTTGGTGGGGTCTTTGGTTTAGGAATCAAGGTGATGCTGGCCTCACAGAATGAGTTTGGAAGTACTCCATCCCTTTCTATCCTTCGGAACAGTTTTAGCAGAATAAATATGATTTCTTCTTTAACCGTTTGATAGAATTCCCCTGGGAAGCCATCTGGCCCTGGACTTTTGTGTCCTCGGAGGTTTTTGATAACTGCTTAATTTCCTCCCTGGTTATTGGCCTGTTCAGGTTTTCTATTTCTTCCTGTTCCAGTTTTTGTACTTTGTGGTTTTCCAGAAATGCACCCATTTCTTCTAGATTGCCTAATTTATTGGCATATATCTGCTCATAATGTTTTTTAAATCGTTTGTATTTCCTTGGTATTGGTTGTGATCTCTCCTCTTTCATGACTTTATTAAATTGGGGGGCACCCTATATACTATTTTCCTTGGTCCTGGAGCTTTCCAGCTCTTCTTGGTCCAGAACATGCTCTTCCCCTGTCCTTCCAGCTGGTCTTCTGGGGGAGGGTCCTGCTGTGCTCTCAGGTGTGTGTACCTGGGGAGATACCCCCCTCACCCGTCAGGTGCCAGGGTCGTTGGGTGCTGTTGACCCCGTGAGGTCTCTGTCCCCTGGCCGCCCACCCCCCCCGCCAGGCACACAGTGACATCAGGAGGAACAACCACTGGTGGCAGCCAGGTCTGCAGCTCTGGAGTCAGCTCTCCCAGTAACAACCAACAGTCTCCCAATCCGCACTGGCCTAGGTGCTCCTGGGGTGGCGGGGTGCTGACCTGCACAGCCTGGGGGTGCCCGGGGGCATGGGGGTCCCCGCTGTCCTGTGTCCTCCCCGCCTCCACCTGTCCCCGGGGGAGCACAGGATCAGGGGCTGTGTCCACTTGGCGCCCTGGGATCTGGGGCCCTGTGTCGGTGGACCTGTGCTCCCGGGGCCGCCTCCCCTGCAGGGATCGGGGTTCAGCCCCCTCTACCCAGAGCCCCCGCCTGACCCATCCACTTCTCCGAGGCCCCCCCGGGTGCACGCTCCAGCCCTTTACCTAGATCGCCGGGTGTGCAGTGCGCTATTCCCGGGGCCCCCTCCTCTGCTAGTGACTCCGGGAGAGTGGAGGCCAGCTCCTTGTGGGGGCCCTTCCTCCACTTGGTTCCCATCCCCCACCTTCCTAGAAGCGAACACCTTTCTCTCTGCAGCGTCCAGCTGTTCCCTCTTTAAATCTCAGGTCGAGGGGGATCCCTGGGTGGCTCAGTGATTTAGTGCCTGCCTTTGGCCCATGGCATGATCCTGGAGACCCTGGATCGAGTCCCGCGACAGGCTGTGGGCATGGAGCCTGCTTCTCCCTCTGCCTGTCTCTGACCTCCACTCCCTCTCTATCATGAATAAAATCTTTGAATCTCAGGTCGAATTCGTAGGTGTTCAGGGTGATTTTAAAATTATCTAGGTAAGTTGGGAGGACCAAGTGATTTAAAGACCCTACTCTCCCACCTTACCCTGCCATTTTCTTTTTAATGAAGTTATTTTACTCCTCTCCAGCTTGGTGAGCATCTTTATAATCATTACTTCAAATTCTATATGGAAAATTGCCTATCACCATTTCATTTAGTTCTCTGGGGTTTGATCTTGTTCATTTGGAGTATATTCCTGTCTTTTTAAAAAATTTTTTAAAAGATTTTATTCATTTCTTCATGAGACACACAGAGCAAGCAAGCGAGAGAGAGAGAGAGAGAGGCAGAGACACAGGCAGAGGGAGAAGCAGGCTCCATGCAGGGAGCCTCAGGTGGGACTCCATCCCGGGTCTCCAGGATCAGGCCCTGGGCTGAAGGCGTTAAACCACTGAGCCACCCAGGCTGCCCTTTTTTTAAAATCTATTTTTTTAATTGAAGTTCGATTTGCCAACATATAACAACCCAGTGCTCATCCATCAAGTGCCCCTCTCAGTGCCCATCACCCAGTCACCCCATCCCCCTGCCTACCTCCCCCTTCCACTACCTCTTGTTCACATCCTGTCTCATATTGCTTGGCTTTCTGTGTAAGTTTCTATGAATTAAGTGGATTAGCTACTTCTCAACTTGAAGGAATGGTCTGGTATATGGTCATCTTCTGTACCAACTGTGTATGCCTGGTGACTTTGGCTGGCTGGCATGTGCTGGGGATCCCAATGCTCTCTGTGCTGGGGCTGCCCTGGTAGGATGGCTGGGCTTAGTGTTCCAGGGCACTTTTTATACGCACGTCACCTTGGCAAGATACCTGGAGTAATAAGCACTGAACAGGGGTGTCCAGTGTACACCAAACTAGGGTCACTTTGGTGAGATGGTTGGGGCTAGGGGCTTGGGGCTCATTGAAGTGGTAGGCTGGTTCGGGTGCCCTGACCTTGCTCCCATTCATGCTATCAAATATGGAGAGAGAACATAAAACTGTGGCACTCTCCAAGCCCTCCAATTTGGACAGAGTTCCAGCAGTTCTCTTATTTATTGGCAGAGTTTGAGGGCTGAATACTATTCTCGTTGCTCTTTTAAACCATGGCGTTTTCCCCTGTGCCCCAGGGCAGATGAATCTGCTTGCATGTGGTTCCTCAGTACTATCCCACCTCACTGCCATTTGTAGTGCTGGGGGTAGGTGTTCTCTTCATTACCATGTCACTCACTGTTCTGTATGTGGTCTATCTTTTGCTGTGCAGAAGCTCTTCAGTCAGCTTTCTGTTGTTCTTCTGGAGGAAGTGCTCCAGAAACAGTTATAGATTTGGTGTGTCTGTGGAAGACATGGGGAGTTCAGGGTCCTCCTATGTCACACTATCTTGGGACTGTAAAACTGTGTACTTTACTGTTTTTAACTCTTTAACATTAATTTAATAGAATAAGAAAGGTCCAAATACTAAATGGTTAAAAGTAGCCACCTCAGTACTTAAATATTGAGACTTGTATTTTATTCTACTAGCAATGGGACTTTGGTTAAAAAGTAGTTTTTCTCAAAAAAAAAAAAAAAGTAATTGTTCTTTGACTCAATATACATAGCTGTAACACTGACAAAATAATATCTTCTTATATCTTCCAAGGCTTTCCTAAAAATTATATTATAAGTTGAGTAGATAAGTCCTTATCTGAAAGGCTTGGGGACAAATGATTTAAATTTAAAATTTTTCAGATTTTAGGAAGCCTATATTATTTAATATCCTATGGAATATCACGTAATCAAGTTATTTCTCTAAATTTCTCTTTGAGAAAATAAATACACTAAGAGGTATGAAGTAGGCCTACAGAAAACATCATATCTGTTCAGGTCCTATTTGGCCACCAAAGAAATCTTGGTTTAACACCAACTTAACAATATCATCAACAAAAACTTGTGATTTTCCAAACATTTTATATCTCCAAATTGCAGAGAAGAGGACATATGCTGCAACTGCTTGTGAAGAAAATGCCTCGCTATTTCTGAGGCTGATGTAACTCAAAAATGAGATGGTGTCTATATGAATGCACCCAGCAACACTATAAAGCATGATGCAAACACAGCTTTGTATTTAAAAAGTAAAGCCTGTTCATATTTGATATTTTAAGAGAAATAACATTAAATAAAGTAGATGTTTTTGAAATATCAACATATAATAAAAAAAATCACAAAGTGCAAGAATCTTCCTCTATCTCCAATGCTCAGAGAACAGTTATCCAGCTGTAGTCTACTTTCCTGAATTTTCTTAGTTCTTTTTCTTCAGATTTTGACAACTGATGTATAAGGTCTTCTCCCAAATCTGTGCTGTTTGTATCTTCTATCTTTTCAGTAAAATCTTTTTCTTCATCTGAATCATTACTTTCTTTTCCTTCCATATCTACATCTTCTGGGATTTCTTCACCACTTTCATAATAAAATGAATAAAATATAATTATCTAAAAATGCTTATAAATAGCAACTTCCTGATTTAAGATACCTGTGTAGAAATACAACTATACAAAGTAAATGAAAAATCTTGTTATTGAGTGCTCTTCAGAATGGGTTATTGCAAAGTAAAGTAATTTTTATTCACTTGGCTTAACAGTCCTATATCCTTTAACTTCATTTTAAAGCTAAAATAAAGAGAAATACAATCGACCTTTTAACAACACAGATTTGGACTGTACTGATCCACTGATACATGGATTTTTTTGATACAATACTGTACATGTATTTTCTGTATGATTTTCCTAATTTCTCTAGTTTACTTTACTGTAAGAATAACATATATAACATGCAAAATGTGTGTTGACTGTTTATGTTAAGACTTCCATGCACATCAGACATTAGTTATTAAGACTTCCATGCACCATCAGACATTAGTAATTAAGTTTTATGGGAATCAAAATATACATGTGAATTTTTTGACTATGCAGGGGGGGTCGGTGCCCCTACCCCACACGATATGGAAGGGTCAAAGTGAAAGAATATTCTAATAAAGGATAACAAACTATCTTGTTTCCCAAAACAATATCTAAACATATTTTCAAAACATCTTACCTCTTTGTCTCCTTAGACAGCAGCAATGAATTAACAAACTTGGAGCAAAGGAAAGAAGCAGATGGCAAAACATGAGCTGGAGTATGAAGAAGCTAGAGTTAAAAAAACAAGAAAAAGTTTCACTTAAAAAGACTTAATACCACCAGTTGAATGCAACAGATTTTCTCCACAGAAAAACCAAACCAGAAAAAATTTGTGCCTGCCTTCCAACATTTATGCAAAATGTCAGTTCAGATCACAATAATCTGGAATAACAAACTTATTTGGTTTGGATATTAAAACTGCATAGTATACAAATAATTATTCAAATGTTAGGTTATAGGGATGCCTGGGTGGCTCAGTCTTAGGTGTCTGACTCTTGATTTTAGCTCAGGTCATGATCCCAGGGTGGTAAAATGGAGCCCCATTTATGGTCTTTATGCTTCGCAGGGAGCCTGCTGGAAATTCTCTCTCCCTCTGCCCCTCCCCCTGCTTACACACGAACCCTCTCTCTCAAATCTTTAAAAAAAAAAAAAAAAAAAAAGTAATCTGTTACGAACTGACTGTATAAAAATTAAGTTAAGGTGCTGCTTTAATGGATTAATCTGTTTCATGTTGTGAATTACCTCATTAATTGCAGGTATGTTTTCTGTTAAGGGTAGTTGTATTAGTTCACTCTCCAAAGCTTCATTTATTTTTTCATCCTGCTGTTCCCTGTGTTTTCCCAGTATGAAATAAAATGGTGTCGTTGGAAGACTTTCTTCTGCTAGCAGCTATAAAGATTTAAGACAAAGGGAAATTTCAATAAAAAGGAGGAATTGCCTTTGACTCAATGAAAAGTACTGCAGTCATATAATGCCAGGTAAGAAAGGAACTTAAAAAATTATTTAGTATGATTCTTTCACTTTACAGGTAAAGTAAAGCTCAGCAGCCCACTTGTTATGGGAAAAGCTAACAATGGACACTTAGATGACAGAACAATATATACACTACTGCTTCTCCCAGTGACAAATGACAGCAAATGGGTTTTCAAAAGGACATAAGCCCAGAGAGAGAAAGAAAATGGGTAATATGTTGGAAGGTGGGCAGCAAGTTCAAGGGTGGTATGTAACTTAGTAGATTTGTCAAAGAATTCTAAGCTAGTTGACCAAGAAGCAACCCGATTTATACTGCAGAATCCTGCAAATGCTTAGGAATTGGTACTAATAGTACCAGTACTTCAGAAAAATGCTGACATAACCAGGTAGCCTCGTTGCAAGTCTATTTAGAGAGCACCCAGATTCCTAGATCTCCTTCTGGGCCCCAGTAGAGGGCTGCAAGTACAGTCTTTGAAGAGTGGAACAAAAGCATGTCTTTAAACTAAACTGCCTGGTGGGGCTGGTGACAGTGTCTTCACAGCTGGCAGTTGTGCCTCACAGAAGGTGCTTCCAGGTTGCTATCCTCCAGGCAAGAGTTTAGAAGAATTTTGTCTGGGCCATCCAATCAGCTTAGGACAAAAATACCTAAAAATAATGACTTTGGAGACTTCCTCAAAAATAAGCAGATGGTGGAGACTAGCAGACTAATTCCACCTAGGAGAGACCTTCTAAATGGCTTTTTTGATCATGTTTAAATAAAAACAGCTAAGAATCATCAGACTGATGAAAATTTCTGAAATCAAAGAGACCAAAACAGATGAAAAACAAATGATGGAAATGGGACTATGCAAGAGAAAAAAGCAGATTAAGATGATAAAAATAATCTCCCACAAAAAAAAGATGAAAAAAAAATTAAAGCATTCTTCTAGACTGTCCAGCACTAAGTAAGAGTTCCAGAAAAAGAACAGACAAAATGAAGGCAAAGCAGCAATTCTCTCATAATTATTTCTTGGATTAAAACTCTTCTAGGGCTCCACATATTACTCAGAGGAAAAGTCAAGGTCTATTTTATTCACCAAGGCTACTCTGCCTGGTCTACATAAAATGGCAAGCTGTACCACACACCCTTTTCCTCTAATCCTCCACTCCTAATTTCCTAACACTTTCTAAAGTACTACATATTTCATTTATTTCATGCTTGCTGTATTTTCTGCTAGACTGTAAACACTCTTAGTTTACAGACCTGTTTTGCTCACTGGTGTGTACTCCAACCATCTAGAACAGCTTTTAGCCTGTAGATGTTCAACAAAAAATTGAACGAATTCAATGGAGTTTTCAAAGGAAAATAAAGCTAATTTATAGATAAAGGAAGAGGAGTAAGAATAGTAACACCCAAAGTTATAAGACGGGCAATAGCATCAAAGTTTTAAGAGACAATGATTTTCAACCTAGACCTTTATAACTCAACCACCCAATCAAGTGGGAGAGAAAATAAACATTTCCAAACACAAAAGGTCTTAAATTTGCCTCCCGTGCACTAACAGAAGGTATTTCACCAAAGCGAGGAAGTGATGGAATAAGGGGAAAGCTATGGGATCTACTATTGTAGAAGTGAAATGAATCCCCAAATGATGGTGAATATAGATCCCATGATGCCTGCTGTGCACCAGGTATTCATAGAGTGATCAGTACAGACGGAAGCAAGTCAGCGGCTCTTGGAAATATTCCTTCAAGACTTGAAAGAATACCTACTGTACCTGAAATACTGAGAGAAGATTTATACAACTTGAGTTTGGGGGTGAATTAGATGAGAAGTAGAAAACTACGCAAAATGAGAAGGCAATCATTAACTCCAGAGAAAACAGAGTTGCAAATAGAAGAAAATCTGTCTGGTTACTACATGACTCAGCTATGAATTGTGTTGACACGGTTATAATGAATACTGACCTGATTTATCTACACTAAGAAAACTGGGAACAGGAATGTTGCGTGTGTTATGTACATGGATGGGGAAGTGGCAGTGTGACAGAGAGGGACAACTTGAACATATCATTTAACAGACAATAACTTAATCTGAAAAATCCAGAATTAGCAATATAAACATGTTTCCTTAGAGATAGGAAGGCAAATAAAAACTCAAGCTGAAAGAGTTGAAACTGATTATCTTTTTTTGGGTAATGGCAGTGGGGTTAGGAAGTTTCCTGAAAGTCTTAAATAACTCCTTAAATCACAAGCATGTATTTTTGGTATTATAAATTAAAACTACATTTTAGAAGAGTAAATATAAGCCCAAAGAGGCAAGTAGCTTTGAAGTGTACGTTTAATTCCATGTTAGGGCAAGTGGAACATTGTTCTCACAGCTGAATTCAAACAGATAAGGTTATCTCTGTAGGGAGGTAATGTAGGTCTGCACCATGAGTGGCTAAAACATACCTGCTTGCTTGTTGGTGTGAGTTTCTCTTCTGGAGACTTCGTACTGAATGTCAATAAACTCTGAAAAGAAAGATTAACAATGCAAAATCTAAGTAAAAATGTTATAGTTAAAAAATGAGGTCAATTTTTCATCTTTATTTATGTCTCTGTCCAAAGAAAAGTAATTGGAGACTTAAAACATATTTAGTAACTACTGTGACAGTTACAAGATTATTCTAAGAAATCTTATTTAAGAGGAGGATCCCTGGGTGGCTCAGCAGTTTAGCGCCTGCCTTCAGCCCAGGGTGTGGTCCTGGAGTCCTGGGATCCAGTCCTGCGTCAGACTCCCTGCATGGAGCCTGCTTCTCCCTCTGCCTGTGTCTCTGCCTCTCTCTCTCTCTCTGTGGCTCTTATGAGTAAATAAATAAAATCTTTAAATAAATTTTCTGCAAAATGTTTTTCTTAATTTAGAAATGTTATTTTAACTTCAATTTTTCAATTGTGTATATCATTTTGAGGTAAACTGTAAAAGGAGTATCCTGCCTAGGCCCAAATTGGTACCTTTCTTGAGGTCAATTCCTTGTTGTTTACTACCTAATAAAGATCTAATAGTTCTCATACCTAAAAAACAAACAAACAAAAAAAAGGTATTTTAGTTGTCTTTTTTTTTTTTTGCATGGAAATAATGCAAACAATACTTAAGGAGCCTCAAAGGTGTGGAGTAAAGTGGTGCTAATATACTAGCAATACTGTCCTACTGAGTATTTTAGATTACTTCCTAAAAGAAGGAAAGAAGAATCTAAATAATCCTTTATTTATTTAGAAGATTTTATTTATTTATTCATGGGAGACACACAGAGAGAAGCAGAGACAGAGGCAGAGAGAGAAGCAGGCTCCATGCAGGGAGCCCGACCTGGGACTCAATCCCTGGTCTCAGGACACGCCCTGGGCCGAAGGCAGGCACTAACTGCTAAGCCACACAGGGATCCCCGGGAAATAATCCTTTAATATAACTGTTCTACCTGTTATGGGCTATTACTTTCAAATATTAAATCCACTGAAATTTACATATACAAAGTGGCTGCCTTTTTGAAGTGGGATGGTTACCTGTGACTTTGTTAGGAAGAAAAACTGGGATCTGTTCAGCCACTGGTAAGCTTCTGAGGTGAATGATTCAGGTACATCTCGTGGAACAAATACTCCCCACTGGACGTCCTCTCTGGAGATATTCTTTTGAATATACAATGGTCTTGGCTCACTAGGTTTAAATACAAACACTAGAAAGAAAAAACAAACACACAATAACATTTTGCTGCAAAGGTTAGTTCTAGCCTCAGGCTGACAGACACAGTAACCCTGGGACTTACTCCATTGAGTAAGTGGTCCAAGTCATGATTATTTTAGACTCTGACTCAACAAATATCTACTGGGTGCCTGCTATGTGCCAAGCAGGTTAGAAAGGAGGGCTATGGAGATGAAAAAGAAGAAGAATCCCTGCTCCAGAGGCCAGGGCCTACTGCAGAAGACAGATACCAAAATATTATTGCGGTATTTTGTCTTAAGTACTAGAACAGGGGTCTGTAGACAGTGCTTTAGGGAAAACAGAGGAAGAATGATTAAAGCTTTTTGAAATGCTTCAGGGGGCAAAATCTCTCTTGGGACATTCTGAATGTGGAGTGGGGTTGGCATGGTGAAAACTGAGGGATGTACCGGGGCTCTCCTAGAAATAAGTATGAACGCATACAGAACAAGTTGTTGGGGTAAGAACTCAAAGGGCAGTCACTACCTCAGGCAAAATGGCTTAAAATAAATATTTGATGTAAGAGCAGTTTGACTCAAAAATGCTACAAGAAAATTTAGGTAACAGATCGTGTCTTATTATCAAAGTAGAGTCTGTACTTACAGTCTGAACCCATCGAAGACTGAGAGATTGCAGCAATATTCTCTGAATTAGGATCAGGTTCTAGAACTCTAACATTTAATTTTGTACTCCATTCCACTGGGGGGAAAAAAGAAAACAATTCATTTCTAAGAAGAGATCTACCCAAAGCTTTTTTAAGCTTGTTCTTAAAAGTAGTTAATTTTTACTGGGGCAATCAATTCTATTATGCTTAGGAAGAGGGATATTACACTTCAAAACAATACATGGAGAGAACTGAAAATGACTGCAGAAGGCTGTACTAAAGTGAGGAAGCAGAAAAACAATGTGCTCCTCCCACATACAATGGAATGGTTGTTGTTTCAATGCAACTACTATCTGGTGCTTTTCTGTAGCTGCTAAACATGGGCAAAATGTTAACCACATCCAAAGAACATAGAGTATCACATATGTTTATGACTAAGCAACCACCACACCTTCCAAACATATTTGAATGAGTAAAATGCCAATAAGTAAAATGAATAAAAATGAGAAGTCCGCATTTGTTAGGAGGCCTGTGAAAGGAGACATTCAAATTTAAAGCTGCCAGGGATGCGGCCGTTAATGTAGGTTACAGATTAACAGAAACATTCCTCAGATTGTTAGGAGAGAACATGGAAGGCAAAAGAAAGTTTACATGGTGGGGAAAGGCAAGGTAACGGAAGAAGTCAATTTATGGCCAATTAGGCAGATTACAAAGAACGTGCATCTATGACAGGCCCAGCACTCTGAATTTTGGTGGTGTAACATGACATGTGAAAAATTACATATACTCTCTGGAGGAGGCATGAAGATATGAGCCAGAAGTCCTAAAATGCCAACATTTAATGGCCATTATTACATGCTTTGCCAAGTCACTTTATAATAAAAAAAAAATCTTACATGCACAACTGAGCAGATTCCAACAGCAAAGAATGTCACTTTTAGTAGCACCAAGAAGATACTTGGAACAAGTCAATCTTCCAAAGCAAAGGTACCTATATTAAAACCACAAGACATGAACTATCAGTTCTAGCATGCTGAGGTTTGAACTGCAGACTTCTAGTATAGTTTTATGCAATGCAGATTTTTAGAAAGACACATTTTTGTTCATAATTATCTTGAAAAAAAGGAATAAGGAGAGCAAAAGGAAATATTTAGCTATTTTGTTTCTTTAAAAAAACAGGTTTGATGACCAATTCTTTCTTCTCTAATATGCTGTACAGTATAACTGACATATACTATAGATAACATGTATGTGAAATGCTCAAAGTCATTTAACAAAATCCTTTGTAGATTAGTACGCTTGTTTAATCTACAGGAAGAACATTTGCAATATAAATTCTGAAGGCACTTTTACAAAGAAAATTCAGAATCAGATATGTTGGGAATTAAAAACTATCTTGTTAGCCTTCTGCCATTCTGTCCTCAAATGCCTGAGGTAAAGTGGGAGATGTTGCTGTCTTTCCTTTTGACCCTTCTGGATACAACAAAGTTTGAGTATGACAGTGTTTTTATGGGAAAACAGAAGATAAGGACTATTTGGATCCACTGAGGCTTATTAGCATCCATTATTAGGTAGCACAACCATGAAAAGTATTTATTGTAAAGAAAAAAGAAACCTGTTAGGCCAAAAGTGAAATGTTAATCCTCATTTCAGAAACGGGTAAAACCACAGCAAATGGTTCACATACCCCAAATTTTTAGCTTCCTACCATTTTGGTTTGCTGCTGACCCCCACTGACCCACAGCTAGCTTTAGAGGAAGCATAAATCATTACTAAAGTTTATGTGGAAAGACTCATTTAAATTAAAAAAAAAAACAAAAACTAATACCATATGACATACTCCCCAAATTACTTACCTTATACTCCCAGCTCGTTGACAAAATGTACATTTAAGTTCCCATGTCTCTGAATCCCATATTGTAACTATTTCCTCAAAACTAACTGCTAGTAGAGAGCCATCTTCAGAGAAACAACAGTTAGTTGCTTGGTATTTATGATAACTACCCACAAAGTCACAGGTCCAGCCAACTGCTTTTTCTGTGGAAACAGATCATATAGTTCAGAAATGGTATAAATGCTATATAATACTTTAGGGTAGTTATAAGCAGTAAGAAGCACAACAAAAAAAACCCTGCTCCTTGAAACTTTAGCTACAAATGCTCCAAGGCACTGACAGGTATGAAATGTATGTCCCTTCCTGGCAATCTTGACCTCCCTCTAGTGGAACAGTGAAAGAATTGGTGGGGTTTTGTTTTGTTTTGTTTTGTTTTTTGCACTGTACCCTCACAGAAATAATCAGCACGTGATTAATCAAGAATGTCATGGAAAAGCATATAGATGTTGGGGAAAAGGCATGTAAAATGTAATTCTCTTAAATCATTAAAATTAGGCAACAACTCACAGAAGTTAAATATGGTAGAAAATGTCCACCAGAATGGATACAAGTCACAAAAGAAATAAATATATGAATTCTTAAAAGTTATGCACTTTAGACATATTTATTTAACTTACTGTATATATCAGAATCATCTGTTAACATCCACACTTTGAAGTGACCATCTTTACTAGCTGTAACCAAAGTGGGGTTTTCAAATTTTTCTGCATTACAGAAACAGAGAGCTGTGATGTGGTCTTCATGTGGCATGTTAACCTTTGTATTAAGAACAAACCTAAGAGAAAGGAAATCATCAATTTATTCTTACATCAGAACCATATGATACACTGTCATGAGCACAACAATTTTTTAGTGTACACTTTACAACAGATCTTTAAGAATGGAAAACAGATACATTATCATCTAGAATGACACACAACTGAGTGTGCTAATGGCCACAGGATATAAAGCGTTCTAATACATTACCTCTGTTTTCACGTAACTTACACAATATAGAGATCATTATGTATACTGTCAACTTGTACAAAATAAATATAAAATAGGTCATCACAGAATGATATACAAAACTCTGCAAGAAAACTGTACAGAACTCAGATGACATCTACTTTGGAAAATAAGCAAAAAATGGAACTGCTGTGAAATCCCCTACTTGGGGCAAGAAAATACAGAAAACTACCTATTCAAACTGTCATAATCAATATTTAATATTTGGTCATCCAAACTCACTCTCAAAGCTTGTTTTCAACTTGACAGTGCTGCTACGAATGCAAGATAACCTCTGCTAGCACTGTGTTCTTAAAAGAACATCGGAGCAAGACTGTGCTGTGATTTTTTAAAAGTCCATACTACAAAAAGAGTGACTAGCGATAATCTATTAAACCCTCTGAGCCGGTTTCCTCAACCTGTAAAATGTGGAAAAGAAGTTTATCTTACATTATTTCTGTGCAGATTGGGAGGACAACAGGTACAAAAGCACTAATCCTAGTTCTTGGCACAGAGCAAGGCCTTGATAAGCAGCTGCTCTAATCAAGGTCTGAGAAACTAGAGAACTCCCTATCTAATCAAACATACAGGCTACTACTCTGCTGCCTACCGCTGCCATTTTTCTGAAGGTAGCATGTTAATAAAATAGCAAACGGACTAAGAAGTTTGGATTCCAATTCTGGCTTTGCTTGGAATTAGGTCTGATGTCCTTGGGGAGGGGGATCACACTCCTGTTTCCTCATTTATGCATGGAGATGACCTTACAATCTGGGGGACACCAACACTTTCTCAGAGCAGAAAGCTTGAAAGGCTTCATTAGTACAGTACCACCTCCCTCATTTCTCTAAATCTGAAATTTACCAAAATGAAACATTTAAAAGACAAATGAAACCATAAAATAGAAAGCCATACATTTTCCACTCTGAAATTAAATAGTCATGCAGATAGTATTACCCTTGTGTTTTCTTATTATACATCCACAGTTTCATCTGCAATTCAAGCTCTGTTTCCTTTTCCTGACGTTGTTCCACCGTTGCAAGCCAGTTACCATAGCAGTCAAATGCAGCCTTTGTCAGCTCGATTTGGATCAGACCATAATCATTGATATATTCTTGTTGTATAATATCTAACTGAAGGGTTAAAAAAAAATCCAAAATACTCTTAATGTAAATACAGAAACGTGAATGTTTTCAAGGAATAGTAATTAACCACAAAGGTAATTTTTGGAATCTATAGTAATAAGTTTTCAGATAAGGGAAAAAAATGAACTATTAATTATGGATATCAAAACCGCCATGAAAAAAGCACACTACACTTCACCAGTTCAGTGGCAATTATTCTTTAATGACCTTATATTTTAGTAATGACTGACCATGAACAGGATACAGTGGAACCTTTAGTTGACAGTAACACTTTTCTCCCTTGTTTCTATGTACAAAGAGCTTTATATAAAATCTCAAGGTTAAATTCTACATCACTAAAAAGGAGAAGAATAAAACTTAAATCTACAACTTTAAGTGGAGAAGAAAGATAGCAATGTTATAAGTAGACAATTTTATTTATGGTTGTTTCTTTTATCCCATTCCTTTGCTTACTCACTAAACATATATCAAGTAACTATTATTTTCCAGGCACTGTACTGGAAATGTACAAAGAAATAAGTCTCCTTTGAGGGGCTTAAAGGCGAGGGAAAGAAAGAGCTCAAGTGTACAGTGCTATGACAGAAACTGGTAAAGAGTACTGTGGGGCACAAAGCCACAAGGCTGGATTAATAAGAAGCCTCCCCCTTACACTGAAAATTTCATCGTTAGTATGTACAGACTGACAACATTTTACCACAAAGCAGAGACATATCTGTATTTCCAATCCTTATGATCTTATTTCCCTATTCTTGTAACTCAAAGGCACAGATGTATGACAGCTAATTAGAGTGCAGTCTGAAGCATAATCAAATGGAGAGCCAGCATGGGAGTGCCAACTGGCTTACTTGGGAGACTTAATTTGCAACTGTGGCCTCATTAGAATTATGCTGTAAAGAACTCAACTAAGTAACCACAGATAGTATTGATAATATTCAAGCAAACAAAGGCACAAGATCTTTTTAGAAGCTACTATACAAGTTACTTAACCCTAGTGGTGCGGCTGGGAACTTTCATTAGTTTTAAGACCAGTTAATGGATCAAAGTCTTACATTATATGGGGATCCCTGGGTGGCTCAGCGGTTTGGCACCTGCCTTTGGCCCAGGGCGTAGTCCTGGAGTCCCGGGATCGAGTCCCGCATCGGGCTCCCTACATGGAGCCTGCTTCTCCCTCTGCCTGTGTCTCTGCCTCTCTCGCTCTCTGTGTCTCTCATGAATAAATAATTAAAAAAAAAAAAAGTCTTACATTATATAACTGCTTATCATGTTGCAGAGAATAAAACTGCAAATGGCCAGGTTTTCCATTCAAAACCAAAGCTTTAGTTCTGGGATCAATCATCAAACCAGTATAGATATTGCTGTCTGCAAAAGAAATGATAAATCATTAAAATCATGCAAATAATCACTTTTAAAATGCACATGATTACAAATCGACTGGGTTTTATCTTACCTTTCACTAGGCCTTGAATTACTGCGGATGCCTCTAGGTTTCGGTGAATCACTATTATCTCTGTGGGTAAAAAAACAAAAAACAAAACAAAACAAAAAAAACCCAATCAATCAGAACTTCAAGGTAAAAAAAAAAAAAAAAAAAAAAATCAGTTAAATTATGTCCTTCTAAAATATACCAGAATACAATACAACTTAAGTTCAATTTATACTTAGTATTATTAGAAAATCAGGAATAAAAAAAGAAAATCAGGATTGTATTTTGTGATTTACCTAGAAAACTGAGGCTGGGGAGGAGGGGTGTTTTGAGGCTTTAAGGTTTATCACTTGTACATATGAATATATTTTAAGTGTTAATTCAGAAACTCATATACCCTAAAAGAGACAGTTTACTTTGAAATGAGTCACTACACTCATGGATTATCCAGTTATGGTTTTTTTTTTTTTTTAAGGGAAAAGGAGATAATAGGCTCAGATCTACATTTAGGCTGAGTAGTAACAGGATAAGCAAAAAGTTTTGGGGTTGTATCTATGACTGCCTCCATTCCTGTCAGAATCCACAGGACTCCCATGCTGAGAGAGTAGTTATGTCAGCGTTCTTTTGAAAATGTCATTACATTTGCGGAGGCACAAATGCCCACTTCAAGAGCTGCTACTCTATTACCCCGACATCATCCCACATGTAAAGGTTTTGAAGTGGAAGTGGTACAACAAGAACCAAATATACTAGCCCTGTATTTTTATAAAAACAATCCTGAAAATGTTGGATTCTGGTGCATCTAGAGTCAAAAAAGGAAGAGAGAAAGGAGGAAGAATGGAAGAAAAAAATGTTCACTTATGCTACTATGAATCTTATGCTACTCTTGATTAGTTTTAGGTCTCTTATTTTCCATTCGCTAGTTGTACAATTCTAATTCTTCACAACAAATTCAGACTTACTATTATCAGAGTGAGAAGTACAGAACAAATCCCCAGCTGGTGAGACCGAGATATGTTCAATAGTAGCTCCCAAACGGGGGAGGAACTCCTTATTCTTCTCTGCTGCATCGCGCCACTCTACTAGGACAGATTCCCGACCACCACTCAGCAGACTGGTGCCTTCTCATCCATCCACAGAAATGGAAAGAACAGCATATGGGGGGAAAAATTAGAAAGAGAAATAGAATTAACACTTAAGATTTTCCTACCATGTTAGAGATATATAACTATTTTTAAAAGTATGCAAACAAATGTCTTCCTATCTATTAATAAACCTAAGACAACAGACTTAACAGTTATGGATTCTGGGATATTCCTTTCCAACAACATCTAACTAGTTTGTTGCTGACCAACTCTTCTGCCAATAGTAGAAAAACTGAATGAAACAAACATCCTCTAGGACCAGATGGCTTCAATGACAAATTTTTCCAAATATTTAAAAAAAATGAACCAATTTTAATACTCTTCAAAGTAACAACAACAAAAAAAAAAAAAAAAAAAAAA
Source organism: Canis lupus dingo (assembly GCF_003254725.2). NCBI lineage: Eukaryota > Metazoa > Chordata > Mammalia > Carnivora > Canidae > Canis > Canis lupus. The sequence goes on along the minus strand of NC_064279.1, from coordinate 525,618 downwards.
AAAACCCAGAGAACACCTCCCAACTTGTTTACAGGAACAGCATAACCCTTCCCCAAACTAATAAATTGTAAGAAAGTTATAAGTCAATTTCATGACAGATGAAAATTCTGAAAATATTAAAGCTGAATCCAAGGATATATTAAGCAGATAATATATGAGTAAACTCAACTGTAAAAATGTGATTAACACTTGAAAAGTAATTAATTCCATTGACAAAATAAAGACAATAATCATGAATATTTTAATAGATGCAGAAAAAGTAAATTGTAGAATTCTATACCCATGATAAAAATTCTCAGTAACTTAGGAATTGAGATCTCTAACATTTCATCAAGGATTCCTGGAGAAAATCTACAGAAAGCATCACTTTAAATGCTAAAATAATGAAAACTTTCCTCCTGTGATTGGGAACACTAGTCCCACTTAGATTCAGCATTATGTGGAGGTCCTGATACACTGACATGAGACATGAAGGGATTAAGGATGGGAGAGAACTAATGACTTCAGTGCTCATACAGTGTGACTGGGTGCAAAGCACAGCCAAAACAGTTTATACTGTTCATATTTGCCTGAACTTATAACCATCCTCCAAAGCAACTATAATTTATAGCTCATTTACACAGACAATTAATCTTCTATTATTTCTCCTATACCTATATAGGATCAATGCTGATGTTTTTATTACTGACAACCATGTACTAGATATACGTGTGTGTGTGTGTGTGTGTGTATTTTAAAGATTTGAGACAGAGTGCATTGCACCAGAGTCGGTGGAGAAACAGAAGGAGCATCTCAAGAAGACTGCGCCCACTGTGCAGCCCGATGCAGGGCTTGATCTCACTACCCAGAGATCACGACCTAAACTTACAGTTGGATGCTCAACTGACTGAGCCACCCAGGTGCTCCCCGCCCCTACCCTGTATACGGTATTTAACTATTACTTCTCATTTACAAATATCCACATGACTTATAATATAAACCCAAGAATTCAACTCTCCGATAAGCCACGATTAGCTGTAGGACCTCCTATACCAAAGCTTTGGCTCAAGGCACAGGCTCCCTGTATTCTTTCCTTCCCTTTCTTTGAGTGCCTACTGGTCTACTCCTTCTCCAAGACTCATCTGTAAAGGGCAATAGTAAATGTTCCAGGGTTTAAGTAAAGCCATCACAGAGAGCTGTGACTGCTAACTGGTGTGAGAGGTGGCAGACGACAGAGAGAGGAGTCAGTGATAGTATGTATCAACTGGTCTTGGCCCAAATTAGGACAGGGGCCATAGCAGAGAACATGAAATTGCGGATGAAAAGCCAAATGACACTGCGTGGAACATGACATACATATGTATACATACACATGCCTCCCCCCATTTGTATTTCTGGAGGGTGGGGTATGAGAAGGGTGGAAAAGATGAGAACAGCCTACATCTTTTATCCAGAGGGTTAATATCCTCTTCATTCTCCTTCTATTCTTAATTCCCATTTCACAACTGTTGTACTACCCTAAGTGCATTAGGTTGGGTCCCACCCCCATACATCAGTAACTGCTCCCCACTCCAACCCAAAGTAGGCTGAAGGCACCTCCTACATCCTGAGGCTCCAGTGAGTTAAACCCAAGTAACCCTGTAAGGATCCAGAGCACATGATACTAAAACTTATGCTGACAGTCTCTAGGAAGACCTAGAGAAAAAAAAATTCACTTTCTCCAGGCACATAATCTTTTTTAGCACCCAGTCCCCTTTTTTCAGCAGTCAGTCAAAATATACTGATATAACTTTGACTACACAGGTGTGAGGGTGCTAAAATACAAACTTCTGTTGACCATCCTATTTTCAAGGAAGATTTTTAAATATTCTTAATAATTTAAAAAATGTTTCAAATTCCAATTAGTTTATAGTGTAATATTAGTTTCAGATGTACAATATAGTGATTCAACAATTCTATATAATACCCAGTGCTCATCACAAGTAAAGTCCTTAATCCCCATCACCTATTTAACTCATCTTTCACATCCCCTCCCTCTGGTAACATTTTTTTTTTTGCTTAGAGTCTGTTTCTTAGTTTGCGTCTTTTTCCCTTTGTTCATTTGTTGTTTCTTAAATTCCACACAAGTGAAACCATATGGTATTTGCCTTTCTTAGACTTACTTTGTTAAGCATAATTCTCACTAGCTCCATCTGTCTTTGCAAATCGCAGTCTCATTCTTTTTTTTTTTGGCTGAGTAATATTCCATTTTGTGTGTATGTGTGTGCGTACACACATCAGATTTTCTTTATCCATTCATAAATCAATGGACACTTGGCTGTTTCCATAATTTGGCTATCGTAGATAATGCTGCTATAAACATGAAGCTGCATGCATCCTTTTGAATTAGTATTTTTGCATTCTCTGGGTTAATACCTAATAGTGCCATTGCTGGATCATTTGGTAATTCTATTTTTAACTTGATTTGGGAGGATCCTCCACACTGTTTAACAGAGTAGCTGCACCAGAGTGCTTGCATTTCCCACCAACAGTGCAAGAGGGTCTCCCCTTCCCCACATCCTTGCCAACACCTGTTGTTCCTTGTGTTTTTTATTTTAGCTACTCTGACAGGAGTGAGGTAATCTCACTGTAGTTTTGATTTATAGTTCCCTGATCAGTGATGTTGAGCATGTTTTCATGTGTCTGTTGGCCATCTGTATGCCTTCTTTAGACAAATATCTGTTCATGTCTTCTGCATGTTTTAATTGGATTACTTTTTGGGTTTAAGTTGTGTAAGTTTTTATATATTTTGGATTCTAGCCTTTTATCAGATATGTCATTTGTAGATACCCATTCCATAGGTTACCTTTAAGTTTTTATTGTTTCCCTTATTTTGATGAACTCCCAATAGTTTATGTTTGCTTTTGTTTCCCTTGCCTCAGGAAACATATCTGGAAAAATATTGCTACAGCCAATGTCAAAGAGGTTGCTGTGTTGTACTCTAGGATTATGATGGTTTCATGTCTCCCATGTCCTTAAACCATTTTGGATTTATTTTTGTGTATGGTGTAAAAAAGTGTTCCAGCTTCATTCTTTTGAATGTTGCTGTCCAGTTTTCCCAACACCATTTGTTGAAGAGACTTTTTCCCATTGCATTTTCTTTGCTGCTTTGTTGAAGACTAATGGAACATATAGTTGTGGGTTCATCTCTCATGGGAGCATGGAATGTCTTTCCATTTCTTTGTGTCATCTTCAATTTTTTTCATCAGTGTTTTATAGTTTTCATAGGACAGACCTTTATATGTTTATTCCTAGGTATCTTATTAGTTTTGGTGCAATTATAAATCGAGACTGACTCCTTAATTTCCTTTCCCCTGCTTCATTATTGATGTATAGAAATGCAACAGTTTGTTGTTTTTTTTTTTAATTTTTTTTAATGCAACAGTTTTCTGTACTAGGATTTTGTATCCTGTGACTTTCCTGGATTTATTTATCAGTTCTAGCAGCTTTTGGTGGTCTTTCAGGTTTTATAGTATCATGTCCTCTGCAAACAGTGAAAAAGTTTTCCTCCTCCTTCATCACTCTCAACGATTGCTATGTCTAGGACTACCAGTACTATCTTAAATGACAGTGGCAAGACTAGACATCCCTGTCTTCTTTTAACTGCAGAGGAAAAGTTCTCAGTTGTTCTGCATCAAGCATATTAGCTGTTTTTGTTTTTTGTTTTTTCACATATAGCCTTTATTATATGTTGAAGTATGTTCTATTATATGTTGAAGTATGTTCCCCTGTTTTGAGGGGTTTTATCATGAATGGATATTGTACTTTGTCAGCTTAATTACAATAGCCACACTCTCATGTACCTTAAATGAAATACAAGTTCTGAATTAATTTAAAAATGTGAATGCAAAGGAGGCAACCTAATTATGTTAAGACATAAATTTTTGATTTAGACCTAGGTCCAAATCCCACTTACTAGCTGTGGGACCTCAGGCAAATTAGTTGTTAACCACAAATCACTTTATCTGCAAAACTATGCCTATTTCATAGCTGCCAGAATTAAATGAAGTAGTGGATGTAAAGCATAGCATAATCATTTATACCTGATAAACTATAGCAACTCTAATGGACAAGCACTTAGCCACATATTTTTTTAAAAAACTAGTGTAATTTCAAAAGGTTCTTTATGTTAACAACAAGGACTTTATCACATGTGTGCATTTTGATACTCTGAAGGGCTCTGAAATCTATGATATGTGGTACTGTGCTGAAGAAAGCCCAAACCACAGGGGTGATTTATAAGCATTTACAATTCCTTTGGTTCATGCAATCCTAAACCTTTCAATGCAGTGGATACTGACCCATATATTTCAAAAGTTCATTTCAATTATTAAACTTCACTTACCTGTCACTGAAAAAGCCAAATCCATGACCATATCATGGTGCCAATGTAAACATGTGTATGTGTATTTCTTATCATCATCAAAATTCCTCCTATTGAAGAAAACAAAAATTGTTCATTTGACCAAAGGCATTAAGTTAATAAAAGTAATGGCATGCCAAATATAATGGACATAATATATGCCAAAATAATAAATTATATCAAGCTTGCAAGTCTTAATGTGTAAAAAGTACATTTTCTATTTCTAATCAGTGACTTCTACAAACAATAGACCATTCATGGTATCCTACTAGATATACACTGTTAGTCTTTTCTTTTCACTTAAAGCCTGATAAAGAAGGTGTCCTCAATAAAACAGTTATAGGCAAAATGAAATTTTTTTAACTCCTCCTACTAGCCCAAGGTTAGAAGTTTGAAAATACTAAGTCTATGCAACGAAGAGCACAGTAGTAGTACAAGAAATGGAGGGTGTCAGCAAAACCTCATCTGTATTACCAGTACTATCCTTTTTCCTGAATCCAAAGATAGCTCTGTTCTGTAGCACTGATACAAAATAATATGTAAAGATCACCATGCTCTTCATAAGTTAACTGACCAAAGACGAATTTTGCCATCCTTGTGACCAGTTGCTATGCAATCTTCCTTCGGATGACATGCTACACATGTAAAATTGTTCTTGGCATGTTTCTTATTTCTTGATGATGATAATGTAAACCTAGAAGAAAAAAACTGTCCCTTATTAAAGTCTCTTGGTAAGTGGTGATGTAGTTAAGTAAAAGGGAGTTTGCACCCTTATGAACCAAACTGGAGAGCTCTCAAAATTCACCAAATATAAATGCATAATTTAAAAAAAATCATGACTAAGAATCAATATTTTTTTTGGCAAACACTTACTAATATGCAATATAAACTCCATGTGACTAACATTCTATCATGGTAACTTGTCTACAGAGGCCACTGACATCGAGGTAAAGCCAAGGCAGTCCTTCCAGCAGCTTTTGCCTGAGCCAAGTTTGTCCAAATCTCTTGTCAACTGAAGCCAAATTTTCACATTAGGTATGAACAAGCCTAGTAAATTATATCTGAGACAACTGGCTAATGTGTCCGAAGATAATAGGATCTTTATTATACTGCAAAGAAAAACATGTTAATCTTGACAGGATAAAGGGAAAAGGGGACAGTGTCATTCAAAGAGTCACTGCTCATGCTCAGCACTAATCTCCTCAAATATGTTATTTTATTCATCCTTACAACTCTAATAGGTAGATATTATCCCCATTTTAAATAGATGTTAATGTGAGGTACAGTGAGGTTCAAAGAGACTAAATTTGACTCATTTTAAACCCAGTTATCCCAAAGCCTACGTTCATTCCTATAGCCAAAAGAAAATAGCAATAAAGGTCATCTGGGCTAACCTTTTAAACTACATCCAATTCTGACATCATGCACGCACACCAGAACCTAAGTGGACAAGGGGTTTTGGCTCGACAAAGCTCCCTAGGTTTCTATGTGTTAGGATTCCTTCAACCCTATCCATTGTGGGTTAAAAACTCTACCTCTGTATGTAGTGGTTTCACAATCTCTTCCAACATGAAAGTAGGAACAGCTCTGGGTCACAGGTACGAACATGAAATAAATTACAACAAACTCGAGTAAATAAAACTATCAGAAAGGATTTCTTACCTTGATGTTGTTTTCCTTTTGAAAAAATAGACAGACAAGTAAAAGTCCCGTACTGCAGCAACATATTCTCCCTAATATTTCAGAGAGAGGACATTCACAGAAATAGAAGTCTTTAAGAAATGCTCTCATCACAAAAAATGAACATAGTAACATCTTTTTTTCAGATTGAGTATATTAATATAAAATGATATAGATAGCTATGGAAAAGATAATCCTTTTAAAATAATTATAGAAAATTCAAACACAAATTTAGGTCCTATATCTGAAAACTACACCCTCTAGCTTTAAGTATCACGATTCCAATTTTTCCCACTAAGGCATAATTTATATACAAAATAATGCAATGCTTGACATGTATGTCCATGTAATCACAAGATGGAGAACATTTACTTCACATCAGAAATGTTTCCTTGTTGCTTTTCCTAGTCATTCCCAATGTCCTTGCCCCGGCCAGCACAAACGGAGTTCTATCAGTACAGTTTACTTCTCTGTTCCAGAACATCATACAAACACAACAGTGCAATGTACAGCTTTGTGTCTGAACTCTAGCTCATCATCACCTTTTTGAGATTCGTTCATGCTCTTATCGGTATCGTTAGTTTCTACTATTATGAAGCAACATGCCAATAGAGGAGTACGTATCATGAATTGTTTATTCTCTTGTTGATGAACATTTAGGTTACTTCCATTCTGGAGCTACTATGAATACTAGCAGGACATTTTATGGTCATGTTCTCATTTCTTTACATAGGAATGGGAACTACTGGCTCATGGTAAGGACAGATGTCTACCTTTGATCTGTATCTTGCCATGGTCAATACTGTCAGTTTTTAACGTTAAAAGTGTTCTCTCTAAGAAATTAACCCTTTTTAGAACAAAACCAAAATAATGCTGTAAACTTAGACTATACAAACATGCCACCCCAATGTCCTCTAGGGACTTCTGGTGATGCTTGATTTTTAAAATAACCAAGTAATTACTAATAGGGAAAGGCTAAGTCATGGTAGCAACATCATAGTTAGTATTTCTGATGAACATTTAAGTATATACACTCATGCTACAATGTTAAGTGAAAACAAAGGTAAGGTAAAAAGCCTCCAGATCCTAATTCAGTTTGGGAAAAGTTATTTTATACATGTTTAGGAAAAAGTCTAGAAAGATTCCTCAAATATCACTGGTAAGATTTAATTTTTTCACTTTAACTTCCACATTTTCTATAATGGGCACACTGATTATGGACAGAGAGGTCATATTTTCTAAAGACACAGTCTAAAAATGAAAGAATTTGAGTGGCTTTTATATAGGGCAGGCTAAGAAAGAGTACAAATACCAAAATAATGGTATATTTTGAAGAATTAGAGGGTTTACAAGAACAATAGGTGTATACAAAATTAAGGATCCTAAAAAAATCTATACCATAAACACATGCTAATGTAATGGAACAAACTTCTTAGCTAACAAAAATATTATAAAGCAGTATTCAATGACTGTAACAGAACATGCTCAGAGGAAACATTGCTGCAAAGGGATTTTACAAAAGAGAAAACCAAAACAAATTTTACCTCATTTCCAAAGGCAATGCACTTGGGTGACTGGTTTATATAATCCAAAACAAAGGAGATCTCCTTAGCTTCTATTTCCTGACTTGATGATTTTGACAGTTTCACTGAAACCAGCTGAAATACATCTAGCCAAAGGAAGCTATATTAATATAAACGTTCTCTAGAGAAAAATGAACATGTGCACTTATTCATATGAAACTGTTAATTAGTACTCCAAAATGCATTCGATAGCAGGAGAATAATTCTAGGCCATCTTGAACAAAATGCGCCTTCAAGTTGGACCATTCATCTGAATATACAAGTTTTAAGTGGAAGTCTAATTTCACAACTCCTACATATACATGCTCTATAGAGCAAGAGAAAACAATTTATCTTACTGGTGTATTCTCTGTATTCCAAAGTATTACGCTAACCTTTACAATGGAGATGGAATGTGGTGTAGTGGTGAACTGAGAAGCCAAAGGCAATAAACCCATCTGAGAAATGCTATGTGCTTGCCACACAGTCACAAGATCAATGTCCTCATCTATAATACTGACGTGCTGTTCTCTTTACCATCTATTTTAAAAATCTCTCAAGAGAAAATGGCTGTATTTTACTATGCTACTTTCTTATTTTCCCAGATATTATAATGTCTGAATATAAGCTTCTGTAACACATTGATTTATCACTTTCTCATTTCCCAGCCTGATTATTATTTGCTTTCCACTCTGGATTCTTCTAGCTTTCTCAGTCATCTGAAACTTCACATGTCCAAACCCTGAACTCCTGATTTTCCTTTTTAATCTTAGTCTTCCCCCACTGCAGGAGATGATACCACCATTCACCCAGTTGCTTAGACTAAATCCTTGCATTATCGTGTACTTCTCTTTCATATCCCACGTCAAACCATCGGCAAACCCTGTCGGCTGTATCTTCCAAAGATACCTAGACCTCAATCATTTCTCACCACCTAATCAGTGACCTCTTAACTGTACTCTGTACTTCTATCCTCGTTCCCCTTTAGTGTATTCTCAATGAGCCAGCAATTCTAGTACAATTAAGATCATTTCACTCTTCTCAAAACTCTTCAATGGCTTTTTATCTACTTGGAGTAAAAACCAAAGTCCTTTCAATGGCATATAAAGCTATATGTTATATTATTTATTATCCCTTGGATCACTCAAATCCAGCCTCCCTGCTATTCCTTAAACATGCTAGAAATGCCGCAGATTATGATTCTCCGATACCATCGCACAGCTTATCCTCAAAACCTTCCCTGACCACTTATTTAAATATGTAGTTCTCCAATGTTGCCTATTCCCCTTCCCTGCTGTATTATTCTCCAAAGCATCTTTCAACTTACATCTTATGACTGATCTAGTCTGCTTATTGTTGGGATTGTCCGTTTTGTTCTCTGCAGCCAGAATAGTATTCGGCACATGGAATGTTTTCAATTAGATATTAAATAGATAAATTACTTATAGTAAAAGAAAATGATAGCACTAAAGATGATATGTAAATAACAATTTGTTTTTAAACCAGCAAAACATACTTCAATATGATTTGTACAATTCTGTATCAGATACTGGTTTTGGATTGTGGAACAAAGATGAAACAAATGAAGGATATATATTTTAGTTCTAAGAAATGCCAGTTCAAGCCTGATTCACATTTTTATGTAACAGCCAACTAGATTTTCACATGCTGAGTGCTCATGATGTGCCAAGTAGGAAAGAGTAAAACCAATCCCATCATGAACAGAATTTTGATTAGATTACAGCATTTGGTTAAGTCCAAAAGGTGAATGCCAAGGTCTTACTTGGCAGTAGTTTTCTATCCTTGACTCAACTAGGGGACATTTGAGTAAACAGGCCCCAGCTTAGGGAATCAACATTTTAATAAGTTCCTTGGGATGATTCTAAAGTGCAGCAATTGTTGAGAATCACTGATCTCACTGATATGGATAAAAAAGTTTTGCTACAACTATTAGCAACTACCTTTGCAACTAAGGAATCATGGTGTTAGTATACAGACTGGTTACCAACGTGGGTGATGAGCAGAATCATCAGGGGAAATATTAAAATGTAGATTCCTAGACTAAATCTCAAAACTAGTGAATCAACTGTCAGTCAGGGAGATTAGGAATCTGAATTTTATTACGTATGTGGAGAGACATTAGGAATCCACACTCACATATAAAACAGAATTTAAATACTGAAAAGTGTTATCTAAAATAGTCAACCAGGAAGGAGACTTAATTTTTTTAAGAAATGTTGCCATTTCCAGAACACTTTTAAAACCATCCTTTAGAGGTGGTTTCTGGGCTACATAAGAAAACTAAACTACTTGTTTTTATTCTTTCATGTAACATTTTTGACAGATAAAATATTACTCATAAACAGACTTCACCAATTTTCAGCTAAAAGGCAGATTTAGCTTTCACCATTTTGACTATTCTCAGATAACTGAAAGTCCACAATATAAAACAATCGATAAATTTGTTACAGCTAAAACCAAACACACACAGCACAAAATAAGCCAAAAACAAAACAAAACAAAAAAACAAAAACACCCTCCCCAAACCAAGCCCAAAATAACAAAAATATACCATGGAAAGGATTCATTTAGCTAATGAGCCATGAGCCAGTCAGCAGACTGCTTTAAGACCATCTTAAAGCTCCTTTCATCTTTGAATTCTGAATACAACTATATTTTATAGAGAACACCAGAGGATACAGTGGTCTTCTTGAATTCTGGTATTAGAAAAATTCTTTGGTTTTATCGCTCATGTCAATGTTCTGATGTATCAAATTCTCTGCTAAAGGACAGCTGTTTATAATCACTGAAGATATTCCAGGAATTCATAAAATGCTCTGAAACATGGTAATTCCAATGAATAATGTTCCAATGATAATGAAAATGCAATTAATAATTTAATCACACAACTAGGTCTTAATATCAAACTGTTTACTATACCATTTCTGGCAGATTCAGGATCAACAAAAAGCGTGTTCGGTAATGGATAAAATGACAGTGATGCTTAAGAATGACAGATTAAGGTCAGTAGAAAGAAAAATGCTAGCCCCCTACAAAACAGCTTTCAAGTCTGAGCTATGCAATCTACTATTACAACTATATATTAATCATTCCCCCATTGTGTATTTCAGAACTAGTGGGAAGCTTCCCCAAAATGAATGCAATAATAATAGAAACAAATTAAATGCCAGCTCCAAAAACTTAACTTCAGATTAAACCAAAATGTTAAATTCTGAGAAACTATGAAAAGAGTAACCTAATGCTATATAAAACAAAGTAAGTTAATTATACTATACCTGGTTTTTCTTTGTTTATTATAACGAAGACAGAGTCCTCAGCACAGGCTAGAGTAAAGAGGGCATGAAGTTTATGCCCTACTATGAAAGTCTGAAAGACAGAGTAAGATAAAGATTAGAAGTACCATATTGTTTATATCTATCTCAAAACCCCAACATAAGGGGGATCCCTGGGTGGCTCAGTGGTTTAGCGCCTGCCTTTGGCCCAGGGCGCGATCCTGGAGTCCCGGGATCAAGTCCCTCATCGGGCTCCCGGCATGGAGCCTGCTTCTCCCTCTGCCTGTCTCTGCCTCTCTCTCCCTCTCTATCATGAATGAATAAATAAAATCTTTAAAATAAAAAAATAAATAAACAAGAGATGCATGAAGATTAAAAAAAACAAAACAAAACAAAAACACACAACGTAAGTTCCATAAGGGAAATCTTATCCATTTTGCTTACTGCTATGTCCCACCATCAGAAGAATACCTGGCATACAAAAGGCACTCAATATGTATTCGTTGAATAAAATTTCAAATTAATAATATAGATCCACTTGTTTCTTTTCAATGGTTATACAGTATCTATTGAATATGAAATGTTAACGGTTATACTCAATATTTTTCTACCACAAACAATGCTGTAGATATTACAATATTGACAATACAATGTGTGTATTGACACACACATTATTTCTACAAGAGATTCCAAAAAGTGAGATCGCTGGAGCAAAAGTTATTTTTCCATTTTCTTTTGTATTCTGATACAAAAGTATCTGTTTCTCTATACTTTACCTCTCACTAGATGGTTTTTGCAGTCTGCAATTTGGCCAAACTGATAGGGAAAAATGCTGTTACTTCTTTATTAATGAGGTTAAACACCTTTTTATGTTATTTTTTTCTGGGAATTACATATTCCTACCTTATGCCAATTTCTTCCTACTGGGTTATTAGTATTTTCTTATTGTTTTTGGGAATTTTCTGTATATTAGGGATACTAACTCTTGTAAATATTTTCTTCCAATTTTATTGCTTATCTTTTTGTTGTAAGTTTAAAATTTCAAACAATTTCTTTTCTTTTATGGTGTGTGACTTTCATAACTTATTTAGAAAGACTATCTAAAGATTAGGCCTTATAGAAGAAAACAGTGTGTCATTAAATGATGTTGCCATCCCTTTTCAAATGGAAGATCAATCCACATACCTTTATTAAAATGCCATCTATATAGTCCCACAGTTTAATGGTGCCATCAAAGGAACAAGAATACAACTAAAAGGGTAAAGATAGTACAAAAGTTATTACAAAATAAAACTCCATTAAGATAGCAATGAATAACTGATACAGATGGTATTTTCTGTTCATTAAATTATCAGCCTTAAAGAGGCAGAGTCATCTACTCATTGTTTTTGCAAAATAGAAAATCTAATCACAGCTCTTTGAAGAAACTTCAAGTTTTAATTAAAATGAGGGAGGACAAAAGTCCACTTTCTATGTTCAAGAGGGAGATGGTAAGTTATTGAGCTATAAAAAGCACTTAAGAGGTTGGTAATATTTCTCCCAGAGCCCATCCTCTATTATTAGCAGAACTCCTTTCATCTTAGATGGGTATTAAAGGAGTGCTTCTCAATTGATCTGAGAATGTCCTATTTAAAAAAAAAAATGTCCAACACATTAATGAACAATATTTTTGTAAAACACAATATAGAAGTTATACACTTGGATGCTATAGCAATGTTGAAGTCCTCTAAAGTTTTGGGTCAATTTCTACAGTTTTCTAGTTGCAAACTGGTAACCAACCATTTGTGGTACTGGTTTGTGCCTCACACTTTGGTAGCACCAGGAGGCCTTAGTAACATGCATTTTTATTTTTATTTTTATTTTTAATTTTAATTTTTTATTTTATTTTATTTTTTATTTTTGTCCCAGTGGACTTGAGTTTACTAAGGTCACAACAGATTACTAGTTGCTGTTCCTGTGAGAAATACTTTGGTTATAACATTAGTAAAGAATTTCAAGTTTTCTGAAAGTGGTAATTTTAAGATTTCTGCCAATGAGGACATGGAATCAGAGAACAGAAAATGATATTATTGATTCAAGTAAAAGAATCATAGTAAGCAGAAAATACACATCACAATTACTACGTATAAAGGAAAAATCATGAACATGAATCAGTAAATATAATGAGGCAAACCTAGACTGTCAAAACACAAATCCCGGGACTCCAAAGTCCAGAGAATCTGTATTCCCTATCACCTCCACCAAACCGGCAATAAAATTGTTCCCTAATTTTATTAACTTTCAAGAAACATGAAATAGATCTTTTATGCAATGTATGTTTTTTGGTTTGTTTTGCTACAAAATTTAGTAATACAGACTTCACAAATTCCAATTTTAACAAAAGGATATTTCTGCTTTAAAAACACTCAAATGCTACAGATAACAATAAGCTATTTTGTCAAATCCCCAGAGGACAGCAAGGAAAAAAATATGTGCTTGCACCCTGCAGAAAAGCTACTTAACTTTGATTTTCACAGTAGCTCATTTAATTTGGAAAGAAAAGATCCCTATCACTTTATGCCCTCCTTCCTTTACTGTTTACTTTGCCATTTACTGCTCCTATGAGTAACAGTAAATGGCAATGCAAATCTATTCTTGCATCAAGCAATAACTTCTAAGCTGGCTGTGACTAATCCAGAAAAACAGAACCCGATCAAAAACAAGAGCAAGAGTAAACTGTTTCTGAGATCTCTTTAGCGACTGCTGAAGTGTAAGAACAGAATTAAAGTGACATTTCATTATTTTGAATTCTGAGAAGCAAGAGCTGCTTTATGGGGTGACCGAGAGGTCTGGATTAAACTGGACCCCAAAGTCTGTCCTGAAATTAACTGGTCCATTCATTGAGTTAAGAAGCCCTTCTTGACCGGCACTGGTCTGAAGATGGCCTAACATCTGCATTGGCATTAACGAGCCTCATCTGTAAAGCAACAAGTCTACAACATCAATCTCTCTCTCTCTTTTTTTTTTACATCAATCTCTTTTAGTCAACGTTTTCAAACACATGTTCCAGAAAGCAAAGGGCTCAAGGGCATATAAGCTTGAGAAACAACAAACCATATACAGTCTTTTCAGATATTCACAAGGCTTATAAAAAGGACATGAGAAGATTTACAACCCAAGAATTCATCTGTATCTAGCCCTGAATTTCAGGAACTCATATAGCCAGGAATGTCTTCTTTCATGCAACATCCAATTAGCATCCTTGGGAAAAAAACGGTTCACAGAACACAGTATGCGGGACAATGTAGTTCTAGGCTGTGACCCTATTTTAGTAACTAAAAATGGGTAAAAATACCCTGAATCAGAAAATCAATATACAGGTTTCCCGTGCTAAGTGGAAGTATTACTATAAAACCCTTTGTAGTGGAAATAGTGTAGAACAAAGAAGCAATTACCATTCATTTGTATGGAAAAATCTTGAGTGTTCCCAGATCCTGAAAATAACCTCTCTTAGGCTTTTCTGGTACCTCAGGACTCATCTTGCTAATGGAATATATGAAACACACACCGAGATAAAGTACAGATGCTCACAGACACAGTTTAAACTATGATGGCTTGGTGCTAAGATGCTGAGTGCGGCTCCTGGGGAAGGAGACTGGTAGCGTCACTCTAGCTGGAAGGGGTGCATGCTGCCTCTATAACACCTTGTTGCAAAACAAATATTGAATGTTATTTTTGCTTTTTCCTTTCATTGTAAAAACCAAGTGGCATAATGCAAACTTCTGAAAAGGAAGGGATACCTGCATTTTTTTAAGTCTAACCTGGAAAGTTTCCCGGCCCAAATCAATTTACAATCTTCCGGCAACAACAAAGCCAATATTAAAATATTCAATTATAAATCGTTTGACACCTGTAGATGATTGTTGGGGTTGAGTTGGATTCCAGTCACCAGATTTCTGTGCCCTTGCAATACATGTACACATTCTTCTGTAGCTGTGCTATGAACTTTAACAAAGTCTCCAGAGACATAGAAAATATACCTGGAAATAAGAAAAAAAAAGATTTTTTCATGGACTGTAAAAAGAGATTAAGCTATCTACAGAATATCATGAAAGTTATTTTCTTCTTGCAATAGAGGTTTCTTTCAAAGCATCAGTTTCAAAAATTATATATTAAAAATCGTGTGCTACGTATTCACTTACTATATACACCATTACTCTGACAGCATCTTTCCATATCCCCCACTCTCCACGGTTCACCAGGGACACCACCCCGCTATAGAAGGTACAGACCCGGGATCCCTGGGTGGCGCAGCGGTTTGGCGCCTGCCTTTGGCCCAGGGCGCGATCCTGGAGACCCGGGATCGATTCCCACGTCGGGCTCCCGGTGCATGGAGCTTGCTTCTCCCTCTGCCTGTGTCTCTGCCTCTCTGTCTCTCTCTCTCTCTCTGTGACTATCATAAAATCAACAAAAATTAAAAAAAAAAAAAAAAAAGAAGGTACAGACCCAGAATTCCTAGGCTAGACCTCTCTGTGTTCCCAAAGCGCCCTGTACATGACTTGATCCTAGTACTTTTTATGTTGTGTTGAAATTACTTGTTTACATAAATATCTACCTTCCTTATCTGCCCATAAGCTCTGATAGGGCAAAGGCCTTAATTTATCTTTGATTCCCAATGTCCAATCTAGTTTGTTGAACAGAATCCATCGGGTCCTCAAAGATTTGGTAAACTGAATGGATAAAATGAGCCAACAAAAAAATTATTACAGAATAAGAATAAATCTTCTGATGCTGACTAGGGTCACTATTATCCTATTTTATCAGTTCCAAGACACTTGCTTTTTCACCTCTCTGAAATCAAGATGCATTCCGTAAGTGCTGTAGCCAGGAGACAGTCATAAAATGGTTGTTTAACTAATAGGTTAAGGAAGTTCAAGCAACAAAACATCTGAGGTATATGATCACCGCTCTAGCCGGAGCCTCTTCATTCCCATGAGTACCTTAATTCAGAGTTTTAACATCTCCAGGCTAGACCACTCTTAAGGGCTTCCTACAGTTTCCAGGTGTGGCCCTTCAATTCACCTTTCCCACTCAAACCAGATTAATTTTGCAAATTTGACCACATTACTTCCTTAAAGGTAAAATTAAATTACAATTTGTCAGTGTTTTCCTACTTGTCTCTAGGATGTGATCTAAACTCCTAAGGCCTTTGGTGATTTGACCTGGTGTACTTGGAACCACTTTTTCACTTGAAAAGCGTGCTCTAGTAAAGTGGTTCACAACTCCAATATCCTTGCACTCCCCACAGACACACTCCATTAATACTAACAGGTCCCCTGAGATGGTGGTGGGGGAGAGGGTACCATGTGCCAAGAAAACTCCAAACTGATAGGCTTCCCCAGAGGAAAGGAATGTCCTCTCTCTCTTTGCTCCCTGGCAGAGAATGGCTTTAAATTTGAATGCAAGCTCCCAAAGGAAAATGCTCTCTCCAGGCTTTGGTATATTTTGTGGTCTACCCAGAACACTTTATAATTAATTCCTTAAGACAAATTCAGCTCAGGTGAAGCCTCACATTTTCTCACTCCACATCAGCACCACTCTGAATGCTTCTACAAGATGGCAGGCTTAGCTCTATCACAGCACTTACCACATGACATCCTTGGAAGACTTCCCCTACCAGACTGTGAGCTCTTTCAGGGGAGGAAGGGTGCCTGTACTTATTATAAATCCAGTAACAAAAGTATCGTATGGTAGGGAACGACGCATTTTTTAACTAGTCAAACACAAATAGGTTCAAACGCCAGCTTTACCACAAATGGGCTGAATAATATTGGGAGAATTAACTTCTCTAAAATGTCACTGTTCTCCACTCTAAGATTTCTCACAGGGTGACTATGAGGATAAAATGAAACAACACATGCAAATGCACCCTTAATACACACAGTATACACTCAGTAAATATTTCCATACAATTGGGATAATAATACCTAACCTTGTAGACAGAAATGCATGTAAGCACCTACCACAATGCTTGTCACATAGGACTCAACTCATCTTTGTTGATGAAGTGGAGAAGCAAGAAGTTAGGGATGCTTTAAAGCAGGAATCAGGACTTAAATGAGGCTCTGAAGGATGCATAATTTAAGAGCTGGGAAGGAAAAATAGCAACATAAGCAAAAGCTGGGATACAACTAACAAGAAATTGGAAATGTACCTTTCTAACAAGCAAAGTGTGTACAGTGGGTTATGTCAGGAAACACACTGGATGAGCAGACTCAAGCTAGATCACGGAAGGCCTTGTAAGCCAAACAAAAGAGCAGTATTTAAGGACGGCAACAAAAGATTATTACAGGGTTCTGAGCAAGACTAAGGGTGAGAATAATAATATTATGACAGTAACACAAGGAAAATTATTACAGCAGCAGTACACAGAATGGCCTGCAAAAGAAAAATATCTAGAGAAGGACATTAGCTTTGTGAGAATTCAGGAATGCAAATGGCAAAAATGACTTCTTTTAAAATCTTTTATGCCCTAGCAACCTAATGCAGAGCATCCTGTAAATGTGGGAAGTAACAGGATGTAATACAGACAGTGCTGGACCTGGAGTCCGTGATACCAGACACAGGAATGTCACCTACTGTCATGGACACCCAGCGCTCGGCTTGCCTCTCAGAACACCCCCTGCACACGTCTTTGTGTCCTAATTCCAAGAGCACCCAGTGACCAGGAGAATGTCTTGCATATGCCACAATTCTATGGTTTTATTTACTGTTTCAGATTTCTTGATAAGCTCCCTGAAGCAAAATACAAAATTACCTTATTCTTTCTGTATTAACTAACCAACGCTTGTTGATAATCCTCAACTCCTTGATAAGTTCACTAAAACCCTATTAATTTGCTAGAGAACTGATTTTAATTGCTACATTCTACATAGATAACAAAAACCGAACAACAACAAAAACATAGCTAAATCTTCACCAAATTCCCCAAACTTCAGTACTGAATTTCTACCTAATCCTTGCTTGTCCAACTGGTCATTTCCCTAACCCTTAAACTCAACAGCCCCCCAGATGAACTCATCATCTTCTCAATAATCCTAATTGCTACATCACTCCAAAATGGTCTTTTCATCTTCAATATTTTTTTAAAAGATTTTATTCATGAGACAGAGAGGCAGAGACACAGGCAGAGGGAGAAGCAGGCTCCCTGCAGGGAGCTCGATGCGGGACTCGATCCCAGGACACTGGGGTCACACTCTGAACTGAAGGCAGATGCTCAACCGCTGAGCCACCCAGGTGTCAGGCATCCCTTTCATCTTTAATATTATCTTAGCTCAGGCCAAAGTAATGTCTTGCTTGGATGCCTGCATTAGCCTTTTAAGCCCTGGTGTATACTGTTCCAGACTCTTCTCCCCTAGACTTATGCTGTACTGACCGTACACACGTGATACTCCTTATCCCTCACATCACCCCAGCAATTTAAAGCTGCACACTTTGCCTGGATATCCTCCCCCAATATCACTGGTGGGGCAAACTCCTGTTACTCTTCCAAGATCCTATAGTGAAGGGAAACCTCAACATCACTCTCCCTTCCACGCCAACACTGTACCTCTAGTATGCTAAGCCAACCCACCTCTGATCTTGCTGCTCTCCACCACTTATTACACAGTTTTATAAATGGGTTTCGGATTAATTTTTCTTGAAGAAACACAATCATGTACCTCCCATCGTTCTCCACCTATTGAATAAAAATATACACTCTTTGGACCAAACGATCAAGAGCCGGCTTCATGTTCCTCTTCCGTCACGAGCTCTCTTCATCCACCATTCGTACTAGCTAACTGGACCATAGTCTGTCCAGTATCCTCAGGCTTCTACTCCTTTTGCCCGTGCCCGCTATCTGCAACGCCCCCTGTCCATATCCCCTAGTCAGGATACCACTCACCTGCTAAGGCCTAGCCTAAATATCACTTCCTTGGGAACCGCCCACCCTCAGTCTGAAGTGCTCTCTCCTACTTAGGAACTTCCAAAGTACCACACTATGAAACACGTTTCAAATTATTTTCTTTTCATCATCAAGACTGTAAGGTCTTGAAGGTAGGATCTATATTAAAGTTATCTTAATTTCTGTCGTATCAACTTGTCATAAATAATACATAGTTGACAAATACTTGAAAACAAATTGTAAGACTTAGCAAAGAAAATACTGCGTGTCGTTACAGTAAAATGGAGAGACAGTACACGGGGGAAAAAGAGAGTGGATACCTAGATCTAGGCCCAGAGTGGCGGCACTTTGGCACCCTTTAAGTCTCCATTTCTTCCTGATGTAGAAGATAAATATCAACAAAACCCTCTTTCATGGAAGGATCAAGGATTTACTCTTAGGGCAGTTTATGAACGCTCCTGAAAGCTCCTTCAGTCTCGCCTGCGTTCAACAAGTATCATACGGCCACAAGCAAGATTTTGTGAGGGATATGAACTTTCCTAAGCTATTATCTTGACTCTTCCAAGACAGAAGGTGTTTTTACTAAGGGTCACCGGCCTTAAATTTGAAACCTCTTCCTACAAGGTATCACTTCTACATGATGCTGACAAGGGAGCAACAAGGAAGATGACAACTGACGAACACTAAGCCATTAACTGCCAGGCTGTTTACTTGCTTTCTACGCCTGACAGCATTTAAGCAATCTCAACAACCCTAGGAGATGGATTACAAAATATTCCTGTTTTACGGGAAAAGCAACTGAAGAGAAGATTAAGAACTTGCAAAGATCACACGACGGAAGAACCAGGTTTTAAACCTAGCGAGCATCTTAGTTTCCAATCACACCGAACTCCTGAGAAAAGGGACCAGGGTTTACATATGTTGTTATCCCGCACAGAAACGAACACCCCGATTCATCACGCAAAGCTGCCAAAGGTTGCCAAAATACTTTCCCCGAGGTGCCGCGGGGACCCTGCGCCCACCCCTCCCGAGGTCCTACCAGGACCCCGCGCCCTCCCCCCCGCCCCGAGGTGCTGCGGGGACCCTGGAGCATCTCCTCCCCAGGTGCCGCGGGGACCCTGCGCCCGCCCCTCCCGAGGTCCTGCCGGGACCCCGCGCCCACCCCTCCCCAGGTGCCGTGGGGCCGTGCGCACACCCGCCCCCCCGCCGCGCCGACTCGGGGGCGCGGGGTCCCCCGGGCCTGCACCCACCCGCGGGCGAGCGGCCCCGGGCAGAGGCGCGCCCAGCGTCGGGGTCACAGCGCGGAGCTTCCACTCCGCCGCAGCCTCAGGCCCCGGCGCCCGCGCGCCCCCCGAGCCCGGGACCGCGGGTCCGCGAGCCCGACGCGCCTGACCTCTGCCCCCTCCCGCCTCCACCCGGCGGCCGAGGCCGCGGCCCCGTACTTGGAATCCGCGGAGAACTCGGCTCTCCGGAGGTTGAGCTCGCTGCCGCCACAGCGGACCACGCGGACGGTCCCCTCCTCCGCCATCTTCGCGCAGGCGCAGAAGCCGCGGGGGCGGCCCGCCGGGAACTTCCGCCGGGGGCGGGGCCGGGCTGGGGGCGGAGTCGGGGCGGCTCCTCGAGGCCGCAGCGTCCGCTGGGCGGCCGTCTCCGTGTGGGCGGCGTGAGAGACGTGCGGGCTAAGCGGTGACTTAGAGACCCGAGTTCACGCCAGGCGCTCCCGAGCTCTAACCACCGCGGCTGAGCCTCTCTCCGGCCCACAGTCTGCTGGTCGCCTCCCTCCGCCACAAGGGAGACCCCCCTCCCCGCGTGTCCCGTGACCTCCCGTCGACCCTCCTTGGCGTCTCCCGTGACCTCCCGTGACCTCCCGTCGACGCCCCCCCCCGCGTGTCCCGTGACCTCTCGTGACCTCCCGTCGCCCCCCCCGCGTCTCCCGTGACCTCCCGTGACCTCCCGTGGGGGCCGCCTGATAGATGAAATGTGTGCAGGATGATGTGGGACGTGACTCCAGAACTGGGACCTTGAGCACTGAGGTCACCATGTGCCGTGAAGGAAAGACTGGAAACAGACTTTGGGGGGTGCCCCTGGGTATGACCGTCCTACGAGCCATCTCAACGCTGAGGCTGAGTGGGCTTCCGCTCCTGCTGCAGCCTAGCGGATTCTCTGCCGGAGATAGAGACCCGAGAGCCATCTGCGTGCGGGTGACACGGAGGCGCCGCGGGGCAGGCTGAGGTCACCGATGGGGGGAGTGTACCTAGAACGTGGAGCGGGTCCAAGGACTGAGTCTGAGGCATCGGGAAGGTGAAGAAAAAACCCGCAAATGATTGGGCAGCTTAAGAAGGAAAACAGGAGGATATATGCCATCAAAAAAAGTCAAAGGAAGAAGGAGGTAGAATCGATCCTTCTGTCATGTGTGACTGATTAAATAACTGGAAGACAACTGACTGCTGTCCTGAGCAGAATGGAAATCACTGGGGGCTTTGATAGCAGTTTTGATGCAGTGATGGGATAGAAAATGGGATTTGAGTGGGTTCGGGAGAGGATAGAGGAGTACAATTAGAGACAGTAGGACTCCTTCAGAGTTTTGGTGAACGGAGAAAGGAAGAAACATGATAGCTGGAAGGGAGATGGAGGGCGTTCATGAAGACAGGAAACAGAGGTAAGATTATTTTATTTTTTACAGATTGGAGATGTATTGGGAAGTTTCATTATAAAAGAAAACTTTTGTTGCTGTACTGATCTTTTTTTTCTCAGATTATCAAAATGGCATCTCAAAATTTAAAGACTACAATTGAACTCTCAGATCTCAGGTTGAGAGAGTGGGCAATAGGGAATAACTTCATAAAGCTAAAAATTGCACATTTTAATGACAGCTATGCAATAAAGCTCTTAAGTAAAGCTATGCAATAAAACGAACTTAAACAAAACATTATAGTTTTAAGTACCTGGCATTGCAAAATACTTTATGCCAGCCATATTCCCAAAGGATCTTCTATTTATATCAACCACTTACTAAATTCTCTTTATTATATGTAAACAAGTAGTTAATCTTAGCTATACAGAAGAAGTACCTGGGTTACTTTAGAAAATAATGAAACCTGATCCAACCCCCAGAGATTCTGATGTATTTGGTCTGCAATTGTCACCTAGGCACCAGAGTTATTTTTTTAAATTGTGGTGACCTTTACATACATAAAGTTGTTGGTAGTGACATTTAATATATTCACAATGTACAACTATCACTCTCTGTATCTATCATGAATATTTTTGTCAGCGCAAAAGGAAAGCCTTTACCATTAAGCACTCACTACTTATCCTCTCTCAATTGCTAGTGTTTAGAAATAAAAACTGATTTTTGTGTATTGGTATTACATCCTACAACTTCGCTGAATTCGTTTATAGATCTAATAGTTCTTTATTGTGTATACCTTAGGATTTTTTAATTTATCAGATCATGTTATCTATGAATATTTACTACTTCTTTTCCAGTTTGTGTATTTTTTGTTTCCTTCTCTTGCCTAATTGGTCTGACTAGAACTACCAATACAAGGTTGAATAGCAATGGTGAAAGTGGACATTCTTGTTTTATTCCCGATCTTAGGGGGATCAGTCCTTCACTATTATGATGTTAGCTGTGGTTTTTCATGAATTCCTTTTATCTTATTGAGGAAATTCCCTTCTATAATTAGTTTGGTGAGTGTTTTAATCATGAAAGATGTTGGATTTTGTCAAATGAATTTGCTGTGTCAGTTGAGATGATTGTGTGGGGGTTTTGCTTAATTATATTAATGTGGTGTATTACAACATTGATTTTCATATTTTGAAACACTCCTGCATTTCTGGGATAAACCACTTGGTTATAGTGTATAATCCTTTTAGTATGCTTTAAAATTTGGTTTGTTACTATTTTTTGAGGATTTTAATTTCTACATTAATAAGGAATATTGACCGATAGTTTCCTTTTCTGTGGTGTTTTTGGCTCCTGGCATTAGACTAATGCTCGCCAAATAGAACAAGTTAGGAATTGTTTCCTCATCTATTTTTTTCTAGGTGATTGTGAAAGATTGGTGTTAATTTTTTTTTTTAAATTTTTATTTATTTATGATAGTCACAGAGAGAGAGAGAGAGAGAGGCAGAGACATAGGCAGAGGGAGAAGCAGGCTCCATGCACCGGGAGCCCGACGTGGGATTCGATCCCGGGTCTCCAGGATCGCGCCCTGGGCCAAAGGCAGGCGCCAAACCGCTGCGCCACCCAGGGATCCCCGATTGGTGTTAATTTTTAAGAATATTTGGTAAAATTCACCAATAAAGCTACTTGCTCCTAGACTTTGCTGGGAGGCTTGTGATTGCTGATTCAGTCTCTACTTGTTATAGGTCTGTTGAAATAATTCTGTTTCTTCTTATGTTAGTTTTGGTAATTCATAAGTTTCAGAAATTTTCTCATTTCATCTAGGTTTCCTAATTTGTTTGCTTATAATTAATTGTTCATATTTATTCTATTATAATCTTTTTTATTTATGTAAGATTGGTAGTAATGTCCCCACTTTTATTTCTGTTCTTAGTTATTTGCATCATCTCTCTTTTTTTCTTAGTGTATCTAAATGTTGTCAATGGAACATTTTGTTAATCTTTTCAATTTGGTTTCATCGATTTTCTTAATTATTTATTATTTTCTATTTTTATTTATCTGCACCCTTTTTTTTTTTCATTTTTTATGTATATTTTTACCGGAGTTCAATTTGCCAGCATATAACACCCAGTGCTCATCCCGGCCAGTGCCCCACTCAGTGCCTGTTTCCCAGTCACCTTTTCCCACCTGCCTCCCCTTCCACTACCCTTTGTTCGTTTCCCAGAGTTAGGTGTCTCTCCTGATTTGTCTTCCTCTAATTTTTCCCTACTCAGTTCCCCTCCTCTTCCCTATAATCCTTTTCACTGTTATATTCCCTGTATGAGTGACACCATGTGATGATTGTTCTTCTCTGATTGACTTATTTCACTCAGCATAATACCCTCCAGTTCCATCCACGTCGAAGCAAATGGTGGGTATTTGTCATTTCTAATGGATGAGGAATATTCCACTGTACACATAGACCACAGCTTCTCTATCCATCATCTTTCGATGGACACCGAGGCTCCTTCCGCAGTGTGGCTATTGTGGACATTGCTGCTATAAATAGGGAGCGGGGCCCACACACATGAAAAGTTGGCCATTTCCTTTACCAGGAGTCATTTGACTGACGATTGATTTAAAGTGCTATTCAATGGCGAAGGTCGTTCTAGGATTGGGATGCAGTGAGAACGTTCTAGGATTCGGAGGTAGCTAAAGCTCCCCCGTCATGGACTCAATGTCCCAGTTGGATGCAGAGATAGGCGAGCCAGCAAAGAGATAAGAAACATGGCACTGGGGTGCCTGGCTGGCCTGGTCGGGGGATCTTGATCTCAGGATTGTGAGTTTGAACTCCATGTTAGGTGTAGAGAGGACATAAAAATAAAATATTTAACAAATAATAAATGGATGAACTAATAAAGCATGACATCGAAGGTAAGTGCTTGCTTCAGGAAAAACCTCAAAGCGGACTATGTCTAACCTGCGACCTGTTCTTGAACGCCCCCGCTGCACTCCTTGGTCCAGATGACGTCCTCCACGAGGGACGATGACGTCCTCCACGAGGGACGATTCCGCCCGAGTGGGAGTGGGCTTCCTTCCCTGTAAGGCCTGTGGTTCCCCTCGTTCTGCAGGGAGAGAAGAGCTGCGAAGGCACGAGTTCGGTGGATCAGCACAAACCTCGGCAATGATCCTTCCCGATCCCGGGAGCCAGAGCTCAGCCTCCTTTTAGGACCTGACATCGTAACGAAGCCCGTGTGGTCAGTGGCTCGGATGCAGGGTGGAGGCTGAAGGAGAATGAGGAAGAACAGAATAGAGGGAAAACCAGAAGTTGAAAGAGAGGACAGATGTCAGCATCCGGAGCCTTCGCAGGGCCCCGGCGTCTTTTCCTAGGAGGGGCCCCACTCTGTAGGATGCTTCCCGCCGCCCCGCGCTCCTCGTCAGCACCCACAGGCACATCCCCGGGCCTCCAGCGCCCCTGCAGCCGTGGTCTGGAGTGTCCTCCGTGTGTCCTACCAGGGACCCCAGCTTCATGTCTGTAACCATCCAGCTGCTGTCTGACAACGATCGGGGGAATCCGACTTTTGTTGGGTTTGGGGTGTGTGTGTGTCTGTCTCTGTGCAGCGATCTGCTCCTCGGGTCGCGTCATCCTGACGCCGAAGTGGTTGAAACACCATCATTTCTGGTGCTGGTGCTGGGCGGCTAGCTGGGTTCTCCTGGCCGACCCTGGGCTCCCTCCTGCCGTGACGTCCTGCTGGAGGGTCAGCTGAGCTGGAAGGTCTGGCTCGGCCACATTCCCATGGGTGGCAGTGGGTCCCGCCGAGCACCGACTGCTTCTCTTCTCCCCGACGCCTCTCCAGCGGGGAGCCAGACCTCGGGGCCACCCTGGGGGGAGCTCCTGAGGAGCCGGCTGCCCATGGGGGGAGCCCTGGGGCTGCCTGTGTGTGGGAGTCGGGGTGGGGACAGGGCTGGGGTCCCTCGGTCCCCAGCGCTGCCTGCTCCCAGGCCGAGCCCCACGCTCACCCAGCCCCTACTCTCTAGGGCGTGCAGGGTGCCCTCCACACTCTGGTGCGAGAGATCCAGCAGCACCAGGTGTGCGCACTGAGCCCGCCCGGTGAGGGTGGCCCAAGTGCATGAACTGCAAGGGCCTGCTGTCCTGACGTCCCCTCCAGGGCCACGCTGACCGCCCCATGGGCCCTCTGTGCCACAGACGCACAGGCACAGGGTGGAAAGGGGTGGAAGTGCCCCGGAGCCCAGGCAGCCCAGGCCCCCTGGACAGAGGGAGCACAGACCTCCCAGGGTGCTTTGCACAGACCCTGGTGACCTGAGGCTCCCTGGCTGTCACTCTCTCCCAGGCCCATCCTGGCCCCGGGGCACAGGCTGAGTCACAGTAGAGTCTGTGGGGTCCTGACCCTGGTGTCTGGCCGCCCCTGGAGGGCACGTGGGGACATCAGCTGTGTGTGCCTGGCGGCACCCCTGCAGGGGCTGGTCGGGGCCTGGGTGGTCCCCCCTCCTTCTCTCTGGGGGTCTCTCCACGCCCCGTGCACAGAGCTCCGGGAGACGCAGAAATGAGCCGGCCATGCATTTTCACACAACACTTTATTGAACTTTCAACAGCAAACGGGCTCAGAGCCGAGGGTGTGCGCCCTCCCCTGGGGAGGGAGACCTTCCTGTCCTTAGAGGAAAGCGGGAATCCCACGGGGGTGCAGGTGCTGGAGTCCCCCACCTGGGAGCCTGTGCAGACTCTGGGTGGGGGTGTGTGTCCTTAGGTTGGGGCGTTGAGAGGCGGTTCTGAGGACAGCAGGGCTGACCTGGACCTGCGGCTCATGGGCTCCTGTGCTGGGTCCCTGCAGGGCAGCTGGACCCCGGCCTCAGGCCCCCTGGGACCGGGTGACTGCTGGAGCCCCAGCACGTGGAGGAGCCTGCCTCCTGGTGTGGGTGCGGGTGGGGCCCACGGGCCTGCCCCTGTTGGCCTGCCCTGGGGTGTCCCGGGATCCCCAGGACTGCCCTAGGTCAGCGACCTGGATCTGTGGGGCACGCCCAGGGCCCAGGAGGCCACATCCGGCTGTGAGAGGGCTCGCTCAGCCCGGGGCCAGAACGCAGGCCTGGCCAGGGCCCCGGGGCGCTGGATCCCATTAGTGCTGGGCCTGGGGGGGGCTCGAGTCGCCCCTGCCCCCACAGGGCCCGGGGCCAGGCCAGCCCAGGTCCCTCTGGGTCAGGGGCTGGTGTCCTGTGTGGGGGGTGCCGCCCTCCAGGAGGGACAGCGAGACGAGGCAGGGCACGGTGACGGCGGGCCAGAGCCTCCGGGCCCCCGCACTCACCGCCACGCTCTGCCCCCGAGGCCCGCGAGCATCGAGCTGCCCCATGGACGCGGAGGGCCGAGGGTCTCGGGCCTGTGCGGGGCCTCGGGGCAGCGGGCTCAGCGCCACCCTGGCTCTGCCCTGGCTGTGCCCGTCACTGCCCAGCGAGGGGCACGAGCTGCAGTGGCCACGGGGCAGGAAGGGTGTCCTGGGCCCGACAGCGTCGTCCCTCGGGGGCTGGGGGGACCCCGTGATAGGAGTCGCAGGGGGGGCTCCAGGGCCTGGTCTGTCACGGGGCCTCTGGGGTGGCCCAGGCAGGTGCTGAAGGGAAGGGGACCCCGTTTTTTGTCTTCAAGCCCACCATGTCCGGGGGCCGCCTGCCTGCACCATCTTGTTGCACTGGGAGGATGGGGAGGGAGTTCCATCGCTGGGGGAGAAGTTGGACGATGGCCTGGCTGGGAGGGGGTCCGGGCGGCTCAGGTTGGGTGGCTGGGCCTGGGGAGGCCTGCTCCTCCACCCTGGGTGGTGGCTCAGAGGCCGGAGAAGGGAGGAGAGGCCCGGGTGCCAGGGACACTCGCTCCAGGCCCAGGGGCCACGTGGGGAACTCCTCAGGTCCCGCTGGAAAGAGGCAGATGGGGTCAGCGTCTCCAGCAGGCTGTGTGTTCCCAGTGGTACATCCCCGGGGTCCTCATGGCTCCCGCGTGGCCCCCTGGCCTGGCCCTGTGCTCAGCCCCCCAACACTACTGGTGCCCAGGCCCTGCAGTGGGTGCCGGCCCGCCCAGCCCTAGCCTGAGGTCCCCGAGGCTGGAGCAGAAGAGGAGAGCCCCAGAGATGAGGATGGTGGCCCCAGGGGCTCTGTCCCCTGTGGGCAGCCCCAACAGGCCGAGTCGGGAGGGGCCAAGGCCCTGAGCCCACCTGGGGGGGGGTGCAGGTCGCACCGCATCCTCCGGAGCTGGGTCATGGAGGCCAGAAGGTGTCTGAGCACCGCCTCGTCCTCCAGGGCCCAGGGCTGGGCCAGAGAGTCCTGGAGGAACTCCCGGAGCCCTTCCAGGGGCAGCTTCAGGAGGCGCTCTGGGCGGTGGGCGAGAGTCAGACCCAGAGGGCCCCGCCCTGGGGCCCCGCTGTGCCCAGGAGCGCCGTGGGCAGTGCGCTGGCCGGGGTGGCCCCTGCCCGCTGCTCCTCTCAGGCAGCCCCGCTGCACCCGCCTGCCCTGCCATCCCCCCGCCCCAGGTCTGGGTGCTGCTCAGAGCACAGGGTCACTGCCCCTGCCCCCCGCCCCTGGCACACCTGGACTCCCAGGGGCTCACTTACTCCTGTGCACCTTGAGGATGGTGTAGGCCATGGCCGTGAGCACCCTCTCCCCATCGAGTACGTAGGCATCCCACAGCTTCAGAGTGAGTGGAAGGGGGTCTAGGGGACAGCGGGGTGGGAGGAGCGGCCTGAGCAGGGCCCCGGGGGGGCTTGGCTGGGGCCAGGCTAGGCCTGCCATCTGCCCCCCGGCTGCCTCCGACGAGGCCCCACAGCCCCCCCGTGCGTGCCCTCCTCCCAGGGAGATCAGGGCTCCCGGCCGCTCCGGGTTCCGACCCCGGCCAGCACCTCCTGCACCCCTGGGGGCACAGACTCTGCCCACACTTGACGACACCACGCCTCGAGAGGACCCCAGGTTGGCCGCCCAATGGGCCTAGGGCCCGTCCACACCCCAGGCTGACCCAGCCTCCCCCGGGGGAGCTGAGGCAGAGACGGCCCGCCCCCCGGAACCTCGTCCAGGACGAGGGCTTCTGGGCTTCTCCAGGACGGGCTGGGCTGCGAGCCTCAGCCTCAGGGCCCCAGGGTCGGGCCTGGCTCGTCTGGAGGGTGGGGCTGAGCTGGGCACTCCCTGGGGGCAGGGGGCAGGTCCGGGACTGGGGGTCCCGGGGGGGCCTCACCCGGCTGAGGAAGCATTGGAGAAACCACTTGGGGGTGTAGATTCCTGTGCACATCTGCTCCTCGTCCTGGTGGAAGGGCAGGAGGTGCTCAGGCCCCACGCCGCGGCACCTGGAGCCAGGTGGACGTGCTCCCCACGGCCCCGCCCAGCCCCGAGGGCGCCCCGGGCCCCAGAGGAGGATTGTGACCCCGACTCTGGGCAGCTCAGAGGGCCGTGCCCCCCACCGCCTGCCCCGGGCCCTGGGGCCGGAGCCTCAGGAGCTCCCACTCGCCATGTGCTTCTTCAGGTCGGGGAGAGCTCTTTCGAGGATGCGCTCATGATGAGCCCGGAACCTGAGGAGCTTCGGGAAGCCCGGGACGAAGAAGCCTGAGAAGGCCCCAGGCCCCCACAATCAGAGGCTCCTCCTGCACCAGGTGGGTGGGGGGTGTCGGGGCAGGGGCCTCCCCCCACGCCCTGACCCCCGTGTGCCCACCACCCTCGGAGCCCTGACTGGACCCGCTCTTCCCAGAGGGCAGGGCTGCCTCCCAGGCCGGGGGCGCGGGGCCTGGGGACCCTCGTCCTCACAGACCCCGCGGGGTGTGGGCTGGGGGCTGAGGACCAGACCCGGCTGACCCAGCACCCTCTCTCCTGCAGGGGCCGCTGTGGGGACAGGCGGGTCCCCAGCCCCGAGGGGCAGCTGGTGCAGGCCACAGGGAGGGTGATGGGCGTGCACGGCCCTCTGTGGGGCTTGGGAGTGAGGCTGGGGGCCCCCGGGAGGGGGAGACGCTGCCCCCTGGGCCCTGTGTGGCCATGGGCTGGCAGGGGGGCCTGGGGGGCAAGCAGGCAGCCGAGCGGGAGGCTGGGGGAGCAGCGGGAGTGTGAGCCCCGCCTGCAGACGGTGGGGCGGGCGGCCGTGGCTCCGGGACCCCAAGGCCACTGGGGAGGTGGGGCCCTTGCCCGTGGGGGGGCGGGCTGGGGGGGTTCCCGCCTGCCCCCCGGTGCAGCAGCAGCCTGCAGGGAGGCCCTCCTGAGCTCCCCTCCCACCCGGTGGCCCGGCGGGCCCCTACCGTGCATGGCGTGCCTGTCGGTCATCAGCTGGGCCAGCGCCCAGAAGGCGTCCTCCTCGGGCAGGAACATGAGGATGGCCGCGATCTCGCTCGTGCCCTGGCAGTAGCCCACCTCCTGCAAGAGCCAGAGCCCCACGAAGGGCGTGCGCCCCGAAGCCCCCTCTGAGCCCTCCCCGTGGGCGTCAGGCTCCCCCGGCTCCATCACAGCCCGGGCTCCCGGATCCCGGAGAGGGCTCCCAGAGGGTGGGGGGCAGGTGAGGGCCACCCGGACCAGCTCGGGCGCCAGCACCCCGGGCCCCGCTACAGAGCCCTGCGGCCGCCGTGCCAGGGCCCCCATCCTCAGACCAGGAGGAGGGGCCTCCGTGAGCTGCAGGGGACCCCCCAGGTCTGGAGACCCACCCTGAGGGCAGGTCGGGAGCCTGACTGTGGCCCCTGGGAGGTCCCACGAGGGGAGCTGGGCCAGGACACCCCACGGGGCCAGGGAGCATGTGAGCTGGGGTCCTCGGGGACCCTTCTGGAATGCCCCATGGAAGGGGGCGGCCTCCTGGGCGCCTGGGCCTCCTGCCCTTCAGGGGAGTGGGAGCCTTCCCCGCCCGGGTTCTCATCAGTAGTCCCGTCTATCAGGGTCCAAATCCGAGTTCTAGGACGGCCGCGGTGCACGCGGGGGCCCTGGGCAGTCCCGGCCCTTGGGCACGCAGGCCCTGCCTCCCCTGGGAGGTCTGCACCCAGCCCCCTGCCCGTCCCGGAGGAGAGAGACCCTCCCCGGCATCTCGGGGCCGTGGAGCTGGGGCCCTAACTGTGAGTCCCACTGGTCACCAGCACTCAGGACAAGGCCGCCCGCGGGGCAGGAGGCGGGGGCAGGGACACTCACGGTGTCATACACGGAGTAGGCAGACAGCACCTGGAACAGGGCTCGCTGCCTAGGAGGGGGGACAGCGGGGGGCTCTGCTCAGTCAGCCCCCGCCCAGTGAGGCCGCTGAGGTGCCGACACCAGCCCCGCGGCCCTCAGGGCCCCTCCGCAGGGGCCAATCTCTGGGGTCAGGTCTGCGCACGGGGACAGGCGGCGACCTCACACATGCAGTGCACCGGGGGTTATGTGCACCCTGGGGTGTCCGATGCCTCCATGCGGCTCCCGCCGTGGGGTGTGCAGCTCCGGGCTCCCCCAGCACCGCCAGCGCCCCCTCCAGCCCTGGAGCAGCACCCCCCTACACGCCCCCTGGGAGCCAGCGCTCCCCCTGTCCCGGTCCTTGCAGTCCCTGATGCCTCTCCTCCCCTGCCCTGGCCTGGCCCTGTGTCCCAGGAACACCAGCCCCATGTGGCCCCTGCCCCGAGCCCACGCAGCCGGGGCATCCGTGGCCCTGAGTGCACCCCCAGGCCTTCCCAAGTGTCCCTGGGCTGGACTCTGTTGGGGGGACCCCGGGCCCGCCCATCCCGGAGCATCTCGGGGCTCCAGGTCTGAGCCACCGTGAGGAGAGCAGGGAACGTCATGCAGGTGTGACCCCGATACAGGCTGCGAACTCCTGGGATCACTATCTGAGCACGGGGGGGTATGGGGTGCAGCCCCTTCAGCACTGCCAGGAGCCGCCCGATGCCCCCTGCACGGCGGCCTGAGTCTGCACCCCGGCTCCGCGGCCCCCAGGCCAGGGCTGCTGGAGGCCGGCTCCCCCTGGGCCGGGGGTCACAGGTCAGCCTAACCCGGCCGTGCTCTAAGGGCCGCAGGGGCCCCACGGGGCAGCAGGTTCCCTGCAGGGAGGAGCACCGAGCTCTCATGGGGAGACGGTCCAAGCGGCCCCCTGGGAAGCCCAGCACACCCCTGCATGGTGGCTCCTCAGCCCTGCCCCTGGTGCCCCTGCAGGTCAGCCCTGGGGTCCCAGGCTCCCACACACCCCACCCGCTGCACACAGAGGTAGCTGCACCCTCTGCTCCACCCACCTGCACCCCCCTGTCGGGGGCTCCCTGCCTTCCCCCCTCCCCGCAGCCTCTGGGGACTCTACGGGACACCTGGGCTTCTGACGGGAGCAGGCCATCCAGAGAACCCCAAGGTGGCCGGGGAGGCTGAGCATGTCCCACAGAGGGCAGCTGCACCGCATCCTTGTGGGGGGGGGCGGGACCGATAGTGTAGGGGTGGGGGGGGGTGTGAGTGTGGGGGATGGTGTGGGGGGATGGCGTGGGGGGGCCTGCGGACACAGGGCACCCCCTTCTCTAAGGTGCACACGGAGACGTCTACAGATAAAGGCGACCCCAGTCTGGGGTTTGCTGTGACCCCTGCCCCTGGGGCCCCGTGTGCTCAGTGCAGAGCCTGCCTGGACCGGGGGCAGTATCTGGGGGTCATCATACTATGTGTGCTCACCAACTGCAAATTGTCTAAAATAAAATGCACAGAATTCAGAAATACATAAAGCACCGAGAGGGGGTGTCACCCTGACCTGTCCGACCCTCATTGGGTCCATGTGTCCCGGTCCAGCCGCAGCTATGCACCCTGGCCCCCAGGTCCCCTTACTGCCCCCCACACTCCCACCCCGGCCCCCTGCTCTTCACGGGGCCCCCCCTCACCCCCTTGGGGTTCAGCTCAGACAGTGACCCCTAGAGGCCCCATCCTGAGACCCCGGGGGTGGGGGCACGGGGGTCATCCCCAGCACCCTACCATGTGGCAGTGTGTTGTTTGCTGTCATCGCTCCCCCCGGCCTCAGAGACCCCGTGTCCCCTGCACGGAAGTCCCCGGGCCTCCCCTGGGCCCCTGAACCCCACTGGCCCAGCAGCCTCACCTGACCCCGTAGCGGTCCCAGAACATGGTGTGACTGCGGAATGTGCGGTTGACGTCCAGGTCGATCTGCATGATGTCCCGGGAGGAGACCAGGGCCGCCTCCTTCATTTCCTGCGGGGAGACCCCGGGAGGAGGAGCCGGCGTCAGGGACACAGACCCTGACCTGTCAGCAGCTGCCGTCCTGGGCAGGGAGCCCAGGGGCCACCATGGGAGTGTGTCCTGCAGGAACCTCCTTCCTTCCCCTGGGAGGCTGGGGACGGCGGGAGTGCCCACCGTGCCGGCGGGGCCTGCGTGAGGGCCTGTGCCCAGCTGTCGTGGGCGGGGAGGGGACTGAGGGTCAGCCCAGGTGGGAGGGGACATGAGGGGTCAGCCCTGAGTGGGGAGGGGACAGGGGGTCAGCCCTGGTGGTGAGGGGACTGAGGGTCCACGGGGAGTGGACGGGCCCCACCTGGTATTTCCCGGCATTCCCGGCCTTAACCTGGTCGACGTTCAGCAATCGCAGCCACACCTGTCCCCGCACCTGGGGCGGACCCCCTTGTAGACCCGGCGCGGTGCGCCGCAGCTGCAGGGAGGAAGGCAGGGCTGGTGAGAGGGGCCCAGGGCGGCCCCTTGGAGCCCAGTGAGCGCGAGGCATCTAGAAGGTTCCGGCTTCAGCTCCAGGCGGACCGCGGCTCCGGGTCTGGGGTGCGTTCCCGGCAGCCCGTGCAGCGCTGGGACGGGGGACTGGGGAGATGCCCGGGGATGTCCTGGGGGATGGGGTACAGACAGCTGGCCCCAGCCCCCCACACGTCCTGCCCGGGGCCCAGGACGGGCTCTCACCTTGGCCTCTTGGGGGCTGGAGCCGGGCAGCTCCTTGTCCCTGGAAGGCAAGAGACGCAGAGCCCTGAGGCCCCGGCCCCATAGCCACCACCACCCCCCGTCTGCACCCAGGGGCCTGGGGAGGGCAGGGCTCCTCAAGGGAGGGCAGGGGCTGCCAGCGGCCTGAGGGCGGGCAGGGGCGGCGTCTGGGGGGTCTGAGAAGGGTGTTTGCTGGTGGTGGGCTGGGCGGGGACCCCTCGGCGCCCCCAGGGGGTGACCTGTCCCCCTCCTGGATGGACCAGCCCGAGAGCTGTCAGTGTGGCTTGGGTGCCCCATGACCGTCCCGCTGAGGTCCCTCCGCCTCCCCAGAGCCTG
The DNA here is from genome assembly GCF_003254725.2 of Canis lupus dingo. Lineage (NCBI taxonomy): Eukaryota > Metazoa > Chordata > Mammalia > Carnivora > Canidae > Canis > Canis lupus. The sequence continues at coordinate 491,966 of NC_064279.1, read as the reverse complement.
ACTGCCCAGCGTCCAGCCGGCTTCCCCCTGCCCCCTGGCATTCCCCCTGCTGTCCCCTGACTCCCTTCTCTGCTGTCCCCTCTGCCACCCTGGCCCATTTCACCTCCTGTCCTGTTGGAGCCCCTGAGCACGACCACCCCTGAGCCATCCCAGCAGCCACTGGGCCGTGAGCAGGGCTGAGGGAGCCCCACCTGGGGTCTCCAGCCTCCATCAAGTTCCCGTGGGGCTGTTGACCCAGCATCCTCGTCCCCTGCGACCTAGGCCACTGGGCTGTCCCCTCCCTCGTTCCCGCCCAGGGCAGCCCCCTCCTCCTCTTCCCTCCTCCTGTCCAAGCTGGTCGGGCCCTCCTTCTGCGGCGCCCCCCCCCCCCGCCCTGGCCTGGTCCCCGGCATCTAGCTGCAGCCCCGCAGAAGCCTTCGGGACTGTGGGGGCCCTGGCTGGGGGGTGTGGGTGAGAGCCCCCTATGGAGAGCACGCCCCGGCCCCAGAGCTCCTCACCCACGGGATCCCCTGCTGAAGGGACTGGACACCCCCCCCCCCGCGCCCCCCCCCCCCCCGATGCAGGAGGCAGACACCTGGGCCTGCCCGAAACAGGCGTGGGGGCCCCTCCTCTGAGTGTCCAGGGGCCTCCCCTGGGCCCAGCTCCCTTCCTGCCCACGTCCCGGGTCGGCCTCCGGGGTCTCTCAGCTGCAGCCCAGCGCAGACATGGCCCTCAGAGGGCTCCAGGGGATGAGGTCCCAACCTGGGGGGGGTCAGCCTCCAGAGAAGTGTTCCTGCAAATGCCACCCTCCCTGAGATGGATGAGGGGTGTCCAGGGGACTCACTGCAGAAAGCCCTGGTGGTTGGTGACCTTCCACAGTAACAGGTCCTGAGGAGACCCTGCTTGGTGTGCCTGCAACAGAGAGGGCTCCGTGGTGGGGACCCATCAGAGCAGGGAAATGGGGACAGGAGGGAGCAGAAGGGCTCCTCCCTCCCCTGAATCCTGAGGGAGCGCCGACCCTCTGAGATTGGCCGGGCACCAGAGGAAGGGCCTGTCTGCCTGGTGGGTGCAGCCTGACAGCCTCACCTGCTTCTATCTATCAGTGACGATCCCCACCTGGGCCTGACCTGACCTGGTGACTCTGGTCCCCACCTGGGCCTCATCTGTACCCAGTGATTGTGGTCCCCACCTGGGCCTCACCTGGACCTGGTGACTCTGGTCTCCACCTGGCTCTCACCTGGACCTGGTGACTGTGGTGCCCCGCCTGGGCCTCACCTGGACCTGGTGACTGTGGGCCCCACCTGGGCCTCACTTGGACCTGGTGACTCTGGTCCCCACCTGGGCCTCATCTGTACCCAGTGATTGTGGTCCCCACCTGGGCCTCACCTGGACCTGGTGACTGTGGTCCCCACCTGGACCTCACCTGGACCCAGTATACTGTGGTTCACAGATGGACCTCACCTGGAACTGGTGACTCTGGTCCCTGCCTGGACCTCACCTGGACCCGGTGACTGTGGTCCCCCACTGGGCTTCACCCGGACCTGGTGACTGTGGTCCCCACCTGGGCCTCAGCTGGACCTGGTGTCTCTGATCCCTACATGGGATCATGGGTCTCACCTGACCTGGTGACTGTGGTCCTCACCTGGGCCTCACCCAGACCTGATGACTGATCCCTACCTCCCACATCCTCAGTTCCCATCCTCGGGCCCTGCAGGCCTTCCACCCTTCAAGGCAGACTGGGGGCCACAGATGTCCCCTGCCCCCCAGGGTTTACAGCAGGGATTGCAGTTAGGAACATTTGAAGGGCTCCTGGGTGGTTCAGTCGGTTCCACGTCAACTCTTGAGTTTGGCTCAAGTCAAGATCTCGAAGTTAAAAAAAAAAAGATCTCGAGGTTGTGGCGTGGAGCCTCGCGTGGGGCTCGGGCTCTGGTGGGTGAGGAGTCGGCTCCAGGTTCCCCCTCTCCCTCCGCCCCCCCCCCCACTGCACCCTCTGTCAAGTAAATCTTCTAAAAATTAACATGAAGACACGTGAGCATCTTGATCCCCTCTGCAGAGGTGCCTTCGTGTGTAATGACCGTGTAAATGCCTTTCACGGACCCACCGGGAGTCCTACCAGAAACCCCTTTTCCTTGATATTTATTGAAGTACACACAATGTGACAGTAGTTTCAGGGCTACAACTAGTGACTTGACAATTGTATGCCTCATTCAGCTCTCCCCACGAGAAGCGGTGTCACCGTCTGTCCCTGTATAAAGTTGTCACAACAGTACTGACTCTATTGCCAGGCTGTACTTTCTAAATTTCTGGGATTTTTTTATTTAGAACCAGACACTTGTAGCTTTTACTGTTGTTCATCCATGTTGCCCACCTGCCCCCCACGGCCCCTCTGGCCATCAGTCAGCACGATCCATCACATTAACCAGAGAAAGGACATGGGGTGGCCCGGGTGGCTCAGCGGTTTAGCGCCCGCCTTTGGCCCAGGGCGTGATCCTGGAGTCCTGGGATCGAGTCCCACATCGAGTTCCCTACATGGAGCCTTCTTCTCCCTCTGCCTGTGTCTCTGCCTCTCTCTCCTTGTCTCTCTGAGTCTCTCAAGATATATAAATAAAATCTTAAAAAAAAAACAAGAAACAAGAGAAAGGACAAAAAGCATACGATCCCCCCAAGAGTTGCAGAAAAATCATTTGACAAAATACAACATCAAAAGCACAGTGGGTTTTGAGGAAATGTCTATCAACAGTGTAAAGGCCGTGTAGGAAGGCCCGCAGCTGATGTCATCTTCAAGGGTGAAAACCTGAAATCATCTCCCCTAAGAGCAGGAACAAGCCAAGGAGGTCCCGTCTCAGCGCTGGAAGTCCTAATGTAGTCAACAGACAGGAAACAGCAAAGGTTCCACACCTGGAAGGGGGACGTCACACTGTCCCTATTTGCTGAAGACGCGGCACTAGAAACAGGAAACCCGAGAGCCTCCACCAAAACCTGTTAGAACTAAGGTGTGAATTCAGGAGCGTTCAGGGACACAGAACGACCCTACAGAGCTCAGTAGCCTCCCTGTGTCCCGACAATGAGACTCAGGAAGGAAATTAAGGATGTGACTCCCTTCTCAGGAGCATCACAGAGAACAAAGTAGTTAGACTGAACCCAGGGAGCGCGAGACTTGTGCGCTGAGACCCTCCAGGCTCTGGGAGGCCATCCTGGGCTCGTGGGGCGGGAGCCTCAGCTTATGAAAATGTCCGCAGTTCCTGAAGCCACCCTCAGTTTCAATGTCACTACTATCAAAATCATGGTGGCAGTTCTTAGAAATAGAAAAAAAAAAATACCCTAACATCCGTCCCACGGATGACCCCGGACAGCAAGTCAGTATTGGAGAAGCATGACAGAGTGGGACGCAGCACTTTCCTATTTCAAACAATGTCACAGAGACACAGGATAAAGCAGTGTGGTTCTCGGGCCCCCAGCTGGCTCCATCGGTTAAGCATCCGACTCCTGACCTCACCTCCGGTCCTGATCTCGGGGTCGTGAGTTCTAGCCCTGGGCTGGGCCATGGAAGAGGCCTGATGCCTACTTAAACAAACCAGACCCATGGGGGGTGGTTCTGGCATCAGCTGAAGGAGCAGAACAGAGAGCCCGGAAGGACATGTGCTCTGATACAAGGGATTTTTTTTTTTTTTTAAGTTAATTTAACTCAAACCCAATTAGTTAGGTTTACAGTGTAGTGTATTATACTTTCAGAGGTGGAATTCAGGGATTCACCAGTTGGAGAGAACAGCAGTGCTCATGACATCACGTGCCCTCCTTCAGGCCCATCCCCCGTTACCCCGCCCCCCTCCCCTCCCCTCCAGCGACCCGCAGTGTGTTTCCTCGGATTAAGAGTCTCTTTTTCCTCCGTCTCTGTTTCCATCTTTCCTTCCCTTCACAGATGTTCATCTGCTTTGCTCCTTTAATTCCACCTGTGAATGACGTCACACGGTCATTTTCTTTCCCGAGTGACTTATTTCACTTAACACGATCCCTCTAGTTCTGTCCGCGTCACTGCAAACGGCGAGATGTCCTTCCCGACAGCTGAGTGACACCGACCTCTCTCTCTCTCACCACCACACGTCTCTGTCCTCTTTATCCATCCTCTGCCCGAGGGCACCGAGGCTCCGCCCGCAGTGTGGCTGCCGTGGACATCCGGGGCAGGTGCCCGGCGTCTCCCCGCGTCTCCATCTCCCGGGAGCTCCGGGCCGCGCACCTGCCGGTCCGGGGCGGCTCCAGCGGGCACTCCCCGAGCAGCCTCCGCGCTGTCTCCAGGGCGGCCGCACAGGCCCGCGGCCCCGCCCGCAGCGCAGGAGGGTGCAGGGGGTTTTGCGGGACGTGGCGAAAGTTTGGTCCACATTCCACGTCGTCCCTGGGCTCCAGGTCCCCGTCCGCCAGTGTCCTGGGAAACCCGGGGTTGGGCTCCGCGTCGGGGAGACGTTTCCGCCGCTCACAGGCCTGGGCTGGAGCCTGGACGGAGGCGGGGGCGGCCCTGGGCGCGGGGACACCGCCTCCCGCTCGGCCTCCTGCGGCGCCTGCGCGTCCCGCAGGGGGCGCCCGAGCCCAGGCCCCGCCGGGGGCGCGTGCGCAGTAGCCTCGTCCGCCTGCTGACGGGAGCCCGCCTGCGCTGGGGAGGCTCGGGGAGGCCGCGGGGCCGCGTCCACGCTGACAGGGCCCGGCTCCTCAGGACCCGCGGGGAGGCTTCAGGAAGATATGGGGCCGCGTTTTAGGATTAAGGGTAGAGGTAAGGGGTTAGGGGTTTACTTTTAAGGTAAGGGGTTTGGTTTAGGGTTAGGGAGTGGGGTTAGGGGGTGGGGTAGGGTTAGGGTGGGAGCCAGGGTTAGGTGTGGATTAGGGGCTAGCGGTTCGTGTTTGGGTGTCCGTTAGTGACAGGTCTCGTGTTAGGGTAGGGGAAGGTCAGGGTTAGGGTTAGGGTTGGGGTGACTGTTTACGGGTAGAGTTGGACCTGGTCATGTGCCTGGCCGGGGGACTCCCAGGATCTTCGGGTTAAAGTGTTTCGTTTAGGTTTTGGGTGAGGGAATGTGCCCGGCCTCCCGTCGTAGGGCAGATCTATTTTTAACTCTTTGAGGAACCTCCACACAGTTTTTCAGAGTGGTTTTAATATTTATTCATGGAAGACACAGAGGCAGAGAAGAAGCAGGCTGCATGAAGGGAGGCTGATGTGGGACTCGATCCCAGGACTCCAGGATCATCCCCTGGGCCGAACGCAGGCGCTAAACTGCCGAGCCACCCAGGGATACCCTCTTCCGTTTTTCAGAATATTTTCTATGCATGTGACAGGAATGCCTTGGTGTGATCCTTGGTTCCTCTCTTCTCTATATTTTATTCAGGTAAAACTTATTAAATCATAGTGCGGAAACTACACTTAAAATTATTGTACATGTTCTTTCGGTTACTTAGATATTAATGTCTCACACTATGATGATGAATTTGATATTCACTGTGAGTCTGGTAGTGTTTACTTTAAAATTTTTGAAGCTCTCTTTTTAGGTACATACAAATTAGAATGCTATCTCTCTGAAGAGGGACACTATATCATACTTAAAGGGTCTACCCAACAAAAGGACCTAAACATCATGAATAGTTATGCCCCTAATGTGGGAGCTGCCAAGTATATCAATCAATTAATGACCAAAGTAAAGACATACTTAGATAATAAATACACTAATAGTTGAAGAATTCCACACAGCAATTTCTGCTAATGAACAATCTTCTAAACACTACATCTCTAAAGAGACAAGAGCTTGAAATGATCCACTGGTCCAGATGGATTTCAGAGGCAGAGGGAGAAGCAGGCTCCATGCAGGGGGCCTGACATGAGACTCAGTCCCTGGTCTCCTGGATCTCACACTGGGCTGAAGGCGGTGGTAAACCACTGAGCCACCAGGGCTGCTCACACCTTTATTTTTGAAGCATGTGTTTGCTTAGTGCAGACTTCCATGTTAGAAATAACTCAGCAATTTGAATAGACCATTTCACATTTCATTTTAAAAGTCTGTTACCAATCTTCTTGGTAACTTTACTAAAGATAATGTGTTTTACTATCTCTGGCTGCTCTCAAATTTTTTTACTTTGATTTTTATCTATTTTACTGTGATGTGCTTAGGTATCTCTTGTTTTATCCTGCTTAGTGTGTGTAGGCCTCCTAACATCTTGAATTGTTGACTTTCACAAGTTTTAGAAAATTCTTAGCCTGTATATCTTCCTAGAAACCATTTGTTCCATTATCTGTCCTTTTTCTTTTGAAAGTTCATGTAGAAGTATGTTAGGTTTTCTCAGAGTAGTCCTTTTTCCGGTTCTTCTGTTCTGTTGTGTATTTTCTGTTACTTTCTCTTTCATAGTTTATTCTGGATTTTTTTCCAGACTTCTAAGTCTCATTCTTTTTTTTAGTTGGATCCAGTTTGTTATGAAACCCATCCAAGGAATCTGGGACGATGAACTGAGCCACCGTTGGGCACTTAACCAACCAAACTACCCAGGTGACCCAATTTTTTGCTTTAAATTACTGTCTGGTTCAGTTTTAACTCCTCTTTATCATCTCTTTAACTCCTGAAGATTTTTGTTTAATTGATAATCCAAGTCTGAATAACCCAGTACTCTATCGTTTAAGTTGATACCAAGTGTCCTTTATTTAATGAGGGTATTTAATCGGTATGCCATTAACTTTTAGCTGCTGTGAAATTTTATGTAATGTCTAAAGATTACACTAATATGTACATGTCCATGGAACTGAGTATATTTATCTGATGTGAATTTTCTTCTTTCTAGGACAATTTCCTCATGGGTAGTAAACCCAAAAGAGACAAAACACAAGCTACCAACTGGTGGTGATTCTGTACGTAGGATAAGCACCATTGCTTCAGCCATTGTAGATGCATCAGTGAGTACTGATCCTTCCCAACTTGCTACCATGATCAAGGCGCTTTCAAATAAAACCAGAGAGACTTTTCAGGAGGACAATGAACAGAAGGACTATTCCACGGAGTCTCATTTCTTCCCTAGTGATATAGAAAAAAGTAGTAGCTCCAGCATGTTTGATATGGAGAAATACCTTACCAGAACAGAAGTTAGTAGATATGAATGTGGACTGGAAAACTTTTCAAGAGCCAGTAGTATGTCTGATATTTGGGATTTATCTTTGCAAAAGAACAGACTACACAAGACATCCATACAGTGGACTTGGGTACTACTAATAAAACCCGGTTCTGAAAGGAACTGGAAGAATATATAGTATTTACTTTTTATGGTGAAAATGGAAAGAGTGAGAATCAGGAATCATTTAGAACAAACTTTCCACGTTCAGTTATTACAAATACAAAAGAGAGTGAACATATGGTAGTTGACATGAAGCCCTATCCTATTGACAGCAAATTACCAAATATTGGTAACCGTGTAACAGCCCATCGGTATCCACTCCAAAATCTGATAGTGATTCATTAGTAAGGAATCCCGGCCTAGCAACTGTTTGGCTGTCAGAAAAGTGTGAAGAAATACCAAATAATGAAGAAAATCAGAGGGAAAATGAATGTGCTAGTGAAGCAAGCAACAGTGAAAAACTTGTGACTTTTGTTGGAAAACATTGCATAGTTGCACCTAAGAATGTTGATAACTGTTGAAGTAATTGTTTACGTTCACAGAATTATAAGTGATTGTGTTGTTGTTCTCATTGGAAAATAACACTTTTATGATAGGTTTGCAAAAATCCCTCTCCTGAAGATGGTGGACATGGCTCAAAGGATGACCAAGATAGCTTCAGACCTTCCTCTTTTCCACTGAATCATTCTTCTAGCGAAATTTCTGGAACAAGTTTATGAGGGTAGGTACTTACCTTTTATTTTCTTTAATAAAAATATGTGTTCAGTATAAGAAAATTGGAAAAAGCGTAGAGAAGAAAAATATCACTTATAGGTTCATTTCTCAATGGTAACCATTGCAAATATTTTTTGAATTTGTTTCAAGCATTTTTCTCTGCAAATTTTTATAGTTTCTTGTTTTCACTTATTATAATGATTCTTTGTATTTAAGAGAAAAGTAATAATGTTACAGTCTACATCGTAAATCAGTCATGGATTATTTGATGCCCCTGGTGGGTAGGGGTTGATACTATATTTTACTACGTTTTGCCATTTTATTTTATTTATTGTGTGTTTTGCCATTTGAGATGAACAACTTTGCCTATAAAATTTTTTAAATGTTTTGTCTGACTTCCTAAGGCTAGATACCTAGAGGTGAAACTATTAACACATTATTTTATTTATTTATTTATTTATTTATTTATTTATTTATTTATTTATTTATTTATAAATTAATTTTTTATTGGTGTTCAATTTACCAACATACAGAATAACACCCAGTGCTCATCCCATCAAGTGCCCCCCTCAGTGCCCGTCACCCTATCCCCCCCACCCCCTGCCCTCCTCGCCATCCACCACGCCTAGTTCGTTTCCCAGAGTTAGGAGTCTTTATGTTCTGTTTCCCTTTCTGGTATTTCCCACACATTTCTTCTCCCTTCCCTTATATTCCCTTTCACTATTGTTTATATTCCCCAAATGAATGAGAACATACATTGCTTGTCCTTCTCCGACTGACTTACTTCATTCAGCATAATACCCTCCAGTTCCATCCACATTGAAGCAAATGGTGGGTATTTGTCGTTTCTAATGTCTGAGTAATATTCCATTGTATACATAAACCACATCTTCTTGATCCATTCATCTTTCGATGGACACTGAGGCTCCTTCCACAGTTTGGCTATTGTGGCCATTGCTGCTATAAATATCGGGGTGCAGTTGTCCCGGCGTTTCATTCCATCTGAATCTTTGGGGTAAATCCCCAACAGTGCAATTGCTGGGTCATAGGGCAAGTTTATTTTTAACTCTTTGAGGAACCTCCACACAGTTTTCCAGAGTGGCTGCACCAGTTCACATTCCCACCAACAGTGTAAGAGGGTTCCCTTTTCTCCGCATCCTCTCCAACATTTGTGGTTTCCTGCCTTGTTAATTTTCCCCATTCTCACTGGTGTGAGGTGGGATCTCATTGTGGTTTTGATTTGTATTTCCCTGATGGCAAGTGATGCAGAGCATTTTCTCATGTGCATGTTGGCCATGTCTATGTTTTCCTCTGTGAGATTTCTGTTCATGTCTTTTGCCCATTTCATGATTGGATTGTTTGTTTCTTTGGTGTTGAGTTTAAGAAGTTCTCTATAGATCTTGGAAACTAGCCCTTTATCTGATACATCATTTGCAAATATCTCCTCCCATTCTGTAGGTTGTCTTTTAGTTTTGTTGACTGTATCCTTTGCTGTGCAAAAGCTTATTATCTTGATGAAGTCCCAATAGTTCATTTTTGCTTTTGTTTCTTTTGCCTTCGTGGATGTATCTTGCAAGAAGTTACTGTGGCCAAGTTCAAAAAGGGTGTTGCCTGTGTTCTCCTCTAGGATTTTGATGGAATCCTGTCTCACATTTAGATCTTTCATCCATTTTGAGTTTATCTTTGTGTCTGGTGAACGAGAGTGGTCTAGTTTCATTCTTCTGCATGTGGATGTGCAGTTTTCCCAGAACCATCTATTGAAGAGACTGTCTTTCTTCCAATGGATAGTCTTTCCTCCTTTATCGAATATTAGTTGGCGATAAAGTTCAGGGTGCACTTCTGGGTTCTCTATTCTGTTCCATTGATCTATGTGTCTGTTTTTGTGCCAGTACCACACTGTCTTGATGACCACAGCTTTGTAGTACAACCTGAAATCTGGCATTGTGATGCCCCCAGCTATGGTTTTCTTTTTTAAAATTCCCCTGGCTATTCGGGGTCTTTTCTGATTCCACACAAATCTTAAAATAATTTGTTCTAACTCTCTGAAGAAAGTCCATGATATTTTGATAGGGATTGCATTAAATGTGTAAATTGCCCTGGGTAACATTGACATTTTCACAATATTAATTCTGCCAATCCATGCGCATGGAATATTTTTCCATCTCTTTGTGTCTTCCTCAATTTCTTTCAGAAGTGTTCTATAGTTTTGAGGGTATAGATCCTTTACCTCTTTGGTTAGGTTTATTCCTAGGTATCTTATGCTTTTGGGTGCAATTGTAAATGGGATTGACTCCTTAATTTCTCTTTCTTCAGTCTCATTGTTAGTGTATAGAAATGCCATTGATTTCTAGGCATTGATTTTGTATCCTGCCACGCTACCAAATTGCTGTATGAGTTCTAGCAATCTTGGGGTGGAGGCTTTTGGGTTTTCTATGTAGAGTATCATGTCATTGGCGAAGAGGGAGAGTTTGACTTCTTCTTTGCCAATTTGAATGCCTTTAATGTCTATTTGTTGTCTGATTGCTGAGGCTAGGACTTCCAGTACTATGTTGAATAGCAGTGGTGAGAGTGGACATCCCTTTCTTGTTCCTGATCTTAGGCGAACAGCTCCCAGTGCTTCCCCATTGAGAATGATATTTGCTGTGGGCTTTTCGTAGATGGCTTTTAAGATGTTGAGGAATGTTCCCTCTATCCCTACACTCTGAAGAGTTTTGATCAGGAATGGAGGCTGTATGTTGTCAAATGCTTTCTCTGCATCTAATGAGAGGATCATACGGTTCTTGGTTTTTCTCTTGCTGATATGATGAATCACATTGATTGTTTTACAAGTGTTGAACCAGCCTTGTGTCCCAGGGATAAATCCTACTTGGTCATGGTGAATAATTTTCTTAATGTGCTGTTGGATCCTATTGGCTAGTATCTTGTTGAGAATTTTTGCATCCATGTTCATCAGGGATATTGGTCTCTAATTCTCCTTTTTGGTGGGGTCTTTGTCTGGTTTTGGAATTAAGGTGATGCTGGCCTCATAGAACAATGTTAGAACTACTCCATCTCTTTCTATCCTTCCAAACAGCTTTAGTAGAATAAGTATGATTTCTTCTTTAAACGTTTGATAGAATTCCCCTGGGAAGCCATCTGGCCCTGGACTCTTGTTCTTGGGAGGTTTTGGATGACTGCTTCAATTTCCTCCCTGGTTATTGGCCTCTTCAGGTTTTCTATTTCTTCCTGTTCCAGTTTTGGTAGTTTGTGGCTTTCCAGGAATGCGTCCATTTCTTCTAGATTGCCTAATTTATTGGCATAGAGGTGTTCATAATATGTTTTTAAAATCGTTTGTATTTCCTTGGTGTTGGTAGTGATCTCTCCTTTCTCATTCATGATTTTATTAATTTGAGTCTCCTCTCTCTTCTTTTTAATAAGGTTGGCTAGTGGTTTATCTATCTTATTAATTCTTTCAAAGAACCAACTCCTGGTTCTGTTGATCTGTTCCACAGTTCTTCTGGTCTCGATTTTGTTGAGTTCTGCTCGAATCTTAATTACCTCTCTTCTTCTGCTGGGTGTAGGATCTATCTGCTGTTTTTTCTCTAGCTCCTTTATGTGTAAGGTTAGCTTTTGTATTTGAGTTCTTTCCAGTTTTTGAATGGATGCTTCTATTGCGATGCATTTCCCCCTTAGGACTGCTTTTGCTGCATCCCAAAGATTTTGAACGGTTGTATCTTCATTCTCATTAGTTTCCATGCATCTTTTTAATTCTTCCTTAATTTCCTGGTTGACCCTTTCATCTTTTAGTAGGATGGTCCTTAACCTCCACGTGTTTGAGGTCCTTCCAAACTTCTTGTTGTGATTTAGATCTAATTTCAAGGCATTATGGTCTGAGAATATGCAGGGGACGATCCCAGTCTTTCGGTATCGGTTCAGACCCGATTTGTGACCCAGTATGTGGTCTATTCTGGAGAAAGTTCCATGTGCACTTGAGAAGAATGTGTATTCGGTTGAGTTTGGATGTAAAGTTCTGTCGATATCTGTGAAATCCATCTGGTCCAGTGTATCATTTAAAGCTCTCATTTCTTTGGAGATGTTGTGCTTAGAAGACCTACTAAGGGTAGGTAGAAAGAGCTAGATTGAAGTCACCAAGTATAAGTGTATTATTATCTAAGTATTTCTTCACTTTTGTTATTAATTGATTTAAATATTTGGTAGCTCCCACATTCGGGGCATATATATTGAGGATTGTTAAGTCCTCTTGTTGGATAGATCCTTTAAGTATGATATAGTGTCCCTCTTCATCTCTCACTACAGTCTTCAGGGTAAATTTTAGTTTATCTGATATAAGGATGGCTACCCCTGCTTTCTTTTGAGGACCCTTTGAATGGTAAGTAGTTCTCCAACATTTTATTTTCAGGTTGTAGGTTTAGTCCTTCTGTCTAAAGTGGGTCTCTTGTAGACAGCAAATAGATGGGTCCTGCTTTTTTATCCAGTCTGAAACCCTGCACCTTTTGATGGGGTCATTAAGCCCGTTCACGTTCAGAGTTACTATCGAAAGATATGAGTTTAGTGTTATCATGGTATCTATTCAGTCCTTGTTTTTGTAGATTGTTCCACTGAACTTCTTCTTAAAGGGGAATTTTAAGAGTCCCCCTTAAAATTTCTTGCAGAGCTGGTTTGGAGGTCACATATTCTTTCAGTTTCTGCCTGTCTTGGAAGCTCTTTATCTCTCCTTCCATTTTGAATGAGAGCCTTGCTGGATAAAGTATTCTTGGTTGCATGTTCTTCTCATTTAGGACCCTGAATATATCCTGCCAGCCCTTTCTGGCCTGCCAGGTCTCTGTGGAGAGGTCTGCTGTTACCCTAATACTCCTCCCCATAAAAGTCAGGAATTTCTTGTCTGTTGCTGCTTTAAGGATCTTCTCTTTATCTTTGGAATTTGCAAGCTTAACTATTAGATGTCAGGGTGTTGAATGGTTTTTCTTGATTTTAGGGGGTGGATCTCTCTATTTCCTGGATCTGAATGCCTCTTTCCCTTCCCAGATTAGGAAAGTTTTTGGCTATGATTTGTTCAAATACATATTCTGGCCCTCTGGCCCTTTCAGCGCCCTTGGGAACCCCAATTAAACGTAGGTTTTTCTTCCTCAGGCTGTCGTTTATTTCCCTTAAATTGTCTTCATGGTCTTTTAATTGTTTGTCTCTCTTTTTTCCTCAGTTTCCCTCTTTTCCATCAACTTGTCTTCTATGTCACTCACTCGTTCTTCCACAGATTAAATAAATTTTGATGGTTATTCTTAAAAAAACAAAAGAAAGAATTCTTGGCTGCATACTTTTCCCATTCAGCATATTGAATATTTCCTTCCACTTACTTCTGGCTTGCCAAGTTTGTGGACAGATGCTGCAACCTGATTCATCCTCCCTTGTAGGTTAAGGACTACCCCCCACCCCGAAGCCCCACCTCCGCTGCTTTCAGGATTCTTTTCTTGTCTGTGTATTTTGTGACTTTGACTCTGATGTGCTTGGGTGATGGTCAGCTTCTGTTGAATTTATTGGGAGTTCTCTGTGCTCTCGATTTCAGTGTCTGTGTCCTTCCTCGGGTTAGAGAAGTTTACATAATTTGTTCAAATAAAACTTCTGCCCCCTTACTCTCTCTTCATCTTCTGAGTCTCCTATGATATGAATGTTATTGTTTTAATAAGTGGCTCAGTTCCCTCGGTCTGCCTCTGTAGTCCATAACCTTTCTTGTCTTTAAGGCTTCCACTTGGGACTGCATCTCAGTTATAGCATTTTTAACGTTGGCCTGACTAGATTTTAGTTCTTTTATTTTTACAGTAAGGGATTCTCTAGCTTTCTTCTGTGCTCTTTTTCCAGCCCAGCTGCTATCTTTAAACTGTAGTTAGACATCATATATGTGTATTGATGAACTTCCTGGCTGTGAGTACTACCTCATGTTATTTTATGGAGGTGAATTTCTCCATCTCATTATTTTTTCCAGAAAAGAAAGAAGGAAGAAAAAGAAAAACCAAGAAAAACAATAACTGCCTTCCCAGAAAAACACCAGATTCTGTGTTTATTTTGGCCTGCTTGTTAAAAGATTCTAAATCCCAAAATAAGAAACACAATTAAAGTACCATGAAAGTAAACAAAAATAAGAAATATATAAGGTACATACATAAAAATTAAAAGAAAGCAATTAATAAAAAAGAATCAAAGAAAATAAATGAAAATAAAGCACAAAGTACAAAGGAAGCTAGACTCTACTTTCCCGGCAGAGCTGAAGCTCTGCAGCCTCTGTGGTCCGACCACTTGGTGGCAGCGAGTGGTGTGTGCGGGGTCCGGGGACGGGCCCGTGGCGCTGATTGTCAGGTGCACATCTGCCTGGGAGATGCACCTGCGGGGTCAGAGGCGGGGTGGGCGTCAGCACCTCTGGCCTCCAGCGGGCAGCGCTGTGCTGCTCCCTGAGACTTGGCGGGATGTGGGTGGGGACGCTGGGTCCTCTGGCTCTGGGGCTGAGCATCCCGCCCCCCAGTCTGCAGGGGCCTTCACAGAAGAGCCCCCAAGCCCCGGGTTCTCCGCCACTTCTCTCAGAACCCTGCGTTCACTCTGCCTGCGTCCGAGCTTCTTTTGGTTTTGTTTTTTTATCTCAGACTGTTGTGCCCAAGATTGCGAATCTGAGAAACCACCGAGAAGCCGACACCGATGCAAACACACGACGGTTATTTACAAGCTGGAGCTTGCGTCCAAGTACACCTGACACAGCGGAGCAGGGACTTGGACCCCAAGGTGGGTTCTAGCTGAGTTTTATGGGCTGGTCTAGGGGACCTCCAGAAGTGGGGGGAGGAATTTCTCAAGTTCTGTTTACATTCTGATATGGGGCTTTCAAGGGCATTGAGCTCTGTTCTCATTCTAATATGGGGCTTTCTGGGACCTTAAGCTGTAAGCTGTTTTTTTCTTTTTTTCCTGTAACTGAAATAATGTAAAATTTAGCTCTTATTCACAGGGGCCTGGGATGGCAGTACTTGTGCTAACACTGAACTTAAAGTGGAACAGCCTTAATTTTCTCAGCCTCCACACAGACAAGTGACTGAAGTTTAAAACTCCAAATTTTAGGGGCTGCCCTTGTGGAGACCTTGCCCGGGAGGGTGTCCTCCCACACCTGGCCTTTGCTGGCCTGTCCCAGGAACGCGGCTCCATGACTGCACAGGGGTTTGCAGTTTGTGGCCACACAGGGCAGACAGCTGGCCCGAGTCCCGCTGCTCTCAGCCGGGTTCCTGCTCCTGTGCCTGGGAACAGTAGGCGCCACCATCCTTGGGACCCCTGGGATCCTGATCCCACCCTGTCGCTCCAGGGACTGCCCCCCACTTCTCCACCTGAACACCTTAAGGCTGGTGTGTCCCCCACTCTAGCAGACTGCTGAAAGTTCAGATTTTGTGCTCTGCTGCTTATAATATTGTGTGTAGACCCGTCAGCTGGCTCCCTGCCCTTGTGGGATCTGGGGCTGTGTCTCCCCAAGATCAACTGATTGATTTTTTTAATATTTTATTTTTCTGTAATCTCTACACCCAACATGGGGCTTGAACTTGCTACCCCAAGAACAAGAGTCCCATGTTCTTATGAACCACACCGTTCCGGTCAGGCTCCCTTTGATTGATTGATACATGTTAATTGAAGCAAGGGTGTTGCATGTCTCAGGGCAGAAACTGAGCCCATGCTTTGAGGTGTGGTGGAGTCATTTGGACCTTGATCAATGTTAAAGAAACCATAGCTTCCCCGGGAGCCCAGGGAGCAGGGCCCAGACACATGAAAAGTTGATAATTTCCTTTACTGTAGTAGTTATTTTACTGACTATTTATTTAAAGTGCTATTCAATGGTAAATGTCAATCTAGGATTGGGATACAGTGAGAACGTTCTAGGATTCGGAGGTAACTAAAGCTCCCCGTCAAGGACTCAATGTTCCAGTTCGATGCAGAGATAGGCAAGGAAGCAAAGAGTTATGAAACATGGCACTGGGGTGCCTGGCTGGCCTGGTTGGGGGATCTTGATCTCTGGGTTGTGAGTTTAAACTCCATGTTGGGTATAGAGAGGACATAAAACTACAATATTTAACAAATAATAAATGGATGAACAAATAAAGCATGACATCAAAGTAAGTGCTTGCTTATGTCTCACCTGGGACCTATTCTTGATCTCCCCGCTTGCACTACTTGGCCCAGATGACGTCCTCCACAAGGGACAGTCCCGCCCGAGTGGAAGTGGGCGTCTTTCATTGTAAGACCTGTGGTTCCCCTCGTTCTGCAGGGAGAGAAGGGCCGTGAAGGCATGAATTCAGGGGATTAGCATACACCTAGGCAATGATCATTCCCGAACCCGGTAGCCAGAGCTCGGCCTCCTTTTAGGATCCGATGTCATAACGAAGCCTCTTTGGTCATTGGCTTGGATGCAGGGTGGAGGCTAAACTAGAATTAGGAAGAACAAAAGAGGAGGAAAACCAGAAGCTGAAAGAGAGGAGGACAGATTTCACCATCCGTAGCCTTCACAGGGACCTGGTGTCCTTTCCTAGGAGGGGCCCCCCCCTCCGTAGGATGCTTCCCGCCCCTCTGCGCTCCTTGTTGGAACCCAGCAGGCACATCTCCGTGCCTCCAGCACCTCTGCAGTCGTGGTTTATAGCGTCTTCCATGTATCCTATTGGGGACCACAGCGTTGTGTATGTAACCATCCAGCTGCTGTTTGACAACATTGGGGGGATTCTGACTTTTGTTGGTTTTGGGGTGTGTGTGTGTTTATCACATGCAGCTATCACGTGCAGCTATCGGATCCTCTGGCTGGGTCACCCAAGCGCTGAAATGGTTGGCACAACATCATTTCTGGTGCTGGCGCTGGGCAGCTAGCTGGGCTCTCCTGGCCAACCCGGGGCTCGCTCGTGCAGTGACTTTCCACTGGAGGGTCAGCGGAGCTGGAAGTTCCGGCTCAGCCACATTCCCATGTCCGGCAGTGGGTCCCGCTGAGCGCCAGCTGCTTCTCTTCTCCCCGATGCCTCTCCAGCAGGGAGCCAGACCTCGGGGCCGCCCTGGGGGGAGCTCCTGAGGAGCCGGCTGCCCATGGCCAGGAGCCCTGGGGCTGCCTGTGTGTGGGAGTCGGGGTGGGGTCGGGGCTGGAGTTCCTCGGTCTCCTGTGCTGCCTGGCCTTCTGGCCGAGCCCCATGCTCACCCAGCCCCTACTCACTAGGGCGAGGAGGGTGCCCTCCACAGGCTGGTGTGAGAGATCCAGCACCACAAGTTGTGCATGCTGAGTCCACCTGGTGAGGGTGGCCCAGGTGCGTGAGCTGCAAGTGTGGGACCCAGGAAATTTAACAAAAATCCCCTACCCCTGGACAAGCAGAGCAGGACTGATTCCATTTTGTGCTACACCTGCCACCTCCCCTATGACCCCCACATGTCATGCTTATGGCTTAAGTCAGGCCGCTGGGCACACCCTAATTGGAAATCGGCTCATAGCAATGTAACCCTGCTTTGTGCCCGCCAAAACTGCGACCGATTCTGACCAAAGTAATAGGCCAGCTCAAGGGGGTACTATAGGGTAAGATGTAATTCAATCGGCCACCTGCGTGTGGACCGACAGAATGTGCAATGTTCTGCGTATCCCATGGGCCACTGGCCCCTATAAAGCTGCTACGCCTCTTAGTCTCGGGGTCCAAGTCCCTGCTCCCCTGTGTCGGGTGCACGTGGACCCAAGCCCGAGCTTGTAAATAAACCCTTGTGTGTTTGCATCGGTGTCGGATCCTCGGTGGTTTCTCGGATTCGCAATCTTGGGCACAACACAAGGGCCTGGTGTCCTGACATCCCTTCCAGGGCCACGCTGACCACCCCACAGGCCCTCTGTGCCCGAGGCACACAGGCACGGAGATGCAGGGAAGGGAGGAAGTGCCGCAGAACCGGCCAGCCCAGGCCCCCTGGACAGAGGGAGCACAGACCTCCCAGGTCGCTTTGCACAGACCCTGGTGACCTGTGGCTCTCTGGCTGTCACTCTGTCCCAGCCCCTCCTGGCCCGCGGGGCACAGGCTGAGTCACAGTAAGAGTCTGTGGGCTCCTGACCCTGGCGTCTGGCTGCCCCTGGAAGACACGTGGGGACGACAGCTGTGTGTGCCTGGCGGCGCCCCTGCAGGGGCTGGTTGGGGCCTGGGTGGTGCCCCCTCCTGCTCTCTGGGGGTCTCTCCACGCCCCATGCACAGAGTTCTGGGAGACACAGAAACCGGCTGGCTGTGCACTTTCGCACCACAACAATTTATTGACTTTCTACATTAACAGGCTCAGAGCCGAGGGTGCGCGCCTTCCCCTGGGGAGAGAGACCTTTCTGTTCTTTAGGGGAGAGCAAGAATTACACGGGGTTAGGGTTTGGGTTAGGGTTCGGGTTAGGGTAGGGTTCGGGTTAGGGTTCGGGTTAGGGTTAGGATTCGGGTTGGGTTAGGGTTAGGGGTTAGGGTTAGGGGTTAGGGTTAGGGGCTTAGGGGTTAGGAGTTAGGGTTAGGGTTGGGTTTAGGGTTAGGGTTTAGGGTTAGGGGTTAGGGTTAGGGGTTAGGGTTAGAGGGTTAGGGGTTAGAGGGTTAGGGGTTAGGGTTAGGGTTTTAGGGTTAGGGTTTTAGGGTTAGGGGTTAGGGTTAGGTTTAGGGGTTAGGGTTAGTGTTAGGGGTTAGGGTTAGGGTTAGGGGTTAAGGTTAGGTTTAGGGTTAGGGTTAGGGTTAAGGGTTAGGGTTAGGGTTAGGGGTTAGGGTTAGGGGTTAGGGTTAGGGGGTTAGGGTTATTGTTAGGGAGTTAGGGTTAGGGTTAGGGTTTACGGTTAGGGTTAGGGTTACGGTTAGGGTTAGGGATAGGGTTAGGGGTTAGGTTTAGTGTTAGGGTTAGGGGTTAGGGTTAGGGGGTTAGGGTTAGGTTTAGGGTTAGGGAGTTAGGGTTAGGTTTAGGGGTTAGGGTTAGGGGTTACGGTTAGTGGTAGGGGTTAGGGTTACGGTTAGGGTTAAGGTTAGGGATAGGGTTTGGTTAGGGTTAGGGTTAGGGGTTAGGTTTAGTGTTAGGGTTAGGGTTAGGGGTTAGGGCTAGGGGTTAGGGTTAGGGCTAGGGTTAGGGCTGGGGCTAGGGTTAGGGGTTAGGGTTAGGGTTAGGGTTAGGGTTAGGGTTAGGGTTAGGGTTAGGGGTGTCCTCTCGTTTCACCACATTGTATCCTCGGGATAAATACCCAATAGTTCAATTGCTGGTTCATAGATTTTTTTTTTATCTTCCTGAGGAAAATCCACTCTGTTTTCCAGAGTGTTGCACCTGCTTGCATTCCCATCAAAAGTGCAAAACTGGTCCCCTTTCTCCACATCTTCACCAACATTAGTTTACTGTCTTGTGAATGATATCTTTCTCAGCGTGTAGAGCTGGAATGTCATTGTTCTTTAGGTGTGTATGTACCTGATGTCAAGGGTTCTGGAGCATTTTGTCATGTGCTTGTCAGTCAACAGTGTCTTTTTAGGTGAAATGTCTGTTTATGTCTTCTGCCTATTTCCAGCCTTCCTGGATAAAGGTGTTTGGCTGCATTTTTTCTCATTTAGTACTTGAATATAACAGGCCAGCTCTTTCTGGCAGGCCAGATCCCATTGAACACGTCTTCTTTTATTTTTTTATTTTTTTAAAGATTTATTTATCTATTTATTTATGATAAACACACAGAGAGAGAGAGGCAGAGACACAGGAGGAGGGAGAAGCAGGCTCCACACTGGGAGCCCAATGCGGGACCCGATCCCAGGACTCCAGGGTCGTGCCCTGGGCCAAAGGCAGGCACCAAACCACTGAGCGATCCAGGGATCCCTGAACATGTCTTCTTTTAATCGACATATCTCTCCATAGAAGTTCATAATCTCCATCTTCTGGAGACGATGTCTCCATCTTCTTTTAGGACTTTCTATTGATCAATGAAATTTCAAGCTCCAATTTTATATGTCCAGGTGTTGATCACCTTTGTGTGATTTTGGGGGGGGATTCCTCTCTGTCTATTGAATACAAATGCCTGTTCAGGGAAGTTCTCAACTATGATTCATTCCAATATGCTTTGTGTTTTTTGGTCTCTCGCTCCATAACTTCTGGAATGCCAGTAAGAATAATATTATTCCTTCTCAAAATATCACTTGTATCCTGATATCTGCCCTAGAGAATTCTGAACTGTCTTTCTTTTTTTTCCAGCTACATTCCTTTCCATGAACATGTCTTCTACATCACTTACTGTCTCTGCTACCTCCTTATCTCTATGTGGTAGCATCCAGTTAAAATTGAAAGTCAGGGAATGGATTTTTCATTTCAGCCTGATTTTCCCAATTCTGCAGTATGGGAATTGCTGCAGTACTCTTTCTTTTTTCAAGAGCCACCATTAGATTTAACATTGTGTCTCTGGGTTTTTACCTCTGACATGCTACTGAAATTGATATTCCTTAGGTTTGTGGCAGAGAGTTTTATTCTCATTCTTTCTGTTGTCAATTCTTCTCCTCTTTTTGTATAGTGCAGAATGGCTATATGAGTGAGTAGAGTCAAAAATATTAACCAGGACCTAAGTAAAATATAGCCAGAAAATTCTGAAGATGTCTAGGACTGTAAAGTAATGGAAAAAGAAAAACAACTCAGCCATTAGAAATGACAAATACCCACATTTGCTTCGATGTGGATGGAACTGGAGGGTATTAAGCTGAGTGAAATAAGTCGATAGGAGAAGGACAAACATTATATGCTTTCATTTATATGCTTTCATTCATTTGGGGAATAAAAATAATACTGAAAGGGAACAAAGGGGAAGGGAGAAGAAATGGGTAGGAAATATAAGAAAGGGAGACAGAACATGGAAGACTCCTAACTCTGAGAAATGAACTAGGGGTGGTAGAAGGGGAGGAGGGCGAGGTGTTGGAGTGACTGGATGTCAGGCACTGAGGGGGGCACTTGACAGGATGAGCACTGGGTGTTGTTCTGTATGTTGGCAAATTGAACACCAATAAAAAAATAAATTTATTATTAAAAAAAAACAGAGAAAACAGAAAGACAACAAAGGGAAAAGCAGGGCAGCCCCAGTGGTGCAGCCGTTTGGTGCTGCCTGCAGCCTGGGGTATGATCCTGGAGACCTGGGATCGAGTCCCACATTGGGCTCCCTGCGTGGAGCCTGCTTCTCCCTCTTCCTGTGTCTCTGCCTCTGTCTCTCTCTGTCTATGAATAAATAAATAAAATCCTTAAAAAAAGGGAAAAGCAAATTTAAAAGATAGTATAATATAAAAAGAAAGTGGGGGAGAGACCGTGGTGTGTGGGAGAAATATAATCTCATAGTGTGGACCGAGAGGTGGATCTTTTCCATTCTGAGTGTATGTTGCTCTGTATTATAATAGGTGCTAAATCCAAATTTGTATAAACCAAGAAAACACATATAGATTCACAACAGCAATAAAAAAAGCAGAACCAAGATAAAAAGAGAGGGGCGGATTCAAAAGGAAGAGAAAATATTATCCTGTGGAACAACAAACATGTGGCTCCACATTTTGGTCAGTATTTAATAGGTGCTAACTTCCACAATTATGAAGTAAAACAAGACAACCCACCGAAAACCAATAACTCATATATCTACAAAATTCAATTAGTTATATTAACAGGAATTTGAAAATGAAGGTAAGTGTAGAAATATGATAGTTAAAAAGGAAAAACCTTAAAGATTTGTTATTATGTTGTTGGTAAGGCAGGAAAATAGAAACAATATTGGAAAGTTTTAACCTGAGAGGTAATTGAATTATAAGGAAAAATCTATGAGCTCTATAATATTTTGCCTCAGCCCTGGCATTTACCAGTGCTACTCAGTAAACTGGCTGTTCCCCTGTTCTTCCACCTGTCCATCTGGGGAGAGGCCAAAGTAGAGAACTCAAATACAAAAGCTAACCTTACACATAGAGGAGCTAGGGAAAAAACAGCAGATAGATCCTACACCCAAGAGAAGAAGATAGTTATTTAAGATTTTAGCAGAACTCAATGAAATCGAGACCATAAGACCTGTGGAACAGAACAACAACAAAAAACCAGGAGTTGGTTTTTTGAAAGAATTAATAACATACATAAGCCATTAGTAAGCCTTATTAAAAAGAAGAGAGAGAAGATTCAAATTAATAAAATCATGAATGAGAAAGGAGAGATCACTACCAACACCAAGGAAATACAAACGATTTTAAAAACATATTATGAACAGCTATATGCCAACAATTAGGCAATCTAGAGATATGGACGCATTCCTGGAAAGCCAGAAACTACAAAAACTGGAACAGGAAGAAATAGAAAACCTGAAGAGGCCAATAACCAGAGAGGAAATTGAAGCAGTGATCAAAAACCTCCCAAGACACAAAAGTCCAAGGCCAGATGGCCTCCCAGGGGATTTCTATCAAACGTTTAAAGAAGAAAACATACCTATCCTACTAAAGCTGTTTGGAAAGATAGAAAGAGATGGAGTACTTCCAAATTCGTTCCATGAGGCCAGCATCACCTTAATTCCAAAACCAGACAAAGACCCCACCAAAAAGGAGAATTACAGACCAATATCCCTGATGAACATGGATGCAAAAATTCTCAACAAGATACTAGCCAATAGGATCCAACAGTACATTAAGAAAATTATTCACCATGACCAAGTAGGATTTATCCCCGTGACACAAGGCTGGTTCAACACTCGAAAATAATCAATGTGATTCATCATATCACCAAGAGAAAAACCAAGAACCATATTATCCTCTCATTAGATGCAGAGAAAGCATTTGACAAGATAGAGCATCCATTGCTGATCAAAACACTTCAGAGCGTAGGGATAGAGGGAACATTCCTCGACATCTTAAAAGCCATCTACGGGAAAAGCCCACAACAAATGTCATTCTCAATGGGGAAGCATTGGGAGCCTTTCCCCTAAGATCAGGAACAAGACAGGATGTCCACTCTCACCACTGCTATTCAACATAGTACTGGAAATCCTAGCCTCAGCAATCAGACAACAAAAAGACATTAAAGGCATTCATATTGGCCAAGAAGAAGTCAAACTCTCCCTCTTCACCGATGACATGATACTCTACCTAGAAAACCCAAAAGCCTCCACCCCAAGATTGCTAGAACTCATACAGCAATTTGGTAGCGTGGCAGGATACAAAATCAATGCCCAGAAATCAATGGCATTTCTATACACTAACAATGAGACTGAAGAAAGAGAAATTGAGGAGTCAATCTCATTTACAATTGCACCCAAAAGCATAAGATACCTAGGAATAAACCTAACCAAAGAGGTAAAGGATCTCAACCATAAACACTATAGAATGCTACTGAAAGAAATTGAGGAAGACACAAAGAGATGGAAAAATATTCCATGCTCATGGATTGGCAGAATTAATATTGTGAAAATGTCAATGTTACCCAGGGCAATGTACACGTTTAATGCAATCCCTATCAAAATACTATGGACTTTCTTCAGAGAGTTAGAACAAACTATTTTAAGATTTGTGTGGAATCAGGAAAGACCCCGAATAGCCAGGGGAATTTTAAAAAAGAAAACCATATCTGGGGGCATCACAATGCCAGATTTCAGGTTGTACCATTAAAGCTGTGGTCATCAAGACAGTGTGGTACTGGCACAAAAACAGACACATAGATCAATGGAACAGAATAGAGAACCCAGAAGTGGACCTGAACTTTATGGTCAACTAATATTCGATAAAGGAGGAAAGACTATCCATTGGAAGAAAGACAGTCTCTTCAATAGATGGTGTAGGGAAAATGGACATCCACATGCAGAAGAATGAAACTAGACCACTCTCTTTCACCATACACAAAGATAAACTCAAAATGGATGAAAGATCTAAATGTGAGACAAGAGTCCATCAAAATCCTAGAGGAGAACACAGGCAACACCCTTTTTGAACTCGGCCACAGTAACTTCTTGCAAGATACATTCATGAAGGCAAAAGAAACAAAAGCAAAAATGAACTATTGGGACTTCATCAAGATAAGAAGCTTTTGCACAGCAAAGGATACAGTCAACAGAACTAAAAGACAACCTAAAGAATGGAGAAGATATATGCAAAAGTCGTATCAGATAAAGGGCTAGTTTCCAAGATCTATAAAGAACGTTTTAAACTCAAACCCAAGGAAACAAACAATCCAATCATGAAATGGGCAAAAGACATGAAGAGAAATCTCACAGAGGAAGACATTCACATGGCCAACATGCACACGAAAACATGCTCTGCATCACTTGCCATCAGGGAAATACAAATCAAAACACAATGAGATACCACCTCACACCAGTGAGCATGGGGAAAATTAACAAGGCAGGAAACCACAAATGTTGGAGAGGATGCGGAGAAAAGGGAAGACTCTTACACTGTTGGTGGGAATGTGATCTGGTGCAGCCACTCTGGAAAACTGAGTGGAGGTTCCTCAAAGAGATAAAAATTGACTTGCCCGACGACCCAGCAATTGCACCTTTGGGGATTTACCCCAAAGACTCAGATGCAAGGAAACGACGGGACTCCGGCACCCCGATGTTTATAGCAGAATGTCCACAATAGCGAAACTGTGGATGGAGCCATGGTTTCCATTGAAAGATGAATGGATAAAGAAGATGTGGTTTATGTATACAATGGAATATTACTTAGCCAGTAGAAATGACAAATACCCACCATTTGCTTCAACATGGATGGAACTGGAGGGTATTATGCTGAGTGAAGTAAGTCAATTGGAGAAGGACAAACATATGTTCTCATTCAATTGGTTAATATAAATAATAGTGAAAGGGAATATAAGGGAATGGAGAAGAAATGTGTGGGAAATATCAGAAAGGGAGACAGAACATAAATACTCCTAACTCTGAGAAAGGAACTAGGGATGCTTTAAGGGGAGGAGGGATGGGGTTACGGTTGAATGTTTGAAGGGCACTGAGGGGGGTCCTTGCAGGGATGAGCACTGGGTGTTATTCTGTATGTTGGTAAATTGAACACCATAAATAATAAATTTATTTTTTAAAAAGTTCAAACAACTAAATATTTATGCTGCCAACATGGGAGTACCTAAATATAGAAACCAATTAACAACAAACGTACAGAAAGTCACTGATAATAATACAATGACAGGGGATTTTAACACCCTACTTATGGCAATGGACCTATCGTCTATACAGAAAATCAACAAGGGAAAAATAGCCTTGACACACTGGACCACAGGGACTCAACAGATATAGTCTGAACATTTTAACCTAAAGCAGAATACACATTCCTTTCAGGTGTACATGGGACATTCTCCAGAACAGATCATATCATGGCCCACAAATCAGCCCTCAACAGGTACAACAGGTACAAGAAAGTTGATATCACACCCTGTACATTTTTGGACCACGACTTTATGAAACTCGAAGTCGACAGTAAGAAAAAATTTGGACAGACCAAAAATACGTGGAGATTATGAACATCCTACTAGAGAATGAATGGAGCAACCAGGAAATTAAAGAGGAAATTTAAAACAAATGAAAATGAAAACATGTTTCTCCAAACCTCTGGGATGTAGCAAAGGCAGTCCTGAGAGGGACGTACATAGCAATACAGGCCTACCTCAAGAAAGAAGAAGTCTCCAATACACAGCCTAACCCTACACCTTAAGGAGCTGGAAAAGGAATAGCAAACAAAGCCTAATGCCTATAGAAGAGGGGGAAAATAAAGATGAGAGGATCAATAAACAATACAGAAACAACAAAGCAGTAGAATGGAATAACGAAACAAAGAGATGGTTCTTCAAAATAATTAAGAAAATGGATCAAGCCCTAGCCAGCCTTATCAACGAGAAACAGAAAAGACCTAGATAAATAAAATCACAAATGAGAGAAGAGAGATCACAATCAACACCAGAAAAATTAGACAATTATAAGGGAATACTATGAAAGATTATACGCTAACATACTGGGAGACCTGGAAGAAATGGACAAATCCCCAGAAATGTGCAAATGAGCAAAACTGAAATAGGAAGAAATAGAAAATGTGAACAGACCCATAACTAGCAAAGGAATTGAATCAGCAGGGCACCTGGGTGCCTCAGTGGTTGAGCATGTGCTTTGGCTCAGGTCATGATCCCGGGGTCCTGGGGAATGAAGTCCCACATCAGGCTCCCCGCATGGAACCTCAATTTCCCTGTGTCTATACCTCTGCCTCTCTGTGTCTCTCATGAATCCATAAATAAATCTTTAAAAAATGAAAAAAGATAAAATGATGAGAAAGGACCCAAATAAAATCACAAATGAGAAAAGAGATATAACCAACACTAGAGAAATACAAACGATTATAAGAGAACATTATGAAAAATTATATGCCAGCAACCTAGAACCTGGAAGAAATAGATCAATTCCTAGAAATATATAACAGTAAAAATGAAAAGGTAAGAAATAAGACTTGAACAGACAGATAACCAGCTAAGAAATTGAATCACTAATCAAGGATCTCCCAACAGGAGACGCTTAGATCAATAGAACAGAATGGAAAGCCGAAACAAGATACAAACCTGTAACTCTATGATCCATTAATCGACAACAAGGCAGGAAGGAATATCCAAAGCACAAAGACAGTCTCTTCAACAAACCCTAACCCTGACCCCAGGATAAGAACAAATGGTGTTGGGAAAACCAGGCAGCCACATGCAGAAGAATGAAACTGGACCACTTTCTTACACCATATATATAAAAAATAAATTCAAAATGGATGAAAGACCTAAATGTGAGACCTGAAACCATACAAAGAAGAAAAGATAGGCAGCAACGTCTTTGACATTTGCCACTGGATCTTCTTTCTAGATATGCCTCTGAGGTGAGGGAAACAAAAGCAAAAATACTATTGGGACTTCATCAAATTGAAAAGCTTCTACAAAGTGAAGGAAACAACCAAACCTAAAAGGCAACATACAAAATGAGAGGAGATATTTGTAAACAACACATCCAATAAAGATTTAGTATCCAAAATACATAAAGGAAATATAAATCTCAGCATCCTAAACACAACTTATCCAACTGCCAATGGGCAGAAGACATGAATGGACTTTGTCTCTGACAAGACATCCAGATGGCCATGAGACACACGGAAAGACACTCAGCGTCACCCATCAGCAGGGAAATGCAAACCAAAACCACAATGAGATGTCACCTGACAGCCATCATAATGGCTAAAGTTAAGAACAGAAGAAACAACAGGTGTCATTGAGGCTATGGAGAAGAGGGAGGCCCTTACACTCCTGGTGGGCAGGCGAACAGGTGCAGCCACTGTGGAAAACACTGTGAGGGTCCTCGAGAAGTTGAAAATAGGGGATCCCTGGGTGGCTCAGCCGTTTGGCACCTGCCTTTGGCCCATGTCGCGATCCTGGAGACCCGGGATCGAATCCCACGTCGGACTCACAGTGCATGGAGCCTGCTTCTCCCTCTGCCTGTGTCTCTGCCTCTCTCTCTGTGACTATCATAAAAAAATTTTAAAAAAAGAAGTTAAAAATAGAGCTACACTACGATTCCAAAATTGCACAGCTAGGTATTTACCCCAAGGATACAGAAGTTGTTTAGTAGATTCGAAGAGGGACACGCAGCCCAGTGTTTGTAGCAGCATTATCAACAAGAGCCAAACTGTGGATACAGCCCAGATGTCCATCGACAGATGAATGGGCAGAGACGATGTGGTTAATATACACACTGCGACATCACTCGTTCATCAGAAGGGATGAAGTGAAGCCATTTACAATGACGTGGGAGAAGTGGAAAGGACTTATGCTAAATGAACTCAGTCAGAGGAAGACATATACCAAATACCATACAATTGCATTCACATGTGAATTTTAAGAAACCAAACAAACTGGCAAAGGGGCAGAGGGGGGATGAGAGAAGCAAATAAAAAAACACACTATTAACCCCAGAGAATAAACTAATAAATACCAGAGGAAGGTGGGGGGATGGGGAATCAGGCGATGGGGATAGTGGAGAGCACCTGTGACCAGTACCAGGCGTTGTATCCAAGGGTTGAATCACTATGTGGTAAACCTGAAACTATATCATACTGTGTTTACAAAGAGGAATTCAAGTAAAACTTTAAAATAATAATTGGTAGTATTGATGAAACATGTGCGCACAAGAGATAAAATCAGAAAGGCAACTGAAAATCCAAATAAAGAGTCTTTAGAGTCACAAATCCCCTCCTTAGCTCAGCTTGGGAGAAGCCTGCCATGTATATTCTGACCCCAGCAGAAGCCTGGATTTTGATTCTCTGGGGAGGCCACTGACTTGGTGGAGTCAGGCTATCTTTGAAACCAAAACCTAAATAGAGTGCATAAAACTAAACTGCCCAAGATACTAGGAGTCCCAGTGCAGGCACATGCCAAGACCCAAACTCTAACCATACACAGATATAACCCTAACACTACACTTAAGCCTAATGTTAGCCTAACCTTAACAAGACCTATCACTAATCGAAAACCAAACACAAACCGCAAGACCGAAACACATTCACTGAACCTTCCTGCCAAACCTCACCCTAACTCCTAAACCTATTCTAAACCCTTAACCCTGACCGCTACCTTAAATCTAACTCTAACCCTAACCCTAACCTCTAAACCTAAATTGAACTTAATGTACTCAAATCCTATTCCTGACCTTAACCTGTACCCTAACCCTAACCCTCTAATACTAATCCTATCTCATACCCCAAACTGTACCCTAACCCATACCCTAAAACTAACCCCTAACCCACTCCCTTAAATGTATCTCTTACTCTCTTCCAAAACCATACCCTGACCCTGACCTGTCCCTAACCCTAACCCCTAACCAAACAATAACCCTAACCCTAGTCCTAAACCCTATCCTAACCCTAACCCTCGCCCTAATTCTAAACCTAGCCCTAACTATAACCCTAACCCCTCACCCTAAACCCTAACCCTAACTACACCCTAACCCCTAACCCTAACTGCAAACCTAAGCCCAACCCTAACTCTAACCATAACCCTAACCCAACTCCTAACCTCCTGCCCTAATCCCTAGAGCCTAAACCCTAACCCTAACATTAAATCCTGTCCCTTACCCTAACCCCATCCTAACTCTTAACTACTGACCATTACCCTTATGCCTCACCTAACCTCTAATCCGTAACCATAAGCATAATCACTAACATCTAACATATAACCTAAGGCTAACCACCAACTGCCTCTCCTCCCCTAACCTTACCATTCATTCTACCCTTTCACTTACCATGTGGTTCTGAGGAGTCCCTTCTGATGTAGACGTGGCCCCCAACGGCTCCTCCAGAGTCCTCCAGGGGGTCCAAGCAAGCCGGGCTCCTGTGAGTGTGGACATGGCCCAACGTGTTCCTGAGTCATAGTCAGCGGGTCCTGAGGACGCCGGGTCTCCTGTCACTGTGGACTATGTCTCACATCCTCTGAAGCCTCACAGCAGGTCCTCAGGAAGCTGGGGGCTCCTGTCAGCCTGGACATGGCCCCATGGCCCCCAGAAAACTCACCGTGGGTCCTGAGGGGGCTGTGGGCTCCTGTCAGCATAGACGCAGCCCCATATGTCCTGAAGCCAAAGTGCTGGTCCTGAGGAGGACGGGGTTCCTGTCAGGGTTGACATGACCCCTCATTTTCCTCAAGCCTCACCATAAGACCTGAGGAGGCTGGGGGCTCCTGTCAGCATGGATGTGGCCCATAATCTTCCCAAACCTTCACAGTGGGTTCTGAGGAGGCCGGAGACCTGTCAGTGTGGATGCGGCACCCACATTTTTCTTAGGCCTCACCACAGGCCCTGACAAGGCTGGGGTCTTCTGTCCGCATGGATGCATCCCCATATTTCCCCAAGTCTACACCGGGGGTCATGAGGAAGTCAGCGTCCTGTTCTGTCCATGTGGCCCCAAGTCCTCCCGAAGCATCACCGAGGGTTCTGAGGAGGCCGGGGCTCCTGTAACCATGAATGCGGCCCCCAGCTTCCAGAAGCCTCAACTTATGTCCTGAGGGGCCCGGGAGCTCCTGCCAGAGTGGACGTGGCACCACATCTTCCTGAAGCCTCCCTGCAGGTCCTGAAGCGGCTCAGGGGCTCCTGTCAGTGTGGATGTGGACCCACATCTTCCTGAAGCCTCCCCGCGGGTCCTGAGGTGGCTCAGGGCTCCTGTCAGTGTGGATGTGGACCCACATCTTCCTGAAGACTCCCCGCGGGTCCTGAGGTGGCCCAGGGCTCCTGTCAGGGTGGATGCGGGCCCACATCTTCCTAAAGCCTCACCGCGGGTCCTGAGGAGACCGGGGTTCCTGTCAGCATGAACGCGACCCAATTTCCCCCTGAAGACTCCCCGCGGGTCCTGTGGAGGCTTCAGCTCATCAGCGTAGATGCGTCCCCACATCCCCCTCAGGCCTCCCCAGCACAGGCTGGCTCCTGTTAGTGCAGGCAGAGGAGGCCTACTGCACACGCGTGCCCCATGGGAGGGGCCTGGGCTCGGGCGCCCCCTGCGGGACACTCAGGCACTGCAGGAGGCTGTGCAGGAGGCAGCAGGTGCTCCATGGGCCCCACCTGCCTCCTTTCAGGCTCCAGCTGGGGCCTGTTAGCTTCAGAAACATCTCACTGAAAAGGAGCCCAACACCCGACTTCCCCAGAAATACTTAAGGACAAGGAATTGGAGCCCACAGGACACGAAATGAAATGTGGACCAGAATTTTACCAAGTCCTGCAAATCTCACTCAACCCTCTTCCACTGTGTGCGGGACCGTGGGTTGGTGCAGCCGCCCTGGAAACAGTGTGGAGGCTCCTCAGGAAGTTACAAATAGAGCCACCCTGCCACCAGCAGGTGAACGGCCTGGAGCTCACTCCGAAGATACAGATGCAGTGAGTCTTGGGACAACTGCACCCCAATGTCCACAGCAGCCGGGTCCACAGTAGCCACACTGTGGGAGGAGCCTTGGTGCCCTCTGCCAGATGATGGATAAAGAGGATGGGAGATAGATGATGGTCATACAGAGAGGAATGGTACTCAGCTATCAAAGAGAAGGAAATCTTGCCATTTGCAATGATGTGGATAGAACTAAAGGGATCATGTTAAGTGAAGTAAGTCACTCGGGAAAGAGAATGACCGTGTGGTGTCATTCATAGGTGGAATTAAAGAAGCAAAGCAGATGAACTACTGTGAAGGGAAGGAGAGACAAGATCAAAACAGATGCAGGAAATACAGACTCTTAACGATAGGAAACGAACTGAGGGTCGCTGGAGGGGTGGGGGCATAACAGGGGAAATAGGAAAGTGCTGCGTCTCACTCTGTCCTGCTTCTCCAATACTGATTTGCTGTCCGGGGTTATTTGTTGAGGAGGATGGATGTTATGGTTTTTTTTTTCCTATTTCTAAGTTCTGCCACCATGATTTTGATAGAAATGACATTGAAACTGAGGGTGGCTTCAGGAACTGCGGACATTTTCACAAGATGAGGCTCCCACCCCACGAGCCCAGGACGGCCTCCCAGAGCCTGGTATGGCTCAGTGCACAAGTCTTGTGCTCCTTTGGTTCAGTCTCATTATTTATTCTCCTTGATGCTCCTGAGAAGGCCTTCACATCCTTCCTTTCCTTCCTGAGTGCTCATTGTCGGACACAGCAAGGCTACTCTGCTCTGTAGGGTCAGTTTGTGTCCCGTGACTTTACTGAACTCACTCCTTAGTTCTAACAGGTTTTGGTGGAGGCTCTCGGGTTTCCTATTTCTAGTTCCGCATCTTCAGCATATAGGGACAGTGTGACGTCCCCCTTCCAGGTGTGGAACCTTTGATTTTTACAGCTTAATGTCCTAGAAAGCCCCATTATTGAATCAAAACTGAGCCCAGGCCAAGGGCAGGAAGCCCCTATTAGAATGAGAACAGAGCTCAATGCCCTTGAAGGCCCCATATCAAAATGTAAACAGAACTTGAGGAATTGCTCCAGCCCTTCTGGAGGTCCCCGAGACCAGCCCTTAAAACTAAGCTAAAACCCACCTCAGGGTCCAAGTCCCTGCTCCGCTCTGTCGGGTATACTTGGACACAAGCTCGCGGTGGTAAATAAACCCTCGTGTGTTTGCATCAGTGTTGGCTTCTCGGAGGTTTCTCGGATTCGCAATCTTGGGCACAACAGTCTGAGATAAAAAAAGAAAACCAAAAGAAGCTCGGACGCAGGTAGAGTGAACGCAGGATTCTGAGAGAAGCGGCGGAGACCCGGGGGTTGGGGGCTCTGCTGTGGAGGCCCCTGCAGACTGGGGGGCAGGATGCTCAGCCCCAGAGCCAGAGGACCCAGAGACCCCACCCGCATCCCGCCCATCTGGACCGGGTCTCTGGGAGGAGCACAGCGCCACCTGCTGGAGGCCAGACGCGCTGACGCCCACCCCGCCTCAGACCCCGCAGATGCATCTCACAGGCAGATGTGCACCTGACAATCAGCGCCATGGCCAATCCCCAGACCCCGCACAGTCCCTTCGCTGCCACCAAGGTGTTGGACCACAGAGGCTGCAGAGCTTCAGCTCTGCTTGGAAAGTAGGGTCTAGCCTCCTTTGTACTTTGTGCTTTATTTTCATGTATTTTCTTTGATTCTATTTTATAAATTGCCTTATTTTAATTTTTATGTATGTACCTTATATATTTCTTATTTTTAGTTTCATGGTACTTTGTGTTTCTTATTTTGGGATTTAGAATCTTTTAACAACCAGGCAAAAATAATCTGGTAGTTTTTTTGGGGAGGGCAGTTGTTATTGTTTTTCTTGGTTTTTCTTTTTCTTCCTTCTTTCTTTTCTGGAAAAAAATAATGAGATGGAGAAATTCACCTCCATAAAATAATATGAGGTAGTACTCACAGCCAGGAAGTCCATCAATACAAATATATTATGTTTAACTACAGTTTAAAACAATGATTATAAAGATAGCATCTGGGCTGGAAAAAGAGCACAGAAGAAAACTAGAGAATCCCTTACTGTAGAAATAAAAGAAGTAAAATCTAGTCAGGCCAACGTTAAAAATGCTATAACTGGGGATCCCTGGGTGGCGCAGCGGTTTGGCGCCTGCCTTTGGCCCAGGGCGCGATCCTGGAGACCCGGGATTGAATCCCACGTTGGGCTCCCGGTGCATGGAGCCTGCTTCTCCCTCTGTCTATGTCTCTGCCTCTCTCTCTCTCTCTCTCTCTCTCTCTCTGTGTGTGACTATCATAAATAAATAAAAATTAAAAAAAAGATTTAAAAATGCTATAACTGAGATGCACTACCAAGTAGAAGCATTAAAAACAAGGAAGGTTATGGACCACAAAGGCAGATTTCGGAACTCAGCCACTTATTAAAACAATAACATTTATATCATGGGAGACTCCCAAGATGAAGACAGAGGAAAGGTGGGCTTGCTCAGCCATTAGAAATGACAAATAACCACCATTTCCTTCAACGTGGATGGAACTGGAAGGTGTTATGCTGAGTGAGGTAAGTCAATCAGAGAAAGACAAATATTGTATGTTCTCATTCACTTGGGGAATATAGATAATAGTGAAAGGGAATATAAGGGAAGGGAGAAGAAATGTGTGGGAAATATCAGAAAGGGAGACAGAACGTAAAGACTCCTAACTCTGGGAAATGAACTAGGGGTGATTTAAGGGGAGGAGGGCTGGGGTGGGGGTGAATGTGTGATGGGCACTGAGGGGGGCACTTGACGCGATGAGCACTGGTTGTTATTCTGTATGTTGGCAAATTGAACACCAATAAAAAGTAAATTTATTATTAAGTAAAAGAAAGAAAGAAAGAAAGAAAGAAAGAAAGAAAGAAAGAAAGAAAGAAAGAAAGAAAGAAGAAAGAAAAGTAGCAGCTGTGTGGCTCAGTTAGTTAAGCTTCTGCCTTAGGGTCAGATCATGATCCAGGTCCCAAGGAAGGCTCCCTGTTCAGCAGGGAACTTGCTTCTCCCTCGCCCTCTGCCCCTCTAGCACTCCTCTCTCTCAAATAAATAAATAGCATCTTTGAAAAAGACACAAACAAACCCAGAGGGAAGAGAAATCTCCCATGTAGAAGATTTTCCAACAATTTGTGCAGACATTCCACCCTCAAGTTCCTGAGCATAGCTTCCCATCTTATGTGTGGAATACACATAGTAACTTCCTTCTACAAAATATATTATGAAAAACTTAAAATAATAATAATAATATAATAATAATAATAATAATAATAAAAGGATCACTTTACTACGGAGAAACCAACAAACACTACCTCAGCAAGATGATCAGATCGATACCAAGACTGATAACTCATGTTGATAGTATCTAACCTTTATATGATATAATAAAAATGGCAGTATATCTCTGTATATAATCCACAAAAACAGCTCAATCATGAGAAAAACAACAGACATGTCCCAATTGAGGGAAATTTTACAAAATACTCTACTTGTCAAAGTGTTCCAGTTCGACAACAAGGAAAGGCTGAAAGACTGTCACAATCCAGAGGAGCCTAAGAAAACATGAGGACAAATGGAGTGTGGTATGAGGGATGGTGATTTAGCAAAAACTAAGGAAATCTGAATAAAGTATGCTCTTTGGTTATTGTGAAAATTTTAATATTGATTCATTAGCTAATATTTGTACCATACTGATATAAGATATCAATAATTGGAGAAATTGAGTGCAAGTGCATGAGAATTCTCTGTACTATCTTCTCAATTTCCCTATAAATCTTTGTTTTCCTTCTAAGAAATTAGATTTAATTTGAAAATTGACTTAAATGAATCAGGCTCCAGTGTGAAGAGATTTTAAGAATCGTTGAATTATCTTTTGCCTTATTCTTAAAAAGTTCCTTCGATGGGAACAAAGTAAGAATTTTATATCAGAAGGAAATAAAAACACTTATGAACACGTATAATGCCTCCTCAACCTGAAAAGCAGTAAAGGATAATAAATAGCAAAAATCAGATAAAAATACTTCTATTATAATAGACACCATATTGCAAGTGCATTTAAAATTAGCAATGTATAACATTTATTTCCTTGACATTTGACTTCCAAAGAGTTCACAGTGTTTCAGTGTCAGTTGAAACAGGGGAAGAATCTCAGGGAAGAATCCTTCACATAATAATAGGACCATTGGTACTAATGTCTCTCAATTATTTCCACATCCATAAAGATGCATTTCCTGATGAGTGACTGAGCTGTGAAGAAAGAGATGAGAAACACTCATCCCTTTGAATTACTTGTGTCAGAATATTTTAACCATAGTATTATGGATAGTAAATTATCCTTATTAACAGGAAATATGTCTCAGAGTGGAATCTGAGCAATCAGATGGGCAGAGAAAAAATGCTTTAACTCGCTCCTGCACTTTTAAAGACAAAGGAGAGCTTTTCTATGTACAAAGTCAGTTGTCAAGATAGCCTTAGGGAATAAGAGTCTGCAGCATGGAATCCTGCTGCACAGCTGGGATGCCCGTGCCCCAGTTCTTCCTGATCTCAAATCCCTGGGCCTGTCCCACCACACAGGTAGCCACGCTGAGGTCATTTGCAATTTCTCTCTTAGGAGCTCCAGGGAGGGGGGCATGAGCTAGATAGGACGGGACGGGATGCATGGAGGCCGAGAACATTACAGCCATTCTACTTTAAGTTCAGTATTAGCACACGTCCAGCAATCCCAGGCCCCTGTGAAGAAGAGCTGAAATTTGCATTACTTCAGTTACTGTAAAAAAACAAAGTTTACAGCTTGTCTTAGAAAGCCCCACAATAGAATAAAAACTGAGCCTAAGCAAAGGGCTGGAAACCCCAATTAGAATGAGAAGTGAGCTCAATGCCCTTGAAGGCCCCACATCAAAATGTAAACAGAACTTGAGGAATTGCTCCAGCCCTTCTGGAGGTCCCTGAGACCAGCCCTTAAAACTAAGCTAAAACCCTCCTGGGGGTCCAAGTCCCTGTTCCACTGTGTGGCATATACTTGAACCCATGCTCGAGTTTGTAAAACAACCCTCGTGTGTTTGCATCAGTGTCGGCTCCTTAGTGGTTTCTTGGATTCGCCATCTTGGGCACAACACCCCCATGACCCCTCCCCACCTGGACTGACCTCCTGTCCCCTCCCACCCATGCTGACCCTCAGTCACCTCCCCGCCCACAACAGCTGGGCACAGGCCCTCACACAGTTCCACAGGCACGGTGGGCACTCCCGCCATCCCCAGCCTCCCAGGGGAAGGAAGGAGGTTTCGGCAGGACACACTCCCATGGTGGCCCCAGGGCTCCCTGCCCAGGAGAGCACCTGGTGACAGGTCGGGGTCTGTGTCCCTGACGCCAGCTCCTTCTCCCCAGTTTTCCCGCAGGAAATGAAGGAGGAGGCCCTGGTCTCCTCCAGGGACATCACGCAGGTGGACCTGGACGTCAACAGGACGCTCAGCAGTCACATCATATTTTGGGACTACTAAGGGGTAGGGTGAGGTTGAGGGGCCAAGGGGGATCACGACCCAGTGGAGGACCGGGGGATTCTGGGTAGGAAAAACGGGGCTTCTGAGGCAGGGGGCAAACAGCAGCCAACAACACACCGCTCCATGGTAGGGTGTTGGGGATGACCTCTATGCCCACACCCCCGGGGCCTCGGGGATGAGGAGGCAACTGGGATGGGGCCTCCAGGGCTTGCCATGGGAGCTGAACCTCAAAGGGGAGAGGGGCTGCCCCCTGAGAAGTAGGGGATGGGGTCGGGTACGTGAGGGGCATGAACCGGACCTGGGGGCCAGGTGGCATGACCGCAGCTGGAGCAGGACACACTTCGATCCCATGAGGGTCGGACGGGTCAGAGTGACACCCACTCTCGGTGATTTATATATTTCTAAATTCTATGTATTTGATTTGAGACAATTTGAAATTTGAAAACACACATAGTATGATGAACTCCAGATAATGCCCCCGGTCCAGCCAGGGCCCTGCACTGTCCACACCTGGCCCCAGGGGCAGGGGTCACAGCAAACCCCAGACTGGAGTCGCCTTTAATTGTAGACGTCTCCTTGTGCATCTTCGAGGAGGAGATGCCCTGTGTCCGCAGGCCCCCCACGACATCTCCCTCATTCCCCACTCCCACTCCATCCCCCTACATCATCATCCCCAATGGCATCCCACCTACACCATACCCCTCAAACCCACACAGCCCCACACAATCCCCACCCACATTATACCCCAACACCATCCGCCCTACACTATCCACCACCATCATACCCCTGCCCCTACACCTTCAACCCCCACACCATTGGCCCCCAGCAAGGACCCGGTACAGGTGCCCCCTGTGGGACATGCTCAGCCTCCCCGGGTTTCTCTGGATTCCCTGCTCCCATCAGAAGCCCGGGTGTCCCATAGAGTACCCAGGGGTTGCAGGGAGGAGGGAAGACAGGGAGCCCCCGACAGGGTGTGTGCAGGTGAGTGGTGCAGAGGACGCACTGTGCCCTGTCTCCGCCCACTGTCCCTCCTGGAGGGCGGCTTACACTGCACAGGATGCCAGCCCCTAACCAGGGGGATCTGGACTGGCCTGGCCCCGGGCTCTGTGAGGGCGGGGGTGATTTGAGTCCCCGCCCCAGGGCCCACCACAAAGACGAATGTGTTCCAGCCCCCCATGGCCCTGGGCAGCCCTGGATTCTGGCCCCACGCTGAGTGAGCCCTCTCACAGCTGGATGTGGCCTCCTGGGCCCTGGGCGTGACCCACAGATCCAAGTCGCAGACCTAGGACAGCACTGAGGATCCCGGTACACCCCAGGGTGGGGAGAGCAGGGGTAGGCCGGTGGGCCCCACCTGCACCCACACCAGGAGGCAAGCTCCTCCAGATACTCGGGCCCCAGGAGGCCCGAGGCCAGGGTCCAGCAGTCCTGCGGGAACCCAGCGCAGGAGCCTATGAGCTGCAGGTCCAGTTCAGCTCTGCTGTCCTCAGAACCGTCTCTCAGGCTGAAACCTCAGGACACACGCCCCCACCCGGAGTCCACACATGCTCCCAGGTGGGGAACTCCAGCACTCAACCCCCAACCCGTGTGATTCTTGTCCTCCCGTAAAGGACTGAAAGGTCTCCTTCCCCAGGTGAAGGCACGCACCACGGCTCTGAGACCGTTTACTGTAGAAAGTCAATAAAGTGTAGTGGTGTAAAATGCACAGCCAGCCCTTTTCTGTGTCTCCCAGAACTCTTGCACAGGTGTGGAGAGACCCACAGAGAGAGAGGAGGGGGCATCACCCAGGCACCCAAACAGCCCCTGCAGGGACACCACAAGCAACACAGCTGACGTCCCCACGTGCCTTCCAGGAATGGCCAGACGCCAGGGTCAGGACCCCACAGACTATACTGGGACACATCCTGGTGCCCCGCGGGCCAGAATGGGCTAGGGACAGAGTGACAGCCAGGGAAACCTCAGGTCACCAGGGTCTGTTCAAAGCGATCTGGGAGGTCTGTGCTCTCTCTGTCCAGGAGGCCGGGGCTGGCCCGGTTCCAGGGCACGTACTACCCTCCCTGCATCCCCATGCCAGTGTGCCTGGGGCACAGAGGGCCTGTGGGGCACTCAGCGTGGCCCTGGAAGGGATGTCAGGACAGCAGGCCCTTGTGTTGTGCCCAAGACTACGAATCTGAGAAACCACCAAGGAGCCGACACCGAAGCAAACTCCCGAGGGTTTCTCTACAAGGTGGAGCTTGGGTCCAAGTTCACACGACACAGCGGAGCAGGGACTTGGACCCCGAGACTAAGAGGCATAGCAGATTTATAGGGTCAGTGGATCGTGGGATATGCAGAAATTTGCACAGTCATGTCGGTCAACACGCAGGTGGCTGATTGAATTACACCTTACACTATAGTATCCACTTGAGCTGGCCTATTACTTTGGTCAGAATCGGTGCGCAGTTTTGGGGGACACAAAGCAGGGTTACATTGTTATGAGCCGATTTCCGATTAGGGTGTGCCCAGCAGCTTGACTTGGGTGGGGCAGCGCCTTAAGCCATAAGCTGGTCATTTAGGGGGTCATAGGGGAGGTGGTGGGTGTAGCACAAAATGGAATCAGTCCTGCTCTGCTTGTCCAGGAGTACGGGAATTTTGTTAAATTTCCTGGGTCCCAACTTGCAGCTCATGCACCTGGGGAACGCTCATCAGGTGGACTCAGCGTGCACACCTTGTGCTGCTGGATCTATCACACCAGCGTGTGGAGGACACCCTCCTCGCCCTAGTGAGTAGGGGCTGGGTGAGCATGGGGCTCGGCCTGAAAGCCAGGCAGCACAGGGGACTGAGGAACCTCAGCCCCGTCCCCACTGCGACCACACAGATGCAACCTCAGCGCTCCCCGCCATGGGCACCCAGCTTCTCAGGAGCTCCCGCCAGGGTAGCCCCGAGGTCTGACTCCCTGCTGGAGAGGCATCGGGGAGAACAGAGGCAGCCGGAGTTTGGCAAGACCCACTGCCGGACATGGGAATGTGGCCAAGCCAGACCTACCACCTCAGCTGACCTTCCAGCTGAAATTCACTACAGGAGCGAGCCGCGGGCCGGCCAGAAAAGCCCAGCTAGCCACCCAGCATCAGCACGAGAAATGATGTTGTACCAACCATTTCGGCGTTTGGGCTACCCAGACAGAGGATCTGATAGCTGCACATGATAGCTTCATGTGATAGACACACACACACCCCACAACCAACAAAAGTCAGAATCCCCCCAATGTTGTCAAACAGC
The DNA here is from genome assembly GCF_003254725.2 of Canis lupus dingo. NCBI lineage: Eukaryota > Metazoa > Chordata > Mammalia > Carnivora > Canidae > Canis > Canis lupus. The sequence continues at coordinate 452,454 of NC_064279.1, read as the reverse complement.
AGCTGGATGGTTACATACACGACGCTGTGGTCCCCAATAGGATACCTGGAAGACGCTATAAACCATGACTGCAGAGGTGCTGGAGGCATGGAGATGTGCCTGCTGTGTTCCAAAAAGGAACGCAGAGGGGCAGGAAGCATCCTACGGAGGGGGGGGCCTCCTAGGAAAGGACACCAAGTCCCTGTGAAGGCTACGGTTGGTGAAATCTTTCCTCTTCTCTTTCAGCTTCTGCTTTTCCTCCTAAATGCCATTTTCCTCAATCATAATAGCAAAAATTTATTTTATGTTTTTAAATTTCTTTTTATTGGAGTCCAATTTGTATGAATTCTTTCTTCAGCAAGGGTGTCATTCAGGATAGAAGGAAAGATTTTCCCAGACAGGCAAAGTATAAAGGAGTTCATGACTGCTAAACCAGTCCACTAAGGAATTTTAAGAGGGACTATTCTAGTGGGGGGAAAAAAAGAGACAAAAGCAACAAAGACTAGAAAGGACCAGAGAACGTCACCAGAAACACCAACTCTACAGGTAAAACAAAGGCACAAAGTTCATATCTTTGAATAAGCACTTTGAATGCTGATACTAAATGCTCCAATCAAAAGATATAGGGTATCAGAGTGGCTTAAAAAACAGGATCCGGGATGCCTGGGTGGCTCAGGGGTTAAGTCTCTGCCTTTGACTCAGGGTGTGATTCTAGAGTCTGGGATCGAGTCCCATATTGGGGTCCCGGTGGGGAGCCTGCTTCTCTCTTGGCCTAATTTTCTGCCTCTGTCTCTGTCTCTGTCTCTGTCTCTCTCTCTCTCATGCTCTCAAAAATAAAATTGTTATTAAAAAAACAAGGTCCATCGGTATGCTGCCTAATAGATGCTCACCTTAGACCTATAGACAACAGCAGATTGAAAGTCAGGGGATGGAAAATCATCTATCATGCTAATGGTTATGAAAAGAAAGCTGGAGACCAATACTTATATTAGAGAAACTAGATTTGAAACCAAACCCTGGGGGTCACCTGGTGGCTCAGTGGTTGAGCATCTGCCTTCGGCTCAAGGTGTGTTCATGGGATCCCAGGATCGAGTCCCACATTGGCATCCCTTTGGGGAGCCTCTCTCCCTCTGCCTATGTTTCTGCCTCTGCTTCTCTGTGTATCTCTCATGAATAATAAATAAATAAAATATTTAATCTCAAAAAGAAAGAACAAATACTGTAAGAAGTGATGAAGAAGGGCATTATTTCATAGTTAAAAAGACTCTCCATCAGGATCAAACAACTAAATATTTATGCTGCCAACATGCGAGTACCTACATATGGAACCCAATTACCAATAAACGTACAGGAACTCACTGATAATAATACAATGACAGGGGATTTTAACACCTACCCACTTATGGCAATGGACCGATCATCTATGCAGAAAATCAACAGGGGAACAATAGCCTTGACACACTGGACCACAGGGACTCCACAGATATAGTCTGAACATTTCTTCCTAAAGCAAAATACACATTCCTTTCAAGTGCACATGGGACATTCTCCAGAACAGATCATATCATGGGCCACATATCAGCCCTCAACAGGTACAACAGGTACAAGAAGGTTGATATCACACCCTGTACATTTTCTTTTTTTTTTAATTTTTTTTATTTATTTATGATAGTCACAGAGAGAGACAGGCAGAGACACAGGCAGAAGGAGAAGCAGGTTCCATGCACCGGGAGCCTGATGTGGGATTCGATCCCGGGTCTCCAGGATCGCGCCCTGGGCCAAAGACAGGCGCCAAACCGCTGCGCCACCCAGGGATCCCACACCCTGTACATTTTCGACCACGACGCTATGAAACTCGAAGTCGACAGTAAGAAAAAATTTGGACAGACCTAAAATACGTGGAGATTATGAACATCCTACCAGAGAAGGAATGGAGCAACCAGGAAATTAAAGAGGAAATTTAAAACAAATGAAAATGAAAACATGTTTCTCCAAACCACTGGGATGTAGCAAAGGCAGTCCAAAGAGGGAAGTACATAGCAATACAGGCCTATCTCAGGAAACAAGAAGTCTCTAATACACAACCTAACCTTACACCTAAAGGAGCTGGAAAAGGAATAGGAAACAAAGCCTAAAGCCTACAGAAGAAGGGAAAAAATAAAGATGAGAGCAGAAATAAACAATACAGAAACAGTAGAATGGAATAACGAAACTAAGAGCTGGTTCTTCAAAATAATTAATAAAATGGATCAAGCCCTAGCCAGCCAAATGAACGAGAAATGAGAAAAGACCTAAATAAATAAAATCACAAAAGAGAGAAGAGAGATCACAATCAACACCAGAAAAATAAGACAATCATAAGGGAATACTATGAAAGATTATATGTTAACAAACTGGGAGACCTGGAAGAAATGGACAAATCCCTAGAAATGTGCAAACAAGCAAAACTGAAATAGGAAGAAATAGAAAATGTGAATAGACCCATAACTAGCAGAGGAATTGAATCAGCAAGGCACCTGGGTGCCTCAGTGGTCGAGCATGTGCTTTGGCTCAGGTCATGATCCCGGGGTCCTGGGGAATCAAGTCACACATCAGGCTCCCCGCATGGAGCCTCATTTTCCCTGTGCCTATACCTATGCATCTCTGTGTCTCTCATGAATACATAAATAAAATCTTTAAAAAAGAAAAAAGATAAAAGATGAGAAAGGACCCAAATAAAATCACAAATGAGAAAAGAGAAATAACAACATTAGAGAAATACAAACAATTATAAGAGAATATGATGAAAAACTACATGCCAGCAACCTAGAACCTGGAAGAAATAGATCAATTCCTAGAAATATATAACATAGCAAAAATGAAAAATGAAGAAATAAGAAATTTGAACAGACAGTTAACCAGCAAAGAAATTGAATCAGCAATTAGGGTTCCCCAACAGGAGACGCTTAGATCAATAGAACAGAATGGAAAGCCAAAACAAGATACAAACATGTATCTATGACCCATAATGGACAACAAGGCAGGAAGGAATATCCAATGGCACAAAGACAGTCTCTTCAACAAACACTAACCCTGACCCCCGGATAAGAACAAATGGTGTTGGGAAAACCAGGCAGCCAAATGCAGAAGAATGAAACTGGACCACTTTCTTACACCATATATATAAAAAATGAATTCAAAATGGATGAAAGACCTAAATGTGAGATCTGAAACCATACAAAGAAGAAAAGATAGGCAGCAACGTTTTTGACATTGGCCATTGGATCTTCTTTCAGGATATGCCTCTGAGGTGAGGAAACAAAAGCAAAAATACTATTGGGACTTCATCAAATTGAAAAGCTTCTGCAAAGTGAAGGAAACAACTAAAGCTAAAAAGCAACATACAGGAGGAGAGGCAAGATGGCGGAAGAGTAGGGTCCCCAAGTCACCTGTCCTGACCAAATTACCTAGATAAACTTCAAATCATCCTGAAAATCTAGGAATTCGGCCTGAGATTTAAACAGAGACCAGATAGAATGCTACAGTGAGAAAAGTTCACACTTCTATCAAGGTAGGAAGATGGGGAAAAAGAAATAAAGATACAAAAGGCATCCAAGGGGGAGGGGCCCCACAGAGCCAGGCTAAGGCCAGGGCGAGTGCCCCCCGGGCAGGAGAGCTCTGTCCCAGAGAAGCAGGAGCTGCACCATTCTTCCAGGGGGAAATGACGCCCGCAGGGATTCAGAGCAAGACCCCAGGAGGGCGGGGATACCCTCGGGCTCCATGGGACACAAACATACACCTGCACTCCCAGGAGATTGCACCGAGCTCCCTAAGGGCTGTAGGGCACATGCATTGACCCAGGAGCAGCTCTGAGGGGATCCGGCAGCGGCTCTGTGCGGAGGGGGCAGTGGGTCCCTGGGAACAGCTAGGTGGCGGCGCCTAGGGCAGAGGAAGTGGCTTCGTGTGGAGGGGGCTGCGGGGCTCCAGGAGCAGCTCAGAGGGGCTATGGCGGCTCCGTGGAGAGGTGCCTACCCGGCCGGGAGCGAAAATCCAACAGCGCAGGTCCCGGAGCACAGGGCCGGGACACAGCCCAGGATTCGGCCTCCCCCGGGACAGGCAGAGGCCCTGGAGGGCCCAGGACAGCAAGGACGCTCCTGCCCAGAGCTGAGCAGATCAGCAGCCCTGCCCCAGAGCCTCCAGGCCCTGCAGATGGACTGCTCCAGAGTTACTGGGGGGGCTGAATACAGGTGTTCCGACCTGGCTGCTGCCACTGGGGTTGTTCCTCCTTGGGCGTCACAGGGTATACAACCCCCACTGAGCGCTTCACCAGGCAGGGGGAGAGGAGCTCCCCCAAGGGCTAGCACCTGAAAATCAGCACAACAGGCCCCTCCCCCAAGAAGACCAGCTAGACGGCCAAGTTCCACGGGAAGTCAAGGGACTTAAAGTAGACAGAATCAGAAGATACTCCCCCATGTTTTTTTTTAATTTCTGATTGCTTCCCCCATCCTTTCCCCCACTTTCTTTCTTTTTCTTTCTCCTTTTATTCTTTTTTGCTTTTTTCTTCCTTTTTCCTTTTTTCTTTTTCTCTTCTCTTTTTTTCTTTCTCTCTTCTCTTTTTCTCCTTTTCCCAATACAACTTGTTTTTGGCCACTCTGCACTGAGCAAAATGACTAGAAGGAAAACCTCACCTCAAAAGAAAAAACAGTCCTCTCTCCCACAGAGTTACAAATCTGGATTACAACTCAATGTCAGAAAACCAATTCAGAAGCACTATTATACAGCTACTGGTGGCTCTAGAAAAAAGCATAAAGGACTCAAGAGACTTCATGACTGCAGAATTTAGATACAATCAGGCAGAAAGTAAAAATCAATTGAATGAGATGCAATCCAAACTAGAATTCCTAATGACGAGGGTTAACGAGGTGGAAGAACGAGTGAGTGACATAGAAGACAAGTTGATGGCAACGAGGAAAACTGAGGAAAAAAGAGACAGACAATTAAGAGACCAGGAAGACAGATTAAGGGAAATAAACGACAGCCTGAGGAAGAAAAACCTATGTGTAATTGGGGATCCCGAGGGCGCCGAAAGGGACAGAGGGCCAGAATATGTATTTGAACAAATCCTAGCTGAAAACTTTCCTAATCTGGGAAGGGAAACAGGCATTCAGATCCAGGAAATAGAGAGATCCCCCCCTAAAATCAATAAAAACCGTCCAACACCTCGATTTAATAGTGAAGCTTGCAAATTCCAAAGATAAAGAGAAGATCCTTAAAGCAGCAAGAGACAAGAAATCCCTGACCTTTATGGGGAGGAGCAGACCTCTCCACAGCGACCTGGCAGCCCAGAAAGTGCTGGCTGGATATATTCAGGGTCCTCCATGAGAAGAACATGCAACCAAGAATACTTTATCCAGCCAGGCTCTCATTCAAAATGGAAGGAGAGATAAAGAGCTTTCAAGACAGGCAGGAACTGAAAGAATATGTGACCTCCAAACCAGCTCTGCAAGAAATTTTAAGGGGGACTCTTAAAATTCCCCTTTAAGAAGAAGTTCAGTGGAACAATCCACAAAAACAAGGACTGAATAGATGTCATGATGACACTAAACTCATATCTGTTGATAGTAACTCTGAACGTGAATGGGCTTAATGACCCCTTCAAAGGCGCAGGGTTTCAGACTGGATAAAAAATCAGGACCCAACTATTTGCTTTCTACAAGAGACTCATATTAGACAGAAGGACACCTACAATCTGAAAATAATGGGTTGGAGAACCATTTACCATTCAAATGGTCCTCAAAAGAAAGCAGTGAAAAAAAAAAAAAAGAAAGAAAGCAGTGGTAGCCATCCATATATCAGATAAACTAAAATTTACCCCGAAGACTATAGTGAGAGATGAAGACGGACACTAAATCATACTTAAAGGATCTATCCAACAAGAGGGCTTAACAATCCTGAATATATATTCCCCGAAAATCGGAGCTGCCAAATATTTAAACCAATTAATAACGAAAGTGAAGAAATACTTAGATAATAATTATCTTATACTTGGTGACTTCAATCTAGGTCTTTCTACCCTCGATAGGTCTTCTAAGCACAACATCTCCAAAGAAACGAGAGCTTTAAATGATACACTGGAGCAGATAGATTTCACAGATATCTACAGAACTTTACATCCAAACTGAACTGAATAAACATTCTTCTCAAGTGCACATGGAACTTTCTCCAGAATAGACCACATACTGGGTCACAAATCACGTCTGAACCGATACCAAAAGATTCAGATCATCCCCTGCATATTCTCAGACCATAATGCCTTAAAATTAGAACTAAATCACAACAAGAAGTTTGGAAGGACCTCAAACACGTGGAGGTTAAGGACCATCCTGCTAAAAGATGAAAGGTTCAACCAGGAAATTGAGGAAGAATTAAAAGGATTCATGGAAACTAATTGGAATGAAGATACAAACGTTCAAAATCTTTGGCATGCAGCAAAAGCAGTCTGAAGGGGGAAATACATCACAATACAAGCATCCATTCAAAAACTGGAAAGAACTCAAACACAAAAGCTAACCTTACTCATAAAGGAGCTAGAGAAAAAAACAGCAGCTAGATCCTACACCCAAACAGAATAAGAGATTTAATTAAAATTAGAGCAGACCTCAAGGAAACTGAGACCATAAGAAATGTGGAACAGATCAACAAAACCAGGAGTTGGTTCTTTGAAAGAATTAATACCATACATAAACCATTAGCCAGTCTTATTAAGAAGAGAGACAAGACTCAAATTAATAAAATCATGAATGAGAAAGGAGAGATCACTACCAACACCAAGGAAATACAAACGATTTTAAAAACATATTATGAACAGCTATACGGAAATAAATTAGGCAATCTAGAAGAAATGGACGCTTTCCTGGAAAGCCACAAACTACCAAAACTGGAACAGGAAGACATAGAAAACCTAAACAGGCCAATAACCAGGGAGGAAATTGAAGCAGTCATCAAAAACCTCCCAAGTCACAAAAGTCCAGGGCCAGATGGCTTCCCAGGGGAAATCTATCAAACGTTTAAAGAAGAAACCATACCTATCCTACTAAAGCTGTTTGGAAAGATAGAAAGAGATGGAGTACTTCCAAATTCGTTCTATGAAGCCAGCATCACCTTAATTCCAAAACCAGACAAAGACCCCACCTAAAAGGAGAATACAGACCAATATCCCTGATGAACATGGATGCAAAAATTCTCAACAAGATACTAGCCAATAGGATCCAACAATACATTAAGAATATTATTCACCATGACCAAGTAGGATTTATCCCCGGGACACAAGGCTGGTTCAACACGTGTAAAAAAATCAATGTCATTCATCATATCAGCAAGAGAAAAACCAAGAACCATATGATCCTCTCATTAGATGCAGAGAAAGCATTTGACAAAATAGAGCATCCATTCCTGATCAAAACACTTCAGAGCGTAGGGATAGAGGGAACATTCCTCGACATCTTAAAAGCCATCTACGAAAAGCCCACAGCAAATATCATTCTCAGTGGGGCAGCACTGGGAGCCTTTCCCCTAATATCAGGAACAAGACAGGGATGTCCACTCTCACCATTGCTATTCAACATAGTCTGGAAGTCCTAGCCTTAGCAGTCAGACAGCAAAAAGACATTAAAGGCATTCAAATTGGCAAAGAAGAAGTCAAAATCTCCCTCTTCTCAGATGACATGATACTCTACCTAGAACACCCAAAAGCCTCCCCCCCAAGATTGCTAGAACTCATACAGCAATTTGGTAGCGTTGCAATATAAAAACTCAATATCGAGAAATCAATGGCATTTCTATACACTGACAATGAGACTGAGGAAAGAGAAATTAAGGAGTCAATTTCATTTACAGTTGCACCCAAATCAAAAGATACCTAGGAATAAACCTAACCAAGGAGGTAAATGATCTATACCCTAAAAACAATAGAACACTTCTGAAAGAAATTGAGGAAGACACAAAGAGATGGAAAAATATTCCATGCTCATGGATTGGCAGAATTAATATTGTGAAAATGTCAATGTTACCCAGGCAATGTACACGTTTAATGCAATCCCTATCAAAATACCATGGACTTTCTTCTGAGAGTTAGAACAAATTATTTTAAGATTTGTGTGGAATCAGAAAAGACCCCGAAAGCCAGGGGAATTTTAAAAAAGAAAACCATATCTGGGGGCATCACAATGCCAGATTTCAGGTTGTACTACAAAGCTGTGGTCATCAAGACAGTGTGGTACTGGCACAAAAACAGACACATAGATCAATGGAACAGAATAGAGAACCCAGAAGTGGACCTTGAACTTTATGGTCAACTAATATTCGATAAAGGAGGAAAGACTATCCATTGGAAGAAAGACAGTCTCTTCAATAGATGGTGCTGGGAAAATTGGACATCCACCTTCAGAAGAATGAAACTAGACCACTCTCTTTCACCATAAACAAAGATAAACTCAAAATGGATGAAAGATCTAAATGTGAGACAAGAATCCATCAAAATCCTAGAGGAGAACACAAGCAACACCCGTTTTAAACTTGGACACAGCAACTTCTTGAAACGTACATCCATGAAGGCAAAAGAAACAAAAGCAAAAATGAACTATTGTGACTTCATCAAGATAAGAAGCTTTTGCACAGCAAAGGATACAGTCAACAAAACTAAAAGACAACCTACAGCATGGGAGAAGATATATGCAAAAGACGTTTCAGATAAAGGGCTAGTTTCCAAGATCTATAAAGAACTTCTTAAAATCAACACCAAAGAGACAAACAATCCAATCATGAAATGGGCAAAAGACATGAAGAGAAATCTCACAGAGGAAGACACTGACATGGCAACATGCACATGAAAACATGCTCTGCATCACTTGCCCTTAGGGATATACAAATCAAAACCACAATGAGATACCACCTCACACCAGTGAGAATGGGGAAAATTAACAAGGCAGGAAACCACAAATGTTGGAGAGGATGCGGAGAAAAGGGAACCCTCTTACACTGCTGGTGGGAATGTGAACTGGTGCAGTCACTCTGGAAAACTGTGTGGAGGTTCCACAAAGTGTTAAAAATAGACCTGCCCGATGACTCAGCAATTGCACTATTGGGGATTTACCCCAAAGATTCAGATGCAATGAAACGCCGGGACACCTGCACCCCGATGTTTATAGCAGAATGTCCACAATAGCCAAACAGTGTCAGGAGCCTTGGTGTCCATCGAAAGATGAATGGATAAAGAAGATGTGGTTTATGTATACAATGGAATATTATTCAACCATTAGAAACGACAAATACCCAACATTTGTTTCAACGTGGATGGAACTGGAGGCTATTATGCTGAGTGAAGTAAGTCAATTAGGAGAAGGACAAACAGTGTATGTTCTCATTCCTTTGGGGAATATAAATAATAGTGAAAGGGAATATAAGGGAATGGAGAAGAAACGTTTGGGAAATATCAGAAAGGGAGAGAGATCATAAAGACTCCTAACTCTGGGAAAAGAACTAGCGGTGCTGGAAGGGGAGGAGGGCGGGGGTGGGGGTGAATGGGTGACGGGCACTGAGGGGGACACTTGACGGGATGAGCACTGCGTGTTATTCTGTATGTTGGTCAATTGAACACCAATAAAAAATAAATTTATTTTAAAAAAAAGATCAAACAACTGCATATTTATGCTGCCAACATGGGAGTACCGAAATATAGAAACCAATTAACAACAAACGTACAGGAACACACTGATAATAATACAATGACTGGGGATTTTAACACCCACTTATGGCAATGGACCGATCGTCTATGCAGAAAATCAACAGGGGAACAATAGGCTTGACACACTGGACCAAAGTGACTCAACAGATATAGTCTGAATATTTCTTCCTAAAGCAGAATACACATTCCTTTCAAGTGCACATGGGACATTCTCCAGAATAGATTATATCATGGACCACAAATCAGCCCTCAACAGGTACAACAGGTACAAGAAGGATGGTATCACACCATGTATATTTTCGGACGACGACGCTATGAAACTTGAAGTCGACAGTAAGAAAAAATTTGGACAGACCAAATATTTGTGGAGATTATGATCATCCTACCAGAGAAGGAATGGAGTAACCAGGAAATTAAAGAGGAAATTTAAAACAAATGAAAATGAAAACATGTTTCTTCAAACCTCTAGGATGTAGCAAAGACAGTCCTTAGAGGGAAGTAGATAGCAATACAGGCCTACCTCAAGAAACAAGAAGTCTCCAATACACAACCCAACACTACACCTAAAGGAGCTGGAAAAGGAATAGGGAACAAATCCTAAAGCCTCCTTAAGAAGGAAAAAATAAAGATGAGAGCAGAAATAATCAATACAGAAACAACAAAACAGTAGAATGGAATAATGAAACTAAGAACTGGTTCTTCAAAATAACTAAGAAAATGGATCAAGCCCTAGCCAGCCTTATCAACAAGAAAACAGAAAAGAACTAAATAAATAAAATCACAAAAGAGAGAAGAGAGATCACAATCAACACCAGAAAATAAGACAATTATAAGGGAATACTATAAAAGATTATACGCTAACAACCTGGGAGACCAGGAAGAATTGGAGAGATCCCTAGAAATGTGCAAACGAGCAAAACTGAAAGAGGAAGAAATAGAAAATGTGACTAGACCCATAACTAGCAAAGGAATTTAATCAGCAAGGCACCTGGGTGCCTCAGTGGTTGAGCATCTGCTTTGGCTCAGGTCATGATCCCGGGGTCCTGGGGAATCATGTCCCACATCAGGCTCCCTGCGTGGAGCCTCATTTTCCCCCTGCCTATACCCCTGCCTCTCTGTGTCTTGCATGAATACATAAATAAAATATTTAAAAAAGAAAAAAGATAAAAAGATGAGAAAGGACCCAAATAAAATCACAAATGAGATAAGAGAAATAACAACCAAAACTAGAGAAATAAAAACGTTTATAAGAGAACATTATGAAAAATTATATGCCAGCAACCTAGAACCTGGAAGAAATAGATCAATTCCTGGAAATATATAACACAGCAAAAATGAAAAAGGAAGAAATAAGAAACTAGAACACACAGATAACCAGCAACGAAATTGAATCAGCAATCAGGAATCTCCCAACAGGAGATGCTTAGATCAATAGAATAGAATGGAATGCCGAAACAAGATACAAACCTGTAACTCTATGATCCATTAATCGACAACAAGGCAGCAGGGAATATCCAATGGCACAAAGACAGTCTCTTCAACAAACCCTAACCCTGACCCCAGGATAAGAACAAATGGTGTTGGGAAAACCAGGCAGCCACATGCAGAAGAATGAAACTGGACCACTTTCTTACACAATATATATAAAAAATAAATTCAAAATGGATGAAAGACCTAAATGTGAGACCTGAAACCATAAAAAGAAGAAAAGATAGGCAGCAACGTCTTTGACGTTGGCCATTGGATCTTCTTTCTAGATATGCCTCTGAGGTGAGGGAAACAAAAGCAAAAATACTCTTGGGACTTCATCAAATTCAAAAGCTTCTGCAAAATGAAAGAAACAACCAACGCTAAAAGGCAACATACAAAATGAAAGGAGATATTTGTAAATAACACATCCAATAAACAGTTAGTATGCAAAATACGCAAAGCAAATATAAATCTCAACCTCCTAAACACAAATTATCCAACTGCAGATGGGTAGAAGACATGAATGGACTTTGTCTCTGACAAGACATCCAGATGGCCACCAGACACCGAAAGACACTCCGCGTCACCCATCATCAGGGAAATTCAAATGAAAACCACAATAAGATGTCACCTGACAGCCGACAGAATGGCTAAAATTAACAACAGAAGAAACAACAGGTGTTGTTGAGGCTATAGAGAAGAGGGAGCCCCCTTACACTCCTGGTGGGCATGCGAACAGTTGCAGCCACTGTGAAAAACACTGTGGAGGGTCCTCGAGACGTTAAAAATAGGGGATCTCTGGGTGGTGCAGCGGTTTGGTACCTGCCTTTGGCCCATGTCGCGATCCTGGAGACCTGGGATCGAATCCCACGTCGGACTAACAGTGCACGGAGCCTGCTTCTCCCTCTGCCTGTGTCTCTGCCTCTCTCTCTGTGACTATCATAAAAAAAATTTAAAAAGAAGTTAAAAATAGCGCTACCCTACGATTCCAAAATTGCAGAGCTAGGTATTTACCCCGATGATACAAAAGTCTTTTAGTAGATTCCAAGTAGGACACGCAGACCAGTGTTTGTAGCAGCGTTATCAACAACAGCCAAACTGTGGATACAGCCCAGATGTCCATCGACTGATGAATGGGCAGAGACGATGTGGTAAATATACCCACTGCGACATCACTCGGTCATCAGAAGCGATGAAATGAAGCCATTTACAATGATGTGGGAGAAGTGGAAAGGACTTATGCTTAATGAACTCAGTCAGTCAGAGAAAGATATGAAATACCATACAATTGCATTCACATGTGAATTTTAAGAAACCAGACAAACTGGCAAAGGGGCAGGGGGGGGATGAGAGAAGCAAACAAAAAAACACACTCTTAACCACAGAGAATCAACTAATAAATACCAGAGGAAGGTGAGGGAGATGGGGAATCAGGGGATGGGGATAGTGGAGAGCACCTGTGGCCAGTACCAGGCGTTGTAAGCAAGAGTTGAATCACTATGTGGTAAACCTGAAACTATATCATACTGTGTTTACAAAGAGGAATTCAAGTAAAACATTAAAATAATAATTGGTAGTATTGATGAAACATGTACGCACTAGAGATAAAATCAGAAAGGCAACTGAAAATCCAAATAAAGAGTCTTTAGAGCCACAAATCCCCTCCTAGCTCAGCTCGGGAGAAGCCTGCCATGTCTATTCTGACACCATCAGAAGCCTGGATTTTGATTCTCTGGGGAGGCCACTGACTTGGTGGAGTCAGGCTATCTTTGAACCCAAAACCTAAATAGAGTGCATAAAACTAAACGGCCCAAGATGCTAGGAGTCCCAGTGCAGGCACATGCTAAGTCCCAAACTCTAACCATACACAGACATAACCCTAACCCTACACTTAATCGTAATGTTAACCTAACCCTTAAACAAGACCCATCACTAATCGAAAAACAAACACAAACCCCAAGACCAAAACACATTCACTGAACCTTCCTGCCAACCCTCACCCTAACTCCTAAATGCAGGTGCACCTAAACTTAGGTTTCCTTAACCCTGACCCCTACATTAAATGCTAACACGAACCCTAACCTCTAACCCTATCCTTAAAATAAGGTATTCAAATCCTATTCCTAACCTTAACCTGTACCCAAACCCTAACCCTCTAATACTAATCCTATCTCATACCGCAAACTGTACCCTAACCCATACCCTAAAGCCAACCCCTAACCCACTCCCTAACCCTATATCTTGCCCTTTTCCAAAACCGTACCCTGACCCTGACCTGACCCTAACCCTAAACCCTAACCAAACACTAACACTAACCCTAGCCCTAACCCCTATCCTAATCCTAACCCTCGCCCTAACCCTAAACCTAGCCCTAACTTTAACTCTAACCCTTAACTCTAACCCCTAACTCTAACCTCTAACAATAACTCACACCCTAACCCCTAACCCTAACTGCAAACCTAAGCCCAACCCTAACTCTAACCATAACCCTATCCCCAACTCCTAACCTCCTGCCCTCATCCCTAGAGCCTAAACCCTAACCCTAACACTAAATCCTGTCCCTTACCCTAACCACCATCCTAACTCTTAACACTGACCAATACCCTTATGCCTCACCTAACCTCTAATTCGTAACCATAAGCATAATCACTAACCCCTAACATCTAACCTAAGGCTAACCACCAACTTCCTCCCCTCCCCTAACCCTACCATTCATTCTACCCTTTCACTTACACTGTGGTTCTGAGGAGTCCCTTCTGATATGGACGTGGCCCCCAATGGCTCCTCCAGATTCCTCCAAGGGGTCCTGAGGAAGCCGGGCGCCTGTGAGTGTGGACGTGGCCCCACGTGTTCCTGAGTCATAGTCAGCGGGTCCTGAGGACGCTGGGTCTCCTGTCACTGTGGACTATGCCTCACATCCTCTGCAAGCCTCACAGCAGGTCCTCAGGAGGCCGGTGGCTCCTGTCAGCCTGGACATGGTCCCACTGTCCCCCAGAAAACTCACCGCAGGTCCTGAGGAGGCTGTGGGCTCCTGTCAGCATAGACGCAGCCCCTTATGTCCCTAAGCCAAAGTGCAGGTCCTGAGGAAGACAGGGTTCCTGTCAGCATTGACGTGGTCCCACATTTTCCTCAAGCCTCACCATAAGACCTGCGGAGGCTGGGGGCTCTTGTCAGCATGGACGTGGCCTCAAATCTTCCCAACACTTCACAGTGTGTCCTGAGGAGGCTGGAGACTCCTGTCACTGTGGATGCGGCACCCACAGTTTTCTTAGGCCTCACCACAGGCCCTGACAAAGCTGGGGTCTTCTGTCCACATGGACGCATCCACATATTTCCCCAAGTCTACACCAGGGGTCCTGAGGAAGTCAGCGTCCTGTTGTGTCCATGTGGCCCCAAGTCCTTTGAAGCGTAGCCGAGGATTCGAGGAGGCCAGGGCTCCTGTAACCATGAATGCGGGCCCCGCTTCCAGAAGCCTCAACTTATGTCCTGAGGGGCCCGGGAGCTCCTGCCAGAGTGAACGCGTCGCCACATCTTCCTGAAGCCTCCCCACAGTTCCTGAGGCTGCTCAGGGGCGCCTGTCAGCGTGGATGTGGGCCCACAATTTCCTGAAACCTCCCCGCCAGTCCTGAGGTGCTCAGGGCTCCTGTCACCGTGAATGTGGGCCCACATCTTCCTGAAGCCTCCCCGCGGGTCCTGAGGCGGCCCAGGGGCTCCTGTCAGGGTGGATGCGGGCCCACATCTTCCTAAAGCCTCAACGTGGGTCCTGAGGAGACCACGGTTCCTGTCAGCATGAATGTGGTCCAATTTCCCCCTGAAGACTCCCCGCGGGTCCTGAGGAGGCTGCAGCTCATCAGCATAGATGCGTCCCCATGTCTTCTGCAGGTCTCCCCAGCACAGGCTGGCTCCTGTTAGTGCAGGCAGAGGCGGCCTACTGCACATACGTGCCCTATGGGAGGGGCCTGGGCGCAGGCGCCCCCTGCGGGATGCTCTGGTGCTACAGGAGACTGTGCATGCGGCAGCAGGTGCTCTATGGGCCGCACCTGCCTGCTTTCAGGCTCCAGCTGGGGCCTGTTAGCTTCGGAAACATCTCACTGAAAAGGAGCCCAACACCCGGCTTCCCAGAAATACTTAAGACAAGGAATTGGAGCCCACAGGACGTGAAATGAAATGTGGACGTCCTGCAAAACTCACTCAACCATCTTCCACTGTGGGCGGGACCGCGGGTTGGTGCAGCCACCCTGGAAACATTGTGGAGGCCCCTCAGGATGTTACAAATAGAGCCGCCCTGCGACCAGGAGGTGAACGGCCTGGAGCTCACTCTGAGGATACAGATGCAGTGAGACTTGGGACACCTGCACCCCAATGTCCACAGCAGCTGGGTCCACAGTAGCCACACTGTGGGAGGAGCCTCGGTACCCTCTGCCAGATGATGGATAAAGAGGATGGGAGATAGATGATGGTCATAGAGAGAGGAATGGTACTCAGCTATCGAAGAGAAGGAAATCTTTCCATTTGCAATAATGTGGATAGAACTAAAGGGATCATGTTAAGTGAAGTAAGTCACTCGGGAAAGAGAATCACCGTGTGGTTTCATTCATAGGTGGAATTAAAGAAGCAAAGCAGATGAACAACTGTGAAGGGAAGGAAAAACAAGATGAAAACAGATGCAGGAAATACAGACCCTTAGTGATAGGAAACAAACTGAGGGTAGCTGGAGGGGGCAGATAACAGGGGACAGGCATGAAGGAGGGCACGTGATGTCTCGAGCACTGTTGTTATCTCCAACTGATGAATCCCTGAATTCTTCCTCTGAAAGTATAATACACTATACGTTAATTAATTGGGTTTAAATTAAGTTAAAAAAATCAGTTCTTTCAGAGCACATTTCCTTTTGGACTCTCTATTTTGCTCATTCAGCTTATGCCGGGACCACCCCCCGTGGGTCTGGTTTGTCTACCTAGGCTCCACGCCTCATCCTTGGCCCAGCATAGGGCTAGAACTCACAACCCCTGAGATCAGGCCGGAGGTGAGGTCAGGAGTCGGATGCTTAACCAACGGAGTCAGCCAGGAGCCTGAGAACCACACTGCTTTATCTCTGTGACATCTTTTGAAAAAGGAAAGTGCTGCGTCCCACTCTGTCATGCTTCTCCAATACTGATTTGCTGTCTGGGGTCATTTGTTGTGGGGGTTGGATGTTATGGGTTTTTTTTCCTATTTCTAAGATCTGCCACCATGATTTTGATAGGAATGACATTGAAACTGAGGGTGGCTTCAGGAACTGCGGACATTTTCACAAGATGAGGCTCCCACCCCACAAGCCCAGGACGGCCTCCCAGAGCCTGGTTTGGCTCAGTGCACAAGTCTTGTGCTCCTTTGGTTCAGTCTCATTATTTATTTTCCTTGATGCTCCTGAGAAGGACGTCACATCCTTCATTTCCTTCCTGAGTGCTCATTGTCCGGACACAGCAAGGCTACTCTGCTCTGTAGGGTCAGTTTGTGTCCCGTGACTTTTGAACTCACTCCTTAATTCTAACAGGATTTGGTGGAGGCTCTCGGGTTTCTCGTTTCTAGTACCTCTTCTTCAGCATATAGGGACAGTGTGACGTCCCCCTTCCAGGTGTGGAACCTTTGCTGTTTACACTTAATGTCCTAGAAAGCCCCACAATTGAATCAAAACTGAGCCCAGGCCAAGGGCAGGAAGCCCCTATTAGAATGAGAACAGGGCTCAATTCCCTTGAAGGCCCCATATAAAAATGTAAACAGAACTTGAGGAATTGGGGATCCCTGGGTGGCGCAGCAGTTTGGCGCCCGCCTTTGGCCTAGGGCGCGATTCTGGAGACCCGGGATCGAATCCCACATCGGGCTCCCAGTGCATGGAGCCCTCTTCTCCCTCTGCCTATGTCTCTGCCTCTCTCTCTCTCTCTGTGACTATCATAAACAAATAAAAATTAAAAAAAAAAGAACTTGAGGAATTGCTTCTGCCCTTCTGGAGGTCCCTGAGACCAGCCCTTAAAACTAAGCTAAAACCCACCTCAGGGTCTAAGTCCCTGCTCTGCTGTGGGATCTTGGATACCAGATCGAGCTTGTAAATAATCCCTCTTGTGTTTGCATCGGAATTGGCTTCTTGGTGGTTTCTCATATTCGCTATCTTGGGCACAACAGTCTGAGGTAAAAAACAAAACCAAAGAAACTCGGACGCGGGCAGAGTGAAAGCAGGGTTCTGAGAGAAGCGGCAGAGACCCGGGGGCTTGGCGGCTCCTTTGGTTCCTGCAGCCTGCAGACTGGGGGGCGGAATCCTCAGCCCCAGAGCCAGAGGACCCAGTGTCCCCACCCGCATCCCCCCATCAGCGCCGAGTCTCAGGGAGCAGCACAGCGCCGCCCGCTGGAGCCCAGAGATGCTGACGCCCACCCCGTCTCTGATCCCCACAGGTGCATATCCCAGGCAGATGTGCACCTGACAATCTGCACCACATCCCATCCCCAGACCCCACACAGACCACTCGCTTCCACCAAGTTGTCAGACCACAGAGGCTGCAGAGCTTCAGCTCTGCCTGGAAAGTAGGGTCTAGCTTCCTTTGTACTTTGTGCTTTATTTTCATTTATTTTCTTTGATTCTTTTATATTAATTGCCTTACTTTAATTTTTATGTATGTACATTATAAATTTCTTATTTTTACTTTCATAGTATTTTAATTGTGTTTCTTTTTTTAATTTTTTCAATTTATTTATGATAATCACAAACAGAGAGAAAGAGAGAGAGATAGATAGATAGAGAGAGAGAGAGAGAGAGAAGTAGAGACACAGGCAGAGGGAGAAGCACGCTCCAGGCACTGGGAGCCCGATGTGGGATTTGATCCAGAGTCTACAGGATCGTGCCCTGGGCCAAAGGCAGGCACTAAACCGCTGCGCCACCAGGGATCACTTTAATTGTTGCTATTTTGGGAGTTAGAATCTTTTAACAAGCAGGCCAAAATAATCTGTTGTTTTTTTTGGGGGGGGAAGGGCAGTTGTTATTGTTTTTCTTGAATTTCTTTTTCTTCCTTCTTTCTTTTCTGGAAAAAATAATGAGATGGAGAAATTCACCTCCATAAAATAACATGAGGTTCTAATCACAGCCAGGAAGATCATCAATACACATATATGATGTCTAACTACAGTTTAAAACAATGATTATAAAAAAAAACAATGATTATAAAGATAGCAGCTGGGCTGGATAAAGAGCACAGAAGAAAACTAGAGAAACGTTTACTGTAGAAATAAAAGAATGAAAATCTAGTCAGGCCAATGTTAAAAATGCTATAACTGAGATGCAGTCCCAAGTGGAAACCTTAAAAACAAGAAAGGTTATGGACAACAGAGACAGACGTAGGGAAGTCAGCCACTTATTAAAACAATAACATTCATACCATAGAGACTCAGAAGATGAAGAGAGAGAAATGTGGGACTTGCTTAGACATTAGAAACGACAAATTCCCACCATGTACTTCAAGGTGGATGGAACTGGAAGGTATTATGCTGAGTGAAGTAAGTCAATCGGAGGACAAACATTGTATGTTTTCATTCATTTGGGGAATATAGATAATAGTGAAAGGGAATATAAGGGAACGGAGAAGAAATGAGTGGGAAATATCAGAAAGGGAGACAGAACATAAAGACTCCTAACTCAGGGAAATGAACTAGGGGTGATGGAAGGGGAGGATGGCGGGCGGTGGGGATGAATGGGTTATGGGCACTGAGGGGGGCACTTGACAGGATGAGCAGTGGGTGTTATTCTGTATGTTGGCAAAATGACACCAATAAAATATAAAATTATTATTAAAAATAAAGGAAGAAAGAAACAAAGAAAGAAAGAAAGAAAGAAGAAAGAAAGAAAGAAAGAAAGAAAGAAAGAAAGAAAGAAAGAAAGAAAGAATGAGTGGCACCTGTGTGGCTCTGTCAGTTAAGCTTTTCCCTTAGGCTCAGATCATGATCCAGGTCCCAAGGAAGGCTCCCTGTTCAGCAGGAAACCTGCTTCTCCCTCTCCCTCTGCCCCTCTCGTTCATGCTTTATCTCTCCTCTCTCTCTCAAATAAATAGAAAACATCTTGAAAAAGAAACAAACAAACAAACCCACAAGGAAGAGAAATCGCCCATTTAGAAGAATTTCAAACCATTTGTGAAGACATTCCAGCCTCAAGTTCATGAGCATAGCTTCCCACTCTTAAGTGTGGAATACACATAGTAACTTCCTTCTACAAAATATAATATGAAAAACGTAAAATATTGATAATATAATAATAATAATAATTAATAATAATAATAATCAGTTTACTATGGAGAAAGCTGACAAACACTACCTCAGCAAGATGATCAGATCGATACCAAGACTGATAAATCATGTTGATAGTATCTATCCTTTATATGATATAATGAAAATGGCAGTATATCTCTGTATATAATCCACAACAACAGTTCAGTCATGAGATAAACAACAGACATGTCCCAGCTGAGGGAAATTTTACAAAATACTCTACTTCTCAAAGTGTTCCAGTTCAACAACAACAAGGAAATGCTGAAAGACTGTAACAATCGAGAGGAGCCAAAGAAAACAGGAGGACAAATGGAATGTGATATGAGGGATGGTAACTTAGCAAAAACTAAGGAAATCTGAATAAAGTATGGTCTTTGGTTAATGCGACTATTTTAATATTGATTCATTATTTCATATTTGTACCGTACTAATATAAGATATCAATAATTGGAGAAATTGAGTGCCAGTGCATGCGAATGCTCTGTACTATCTTCTCAATTTCCCTTTAATCTTTGTTTTTTTCCTAATAAATAAGATTTATTTTGAAAATTGACTTAAATGAATCAGGATCCAAGTGTGAAGACATTTTAAGAATAGTTGAATTAACTTTTGTCTTATTCTTAAAGAGTTCCTTCGGTGGGAACAAAGAAATAATTTTATATCAGAAGGAAAGAACAACACTTATGAACACGTATAATGCCTCCTCATCCTGAAAAGCAGGAAAGGATAATAAAAGCAAAAATCAGAAAAAAATACTTCTATTATAATAGACACCATATTGCAAGTGCATTTAAAATTAGCAATGCATAACATTTATTTCCTGGACATTTGTCTTCCAAAGAGTTCACAGTTTTTCAGTGTCAGTTGAATTAGGGGAAGAATCTCAGGGAAGAATCCTTCACATAATAATAGGACCATTGTAATAATGTTTCTCAGTTCTTTCCAAATCCATAAAGATGCATTCCCTGATGAGTGACTGAGCTGTGAAGAAAGAGATGAGAAAGCATCATCCCTCTGAACTATTTGTGTCAGAATATTTTAACCATAGTACTACGGATAGTAAATTATCCTTATTACCAGGAAATACGTCTCAGATTGGAATCTGAGCAATTAGATGGGCAGAGAAAAAAAACTTAGACTCACTCCTCATCTTTTAAAGATAAAGGAGAGCTTTTTTTATGTACAAAGTCAGTTGTTAAGATAGCCTTAGGGAATAAGAGTCTGCAGCATGGAATCCCGCTGCGCAGATGGGAAGCCCGTGCCCCAGGTCTTCCTGATCCCAAATCCCTGGGCCTGTCCCCCAACACACGCTGCCAAGCTAAGGTCATTTGCAATTGCTCTCTTAGGAGCTCCAGGGAAGGGGAAAGAGCTAGATAGGATGGGACTGGACACAAGGAGGTCGAGAAAATGAAGGCCTTTCTACTTTAAGTTCAGTGTTCGAACAAGACCAGCCATCCCAGGCCCCTGTGAAGAAGACCTGAAATTTACATTACTTCAGTTACAGGAAAAAAACAAAGGTTTACAGCTTAATGGCCTAGAAAGCCCCACAATAAAATGAAACTGAGCCCATGTCAAGGGCTGGAAGCGCCTATTAGAATGAGAGCAGAGCCCAATACCCTTGAAGGTCCCATATCAAAATGTAAACATAACTTGAGGAATTGCTCCAGCCCTTCTGGAGGAACCCGAGACAAGCCCTTAAAACTAAGCTAAAACCCACTTCGGGGTCCACGTCCCTGCTCCGCTGTGTTGGGTGTACTTGGACGCAAGCTGGAGTTTGGAAATGAACCCTTGTGTGTTTGCATTGGTGTCAGCCCCTTAGTGGTTTCTCAGATTCGCAAACTTGGGCACAACACCCCCATGTCCCCTCCTACCTTGGCTGAACCCCTATCCCCTCCCACCCAGGGTAACACTCAGTCTCCTCCCTGCCTACAACAGCTGGGCACAGGCCGTCACACAGGTCCCATGAGCACGGTGGGGACTCCCGCCGTCCCTGGCCTCCCAGAGGAAGGAAGGAGGTTTTGGCAGTAGACACTCCCATGGTGGCCCCAGGGATCCATGCCCAGGACAGACAGGTTGGGGTCTGTGTCCCTGATGCCAGCTCCTCCTCCCCGGTTTTCCCACAGGAAATGAAGGAGGAGACCCTAGTCTCCTCTAGGGACATCACGCTGGGGGACCTGGACATCAACAGGATGTTCAGCAGTCACGTCATGTTTTGGGACTACTAGGGGGTAGGGTGAGGCTGAGGGGCCAGGGGGATCGGGACCCGGGAGGACCGGGGGCTTCTGGGTAGGGAACACAGGACTTCAGAGCCTGGGGAAGAACAGCAGCGAACAACACACCGCTCCATGGTAGATTGTTGGGGATGAACACCGTGCCCCCACCCTCAGGGTCTCAGGGATGAGGAGGCCACTAGGACGGGGCCTCCAGGGATTGCCATGTAAGCTGAACCCCAAAGGGGTGAGGGACGGCCCCCTGAAAAGCAGGGGGCTCGGGTGAGGGCCGTGGGGCCAGTAAGGGGACCTGGGGACAGGGTGCATGGCCGTGACTGGAGGACACACATCGATCTGATGAGGTTCGGACGGGTCAGGGTGATACCCACCCTCAGGACTTTATATATTTCTAAATTCTATGCATTCAATTTGAGACAGTTTGCAATTTGTAAACATACATAGTATGATGACCCCCAGATAATGCCCCTGGTCCAGCCAGGGCCCTGCACTCACCACAGGGGTCCCCAGGGGCAGGTGTCACAGCATACCCCAGACTGGGGTCGCCTTTATCTGTAGACATCTCCATGTGCATCTTAGAGAAAGGGGATGCCCTGTGTCCGCAGGCCCCCCACACCATCCTCCCATTCCCCAGACCCACACCATCCCCTAACATCATCATCTCCCATGGCATAGCCCCTACACCATCCCCCTCACACACTCACAGCCTCACACAATCCCCACCCACACTATACCCCAACACCATCCCCGCTACAACATCCCCCACAACCCACCACCATCATACCCTTGCCCCCACACCATCGACCCCCACACCATCGTCCCTGAGCAAGGACCCAGTGCACCTGCACCCTGTGGGACATGCTCAGACTCCCCGGGGTTCTCTGGATACCCTGCTCACATCAGAAGCCCGGGTGTCCCATTGAGTACCCAGCGGTTGCAGGGAGGAGGGAAGGCAGGGAGTCCCGGACAGTGTGTGTGCAGGAGAGTGGTGCAGAAGACACACTGTGCCCTGCCTCCACCCACTGTCCCTCCGGGAGTGCGGCACAACCTGCACCGGACACCAGCCCATAACCCATAGGGACCTGGACTGACTTGGGCCCAGGCTCTGTGGGGGCTGGGTTGATTTGAGCCCCCACCAGTCCCAACTCAAAGACTAATGGAATCAGGCCCCCATGGCCCTGGCCAACCCTGGATTCTGGCCCCGGGCTGAGCGAGCCCTCTCAAAGTGCATGTGGCCTCCTGGGCCCTGGGCGTGTCCCACCGATACAGTTCGCTTATCTAGGGCAGCCCTGGGGATCCCGGGACAAACCAGTGTGGGGAGAGGAGGGGTAAGCCGGTGGGCCACACCCGCACCCACACCATGAGGCAGGCTCCTCCAGGTGCTGGGGCCCCAGAGGGTCCGAGGCAGGGGTCCAGCTGCCCTGTGGGGACCCAGCACAGGAGCCCATGACCAGCAGGTCCAGGTCAGCTCTGCTGTCCTCAGAACTGTCACTAAGGCTGAAACCTCAGGACACACGCCACCACCCGGAGTCCACACATGCTCCCAGATGGGGGACTCCAGCACCCGCCCACCCACCCCATGTGATTCTTGCCCCCACATAAAGGACAGAAAGGTCTCCTTCCCCAGGGGAAGACATGCACCTACGGCTCTGAGCCCATTTGCTGTACAAAGTCATTAAAGTGTTGTGGTGCGAAAATGCACAGCCAGCCCATTTCTGTGTCTCCCAGACCTCTGTGCACGGGGGGTGGAGAGACCCCCAGAGAGGAGGAGGGGGCACCACCTAGGCCCCAACCAGCCCCTGCAGGGGCGCCACCAGGCAAACACAGCTGACGTCCCCACGTGCCTTCCCGGGGCGGCCGGACCCACTGCCAGACATGGGAAAGTGGCGGAGCCGGAACTTCCAGCTCAGCTGACCCTCCAGCTGGAAGTCACTGCACGAGTGAGCGCCAGTGTGGCCAGGAGAGCCCAGCTAGCCGCCCAGTACCAGCACCAGAAATGATATTCTGCCAACCATTTTGGGGTTTTGGGTGACCCAGCCAGAGGATCCGATAGCTGCACGGGATAGCTGCATGTGATAGACACACACGCACCTCAAAACCAACAAAAGTCGGAATCCCCCAATGTTGTCAAACAGCAGCCAGATGGTTACATACACTACACTGTGGTCCCCAATAGGATACATGGAAAACGCTATAAGCCATTACTGCAGAGGTGCTGGAGGCACCGAGATGTGCCTGCTGTGATCCAACAAGGAGTGCAGAGGGGCAGGAAGCATCCTCCGGAGAGGGGGCCCACCTAGGAAAGGACACTAGGTCCCTGTGAAGGCTACAGAGGGTGAAATCTGTCCTCTCTTTCAGCTTCTGGTTTTCCTCCTAAATGCCATTTTCCTCAATCATATTAGAAAGAATTTATTTTATGTTTTTAAATTTCTTTCTATTGGTGTCCAATTTGTATGAATTCTTTCTTCAGCAAGGGTGTCATTCAGGAGAGAAGGAGAGTTAAAGATTTTCCTAGGCAGGCAACATATAAAGGAGTTCATGACCACTTAACCAGTCCAGTAAGAAATTTTAAGAGGGACTCTTCTAGTGGGGGGAAAAAAAGAGACCAAAAGCAACAAAGACTAGAAAGGACCAGAGAACGTCACCAGAAACACCAACTCTTCTGGTAACAGAAATGCACAAAGTTCATATCTTTGAATAATCACTCTGACTGCTGATAGACTAAATGCTTCAATCAAAAGATATAGGGTATCAGAGTGGCTTAAAAACAGGATCTAGGATGCCTGGGTGGCTCAGGGGTTGACCCTCTGCCTTTGACTCAGGGTATGATCCTGGAGTCTTGGATCGAGTCCCATATTGGGCTCCTGGTGGGGAGCCTGTTTCTCTCTCTGCCTAATTTTCTGCCTCCCTCGCTCGCTCTCTCTCTCTCACACTATCATAAATAAAATTATTATTAAAAAAACAACATCCATCTGTACGCTGCCTATAAGATGCTCACCTTCGACCTATAGACACCAACAGATTGAAAGTCAGGGGATGGAAAATCATCTATGATGCTAATGGATATCAAAAGAAAGCTAGAGGACTCATACTTATATCAGACAAATGAGATTTGAAACCCAAACCTGGGGACACCTGGTGGCTCAGTGGTTGAGCATCTGCCTTCGGCTCAGGGTGTGATTCTGGGATCCCAGGATCGAGTTCCACATCAGCCTCCCTTTGGGGAGCCTGCCTCTCACTCTGCTATGTTCCTTCCTCTGCTTCTCTGTGTAATTCTCATGAATAAATAAATAAATAAATATTTTAAATTTCAAAAAAGAAAGAACAAATACTGTAAGCAGAGATGAAGAAGGGCATTATTTCATAATTAAAAAGACTCTCTATCATGATCAAACAACTAAATATTTATGCTGCCAACATGGGAGTACCTAAATATAGAAACCACTGTTGGTGGGAATGTGAACTGGTGCAGCCACTCTGGAAAACTTTGTGGAGGTTCCTCAATGAGATAAAAATAGACCTTCAAGACAACCCAGAAATTGCACTTTGGGGGATTTAACCCAAAGATTCAGATGCAATGAAACACCGGGACACCTGCACCCCGATCCTTATATTAGGAATGTCCACAATAGCCAAACTGTGGAAGGAGCCTCGGTGTCCATCGAAAGTTGAATGAATAAAGAAGATGTGGTTTATGTATACAATGGAATATTACTCAGCCATTAGAAGTGGACTGCTCCCGAGTTACTGTGTATGCTGGATACAGGTTTCCAGAGCTGGCCGCTGCCACTGGGGTTGTTCCTCCTGGGACCTCACGGGGTAAACTAACCCCACTGAGCCCTGCACCAAGCAGGGGACAGAGCAGCTCCCCCAATTGCTAACACCTGAAAATCAGCACAATAGGCCCCTCTGCCAGAAGACCAGCTAGACGGACAAGTTCCAGGGGAAGTCAAGGGACTTAAAGTACACAGAAACAGAAGATACTCCCCCATTTTTTTTATTTCTGATTGCTTCCCCCACCCTTTTTCCCATTTTCTTTCTTTTCTTTCTTTTTTTATTCTCTTTTTTCCTTCTTTCTTCCTTTATTCTTTTTCATTTTTCTCTTTTCTTTCCTTCTTTCTCTCCTCTTTTTTTCTCCTTTTCCCAATTCAATTTGTTTTTGGCCACTAGGCACTCAGGAAAATGACTAGAAGGAAAACCTCACCTCAATAGAAAGAATCAGAAACAGTCCTCTCTCCCACAGAGTTACAAAATCTGGATTGCAACTGAATGTCAGAAAGCCAATTCAGAAGCACTATTATACAGCTAATGGTGGCTCTAGAAAAAAGCATAAAGGACTCAAGAGACTTCAGGACTGCAGAATTTAGATCCAATCAGGCTGAAATTAAAAATCAATTGAATGCAATGCAATCCAAACTAGAAGTCCTAATGACGAGGGATAACGAGGTAGAAGAACGAGTGAGTGACATAGAACACAAGTTGATGGCAAAGAGCGAAACTGAGGAAAAAAGAGACAGACAATTAAAAGACCAGGAAGACAGATTAAGGGAAATAAACGACAGCCTGAGGAAGAAAAACCTATGTGAAATTGGGGTTCCCAAGGGTGCCGAAATGGACAGAGGGCCAGAATATGTATTTGAACAAATCCTAGCTGAAAACATTCCTACTCTGGGATGGGAAACAGGCATTCAGATCCAGGAAATAGAGAGATACCCCACTAAAATCAATAAAAACCGTCCAACACCTCGACATTTAATCATGAAGCTTGCAAATTCCAAAGATAAAGAGAAGATCCTTAAAGAGTAAGAGACAAGAAAATCCTGACCTTTATGGGGAGGAGCATTAGGGTAACAGCAGACGTCTCCACAGCGACCTGGCAGCCCAGAAAGGGCTGGCAGGATATATTCAGGGTCCTCCATGAGAAGAACATGCAACCAAGAATACTTTATCCAGCAAGGCTCTCATTCAAAATGGAAGGAGAGATAAAGAGCTTCCAAGACAGGCAGGAACTGAAAGAATATGTGACCTCCAAACTAGCTCTGCAAGAAATTTTAAGGGGGACTCTTAAAATTCCCCTTTAAGAAGAAGTTCAGTGGAACAATCCACAAAAACAAGGACTGAATAGATATCATGAAGACACTAAACTCATATCTGTTGATAGTAACTCTGAACGTGAACAGGCTTAATGACCCCATCAAAAGGCGCAGGGTTTCAGACTGGATAAAAAAGCAGACGCATCTATAGCTGTCTACAAGAGACTCATATTAGACAGGACACCTACAACCTGAAAATGAAATGTTGGAGAACAATTTACCATTCAAACGGTCCTCAAAAGAAAGCAGGGGTAGCCATCCTTATATCAGATAAACTAAAATTTACCCAGAAGACTATAGTGAGAGATGAAGAGGGACATTAAATCATACTTAAGGGATCTATCCCACAAGAGGACTTAACAATCCTCAATATATGCCCCGAATGTGGGAGCTCCCAAATATTTAAACCAATTAATAACCAAAGTGAAGAAATACTTAGATAATAATACACTTATACTTGGTGACTTCAATCTAGCTCTTTCTACCCTCGATAGGTCTCTAAGCACAACATCTCCAAAGAAACAAGAGCTTTAAATGATACACTGGACCAGATGGATTTCACAGAAATCTACAGAACTTTACATCCAAACTCAACTGAATACACACTCTTCTCAAGTGCACATGGAACTTTCCTCAGAATAGACCACATACTGGGTCACAAATAGGGTCTGAACCAATACCAAGGGATGGGGATCGTTCCCTGCATATTTTCAGACCATAATGCCTTGAAATTAGAACTAAATCACAACAAGAAGTTTGGAAGGAGCTCAAACACGTGGAGGTGAAGGATCAACCTGCTAAAAGATGAAAGGTTCAACCAGGAAATTGAGGAAGAATTAAAAAGATACATGGAAACTAATGAGAATGAACATACAACCGTTCAAATTCTTTGGGATGCAGCAAAAGCAGTCCTAAGGGGGAAATATATCACAATACAAGAATCCATTCAGAAATGGGAACCTACTCAAATACAAAAGCTAACATTACACATACAGGGGCTAGAGGAAAAAAAGCTGATAGATCCTACACCCAACAGAAGAATAGAGTTAATTAAAATTCGAGCAGAACTTAAGGAAATCGAGACCAGAAGAACTGTGGAACAGATCAACAGAATGAGGAAATGGTTCTTTGAATGAATTAATAAGATAGATAAACCATTAGCCAACCTTATTAAAAAGAAGAGAGAGAAGACTCAAATTAATAAAATCATGAATGAGAAAGGAGAGATCACTACCAACACCAAGGAAATACAAACGATTTTAACAACATATTATGAACAGCCATACACCAATAAATTACGCAATGTAGAAGAAATGGATGCATTCCTGGAAAGCCAGAAACTACCAAAACTGGAACAGGAAGAAATAGAAAACCTAAACAGGCCAATAACCAGGGAGGAAATTGAAGCAGTCATCCAAAACCTCCCAAGACACAAAAGTCCGGGGCCAGATGGCTTCCCAGGGGAATTCTATCAAACGTTTAAAGAAGAAACCATACCTATCCTACTAAAGCTGTTTGGAAAGATAGAAAGAGATGGAGTACTTCCAAATTCGTTCTATGAAGCCAGCATCACATTAATTCCAAAACCAGACAAAGACCCCACCAAAAAGGAGAATTACAGACCAATAGCCCTGATGAACATGGATGCAAAAATTCTCAACAAGATACTAGCCAATAGGATCCCAGAGTACATTAAGAAAATTATTCACCATGACCAAGTAGGAGTTATCCCTGGGACACAAGGCTGGTTCAACACTCATAAAACAATCACTGTGATTCGTCATATCAGCAAGAGACAAACCAAGAACCATATGATCCTCTCATTAGATGCAGAGAAAGCATTTGACAAAATAGAGCATCCATTCCTGGTCAAAACACTTCAGAGCGTAAGGATAGAGAGAACATTCCTCGACATCTTAAAAGCCATCTAGGAAAAGCCCACAGCAAATATCATTCTCAATGGGGAAGCACTGGGAGCCTTACCCCTAAGATCAGGAACAAGACAGGGATGTCCACTCTGACCACTGCTATTCAAAATAGTACTGGAAGTCCTGCCTCAGCAATCAGACAACAAAAAGAAATAAAGTCATTCAAATTGACAAAGAAGTCAAACTCTCCCTGTTCGCCGATGACATGATACTCTACCTAGAAAAACCAAAAGCCTCCACCCCAGGATAGCTAGAACTCATACAGCAATTTGGTAGTGTTGCAGGATACAAAATCAATGCCCGGAAATCAATGGCATTTCTATACACTAACAATGAGACTGAAGAAAGAGAAATTAGGGAGTCAGTCTCATTTACAATTGCACCCAAAAGCATAAGATACCTAGGAATAAACCTAACCAAGGAGGTAAAGGATCTATACCCTAAAAACTATAGAAAACTTCTGAAAGAAATTGAGGAAGACACAAAGAGATGGAAAAATATTCCATGCTCATGGATTGGCAGAATTAACATTGTGAAAATATCAATTTTACCAAGGCAATGTTCACTTTTAATGCAAACCCTATCAAAATACCATGGACTTTCTTTAGAGACTTAGAACTAATTATTTTAAGATTTGTGTGGAATCAGGATCCCTGGGTCATGCAGCGGTTTGGCGCCTGCCTTTGGCCCAGGGCACGATCATGTAAACCCAAGATTGAATCCCATGTCAGGCTCCTGGTGCATGAGGCCTGCTTCTCCCTCTGACTGTGTCTCTGCCTCTCTCTCTCTCTCTCTGTTTGTGACTATCATAATAAAAAAAGACTTGTGTGGAATCAGAAAAGACCCTGAATAGCGAGGCGAATTTTAAAAAAGACAACCATATCTAGGGGCATCACAATGCCAGATTTCAGGGTGTACTACAAAGCTGTGGTTCAAGACAGTGTGGTACTGGCACAAAAACAGACAAATGGATCAATGGAACAGAAGAGAGAACCCAGAAGTGGACCCTGAACTTTATGGTCAACTAATATTCGATAAAGTTGGAAAGACTATCGATTGGAAGAAAGACAGTCTCTTCAATAAATGGTGCTGGGAAAATGGACATACACATGCAGAAGAAAGAATGAAACTACACCACTCTCTTTCACCATACACAAAAATAATCTCAAAATGAATGAAAGATCTAAATGTGAGACAAGAGTCCATCAAAATCCGAGAGGAGAACACAGGCTATATCTTTTTTTGAACTTGGCCACAGTAACCTCTTGGAGATACATCCACGAAGGCAAAATAAACAAAAGCAAAAATGAACTATTGTGATTTCATCAAGATAAGAAGCTTTTGCACAGCAAAGGATAAAGTCAACAAAACTAAAAGACAACCTACAGAATGGGAGAAGATATTTGCAAATGACGTATCAGATAAAGGGTTGGTTTCAAAGATCGATAAAGAACTTCTTAAAATCAACAACAAAGAGACAAAGAATCCAATCATGAAATGGGCAAAAGACATGAAGAGAAATCTCACAGAGGACGACATTGCCATGGCCAACATGAACATAAAAAAAATGCTCTGCATCACTTGCTATCATGGAAATACAAATCAAAACCACAATGACTTACTTCACTCAGCATAATACCCTCCAGTTCCATCCACGTTGAAGCAAATGGTGGGTATTTGTCATTTCTAATAGCTGAGTAATATTCCATTGTATACATAAACCACATCTTCTTTATCCATTCATCTTTCGTTGGACACCGAGGCTCTTTCCACAGTTATGCTGAGTGAAGTAAGTCAGTCGGAGAAGGACAAACATTATATGTTCTCATTCATTTGGGAAATATAAATAATAGTGAAAGGGAATACAAGGGAAGGGAGAAGAAATGTGTGGGAAATATCAGAAAGGGAGACAGAACGTAAAGACTGCTAACTCTGGGAAACGAACTAGGGGTGGTAGAAGGGGAGGAGGGCGGGGGGTGGGAGTGAATGGGTGACGGGCACTGGGTGTTATTCTGTATGTTAGTAAATTGAACACCAATAAAAAATATATTAAAAAAAAACCACAATGAGAACCACCTTACACCACTGAATGGGGATAATTAACAAGGAAAGAAAAAAATAAATGTTGGAGAGGATGCAGAGTAAAGGGAAGACTCTTACACTTTTGGTGGTAATGTGAAATGGTGCAACCACTCTGGAAAACTGTGTGGAGGTTCCTCAAAGAGTTAAAAATAGACCTGCTCTATGACCCAGCAATTGCACTGTTGGGGATTTACCTCAAAGATTCAGATGCAATGAAACGCGGGGACACCTGCACCCCGATGTTCATAGCAGCAACGTCCACAATAGCCAAAATGTGGAAGGAGGCTTGGAGTCCTTTGAAAGATGAATGGATAAGGAACATGTGGTTTATGTATACAATGGAATATTACTGAGCCATTAGAAACGACAAATACCCACCTTTTGCTTCAACCTGGATGAAACTGGAAGGTTTGACGCTGATTTTACCACCCAATGATGGCAATGGACTGATCGTCTAAGCAGAAAATCAACAGGGGAACAATTGCCTAGACACACTGGACCACAGGGACTCAACAGATATAGTCTGAACATTTCATCCTAAAGCAGAATATACATTCCTTTCAAGTGCACATGGGACATTCTCCAGAACAGATCATATCATGGCCCACAAATCAGCCATCAACAGGTACAACAGGTACAAGAAAGTTGATATCACACCCTGTACATTTTCAGACCACGATGCTAAGAAACTCGAAGTCGACAGTAAGAAAAAAATTGGACAGACCAAAAATACGTGGAGATTATGAACATCCTACTAGAGAATGAATGGAGCAACCAGGAAATTAAGGAGGAAATATAAAACAAATGAAAATGAAAACGTTTCTCCAAACGTCTGGGATGTAGCAAAGGCAGTCCTAAGAGGGAAGTACATAGCAATCCAGGCCTACCTCAAGAAATAAGAAGTCTCCAATACACAACCTAACCCTACACCTAAAGGAGCTGGTAAAGCAATAGCAAACAAAGCCTAAAGCCTACAGAAGAAGGGAAAAAATAAAGATGAGAGCAGAAATAAACAATACAGAAAAAACAAAACAGTAGAATGGAATAACGAAACTAAGAGCTGGTTCTTTTTTTTTATTTTTTGATAGTCACACACAGAGAGAGAGAGAAAGGCAGAGACACAGGCAGAGGGAGAAGCCGGCTCCATGCACCGGGAGCCCGACGTGGGATTCGATCCCGGGTCTCCAGGATCGCGCCCTGGGCCAAAGGCAGGCGCCAAACCACTGCACCACCCAGGGATCCCTAAGAGCTGGTTCTTCAAAATAATTAATAAAATGTATCAAGCCCTTGCCAGCCTTATCAATGAGAAAAGAGAAAACCTAAATAAATAAAATCACAAATGAGAGAAGAGAGATCACAATCAACACCAGAAAAATAAAACAATTATAAGGGAATACTATGAAAGATTATATGCTAACAAACTGGGAGACCTGGAAGAAATGGACAAATCCCTAGAAATGTGCAAATGAGCAAAACTGAAATAGGAAGAAATAGAAAATATGAACAGACCCATAATTAGCAAAGAAACAGAATCAGTAAGGCACCTGGGTGCCTCAGTGGTTGAGCATCTGCTTTAGCTAAGATCATGTTCCCAGGCTCCTGGGGGATCACGTCCCACATCAGGCTCCCCGCATAGAGCCTCATTTTCCCTCTGCCTATAACTCTGCCTCTCTGTGTCTCTCATGAATACGTAAATAAAGGTGCAGCCACTGTGGAAAACAGTCTGGAGGGTCCTTGAGAAGTTAAAGATAGGGGATCCCTGGGTGACACAGCGGTTTGGCAACTGCCTTTGGCCCAGGGCCTGATCCTGGAGACCAGGGATCGAATCCCACGTCGGGCTACTAGTGCATGTAGCCTGCTTTTTTCTCTGCCTGTGTCTCTGCCTCTCTCTCTGTGACTATCATAAAAAAAATTTTAAAAAAGAAGTTAAAAATAGAGCTACCCTACGATTCCAAAATTGCACAGCTAGGTATTTACCCTGAGGATACAAAAGTAGTTTAGTAGATTCGAAGGGGAACACGCAGCCCAGTGTTGGTAGCAGCATTATCAACAACAGCGAAACTGTGTATACAGCCCAGATGTCCATTGACGATGAATGGGCAGAGACGATGTGGTAAATATACACACTGCAACATCACTGGGTCATCAGAAGGGATGAAATGAAGCCATTTACAATGATGTGGGAGAAGTGGAAGGGACTTACGCTAAATGAACTCAGTCAGTCAGAGTAAGACAGGTACCAAATACCATACAATTGCATTCACATGTGAATTTTAAGAAACCAAACTGGCAAAGGGGCAAATGGGGGGATGAGAGATGCAAACCAAGATACACACTCTTAACCACACAAAATAATCTAATAAATACCAGAGGAAGGTGGGGCGGATGGGGAATCAGGGAATGGGGATAGTGGAGGTCACCTCTGACCAGTTCCAGGCGTTGTATTCAAGGGTTGAATCACTATGTTGTAAACCTGAAACTACATCATACTGTGTTTACAAAGAGGAATTCAAGTAAAACTTTAAAATAATAACTGGTAGTATAGAGGATACATGTGCGCACAAGAGATAAAATCAGAAAGGCAACTGAAAATCCAAACAAAAGTCTTTAGAGCCACAAACTCCTCCTTAGCTCAGCTCAGGAGAAGCCTGCCATGCCTATTCTCACCCCAGCAGAAGCCTGGATTTTGATTCTCTGGGGAGGCCACTGACTCGGTGGAGTCAGGCTATCTTTGAAACCAAAACCTAAATAGAGTGCATCAAACTAAATTGTCCAAGATGCTAGGAGTCCCAGTGCAGACACATGCCAAGACCCAAACTCTAACCATACACAGACATAACCCTTACCCTACACTTAATCGTAATGTTAACCTAACCCTTAAACAAGATCTATCACTAATCAAAAACCAAACACAAACCCCAAGACCGAAACACATTCACTGAACCTTCCTGCCAACCCTCACCCTAACTCCTAAACCTATTCTAAACCCTTAATCCTGACCCTTACCTTAAATCTAACCCTAACCTCTAACCATAACCTTAACTTAATGTACTCAAATCGTATTCCTAAACTTAACCTGTACCCTAACTCTAGCCCTCTAATACTAATCCTATCTCATATCCAAAATTGTACCCTAACCCGTACACTAAAACTAATCCCTAACCCACTGCCTAGCCCACTCTTAACCTTTTCCAAGCCGTACCCTGACCCTGACCTGACCCTAAACCTAACCCCTACCAAACACTAACCCTAATCCTATCCCTAACCCCTATCCTAAACCTAACCCTCGCCCTAACACTAAACCTAGCCGTAACTTTTACTCTAACCCCTAACCCTAACCCCTGACCCTAACTCACTCCCTAAACCCTAACCGCAAACCTAGCCCAAACCTAACTCTCACCATAACCCAAACCCCAACTCCTAACCTCCTGTCCTCATTCCTAAAGTCTAAACCCTATCCCTAACTCTAACTCCTGTCCCTCACACAAACCCCTATCCTAACTCCTAACCACTGACCCTTACCCTTATCCCTCACCCTAACCGCTAATCCGTAACCATAAGCATAATAATAACCCCTAACATCTAACCTAAGCCTAACCACCAAATGCCTCCCCTCCCCTGACCCTACCATTCATTCTACCCATTCACTTACCCTATGGTTCTGAGGAGTCCCTACTGATATGGACGTGGTCCCCAATGGCACCTCCAAGTCCTCCAGGAGGTCCTGTGGAAGCCGGGGTCCTGTGAGTGCAGACGTGGCCCCACGTGTTCCAGAGACTTATTCAGCGGGTCCTGAGTACACCTGGTCTCCTGTCACCGTGGGTATGCCTCACATCCTCTGGAAGCCTCACAGCAGGTTCTCAGGAGGCCCGGGGCTCCTGTCAGCCTGGACATGGCCCCACGTCCCCCAGAAAACTCACCGCAGGTCCTGAGGAGGCTGTGGGTTCCTGTCAGCCTAGATGCAGCCCCATGTCTCCCAAAGCCAAAGTGCAGGTCTTGAGGAGGACGGGGGTCCTCTCAGTCTTGACGTGGCCCCACATTTCCCTCAGCCTCACCATAAGACCTGAGGAGGTTGGGGGCTCCTGTCAGCATGGACGTGGCCCCAAATCATCCCAGTCCTTCACAGTGCATCCTGAGGAGGTCGGAGACTCCTGTCAGTGTGGATTCGGCATCCACATTTTTTTAGGCCTCACCACAGGCTCTGACAAGGCTGGGGTCTTCTGTCCGCACGGACGCATCCCCATATTTCCCAACATCTACACCTGGGGTCCTGAGGACATCAGCGTCCGGTTGTGTGGACGTGGCCCCACGTCCTCCCGAAGCATCACCACAGGTTCTGAGGTGGCCGAGGCTCCTGTCACTGTGGATGCGGCCCCCAGCTTCCAGAAGCCTCAACTTATGTCCTGAGGGGCCCATTAGCTCCTGCCAGAGTGAACGCGGCACCACATCTTTCAGAAGCCTCCCCGCGTGTCCTGAGGTGGACCAGGGGCTCCTATCAGCGTGGATGCGGACCTACATCTTACTGAAGCCTCCCTGTGGGTCCTGAGGCAGCCCAGGGGCTCCTGTCAGGGTGGATGTGGGCCCACATCTTCCTGAAGCCTCACCATGTGTCCTGAGGAGACCGGGGCTCCTGTCATCGTGAACGCTGCCCAGTATCCCCCTGAAGACGTCCCGCAGATTCTGAGAAAGCTGTGGCTCATCAGCGTGGACGTGTCCCCATGTCTTCCTCAGGCCTCCCCAGCACAGGCTGGCTCCTGTTAGTGCAGGCAGACGAGGCCTACTGCACATGCGTGCCCTCTGGGTGGTGCCTGGGCTCTGGCGCCCCCTGCGGGATGCTCAGGCACTGCAGGAGGCTGTGCAGGAGGCAGAGTGCCCATCCCCAGGCCCACCTCTGCCTCCTTTCAGGCTCCAGCTGGGGCCTGTTATCTCCGGAAACGTCTGACTGAAAAGGAGCCCAACACCCAGCTTCCCCAAAAATACTTAAGGAGAAGGAATTGGAGCCCAAAAAGCGAAATGAAATGTGGACCAGACTTTTACTACGTCCTGTAAAACTCACTCAACCCTCTTCCACTGTGGGCGGGACAACGGGCTGGTGCAGCCGCCCTGGAAACAGTGTGGAGGCTCCTCAGGAAGTTACAAATAGAGCCGCCCTGCGACCAGCAGGTGTACAGACTGGAACTCACTCTGAAGATACAGATGCAGTGAGACGTGGGACAACTGCACCCCAATTTCCACAGCAGCCGTGTCCACAGTAGCCACACTTGGGAGGAGCCTCGGTGCCCTCTGCCAGATGATGGATAAAGAGGATGGGAGATAGATGATGGTCATAGAGAGAGGAATGGTACTCAGCTATCAAAGAGAAGGAAATCTTGCCATTTGCAATGACGTGGATAGAACTAGAAGGATCATCCTAAGTGAAATAGGTCAGTCGGAAAAGAGAATGACCGGGTGGTGTCATTCATTGCTGAAATTAAAGAAGCAAAGCAGATGAACATCTGTGAAGGGAAGGAAAAACAAATAAGATGAAAACAGATGCAGGAAATACAGACTCTTAATTAAAGGAAACAA
Organism: Canis lupus dingo; assembly: GCF_003254725.2. NCBI lineage: Eukaryota > Metazoa > Chordata > Mammalia > Carnivora > Canidae > Canis > Canis lupus. The sequence continues at coordinate 416,096 of NC_064279.1, read as the reverse complement.
ACTGGGGATCCCTGGGTGGCGCAACAATTTGGCGCCTGCCTTTGGCTCAGGGCGCGATCCTGGAGACCCGGGATCGAATCCCACATCGGGCTCCCGGTGCATGGAGCCTGCTTCTCTCTCTGCCTGTGTCTCTGTCTGCCCCCCCCCCTCGTGTGTGTGTGTCTACGGTAAATAAATAAATAAAAAATTTAAAAAAATAAAGGAAACAAACTGAGTGTCGCTGCTAGGCGGGGATGCCGGCGGGGATAACATGGGACCAGCATGAAGGAGGGCACGTGATGTCACGAGTACTGCGATTATCTCCAACTGTTTAATCCCTGAATTCTTCCTCTGAAAGTATAATACACTATACGTTAATTAATTGGGTTTAAATTAAATTAAGTTAAAAAAATCTGTTGTATCAGAACACGTTTCCTACTGGACTCTCTGTTCTGTTCCTTCACCTTATGCTGGGACCAACCCACATGGGTGTGGTTTGTTAAGTAGGCGTCAGGCCTCGTCCATGGACCAGCCCAGGGCGAGAACTCACGACCCTGAGATCAGGACAGGAGGTGAGGTCAGGAGTCGGATGCTTAACTGATGGAGCCAGAGGGGTCCCGAGGAAAACACTGCTTTATCCTGTGTCTCTGTGACATCGTTTGAAATAGGAAAGTGCTGCATCCCACTCTGTCTTGCTTTTCCAATACTGATTTGCTGTCCGGGGTCATTTGTGGGGGCGGATGGATGTTATGGGTTTTCTTTTCCTATTTATGGGATGTGCCACCATTATTTGACAGGAATGACATTTATTTTTTTTATTTTTTTTATTTTTATTTTTTAATTTTTTTAAAAGATTTTATTTATTTATTCAGGGAGAGAGAGAGAGAGAGAAGCAGAGACACAGGGAGGCAGAGGGAGAAGCAGGCATCATACAGAGAGCCCGACATGGGACTCGATCCAGGGTCTCCAGGATCATGCCCTGGGCTGCAGGCGGTGCTAAACCGCTGCGCCACCAGGGCTGCCCGACAGGAATGACATTTAAATTGAGGGTGGCTTCAGGAACTGTGGACATTTTCACACGATGAGGCTCCCAACCCATGAGCCCAGGACGGCCTCCCAAAGCCTGGTATGGCTAAGTGCACAAATCTTGTGCTCCTTTGGTTCAGTCTCATTTATTCTCTGTGATGCTCCTGAGAAGGGAGTCACGTCCGTCATTTCCTTCCTGAGTGCTCATTGTCAGGACACAGCAAGCCCCACAATAGAATAAAAACTGAGCCCAGACCAACAGCAGGAAGCTTCTATTAGAACAGATCTCAATGCCCTTGAAGGCCCCATATCAAAATGTAAACCGAACTTGAGGAATTGCTCCAGCCCTTTGGGAGTTCCCCGAGACCAGCCCTTAAAACTAAGCTAAAACCCACCTCGGGGTCCAAGTCCCTGCTCCGCTCTGTCGGGTATACTTGGACACAAGCTCGAGCTTGTAAATAAACCCTCGTGTGTTTGCATCAGTGTCAGCTTCTTGGTGGTTTCTCAGATTCGTAATCTTGGGCACAACAGTCTGAGATAAAAAACAAAACCAAAAGAAGCTCGGACGCAGGTAGAGTGAACGCAGGGTTCTGAGAGCAGTGGCCGAGACCCGGGGGCTTGGGGGCTCTTCTCTGGAGGCTCCAGCAGACAGGGGATGGGATGCTCAGCCCCAGAGCCAGAGGACCTAGCATCCCCACCGGCATCCCGCCCATCAGGGCCGGGTCTCAGGGAGCAGCCCAGCGCTGCCCGCTTGAGCCCAGAGACGCTGACGCCCACCCCACCTCTGACCCCCGCAGGATCAACTCCTAGGCAGATGTGCACCTGACAATCAGCACCACGGCCCATCCCCAGACCCCACACAGACCATTTGCTGCCGCCAAGTTGTTGGACCACAGAGGCTGCAGAGCTTCAGCTCTGCCTGGAAAGTAGGGTCTAGATTCCTTTGTACACTGTGCTCTTTTTTAATTTATTTTCTTTGATTCTTTTTTATTAATTGCCTTTTTTAATTTTTTGTATGTACCTTATATATTTCTTTTTTTACTTTCATGGTACTTTAATTGTGTTTCATGTTTTGGGATTTAGAATCTTTTAACAAGCAGGCTAAAATAATCTGGTTTTTTTTTTTTTGAGAGGGCAGTTATTGTTTTCTTGATTTTTCTTTTTCTTTCTTCTTTCTTTTTTGGAAAAAATAATGAGATTGAGAAATTCTCCTCCATAAAATAACATGAAGTAGTACTCACAGCCAGGAAGTTCATCAATAAACATATATGATGTCTAACTACAGTTTAAAACAATGATTATAAAGATAGCAGCTGGGCTGGTAAAAGAGCACAGAAGCAAACTAGAGAATCCCTTACTGTAGAAATAAAAGAACTTAAATCAAGTCAGTCCAACGTTAAAAATTCTATAACTGAGGTGTAGTCCCAAGTGGAAGTCTTCAAAACAAGAAAGGTTATGGACCAAAGAGGCAGACTTAGGGAGTTCAGCCACTTATTAAAACTATAACATTCATATCATAGGAGACTCAGAAGATGAAGAGAGAGAAAAGGTGGACCTTGATCAGCCATTAGCAACGACAAATACCCACCATGTACTTCAAGGTGGATGGAACTGGAAGGTATTATGCTGAGTGAAGTAAGACAATCAGAGAAGGACAAACATTGTATGTTCTCATTCATTTGGGGAATATAGGTAATAGTGAAAGGGAATATAAGGGAAGGGAGTAGAAATGTGTGGGAAATATCAGAAAGGGAGACAGAACATAAAGTCTTCTAACTCTGGAAATGAACTAGGGGTGATTGAATGGGAGGAGGGCAGGGGTGAGGATGAATGGGTGACGGGCACTGAGGGGGGCACTAGACGGGATGGGAACTGGGTGTCATTCTATATTTGGCAAATTGAACACCAATAAAAAATAAATTTATTATTAAAAAAAAGAAAGAGTGGCCCCTGGGTGGCTGAGTTAGTTAAGCTTCTGCCTTAGGATCAGATCATGATCCAGGTCCCAAGGCAGGCTCCCTGTTCAGCTGGAACCTGCTTCACCCTCTACCTCTACCCCTCTCGCTCATGCATTTTCTCCTCTCTCTCTCTCATATAAATAAATAACATCTTTGAAAAAAAATCAAAGAAACCTAGAGGGAAGAGAAATCTCCCATGTAGAAGAATTTCAAAGAATTTGTGCAGACATTCCACCGTCAAGTTCATGAGCATAGCTTCCCACTCTTATGTGTGCAATACACATAGTAACTTCCTTCTAAAAATATATTATGAAAAACCTAAAATAATAATGATAATACACTAATAATAATAAAAATAATAATAAAAATAACAAAAATGAATCAGTTTACTACGGAGAAAGCTGACAAACACTACCTTAGCAAGATGATCAGATCGATACCAAGACTGATAAATCATGTGATAGTATCTATCCTTTATATGATATAATAAAAATGACAGTATATCTCTGTATAAAATCCACAAAAACAGTTCAATCATGAGATAAACGACAGACATGTCCCAACTGAGGGAAATTTTTCAAAATACTCTCCTTCTCAAAGTGTTCCAGTTCAACAACAACAAGGAAAGGCTGAAAGACTGTCACAATCCAGAGGAGCCTAAGAAAACATGAGGACAAATGGAATGTAATACGAGGGATGGTAACTTAGCAAAAACTAAGGAAATCTGAATAAAGTATGGTCTTTGGTTAATGCGACTATTTTAATATTGATTCATTAGCTCATATTTGTACCGTACTAATATAAGATATCAATAATTGGAGAAATAGAGTGCCAGTGCATGTGAATACACTATACTATCTTCTCAATTTCCCTATAAATCTTTGTTTTTTTCCTAATAAATAAGATTTATTTTGAAAATTGACTTAAATGAATCAGGCTCCAAGTGTGAAGACATTTTAAGAATAGTTGAATTAACTTTTGCCTTATTCTTAAAGAGTTCCTTTGATGGAAACAAAGTAAGAATTTTAGATCAGAAGGAAAGAAAAACACTTATGAACACGTATAATGCCTCCTCAACCTGAAAAGCAGGAACGGATAATAAATAGCAAAAGTCAGATAAAAATAATTCTAGTATAATAGACACCATACTGCAAGTGCATTTAAAATTAGCAATGGGGGATCCCTAGGTGGCGTAGTGGTTTGGCGCCTGCCTTCAGCCCAGGGCGCAATCCTGGAGACCCGGGATCGAGTCCCACGTCGGGCTCCCGGTGCATGGAGCCTGCTTCTCCCTCTGCCTGTGTCTCTGCCTTTCTCTCTCTCGGTGACTATCATAAATAAATAAAAGAAAAAAATAAAAAAATAAAATTAGCAATGCATAACATTCATTTCCTGGACATTTGTCTTCCAAAGAGTTCACAGTGTTTCAGTGTCAGTTGAAATAGGGGAAGAATCTCAGGGAAGAATCCTTCACATAATAATAGGACCATTGGTAATAATGTCTCTCAGTTGTTTCCAAATCCATAAAGATGCATTTCCTGATGAGTGACTGAACTGTGAAGAAAGAGATGAGAAACCCTTCCCTCTGAATTACTTGTGTCAGAATATTTTAACCATAGTACTACAGATAGTAGTAAATTATCCTTATTAACAGGAAATACATCTCAGATTGGAATCTGAGCAATCAGATGTGCAGAGATAAAACTCTATGACTCGCTCCTCAACTTTTAAGGACAAAGGAGAGCTTTTCTACGTACAAAGTCAGTTGTCAAGATAGCCTCAGGGAATAAGATTCTGCAGCTTCAAATCCCGCTGCACAGCTGGGACGCCCGTGCTCCAGGTCTTCCTGATCCCAAATCACTGGGCCTGTTGCCCAACACAGGATGCCACGCTGAGGTTATTTGCAATTGCTCTCTTAGGAGCTCTGGGGAAAGGGGAAGGAGCTAGATAGGTGGGACAGGAAGCAAGGAGGCTGAGAAAATTAAGGCCATTCCAATTTAAATTCAGCAGTAGCACATGCCCAGCCATTCCAGGCCCCTGTGAAGAAGTGCTGAAATTTACATTGCTTCAGTTACAGGAAAAAAACAAAAGTTTACAGCTTAATGTCCTAGAAAGCCCCACAATTGAATCAAAACTAAGCCCATGCCAAGGGCTGGAACCGTCTATTAGAATGAGAGCAGAGTTCAATACCCTTGAAGGCCCCATATCAAAATGTCAACAGAACTTGAGGAATTGCTCCAGCCCTCTGTAGGACCCCAAGACAAGCCCTTAAAACTAAGCTAAAACCCACCTCGGGGTCCAAGTCTCTGCTCCGCTGTGTTGGGAGTACTTGGACGCAAGCTCGAGTTTGGAAATCAACCCTTGTGTGTTTGCATTGGTGTCAGATACTTAGTGGTTTCTCGGATTCGCAACCTTGGGCACAACACTCCCATGTCCCCTCCCACCTTGGCTGAACCCCTATCCCCTCCCACGCAGGGTGAAACTCAGGCACCTCCCCGCCCACAACAACCCAGTGCACAAGCCGTCACACAGGTCCCACGGGCACGGTGGGCACTCCCGTCATCCCTGGACTCCCAGAGGAAGGAAGGAGTTTTCCGCAGGACACACTCCCATTGTGGCCCCAGGGCTCCCTGCCCAGCATGGCAGCTCGTGACAGGTCGGGGTCTGTATCCCTGGCGCCTGTTCCTCCTCCCTGGTTTTCCCACAGGAAATGAAGGAGGATGCCCTTTTCTTTTCCAGGGATATCACGAAAGTAGACCTAGACGTCAACAGGATGTTGGGCAGCCACATCATGTTTTAGTACTGCTAGGGGGTCGGGTGAGGCTGCTTGTACAGGGGGCTTTGGGGCCCCGGGGGCTTCTGGGTAGGGAAAACAGGCCCTCTGTGCCAGGGGGAGCAACGGCAGCCAACAACACACTGCTCAATGGTAGGGTGATTGGGATGACCCCCGTGCCCACCCCCCGGGCCTCAGGGATGAGTGGCCAGTAGGATGGGGCCTCCAGGGGTTGCCATGGGAGCTGAACACCGAAAGGGATAGGGACGGCCCCATGAGAAGCAAGGGATGGGGTGGGGGCTGTGGGAGGCAGGGACCGGACCTGGGGGCCAGGCGGCATGGCCGTGGCTGGAGCAGGACACACATCGATCCCATGAGGGTCGGATGGGTCAGAGTGACACCCACTCTCAGTACTTTATATATTTCTAAATTCTATGCATTTAATTTGAGACAATTTGCAATTTGAAAGCATACATATTATGATACCCCCAGATAATGCCCCCGGTCCAGCCAGACACCTGCACTGACCACACCGTGCCCAAGGGGAAGGTATCACAACAAACCCCAGACTGGGGCCGCCGTTAACTGTAGAAGTCTCCTTCTGCATCTTAGGGGAAGGAGATACCCTGTGTCCGCAGGCCCCCCACGACATCCCCCTCATTCCCCACTCCTACTCCACCCCCCTACATCATCATTCCCAATGGCATCCCACCTACACCATCCCCCTCACACCCACACAGCCCCACGCAAACCCAACCCACACTATACCCCAACACCATCCCCCTACACCATCCCCCACACTCCACCACAATCATACCCCTGCCCCCACACCATCCACCCCCACACCATTTACCCCCAGCAAGGACCAGGTGCAGGTGACCCCTGTGGGACATGCTCAGCCTCCCGGCATTTCTCTGCATACCCTGATCCCATCAGAAGCCCAGGTGTCTCAAAGAGTACCAAGGGGTTGCAGAGAGGAGGAAAGACAGGGAGTCCCTGACAGGGTGGGTGCAGGTGAGTGGTTCAGAGGATGCACCGTGCTCTGCCTTGCCCACTGTCCCTCCTGGAGGGCGGCACACCCTGCACAGGACACCAGCCCCTAACCCATAGGGACCTGGCCTAACCTGGCCCCGGGCTCTGTGGGGGCTGAGATGATTTGAGCCCCTCCAGGCCCAACACAAAGACTAATGGGATCCAGCCCCCCATGGCCCTGGCCAGCCCTGGATTCTGGCCCCAGGCTGAGCGAGCCCTCTCACAGCTGGATGTGGCCTCTTAGGCCCTGGGCCTACCCCCACAGATCCAGGTCACTCACCTAGGGCGCCCTTTGGATCCTGGGACACCCCAGGTTGGGGAGAGCAGGAGTAGGCCAGTGGGCCCCACCCGCACCAACATCAGGAAGCAGGCTGCTCCAGGTGCTGGGGCCACTGGGAGCCCAAGGCCGGGGTCCAGCTGCCCTGCAGGGACCCAGTGCAGGAGCCCATGAGCTGCAGGTCCAGGTCAGCTCTGCTGTCCTCAGAACCGTCTCTCAGGCTGAAACCTCAGGACATATGCCCCCACCCAGATTCCACACATGCTCCCAGGTGGGGGACTCCAGCACCCGCCCTCCCAACCCGTGTCATTCTTTCCCTCCCCTAAAGGACAGAAAGCTCTCCCTCCCCAGGGGAAGTTCAGAATCGGCATGCAGTTTTGGGGGGCACAAAGCTGGGTTACATTGTTATGAGCTCATTTCCGATTAGGGTGTGCACAGCGGCCTGACTATGGTGGGGCAGCCCCTTAAGCCATAAGCAGGTCATGTGGGGGTCATCCTGGAGGTGGCAGGTGTAGCATAAAATGGAATCAGTCCTGCTCTGCTTGTCCAGGGGTAGGAGATTTTTGTTAAATTTCCTGGGTCCCACACTTGCAGCTCAAGCACCTGGGCCACCCTCACCAGGTGGACTCAGCCTGCACACCTTGTGGTGCGGGATCTCTCACACCAGCGTGTGGAGGGCACCCTCCTTGCCTGAGTGAGTAGGGGCTGGGTGAGCATGGGGCTCGGCCTGAAGGCCAGGCAGCACAGGAGACCGAGGAACCCAGCCCTGTCCCCACCCCGACTCCCACACACAGGCAGCCCCTGGGCTCCCTGCCATGTGCACCCAGCTCTTCAGGAGCTCCCCACATGGCGGCCCCGATTTCTGGCTCCCTGCTGGAGAGGCATTGGGGAGAAGAGAAGCAGCCGCCATTGGTGGGCCACACTTCTGGACATGTGAACGTGGCTGAGCTGGACCTTCCAAATCAGCTGCCCCTCCAGTGGAATGTCACTGCACAAGCGAGCACCGGGTCGGCCAGGAGTGCCTGGCTAGCCGCCCAGCTCCAGCACCAGAAATGATATTGTGCCAACCATTTCGGCATCGGGGTGACCCAGCCAGAGGATCCGATAGCTGCATGTGATAGCTGCATGTGATAGACACACACACACCCCAAAACCAACAAAAGTCAGAATCCCCCTAATGTTGTCAAACAGCTTCCGGATTTTTCCATACACGACTCTGTGGTCCCCAATAGGATACATGGAAGGCGGTATAAAGCATGACTGCAGAGGTGCGGGAGGTACGGAGATGTGACTGCTGGATTTCAACAAGGAGCACAGAGGGTCAGGAAGCGGGGGCCAATCCTAGGAAAGGATACCAGGTTGCTGTGAAGGCTACGGATGGTGAAATCTGTCCTCCTCCGTTTCAGCTTCTAGTTTTCCTCCTAAATGCCATTTTCCTCATTCATAATAGCAAAAATTTATTTTATGTGTTTAAATTTCTTTTTATTGGAGTCCAATTTGTATGAATTCTTTCTTCAGCAATGATGTCATTCAGGATAGAAGGAGAGAGAAAGATTGTCCCAGATAAGCAAAATATAAAGGAGTTCAGGACCACTTAACCAGTCCAGTAAGGAATTTTAAGAGGGACTGTTCTAGTGGGTGAAAAAAAGAGACCAAAAGCAACAAAGACTACAAAGGGCCAGAGAACGTCACCAGAAACACCAACTCTACCGGTAACACAAAGGCAATAAGTTCATATCTTTCAATAATCACTCTGAATGCTGATAGACAAAATGCTCCAATCAAATGATAGAGGGTATCTGAGTGGCTTAAAAAGCAGGATCCGGGATGCCTGGGTGGCACAGGGGTTGAGCCTCTGCCTTTGACTCAGGGTGTGATCCTGGAATCTGGGATCCAGTCCCATATTGGGCTCCTGGTGGGGAGCCTGCTTCTCTCTCTGCCTAATTTTCTGCCTCTCTCTCTCTCTCTCTCTCTCTCTCGCTCATAAATAAAATCGTTATTAAAAAAACCAGATCCATCGGTATGCTGCCTACAAGATGCTCACGTTAGACCTATAGACACCGGGAGATTGAAAGTAGGGCATGGAAAACCATCTATAAAAGTAATGGATATCAAAAGAAAGCTGGAAGACCCATACTTATATCAGACTAACTAGATTTGAAACCAAACCCTGGGAGACACCTGGTGGCTCAGTGGTTGAGCATCTGCCTTCAGATCAGGGGGTGATCCTGGGATCCAAGGATCGAGTCCCACATCGGCCTCCCTTTGGGGAGCCTGCCTGTCCTTCTGCCTATATTTCTGCCTCTTCTTCTCTGTGTATCTCTCATGAATAAATAAATAAAATATTTACATTTCAATAAAGAAAGAACAAATACTGTAAAAAGCGATGAAGAAGGGCATTATTTCATAATTTAAAAGACCCTCTATCAAGATCAAAAAACTAAATATTTATGCTGCCAACATGGGAGTACCTAAATATAGAAACCAATTAACAACAAACGTACAGAAACTCACTGATGATAATACAATGACAGGGGATTTTAACAACCACTTATGGCAATGGACCGATCGTCTATAGAGAAAATCAACAAGGGAAAAATAGCCTTGACACACTGGACCACAGGGACTCAACAGATATAGTCTGAACATTTCAACCTAAAGCAGAATACACATTCCTTTCAAGTGCACATGGGACATTCTCCAGAACAGATCATATCATGGCCCACAAATCAGCCCTCAACAGGTACAACAGGTACAAGAAGGTTGATAGCACATCCTGTACATTTTCAGACCACGACGCTATGAAAATCGAAGTCGACAGTAAGAAAAAATTTGGACATAGCAAAAATACGTGGAGATTATGAACATCCTACTAGAGAATGAATGGAGCAACCAGGAAATTAGAGAGGAAATTTAAAACAAATGAAAATGAAAACATGTTTCTCCAAACCTCTGGGATGTAGCAAAGGCAGTCCTAAGAGGGAAGTACATAGCAATACAGGCCTACCTCAAGAAACAAGAAGTCTCCAATACACAGCCTAACCCTACACCTTAAGGAGCTGGAAAAGGAATAGCAAACAATGCCTAAAGGCTATAGAAGAGGGGAAAAAATGAAAGCAGAAATAAACAATACAGAAACAACAAAGCAGTAGAATGGAATAACGAAACAAAGGGACGGTTCTTCAAAACAATTAAGAAAATGGATCAAGCCCTAGCCACCCTTATCAACGAGAAAAGAGAAATGACCTAAATAAATAAAACCACAAATGAGAGAAGAGAGATCACAATCAACACCAGAAAAATTAGACAATTATAAGGGAATACTATGAAAGCTTATACGCTAACATACTGGGAGACCTGGAGGAAATGGACAAATGCCTAGAAATGTGCAAATGAATAAAACTGAAATAGGAAGAAATAGAAAATGTGAACAGACCCATAACTAGCAAAGGAATTGAATCAGCAATGCACCTGGGTGCCTCATTGGTTGAGCATCGGCTTTGGCTCAGGTCATGATCCCGGGGTCCTTGGGAATCAAGTCCCACATCAGGCTCCCCGCATGGAGCCTCAATTTCCCTCTGCCTATACCTCTGCCTCTCTGTGTCTCTCACGAATACATAAATATAATCTTTAAAAAAGAAAAAAGGATGAAAAGATGAGAAAGGACCCAAATAAAATCACAAATGAGAAAAGAGAAATGACAACCAACACTAGAGAAACACAAAGGATTATAAGAGAACATTATGAAAAATTATATGCCAGCAACCTAGAACCTGGAAGAAATAGATCAATTCCTAGAAATATTTAACACAGCAAAAATGAAAAAGGAAGAAATAAGAAACTTGAACAGACAGATAACCAGCAAAGAAATTGAATCAGCAATCAAGGGTCTCCCAACAGGAGACGCTTAGAACAATAGAACAGAATGGAAATCCGAAACAAGATACAAACCTGTAACTCTATGATCCATTAATCGACAACAAGGCAGGAAGGAATATCCAAAGGCAGAAAGACAGTCTCATCAACAAACCCTAACCCTGAGCCCAGGATAAGAACAAATGGTGTTGGGAAAACCAGGCAGCCACATGCAAAAGAATGAAACTGGACCACTTTCTTACACCATATATATAAAAAATGAATTCAAAATGGATGAAAGACCTAAAAGTGAGACCTGAAACCATACAAAGAAGAAAAGATAGGCAGCAACGTCTTTGACATTGGCCATTGGATCTTCTTTCTAGATATGCCTCTGAGGTGAGGGAAACAAAAGCAAAAATACTATTGGGACTTCATCAAATTGAAAAGCTTCCACAAAGTGAAGGAAACAACCAAAGCTAAAAGGCAACAAACAAAATGAGAGGCGATATTTGTAAACAATACATCCAATAAAGAGTTAGTATGCAAAATACATAAAGCAAATATAAATCTCAGCATCCTAAACACAAATTATACAACTGCAGATGGGCAGAAGAAATGAATGTACTTTGTCTCTGACAAGACATCCAGATGGCCACCAGACACACGGAAAGACACTCAGCGTCACCCATCATCAGGGAAATGCAAACCAAAACCACAATGAGATGTCACCTGACATCTGACAGCTGCCAGAATGGCTAAAATTAACAACACAAGAAACTATAGGTGTTGGTGAGGCTATGGAGAAGGGGGATCCCCCTTACACTCCTGGTGGGCATGTGAAAATGTGCAGCCACTGTGGAAAACAGTGTGGAGCGTCCTCGAAAATTTAAAAATAGGGGATCCCTGGTGGCGCAGCGGTTTGTCTCCTGCTTTTGGCCCAGTGCGTGAACTTGGAGACCCAGGATCGAAACCCACATCGGGATCCAGGGACTCCTGTCAGGGTGATGCAGGCCCAGGGGCTCCTATCAGGGTGATTCAGGGTTATGCGGGCCCAAGGGCTGCTGTCAGGGTGATACGGGCCCTCATCTTTCTGAAGCCTCCCCGAGGGTCCTGAGGCGGCCCAGGGGCTCCTGTCAGCATGGATGCGGGCCCACAATTTCCTGAAGCCTCCCCGTGGGTCCTGAGATGGCCCAGGGGCTCCTGTCCGGGTGGATTCTGCCCCAAATCTTCCTGAAGCCTCACCGCGGGTCCTGAGGAAACCGGGACTCCTATCAGCATGAACACCGCCCAATGTCCCCCTGAAGACTGCCCGCGGGTCCTGAGGAGGCTGCAGCTCACCAGGGTGGACGCGTACCCACGTCCTCCTCAGGCCTCCCCAGCAGAGGCAGGCTCCTTTTAGTGCAGACAGAGGAGGCCGACTGGGCATGCGCGCCTCCTGTGTGAGGCCTGGGCTCGGGCGCCCCCTGCGGGATGCTCAGGCACTGCAGGAGGCCCTGCAGGAGGCAGCGGGGGCTCCCGGGGCCGCACCTGCCTCCTCCCAGGCTCCAGCTATGGCCTGTTAGTTTTGGAAACGTCTCACTGAAACGGAGCCCAACACCCGGCTTCCCCAGAAATACTTAAGGACAAGGAATTGGTGCCCACAGGACACGAAATGAAATGTGGACCAGACTTTTACCACGTCCTGCAAAACTCACTCAACCCTTTCCACTGTGGGAGGGACTGCAGGCTGGTGCAGCTGCCCTGGAAACAGTGTGGAGGCTCCTCAGGAAGTTACAAATAGAGCCGCCCTGCGACCAGCAGGTGCAGGACCTGGAGCTCAATCCGAAGATATAAATGCAGTGAGACTCAGGACACCTGCACCCCAATGTCCACAGCTGCCGGGTCCACAGTAGACACACTGTGGGAGGAGCATCAGTGCCCTCTGGCAGATGATGGATAAAGAGGATGGGAGATAGATAATGGTCATAGAGAGAGGAATGGAATGAAACTATCAAAGAGAAGGAAATCTTGCCATTTGCAATGACGTGGATAGTACTAGAGGGATCATGTTAATTGAAATAAGTCAGTCGGGAAAGAGAATGACCGGGTGGTGTCATTCATACGTGGAATTAAAGAAGCAAACCAGATGAACATCTGGAAGGAAAAACAAATAAGATGAAAACAGATGTAGGAAATACAGACTCTTAATGATAGGAAACAAACTGAGGGTCGCTGGAGGGGAGGGGAGGGGGGAGAGGATAACAGGCGACCGGCATGAAGAAGGGCACGTGATGTCACGAGGACTGCTGTTATCTCCAACTGGTGAATCCCTGAATTCTTCCTCTGAAAGTATAATACATTATACGTTAATTAATTGGGTTAAATTAAATTAAGATAAAAAAATCAGTTGTATCAGAATACATTTCCATCTGGACTCTCTGTTTTGCTCTTTCAGCTTATGCCGGGACCACCCCCCGAGGGTCTGGTTTGTTTAAGTAGGCGCCACACCTAGTCCATGGCCCAGGCCAGGGCTAGAACTCACGACCCCTGAGATCAGGACCAGAGGAGAGGTCAGGAGTCGGATGCTTAACCGACGGAGCCAGCCGGGGGCCTGAGAACCACACTGCTTTATCCTGTGTCTCTGTGACATCCTTTGAAATAGGAAAGTGCTGCATCCTGCTCTGTCCTGCTTCTCCAATACTGAGGTATTTGTGGGGGCGGATGGATGTTAGGGAATTTTGTCCTATTTCTAAGATCTGCCACCATGATTTTGATAGGAATGACATTGAAACTGAGGGTGGCTTCAGGAACTGCGGATATTTTCACAAGATGGGGCTCCCACCCCACGAGCCCAGGACGGCCTCCAGAGCCTGGTATGGCTCAGTGCACAAGTGTTGTGCTCCTTTGGTTCAGTCTCATTATTTATTTTCCTTGATGCTCCTGAGAAGGGAGTCACGTCCTTCATTTCCTTCCTGCGTGCTCATTGTCAGGACACAGCAAGGCTACTCTGCTCTGTAGCGTCAGTTTGGGTCCCGTGACTTTACTGAACTCACTCCTTAGTTCTAACAGGTTTTGGTGGAGGCTCTCGGGTTTCCTGTTTCTAGTACATGTCTTCAGCATATAGGGACAGTGTGACGTCCCTCTTCCAGATGTGGAACCTTTGTGTTTACAGCTTAATGTCCTAGAAAGCCCAGCAATGGAATAAAAACAGAGCCCAGGCCAAGGGCAGGAAGCCCCTATTAGAATGAGAACAGAGCTCAATGCCCAAGAAGTCCCCATATCAAAATGTAAACAGGACTTGAGGAATTGCTCCAGCCCTTCTGGAGGTCCCCGAGACCAGCCCTTAATACTAAACTAAAACCCACCTCAGGGACCAAGTCCCTGCTCCGCTGTGTTGGGTATACTTGGACACAAGCTCGAGCATGGAAATAAACCCTCGTGTGTTTGCATCGGTGTCGGCTTCTCGGTGGTTTCTCGGATTCACAATCTTGGGCACAACAGTCTGAGATTAAAAAACAAAACCAAAAGAAGCTGGAACACAGGCAAAATAAACGCAGGGTATGGAGAGAAACGGCGGAGACCCGGGGGCTTGGGGAATCTTCTGTGAAGGCCCCTGCAGACTGGGGAGCGGGATGCTCAGCCCCAGAGCCACAGTACCCAAGTCCCCACCGGCGTCTGGCCCAGTCTCAGGGAGCAGCACAGCGCCGCGTGCTGGAGGCCAGAGGCGCTGACGCCCACCCCGCCTCTGACCCCGCAGGTGCATCTCCCAAGCAGATGTGCATTGGACAACCAGCGCCATGGCCCATCCCCAGACCCCGCACAGACCACCCGCTGCCACCAAGTTGTGGAACCACAGAGGCTGCAGAGCTTCATCTTCAGCTCTGCCTGGAAAGTAGGGTCTAGCCTCCTTTGTACTTTGTGCTTTATATTCATGTATTTTCTTTGATTCTTTTTTATTATATGCCTTATTTTAATTTTTATGTATGTACCTTATATATTTCTTATTTTTACTTTTATGGTATTTTAATTGTGTTTCTTTTTTTAATTATTTAAAATTTATTTATGATAGTCACAGAGAGAGAGAGAGAGAGAGGCAGAGACACAGGCAGAGGGAGAAGCAGGCTCCATGCCGGGAGCCCAACGTGGGATTCAATCCCGGGTCTCCAGTATTACACCCTGGGCCAAAGACAGGCGCTAAACCGCTGTGCCACCCAGGGATCACTTTAATTGTGTTTCTTATTTTGGGATTTAGAATCTTTTAACAAGCAGGCCAAAATAATCTGGTGTTGTTATTTTTTTTTTTTTTTGGAGGGCAGTTGTTATTGTTTTTCTTGGTTTTTCTTTTTCTTCCCTCATTCTTTTCTGGAAAAAACAATGAGATTGAGAAATTCACCTCCATAAAATAACATGAGGTTCTACTCACAGCCAGGAAGTTCATTAATACACATATATGATGTCTAACTACAGTTTAAAACAATGATTATAAAGATAGCTGCTGGGCTGGAAAAAGAGCACAGAAGAAAACTAGAGAATCCCTTACTGTAGAAATAAAAGAACTAAAACCTAGTCAGGCCAACGTTAAAAATGCTATAACTCTGACGCAGTCCCAAGTGGAAGCCTTAAAAACAAGAAAGGTTATGGACCATAGAGGCAGATTTAGGGAACTCAGCCACTTATTAAAACAATAACATTCATATCATAGGAGACTCAGAAGATGAAGAGAGAGAACAGGTGGGCCTTGCTCAGCCATTAGGAACGACAAATACCCACCATTTGCTTCAACGTGGATGGAACTGGAAGGTATTATGCTGAGTGAAGTAAGTCAATTGGAGAAGGACAAACATTGTATGTTCTCATTCATTTGGGGAATATGGATAATAGTGAAAGGGAATATAAGGGAAGGGAGAAGAAATGAGTCGGAAATATCAGAAAGGGAGACAGAACATAAAGACTCGAAACTCTGGGAAATGAACTAGTGGTGATGGAATGGGAGGAGGGCGGTGGGTGGGGGTGAAAGGGTGACGGGCACTGAGGGAGGCACTTGACGGGATGAGCACTGGGTGTTATTCTGTATGCTGGCAAATTGAACACCAATAAGAAAATAAATTTATTATTAAAAAGAAAGAAAGAAGAAAGAAAGAAAGAAAGAAAGAAAGAAAGAAAGAAAGAAAGAAAGAAAGAGTGGCACTTGGGTGGTCATTCAGTTAAGCTTCTGCCTTAGGCTCAGATCAAGATCCAGGTCCCAAGTCAGGCTCCCTGTTCAGCAGGGAACCTGATTCTCCCTCTCCCTCTGCCCCTCTCGCTCATGCTTTTTCTCTCCTCTCTCTCACAAATAATTAAATAACATCTTTGAAAAAGAAACAAACCCAGAAGGAAGAGAAATCTCCCATGTAGAATAATTTCAAACAATTTGTGTAGACATTCCACCCTCAAGTTCATGAGCATAGCTTCCCACTCTTATGTGTGCAATACACATAGTAAATTGCTTCTAGAAAATATATTATGAAAAACTTAAAATAATAATGATAATATAATAATAATAATAATAATAATAAGAATCACTTTACTATGGAGAAAGCTGACAAACACCTCAGCAAGATGACCAGATCGATACCAAGACTGATAAATCATGTAGATAGTATCTATTTTTTATATGATATAATGAAAATGGGAGTATATCTCTGTATATAATCCAAAAAAACAGTTCACTCATGAGATAAACAACAGACATGTCCCAACTGAGGGAAATTTTACAAAATATTCTACTTCTCAAAGTGTTCCAGTTCAACAACAACAAGGAAATGCTGAAAGACTGTAACAATCGAGAGGAGCCTAAGAAAACAGGAGGACAAATGGAATGTGATATGAGGGGTGGTAACTTAGCAAAAACTAAGGAAATCTGAATAAAGTATGGTCTTTGGTTAATGCGACTATTTTAATATTGATTCATTAGCTAATATTTGTACTGTACTAATATAAGATATCAATAAATGGAGAAATTGAGCGCAAGTGCATGCGAATGCTCTGTACTATCTTCTCAATTTCCCTGTAAATCTTTGTTTTTTTCCTAATAAATAAGATTTATTTTGAAAATTGACTTAAATGAATCAGGCTCCAAGTCTGAAGACATTTTAAGAATCATTGAATGAACTTTTGCCTTATTCTTAAAGAGTTCCTTCGATGGGAACAAAGTAAGAATTTTATATCAGAAGGAAAGAAAAACACTTATGAACACGTATAATGCCTCCTCAACCTGAAAAGCAGGAACGGATAATAAATAGCAAAAATCAGATAAAAATACTTCTATTATAATAGACACCATATTGCAAGTGCATTTAAAATTAGCAATGCATAACATTTATCTCCTTGACATTTGTCTTCCAAAGAGTTCACAGTGTTTCAGTGTCAGTTGAAACAGGGGAAGAATCTCAGGGAAGAATCCTTCACATAATAATAGGACCATTGGTACTAATGTCTCTCAATTAATTCCAAATCCATACAGATGCATTTCCTGATGAGTGACTGAGCTGTGAAGAAAGAGATGAGAAACCCTCATCCCTCTGAATTACTTGTGTCAGAATATTTTAACCATAGTACTACAGAATGTAAATTATCCTTATTAACAGGAAATACGTCTCAGATTGGAATCTGAGCAATCAGATGGGCAGAGAAAAAACGCTTTGACTCGCTCCTCATCTTTTAAAGACAAAGGAGAGGTTTTCTATGTACAAAGTCAGTTGTCAAGACAGCCTTAGGGAATAAGAGCCTGCAGCATCGAATCCCGCTGCACAACTGGGACGCCCGCGCCCCAGATCTTCCTGATCCCAAATCCCTGGGCCTGTCCCCCAACACACACTGCCAGGCTGAGGTCATTTGCAATTGCTCTCTTAGGAGCTCCGGGGAAGGGTGAAGGAGCTAGATAGGATGGGAAGGGATGCAAGGAGGCCAAGAAAATGAAGGCCTATCCACTTTACGTTCAGCGTTTGAACAAATCCAGCCATCACAGGCCCCTGTGAAGAAGAGCTGAAATTTACATTACTTCAGTTACAGGAAAAAAAACAAAAGTTTACAGCTTAATGTCCTAGAAAGCCCCCACAATAGAATAAGAACTGAGCCCACGTCAAGGGCTGGAAGTGCCTATTAGAATGAGAACAGAGCTCAATGCCCTTGAAGGACCCATATCAAAATGTAAACAGAACTTGAGGAATTGCTCCAGCCCTTCTGGAGGACCCTGAGACAAGCCCTTAAAACTAAGCTAAAACCCACCTCGGGGTCCAAGTCCCTGCTCCGCTGTGTTGGGTGTACTTGGACGCAAGCTCAAGTTTGGAAATCAACCCTGTGTGTTTGCATTGCTGTCAGCTCCTTAGTGGTTTCTCGGATTCGCAATCTTGGGCACAACACCCCCATGTCCCCTCCCACCTGGGCTGAACCCCTATCCCCTCCCACCCAGGGTGACACTCAGTCACCTGCCCGCCCACAACAGCTGGGCACAGGCCGTCACACAGGTCCCACAGGCATGGTAGGCACTCCCGCCGTCCCTGGCCTCCCAGAGGAAGGAAGGAGGTTTTGGCAGGACACATTCCCATGGTGGCCCCAGGGCTGCCTGCCCAGCATGGCAGCTTGTGAGAGGTCAGGTCTGTGTCCCTGACACCTGCTCCTCCTCCCCAGTTTTCCCACAGGAAATGAAGGAGGACGTCCTTGTCTCCTCCTAGGACATCACGCAGGTAGACCTGGACGTCAACAGGACGTTGGGCAGCCACATCATGTTTTAGGACTGCTAGGGGGTCAGGTGAGGCTGCTGGGCCAGGGGGCTTCGGGGCCCCGGTGGCTTCTGGGTAGGGAAAACGGGTTCTCTGAGGCCAGGGGAGCAACAGCAGTCAACAAGTCACCACTCCATGGTAGGGTGATGGGGATGACCACCGTGCCCACACCCCTGGGGCCTCAGGGATGAGGAGGCCACTAGGATGGGGACTCCAGGGGTTGCCATGGGAGCCAAACACCATAGGGGAGAGGGACAGCCCCTTGAGAAACAGGGGACGGGGTGGGGGATGTGGGGGGGCAAGAACTGGACCTGGGGGCCAAGCAGCATGGCCATGGCTGAAGCAGGACACACATCGATCCCATGAGGGTCAGATGGGTCAGAGTGACACCCACTCTCAGTGCTTTATATATTTCTAAATTCTATGCATTTAATTTGAGACAATTTGCAATTTGAAAACATACAATTATGATGACCTCCAGATAATGCCCCCAGTCCAGCCAGGGCCCTGCACTGACCACACCACGACTCAGGGGCAGGTGTCACAAGAAACCCCAGACTGGGTTCGCCTTTAACTGTAGAAGTCTCCTTCTGCATCTTAGGGGAAGGAGATACCCTGTGTCCACAGGCCCCCGACGACATCCCGCTCATTCCCCACTCCCACATCATTCCCCTACATTATCATGCCAAATGGGATCCCACCTACACCATCCCCCTCACACCCACACAGCCCCACACAATCCCCACCCAGACTATACCACAACACCATCCCCCCTACACCATCCCCACACTCCACCACAATCATACTTTTGCCCCCACACCATCTACCCCCACACCATTTACCCCGAGCAAGGACCCAGTACAGGTGCCCCCTGTGGCACATGCTCAGCCTCCCCGGGGTTCTCGGCATACCCTGATACCATTAGAAGCCCGGGTGTCCCATAGAGTACCCAAGGGTTGCAGGGAGGAGGAAAGACAGGGAGCCCCCGACAGGGTAGGGTGCACCTGAGTGGTGTAGAGGATGCGTCATGCCCTGCCTCTGCCCACTGTCCCTCATTTAGGGCGGCACACCCTGCACAGGACACCAGCCCCTAACCCAGTGGGACCTGTGCTGACCTGGCCCTGGGCTCTGTGGGGGCTGAGTTGATTTGAGCCCCCACCAGGCCCAACACAAAGACTAATAGGATCCAGCCCCCCATGGCCCTGGCCAGCCCTGGAATCTGGCCCCGGGCTGAGCGAGCCCTCTCACAGCTAGATGTGGCCTCTTGGGCCCTGGGCATACCCCACAGATCCAGGTCGCTGACCTAGGGTGCCCTGTGGATCCTGGGACACCCCAGGGTGGGGAGGCAAGGGTAGGCCGGTGGGCCCCACCCGCACCCACACCAGGAGGCAGGCTGCTCCAGGTGCTGGGGCCCCAAGGACCCTGAGGCCGGGGACCAAGTGCCCTTCGAGGACCCATCACAGGAGCCCATGGGCTGTAGGTCCAGGTCAGCTCTGCTGTCCTAAGAACCGTCTCTCAGGCTAAAACCTCAGGACACATGTCCCCACCTGGATTCCACACATGCTCACAGGTGGGGGACTCCAGCACCCGCCCCCCCAACCCATGTCATACGTGCCCTCCCCTAAAGGACAGAATGGTCTCCCTCCCCAGGGAAGGCACGCACCCTCGGCTCTGAGCCCATTTGCTGTAGAAAGTAAATAAAGTGTTGTGGTGGGAAAATGCACAGCCAGCCCATTTCTGTGTCTCCCAGAAAACTGTGCACGGGGCTTAGAGAGACCCCCAGAGAGGAAGAGGGGGCACCACCCAGGCCCCACCAGCCCCTGCAGGGGCGCTGCCATGCACACACAGCCGACTTCCCCATGTGCCTTGCAGGGGCGGCCAGACGCCAGGGTCAGGACCTGACAGACTTTACTGGGACTCAGGCTGTGCCCCGCAGGCCAGGAGGGGTGGGACAGAGTGACAGCCAGGAAGCCTCAGGTCACCAGGGTCTGTGCAAAGCCACCCGGAGGTCTGTGCTCCCTCTGTCCAGGGGGCAGGGGCTGGCTGGGTTCCGGGGCAATTCCTCCACCCATCATCCCTGTGCCTGTGTGCCTGGGGCAGAGAGGGCCTGCGCGGTGGTCAGCATGGCCCTGGAAGGGATGTCAGGACAGCAGTCCCTTGTGTTGTGCCCAAGATTGTGAATCCAAGAAACCACCGAGGAGCCAACACCGATGCAAACTCCCAAGGGTTTCTTTACAAGCTGGAGCTTGTGTCCAAGTGCACCCGACACAGAGGAGCAGGGACTTGGACCCTGAGACTAAAAGGCGTAGTAGCTTTATAGGGGCCAGTGCACATGCATATGCAGAAAGTTGCACAGTCATGTCGGTTCACACGCAGGTGGCCGATTGAATTACACCTTACCCTATAGTATCCACTTGAGCTGGCGTATTACTTTGGTCAGAATCGGGGCACAGTTTTGGGGGGCACAAAGCAGGGTTACATTGTTATGAGCTGATTTCTGATTAGGGTGAGCCCAGCGGCCTGACTAGGTTGGGGCAGTGCCTTAAGCCATAAGCAGGTCATGTGGGGGTCATCCTGGAGATGGCGGGTGTAGCACAAAATGGAAACAGTCCTGCACTGCTTGTCCAGGGCTAGGAGATTTTTGTAAAATTTCTTGGGTCCCACACTTGCAGCTCACGCACCTGAGCCACCCTCACTAGGTGGACTCAGCGTGCACACCTTGTGGTGTGGGATCTCTCACACCAGAGTGTGGAGGGCACCCTCCTTGCCCGAGTGAGTAGGGGCTGGGTGAGCATGGGGCTCGGCCTGAAGGCCAGGCAGCACAGCAGACCGAGGAACCCCAGCCCCATCCCCACCCCAACTCCCACACACAGGGAGCCCCTGCGCTCCCCGTCATGGGCACCCAGCTCCTCAGGAGCTCCCCCCAGGGTGGCACCGAGGTCTAGCTCCCTGCTGGAGAGGCATCCGGGAGAAGATAAGCAGCCAGCGCATGGCACGACCCACTGCCGCACATGAGAATATGGCCAAGCCGGACCTTCCAGCTCAGCTAACCCTCCAGCGGAAAGTCACTGCATGAGCGAGCCCTGGGTCTGCCAGGAGAGCCTAGCTATCTGCCCAGCGCCAGCACCAGAAATGATGTTGTGCCAACCGTTTTGGCATTTGGGTGACCCAGCCAGAGGATCCAATAGCTGCATATGATAGCTGCATGTGATAGAGACACACACACCACAAAACCAACAAAAGTCGGAATCCCCCCAATGTTGTCTAACACCAGCCGGATGATTCCATACACGACGCTGTGGTCCCAAATAGGATACATGGAAGACGCAATAAACCACGACTGCAGAGGTGCTGGAGGCACAGAGATGTGCCTGCTGGGTTCCAACAAGGAGCACAGAGGGGAAGGAAGCATCCTACGGAGGGGAGGCCCCTCCTTGGAAAGGTCATCATGTCCCTGTGAAGGCTACAGATGGAGAAATCTGTCCTCCTCTCTTTCAGCTTCTGGTTTTCCTCCTAAATGCCATTTTCCTCAATCATAAGACCAAAAATTTATTTTATGTTTTTAAATTTCTTTTTATTGGAATCCAATTTGTATGAATTCTTGCTTCAGCAAGGGTGTCATTCAGGAGAGAAGGAGAGAGAACAATTTTCCCAGACAGGCAAAATATAAAGGAGTTCATGACCACTTAAACATTCCAGTAAGGAATTTTAAGAGGGACTCTTCTAGGTGGGGGAAAAAAAGAGAACAAAAGCAACAAAGACTAGAAAGGCCCAGAGAACGTCACCAGAAACATCAACTCTTCCGGTAACACAAAGGCACAAAGTTCATATCTTTGAATAATCACTCTGAATGCTGATAGACTAAATGCTTCAATCAAAAGATATAGGGTATCAGAGTGGCTTAAAACACATGATCTGGGATGCCTGGGTGGCTCAAGGGGTTGAGCATCTGCCTTTGACTCAGGCTGTGATCCTGGAGTCTGGGATCGAGTCCCATATTGGGCTCCTGGTGGGGAGCATGCTTTTCTCTCTGCCTAATTTTCTGCCTCTCTCTCTCTCTCTCTCTCTCTCTCTCTCTCTTTCTCATAAATAAAATCGTTATTAGAAAAACAAGATCCATCTGTATGCTGCCTACAAGATGCTCACGTTAGACCTATAGACACCAGCAGATTGACAGGGGAGGGAAAATCATCTACCACGCTATGGATATCAAACAAAAGCTGGAGGACCCATACTTATATCAGACAAATGAGATTTGAAACCAAACCCTGGGGGACACCTGGTGGCTCAGTGGTTGAGCATCTGCCTTCGGCTCAGGGTGTGATCCTGGGATCCCAGGATCAGCCTCCCTTTGGGGAGCCTACCTCTCCCTCTGCCTATGTTTCTGCCTCTGCTTCTCTGTGTATCTCTCATGAATAAATAAATAAAATATTTATATTTCAAAAAAGAAAGAACAAATACTGTAAGAAGTGATGAAGAAGGGCATTATTTCATAATTAAAAAGACTCTCTATCAAGAACAAACAACTAAATATTTATTTTCTGCCAACATGGGAGTACCTAAATATAGAAACCAATTAAAAACAAACATACAGAAACTCACTGATAATAATACAATGACAGGGGATTTTAACAACCACTTATGGCAATGGACCGATCGTCTATACAGAAAATTAACAAGGGAAAAATAGCCTTGACACAGTGGACCACAGGGACTCAACAGATATACTCTGAACATTTCAACCTAAAGCAGAATACACATTCCTTTCAAGTGCACATGGGACATTCTCCAGAACAGATCATTCATGGCCCACAAATCAGCCCTCAACAGGTACAACAGGTACAAGAAGGTTGATATCACACCCTGTACATTTTCGGACCACGACGCTATGAAACTCAAAGTCGACAGTAAGAAAAAATTTGGACAGACCAAAAATACGTGGAGATTATGAACATCCTACTAGAGAATGAATGGAGCAACCAGGAAATTAAAGAGGAAATTTAAAACAAATGAAAATGAAAACATGTTTCTCCAAACCTCTGGGATGTAGCAAAGGTAGTCCTAAGAGGGAAGTACATAGCAATACAGGCCTACCTCAAGAAACAAGAAGTCTCCAATACACAGCCAAACCCTACACCTTCAGGACCGGGAAAAGGATAGCAAACAATGCCTAAAGGCTATAGAAGAGGGGAAAAAAAAGATGAGAGCAGAAATAAACAATACAGAAACAACAAAGCAGTAGAATGGAATAACAAAACAAAGGGTCGGTTCTTCAAAACAATTAAGAAAATGGATCAAGCCCTACTCACCCTTATCAATGAGAAAAGAGAAAATACCTAAATAAATAAAACCACAAATGAGAGAAGAGAGATCACAATCAACACCAGAAAAATAAGACCATTTTAAGGGAATACTATGAAAGCTTATACACTAACATACTGGGAGACCTGGAGGAAATGGACAAATGCCTAGAAATATGCAAATGAGTAAAACTGAAATAGGAAGAAATAGAAAATGTGAACAGACCCATAACTAGCAAAGGAATTGAATCAGCAATGCACCTGGGTGCCTCATTGGTTGAGCATCTGCCTTTGGCTCAGGTCATGATCCCGGGGTCCTGGGGAATCAAGTCCCACATCAGGCTCCCCACATGGAGCCTCAATTTCCCTCTGCCTATAGCTCTGCCTCTCTGTGTCTCTCATGAATACATAAATAATATCTTTAAAAAAGAAAAAGATAAAAAGATGAGCAAGGACCCAAATAAAATCACAAATGAGAAAAGAGAAATAACAACCAACACTAGAGAAATACAAACGATTATAAGAGAACATTATGAAAAATTATATGCCAGCAACATAGAACCTGGAAGAAATAGATCAATTCCTGGAAATATATAACATAGCAAAATGAAAAAGGAAGAAATAAGAAACTTGAACAGACAGATAACCAGCAAAGAAATTGAATCAGCAATCAAGGATCTCCCAACAGGAGACGCTTAGATCAATAGAACAGAATGGAAAGCCGAAACCAGATACAAACCTGTAACTCTATGATCCATTAATCGACAACAAGGCAGGAAGGAATATCCAAAGCACAAAGACAGTCTCTTCAACGAACCCTAACCCTGACCCCTGGATAAGAACAAATGGTGTTTGGAAAACCAGGCAGCCACATGCAAAAGAATGAAACTGGACCACTTTCTTACACCATATATATAAAAAATAAATTCGGGATCCCTGGGTGGCGCAACGGTTTGGCGCCTGCCTTTGGCCCAGGGCGCGATCCTGGAGACCTGGGATCGAATCCCATATCGGGTTCCCGGTGCATGGAGCCTGCTTCTCCCTCTACCTGTGTCTCTGCCTCTCTCTCTATCTCTCTGTGACTATCATAAATAAATAAAAATTTAAAAAATATTTAAAAAAAGAAAAATAAATAAATTCAAAATGAATGAAAGACCTAAATGTGAGACCTGAAACCATACAAAGAAGAAAAGATAGGCAGCAACATCTTTGACATTGGCAATTGGATCTTCTTTCTAGATATGCCTCTGAGGTGAGGGAAACAAAAGCAAAAATAATATTGGGACTTCATCAAATTGAAAAGCTTCTGCAAAGTGAAGGAAACAACCAAAGCTAAAAGGCAACATACAGGAGGAGGGGCAAGATGGCGGAAGAGAAGGGTCCCCAAGTCACCTGTCCCCACCAAATTACCTAGATAACCTTCAAATCATCCTGAAAATCTAGGAATTCGACCTGAGATTTAAACAGAGACCAGATAGAATGCTACAGTGAGAAAAGTTCGCGCTTCTATCAAGGTAGGAAGATGGGAAAAAGAACTAAAGAAACAAAAGGCATCCAAGGGGGAGAGGCCCACGAGGAGCCGGGCTAAGGCCAGGGCGAGTGTCCCCCGGTCAGGAGAGCTCTGTATCAGAGAGGAGGAGCTGCACCAATCTTCCAGGGTGGAATGGCGCCCACAAGGATTCAGAGCAGTACCCCAGGAGGGCAGAGATACCCTCGGGCTCCATGGGACACTCCCAGGAGAGTGCACCTAGCTCCTTAAGGGCTGCAGGGCACATGGATTGACCCAGGAGCAGCTCTGAGGGGCTCGGGTGGTGGCTCTGTGCGGAGGGGGTTGCGGGTCCCTGGGAGCAGCTAGGTGGCGGGGCCTAGGCCAGAGGAAGTAGCTCCTGGAGCAGCTCAGAGGGGCTTGGGCGGCAGCTACATGGAGAGGTGGCTGCACGGCTGGGAACGAGAATCCAACAGCACAGGCTCCGGAGAACAGGGCGCTGGGACACAGCCCAGGATTTGGCCTCCCCCGGGACAGGCAGAGGCCCGGAGGGCCCAGGACAGTAAGGATGCTCCTGCCAAGAGCTCCGCAGATCAGCAGCCCCACCCCGGGCCCCCAGGCCCTGCAGATGGACTGCTCTGGAATTACTGTGGGGGTTGAATACCGGTTTTCAGACCTGGCCACTGTCACTGGGGTTGTTCCTCCTTGGGCTTCACGGGGTAAACAACCCCCACTGAGCGCTACACCAGGCAGGGGGAGAGGAGCTGCCCCAAGGGCTAACACCTGAAAATCAGCACAACAAGCCCCTCCCCCAGAAGACCAGCTAGACGGACAAGTTCCAAGGGATGTCAAGGGACTTAAAGTATACAGAATCAGAAGATACTCCCCCAAATTTTTTTAATTCTGATTGCTTCCCCCACCCTTTTTCTCCCCCTTTCTTTCTTTTTCTTTCTCTTTTATTCTCTTTTTTCCTATTTTCTTCCTTTTTTCTTTTTTCTTTTTCTCTTTTCTTTCATTCTTTCTCTCTACTCTTTTTCTCCTTTTCCAAATTCAACTTGTTTTTGGCCACTCTGCACTGAGCAAAATGACTAGAAGGAAAACCTCACCACAAAAAGAAAGAATCAGAAACAATCCTCTCTCCCACAGAGTTACAAAATCTGGATTACAATTCAATGTCAGAAAGCCAATTCAGAAGCACTATTATACAGCTACTGGTGGCTCTAGAAAAAAGCATAAAGGACTCACGAGACTTCATGACTGCAGAATTTAGATCCAATCAGGCAGAAAGTAAAAATCAATTGAATGAGATGCAAACCAAACTAGAAGTCCTAACGACGAGGGTTAATGAGGTGGAAGAACGAGTGAGTGACATAGAAGACAAGTTGATGGCAAAGAGGGAAACTGAGGAAAAAAGAGACAGACAATTAAGAGACCAGGAAGACAGATTAAGGGAAATAAACGACAGCCTGAGGAAGAAAAACCTATGTGTAATTGGGGGTACCGAGGGCACCGAAAGGGACAGAAGGCCAGAATATGTATTTGAACAAATCCGAGCTGAAAACTTTCCTAATCTGGGAACGGAAACAGGCATTCAGATCCAGGAAATAGAGAGATACCCCCATGAAATCAATAAAAAGCGTCCAACACCTCGACATTTAATAGTGAAGCTTGCAAATTCCAAAGATAAAGAGAAGATCCTTAAAGCAGCAAGAGACAAGAAATCCCTGACCTTTATGGGGAGGAGCATTAGGGTAACAGCAGACCTCTCCACAGCGACCTGGCAGCCCAGAAAGGGCTGGCAGGATATATTCAGGGTCCTCCATGAGAAGAACATGCAACCAAGAATACTTTATCCAGCAAGGCTCTCATTCAAAATGGAAGGAGAGATAAAGAGCTTCCAAGACAGGCAGGAACTGAAAGAATATGTGACCTCCAAACCAGCTCTGCAAGAAATTTTAAGGGGGACTCTTAAAATTCCCCTTTAAGAAGAAGTTCAGTGGAACAATCCACAAAAACAAGGACTGAAGAGATATCATGATGACACTAAACTCATATCTGTCGATAGTAACTCTGAACGTGAACGGGCTTAATGACCCAATCAAAAGGCGCAGGGTTTCAGACTGGATAAAAAAGCAGGACCCATCTATTTGCTGTCTACAAGAGACTCATTTTAGACAGAAGAACACCTACAGCCTGAAAATAAAAGTTTGGAGAACCATTTACCATTCAAACGGTCCTCAAAAGAAAGCAGGGGTAGCCATCCTTATATCAGATAAACTAAAATTTACCCCGAAGACTGAAATGAGAGATGAAGAGAGACACATCATACTTAAAGGATCTATCCAACAAGAGGACTTAACGAACCTCAATATATATGCCCCAAATGTGGGAGTTGCCAAATATTTAAACCAATTAATAACAAACGTGAAGAAATACTTAGATAATACTTATCTTATGCTTGGTGACTTCAATCTAGCCCATTTTATACTTGATAGTTATTCTAAGCACAACATCTCCAAAGAAATGAGATCTTTAAATGATACACTGGACCAGATGGATTTCACAGATATATACAGAACTTTACATCCAAACTCAACTGAATACACATTCTTCTCAATTGCACATGGAACTTTCTCCAGAATAGACCACATACTGGGTCACAAATCGGGTCTGAACCGATACCAAAAGACTGGGATCATCCCCTGCAGATTCTCAGAGCATAATGCCTTGAAATTAGAACTAAATCACAACAATAAGTTTGGAAGGGCCTCAAACACGTGGAGGTGAAAGACTATTCTGCTAAAAGATGAAAGGGTCAACCAGGAAATTAAGGAAGAATTAAAAAGATACATGGAAACTAATGAGAATGAACATACAACCGTTCAAAATATTTGGGATGCAGCAAAAGCATTCCTAAGGGGGAAATACATCGCAATACAAGCATCCATTCAAAAACTGGAAAGAACTCAAATACAAAAGCTAACCTTACACATAAAGGAGCTAGAAAGAAACAACAGATATATCCTACACCCAACAGAAGAAGAGACTTAATTAGAATTCGAGCAGAACTCAAGGAAATCGAGACCAGAAGAAATGTGGAACAGATCAACAGAACCAGGAGATGGTTCTTTGAACAAATTAATAAGAAAGATAAACCATTAGCCAACCAGATTAATAAGAAGATAGAGAAGACTCAAATTAATAAAATCATGAATGAGAAAGGAGAGATCACTACCAACACCAAGGAAATACAAATGATTTTAAAAACATATTATGAACAGCTATACGCCAAAAAATTAGGCAATCTAGAAGAAATGGACGCAATCCTGGAAAGCCACAAACTAACAACTGGAACAGGAAGAAATAGAAAACCTAAACAGGCCAATAACCAGGGAGGTAATTGAAGCAGTCATCCAAAACCTCCCACGACACAAAAGTCCAGGGCCAGATGGCTTCCCAGGGGAATTCTATCAAACGTTTAAGGAAGAAACCACACCTCTCCTACTAAAGCTGTTTGGAAAGATAGAAAGAGATGGAGTACTTCCAAATTCTTTCTATGAGGCCAGCATCACCTTAATTCCAAAACCAGACAAAGGCCCCACCAAAAAGGAGAATTACAGACCAATATCCCTGATGAACATGGATGCAAAAATTCTCAACAAGATACTAGCCAATAGGATCCAACAGTACATTAAGAAAATTAATCACCATGACCAAGTAGGATTTATCCCCGGGACACAAGGCTGGTTCAACACTTGTCAAACAATCACTGTGATTCATCGTATCAGCAAGAGAAAAACCAAGAACCATATGATCCTCTCATTAGATGCAGAGAAAGCATTTGACAAAATAGAGCATCCATTGCTGATCAAAACACTTCAGAGCGTAGGGATAGAGGGAACATTCCTCGACATCATAAAGGCCATCTACGCAAAGCCCACAGCAAATATCATTCTCAATGTGGAAGCACTGGGAGCATTTCCCCTAAGATCAGGAACAAGACAGGGATGTTCACTCTCACCACTGCTATTCAACATAGTACTGGAAGTCCTAGCCTCAGCAATCAGACAACAAAAAGAAATAAAGGCATTCAAATTGGCAAAGAAGCAGTCAAACTCTCCCTCTTCGCCGATGACATGATACTCTACCTAGAAAACCCAAAAGCCTCCCCCCCAAGATTGCTAGAACTCATACAGCAATTTGGTAGCATGGCAGGATACAAAATCAATGCCCAGAAATCAATGGCATTTCAATACACTAACAATGAGGCTGAAGAAATAAAAATTGAGGAGGCAATCTCATTTACAAATGCACCCAAAAGCATAAAATACCTAGGAATAAACCTAACCAAGGAGGTAAAGGATCTCAACCATAAACACTATAGAACACCTCTGAAAGAAATTGAGGAAGACACAAAAAGATGGAAAAATATATTCCATACTCATGGATTGGCAGAATTAATATTGTGAGTGGAGGTTCCTCAAAGAGATAAAAATTGAATTGCCCGACGACCCAGCAATTGCACCTTTGGGAATATACCCCAAAGACTCAGATGCAAGGAAACGCCGGGGCTCCTGCACCCTGATGTTTATAACAGAATGTCCAAAATAGCCAAACTGTGGAAGGAGCCTTGGTGTCCATTGAAAGATGAAAGTGTAAAGAAGATGAGGTTTATGTATAAAATGGAATATTATTTAGGCATTAGAAATGACAAATACCCACCATTTGCTTCAACGTGGATGAAACTGGAGGGTATTATGCTGACTAAAGTAAGTCAATCGGAGAAGGACAAACAGTTTATGTTCTCATTCATTTGGAGAATATAAATAATAGTGAAAGGGAATTTAAGGGAATGGAGAAGAAACGTGTGGGAAATATCAGAAAGGGAGACAGAACATAAATACTCCTAACTCTGAGAAAGGAACTAGGGATGCTTTACGGGGAGGAGGGCGGGGGGTGCGGGTGAATGGGTGAAGGGCACTGAGGGGGGCCCTTGCGGGGATGAGCACTGGGTGTTATTCTGTTTGTTGGTAAATTCAACACCATAAAAATTAAATTTATTTTTAAAAATATGTTCAAACAACTAAATATTTATGCTGCCAACATGGGAGTACCTAAATATAGAAACCAATTAACAACAAACATACAGAAAGTCACTGATAATAATACAATGACAGGGGATTTTAACACCCACTTATGGCAATGGACCGATCGTCTATACAGAAAATCAACAAGGGGAAAATAGCTTTGACACACTGGACCACAGGGACTCAACAGATATAGTTTGAACATTTCATCCTAAAGCAGAATACACATTCCTTTCAGTTGTACATGGGACATTCTCCAGAACAGATCATATCATGGCCCACAAATCAGCCTTCAACAGGTACAACAGGTACAAGAAGGTTGATATCACACCCTGTACATTTTTGGACCACGACGCTATGAAACTCGAAGTCGACAGTAAGAAAAAATTTGGACAGACCAAAAATACGTGGAGATTATGAACATCCTACTAGAGAATGAATAGAGCAACCAGAAAATTAAAGAGGAAATTTAAAACAAATGAAAATGAAAACATGTTTCTCCAAACCTCTAGGATGTAGCAAAGGCAGTCCTGAGAGGGAAGTACATAGCAATACAGGCCTACCTCAAGAAACAAGAAGTCTCCAATACACAGCCTAACCCTACACCTTAAGGAGCTGGAAAAGGAATAGCAAACAAAGCCTAATGCCTATAGAAGAGGGGAAAATAAAGATGAGAGGAGAAATAAACAATACAGAAACAACAAAGCAGTAGAATGGAATAACGAAACAAAGAGATGGTTCTTCAAAATAATTAAGAAAATGGATCAAGCCCTAGCCAGCCTTATCAACGAGAAAAGAGAAAATACCTAAATAAATAAAACCACAAATGAGAGAAGAGAGATGACAATCAACACCAGAAAAATTAGACAATTATAAGGGAATACTATGAAAGATTATATGCTAACATACTGGGAGACCTGGAAGAAATGGACAAATCCCCAGAAATGTGCAAATGAGCAAAATTGAAATAGGAAGAAATAGAAAATGTGAACAGACCCATAACTAGCAAAGGAATTGAATCAGCAAGGCACCTGGGTGCCTCAGTGGTTGAGCATGTGCTTTGGCTCAGGTCATGATCCCGGGGTCTTGGGGAATGAAGTCCCACATCAGGCTCCTCGCATGGAGCCTCAATTTCCCTGTGTCTATAACTCTGCCTCTCTTTGTCTCTCATGAATACATAAGTAAAGTTGCAGCCACTGTGGAACAGTCTGGAGGGTCCTCGAGAAGTTAAAAATAGGGGATCCCTGGGTGCCGCAGTGGTTTGGCGCCTGCCTTTGGCCCAGGGCGTGATCCTGGAGACCCGGGATCGAATCCCACATCGGGCTCCCGGTGCATGTAGCCTGCTTCTCCCTCTGCCTGTGTCTCTGCCTCTCTCTCTGTGACTATCATAAAAAAAATATAAAAGAAGAAGTTAAAAATAGAGCTACCCTATGATTCCAAAATTGCACAGCTAGGTATTTACCCCGAGGATACAAAAGTAGTTTAGTAGATTCGAAGAGGAACACGCAGCCCAGTGTTGGTAGCAGCGTTATCAACAACAGTGAAACTGTGTATAGAGCCCAGATGTCCATCGACAGATGAATGGGCAGAGACGATGTGGTAAATATACACACTGCGACATCACTCGGTCATCAGAAGGGATGAAATGAAGCCATTTACAATGATGTGGGAGAAGGGGAAAGGACTTATGCTAAATGAACTCAGTCAGAGGAAGACATATACCAAATATCATACAATTGCATTCACATGTGAATTTTAAGAAACCAAACAAACTGACAAAGGGGCGGAGGGGGGGATGAGAGAGCAAATAAAAAAACACACTATTAACCCCAGAGAATAAACTAATAAATACCAGAGGAAGGTGAGGGGGATGGGGAATCAGGCGATGGGGATAGTGGAGGGCACCTGTGACCAGTACCAGGCGTTGTATCCAAGGGATGAATCACTATGTGGTAAACCTGAAACTATATCATACTGTGTTTACAAAGAGGAATTCAAGTAAAACTTTAAAATAATAATTGGTAGTATTGATGAAAAATGTGTGCACAAGTGATAAAATCAGAAAGGCAACTGAAAATCAAATAAAGAGTCTTTAGAGTCACAAATCCCCTCCTTAGCTCAGCTCGGGAGAAGCCTGCCATGTCTATTCTGACCACAACAGAGGCCTGGATTTTGATTCTCTGGGGAAGCCACTGACTTGGTGGAGTCAGGCTATCTTTGAACCCTAAACCTAAATAGAGTACATAAAACTAAACTGCCCAAGATACTAGGAGTCCCAGTGCAGGCACATGCCAAGACCCAAACTCTAACCATAAACAGATATAACCCTAAGCCTACACTTAAGCCCAATGTTAACCTAAACCTTAAACAAGACCTATCACTAATCGAAAACCAAACACAAACCCCAAGACCGAAACACATTCACTGAACCTTCCTGCCAAACCTCAACCTAACTCCTAAACCTATTCTAAACCCTTAACCCTGACCGCTACCTTAAATCTAACCCTAACCCTAACCTCTAAACCTAAACTTAACTTAATGTACTCAAATCCTATTCCTGACCTTAACCTGTACCCTAACCCTAACCCTCTAATACTAATCCTATCTCATACCCGAAACTGTACCCTAACCCGTACCCTAAAACTAACCCCTAACCCACTCCCTAAATGTATCTCTTACCCTCTTCCAAAACCGTACCCTGACCCTGACCTGTCCCTAACCCTAACACCTAACCAAACAGTAACCCTAACCCTAGTTCTAACCCCTATCCTAACCCTAACCCTCGCCCTAATTCTAAACCTAGACCGAACTATAAACCAACCCCTCACCCTAAACCCTAACTCACACCCTAACCCCTAACCCTAACTGCAAACCTAAGCCCAACCCTAACACTAAGCATAACCCTAACCCCAAATCCTAACCTCCATATGTCCTGAAGCCAAAGTGCTGGTCCTGAGGAGGACGGGGTTCCTGTCAGGGTTGACGTGGCCCCACATTTTCCTCAAGCCTCACCATAAGACCTGAGGAGGCTTGGGGCTCCTGTCAGCATGGATGTGGCCCATAATCTTCCCAAACCTTCACAGTGGGTTCTGAGGGGGCTGGAGACTCCTGTCAGTGTGGATGCGGCACCCACATTTTTCTTAGGCCTCACCACAGGCCCTGACAAGGCTGGGGTCTTCTGTCCCCATGGACGCATCCCCATATTTCCCCAAGTCTACACTGGGGGTCCTGAGGAAGTCAGCATCCTGTTGTGTCCATGTGGCCTCAAGTCCTCCCGAAGCGTCACTGAGGTTTCTGAGGAGGCCGGGGCTCCTGTAACCATGAATGCGGCCCCCAGCTTCCAGAAGCCTCAACTTATGTCCTGAGGGGCCTGGGAGCTCCTGCCAGAGTGGACGTGGCACCACATCTTCCTGAAGCCTCCCCGCGGGTCCTGAGGCTGCTCTGGGGCTCCTGTCAGCATGGATGCGGGCCCACAATTTCCTGAAAGCTCCCCGCGGGTCCTGAGGTGGCTCAGGGTTCCTGTCATTGTGGATGTGAGCCCACATCTTCCTGAAGACTCCCCGCAGTGCAGTTCCTGAGGCGGCCCAGGGGCTCCTGTTAGGGTGGATGCGGGCCCACATCTTCCTAAAGCCTCACCGTGATTCCTGAGGAGACCGGGGCTCCTGTCAGCATGAACGCGACCCAATTTCCCCCTGAAGACTTCCCGCACGTCCTGTGGAGGCTGCAGCTCATCATCGTAGACGGTCCCCACGTCCCCCTCAGGCCTCCCCAGCACAGGCAGTTAGTGCAGGGAGAGGAAGCCTACTGCACATGCATACCCCATGGGAGGGGCCTGGGCTCGGGCGCCCCCTGCGGGACACTCAGGCGCTGCAGGAGGCAGTGCAGGAAGCAGCAGGTGCTCCATGGTCCCCACCTGCCTCCTTTCAGGCTCCAGCTGGGGCCTGTTAGCTTCGGAAACATCTCACTGAAAAGGAGCCCAACACCCGGTTTCCCCAGAAATACGTAAGGACAAGGAATTGGAGCCCACAGGACGTGAAATGAAATGTGGACCAGACTTTTACCACGTCCTGCAAAACTCACTCAACACTTTTCCACTGTGGGCGGGACCGCGGGTTGGTGCAGCCACCCTGGAAACAGTGTGGAGGCCCCTCAGGAAGTTACAAATAGAGCCGCCCTGCGACCAGCAGGTGAACGGCCTGGAGCTCACTCCGAAGATACAGATGCAGTGAGACGTGGGAGAACTGCACCCCTATGTCCACCGCACCTCGATCCACAGTAGCAACACTGTGGGAGGACCTCGGTGCCCTGAGGCAGATGATGGATAGAGAGGATGGGAGATAGATGATGGTCATAGAGAGAGAAATGGTACTCAGCTATCAAAGAGAAGGAAATCTTTCCATTTGCAATGATGTGGATAGAACTAAAGATATCATGTTAAGTGAAGTAAGTCACTCGGGAAAGAGAATGACCGTGTGGTGTCATTCATAGGTGGAATTAAAGAAGCAAAGCAGATGAACTATTGTGAATGGTAGGAAAGACAAAGAAGATCAAAACAGATGCAGGAAACACAGACTCTTAATGATAGGAAACGAACTGAGGGTCGCTGGAGGGGTGGGGGCATAACAGGGGAAATAGGAAAGTGCTGCATCTCACTCTGTCCTGCTTCTCCAATACTGATTTGCTGTCCAGGGTTATTTGTGAGGAGGATGGATGTTATGGTTTTTTTTTCTTATTTCTAAGGTCTGCCACCATGATTTTGATAGGAATGACATTGAAACTGACATAGGTGGCTTCAGGAACTGCGGACATTTTCACAAGATGAGGCACCCACCCCATGAGTCTAGGACAGCCTTCCAGAGCCTGGTATGGCTCAGTGCACAAGTCTTGTGCTCCTTTGGCTCAGTCTCATTATTTATTCTCCTTGATGCTCCTGAGAAGGCCTTCACGTCCTTCCTTTGCTTCCTGAGTGCTCATTGTCGGGACACAGCAAGGCTACTCTGCTCTGTAGGGTCAGTTTGTGTCCCGTGACTTTACTGAACTCACTCCTTAGTTCTAACAAGTTTTGGTGGAGGCTCTGGGGTTGCCTGTTTCTAGTTCCGCATCTTCAGCATATAGGGACAGTGTGACGTCCCCCTTCCTCGTGTGGAACCTTTTATTTTTACAGCTTAATGTCGTAGAAATCCCCACTATTGAATCAAAATTAAGCCCAGGCCAAGGGCAGGAAGCCCCTATTAGAATGAGAATAGAGCTCAATGCCCTTGAAGGTCCCATATCAAAATGTAAACAGAACTTGAGGAATTGCTCCAGCCCTTCTGGAGGTCCCCGAGATCAGCCCTTAAAACTAAGCTAAAACCCACCTCAGGGTCCAAGTCCCTGCTCCGCTCTGTCGGGTATACTTGGACACAAGCTCGAGGTGGTAAATAAACCCTCGTGTGTTTGCAGCAGTGTTGGCTTCTCGGAGGTTTCTCGGATTCACAATCTTGGGCACAACAGTGTGAGATAAAAAAAGAAAACCAAAAGAAGCTTGGACGCAGGTAGAGTGAATGCAGGATTCTGAGAGAAGCGGCGGAGACCCGGGGGCTTGGGGCCTCTTCTGTGGAGGCCCCTGCAGCCTGGGTGGCAGGATGCTCAGCCCCAGAGCCAGAGGACCCAGAGACCCCACCCGCATCCCGCCCATCTGGGCCTGGTCTGAGGGAGCAGCACAGCGCCGCCCGCTGGAGACCAGACAAGCTGACGCCCACCCCGCCTCTGACCCCGCAGATGCATCTCCCAGGAGAATCAGCGCCATGGCCAATCCCCAGACCCCGCACAGACCACTAGCTGCCACCAAGGTGTTGGACCACAGAGGCTGCAGAGCTTCAGCTCTGCTTGGAAAGTAGGGTCCAGCTTCCTTTGTACTTTGTGCTTTATTTTCATTTATTTTCTTTGATTCTTTTTTATTAATTGCCGTATTTTAATTTTTATGTATGTACCTTATATATTTATTATTTTTACTATCATGGTACTTTAATTGTGTTTCTTATTTTGGAATTTAGAATCTTTAACAAGCAGGCCAAAATAATCTGGTGTTTTTTATTTTGGGAGGGCAGTTGTTATTGTTTTTCTTGGTTTTCCTTTTTCTTCCTTCTTTCTTTACTGGAAAAAATAATGAGATGGTGAAATTCACCTCCAAAAAATAATATGAAGTAGTACTCACAGCCAGGAAGTCCATCAATACAAATATATGATGTCTAACTACAGTTTAAAACAATGATTATAAAGATAGCATCTGGGGATCCCTGGGTGGCGCAGCGGTTTGGCGCCTGCCTTTGGCCCAAGGCGCGATCCTGGAGACCCAGGATCGAATCCCACATCGGGCTCCCGGTGCATGGAGCCTGCTTCTCCCTCTGCCTGTGTCTCTGCGCCTCTCTCTCTCTCTGTGACTATCATAAATAAATAAAAATTAAAAATAAAATAAAATAAAATAAAATTAGCAATGTATAACATTTATTTCCTTGACATTTGACTTCCAAAGAGTTCATAGTGTTTCAGTGTCAGTTGAAACAGGGGAAGAATCTCTGGGAAGAATCCTTCACATAATAATAGGACCATTGGTATTAATGTCTCTCAATTATTTCCAAATCCATAAAGATGCATTTCCTGATGAGTGACTGAGCTGTGAAGAAAGAGATGAGAAACCCTCATTCCTTTGAATTACTTGTGTCAGAATATTTTAACCATAGTATTATGGATAGTAAATTATCCTGGAAACAGGAAATATGTCTCAGAGTGGAATCTGAGCAATTAGATGGGGAGAGAAAAAATGTTTTAACTCGCTCCTGCACTTTTAAAGACAAAGGAGAACTTTTCTATGTACAAAGTCAGTTGTCAAGATAACCTTAGGGAATAAGAGTCTGCAGCATGGAATCCTGCTGCACAGCTGGGACGCCGATGCCCCATGTCTTCCTGACCTCAAATCCCTGGGCCTGTCTCACAACACAGGTAACCACGCTGAGATCATTTGCAATATCTCTCTTAGGAGCTCCAGGGAGAGCGGCATGAGCTAGATAGGACGGGACGGGTTGCATGGAGGACGAGAACTTTATGGCCATTCTACTTTAAGTTCAGTATTAGCACATGTCCAGCAATCCCAGGCCCCTGTGAAGAAGAGCTAAAATTTGCATTACTTCAGTTACTGTAAAAAAACAAAGTTTACAGCTTAATGTCTTAGAAAACCCCACAATAGAATAAAAACTGAGCCTAAGCAAAGGGCTGGAAACCCCAATTAGAATGAGAAGAGAGGGATCCCTGGGTGGCCCAGCGGTTTGGCACCTGCCTTTGGCCCAGGGCGCGATCCTGGAGACCCGGGATCAAATCCCACGTCGGGCTCCCGGTGCATGGAGCCTGCTTCTCCCTCTGCCTATGTCTCTGCCTCTCTCTCTCTCTCTCTGTGACTATCATAAATAAATAAAAATTTAAAAAAAAGATTTAGAATGAGAAGAGAGCTCAATGCCCTTGAAGGCCGCATATCAAAATGTAAACAGAACTTGAGGAATTCCTCCATCCCTTCTGGAGGTCCCCAAGACCAGCCCTTAAATCTAATCTAAAACCCTCCTCAGGGTCCAAGTCCCTGTTCCACTGTGTGGCATATACTTGAACCCATGCTCGAGTTTGTAAAACAACACTCGTGTGTTTGCATCGGTGTCGGCTCCTTAGTGGTTTCTCGGATTCGCCATCTTGGGCACAACACCTCCATGACCCCTCCCCACCTGGACTGACCCCCGTCCCCTCCCACCCATGCTGACTCTCAGTCACGTCCCCATCCACAACAGCTCGGCATAGGCCCTCACACAGTTCCACAGGCACGGTGGGCACTCCCGCCGTCCCCAGCCTCCCAGGGGAAGGAAGGAGGTTTTGGCAGGACACACTACCATGGTGGCCCCAGGGCTCCCTGCCCAGGAGAGCACCTGGTGACAGGTCGGGGTCTGTGTCCCTGACGCCAGCTCCTCCACCTGGTTTTCCCACAGGAAATGAAGGAGGAGGCCCTGGTCTCCTCCAGGGACATCACGCAGGTGGACCTGGATGTCAACAGGACGTTCAGCAGTCACATCATATTTTGGGACTACTACGGGGTAGGGTGAGGTTGAGGGTCCTGGGGGGATCAGGACCCAGGGGAGAACCAGGACATTCCGAGTAAGGAAAACGGGACTTCTGAGGCGGGGGGCAGAACAGCAGCCAACAACAAACCGCTCC
Source organism: Canis lupus dingo (assembly GCF_003254725.2). Lineage (NCBI taxonomy): Eukaryota > Metazoa > Chordata > Mammalia > Carnivora > Canidae > Canis > Canis lupus. Next base: position 377,352 of record NC_064279.1, on the reverse strand, counting down.
ATGGTAGGGTGTTGGGGATGACCTCTGTGCCCCCACACCCAGGGCCTCGGGGATGAGGAGGCACCAGGATGGGGCCTCCAGGGGTTGCCATGGGAGCTGAACCCCAAAGGGGTGAGGGACGACCCCCTGAGAAGCAGGGGATGGGGTGGGGACATGGTGGGAAGGAACCGAACCTGGGTGCCAGGCAGAATGGCCACGGCGGAGCAGGACACACTTCAATCCCATGAGGGTCGAACAGGTCAGAGTGACACCCACTCTCGGTGCTTTACATGTTTCTAAGTTCTATGCATTTAATTTGAGACAATTTGCAATTTGAAAACACACATAGTATGATGAACCCCAGATAATGCCCTGGTCCAGCCAGGGCCAATCACTGACCACACCCGGCCCCAGGGGCTGGTGTCACAGCAAACCCCAGACTGGAGTCTCCTTAAAGTGTAGACGTCTCCTTTTGCATCTTAGAGGAAGGGGATGCCCTGTGTCCGCAGGCCCCCCACGACATCTCCCTCATTCCCCACTGCCACTCCATCCACCTACATCATCATCCTCAATGGCATCCCACCTACACCATCCCCCTCAAACCCACACAGCCCCACATAATCCCCACCCACTCTATACCGCAACACCATCCCCCCTACACCATCCCCCACACTCCACCACCATCATACCCCTGCCCCCACACCATCCACCCCCACACCATCAGCACCCAGCAAGGACCCGGTGCAGTGCAACCTTTGGGACATGCTCAGCCTCCCAGGGTTTCTCTGGATACCCTACTCCCTTCAGAAGCCCGGGTGTCCCATAGAGTACCCAGGAGTTGCAGGGAGGAGGGAAGACAGGGAGCCCCAGACAGGGTTTGTGCAGGTGAGTGGTGCAGAGGAAGCACTGTGCCCTGCCTCCGCCCACTGGCCGTCCTGGAGGGCGGCACACCCTGCACAGGACACCAGCCCCTAACCCAGGGGGATCAGGACTGGCCTGGCCCCGGGCTCTGTGAGGGTGGGTGTGATTGGAGCCCCCGCCCCAGGCCCAACAAAAAGACTAATGGGATCCAGCCCCCCGTAGCCCTGTCCAGGCCTAGATTCTGGCCCCACACTGAGCGAGCCCTCTCACAGCTTTATGTGGCCGCCTGGGCCCTTGGCGTGCCCCACAGATCCAGGTCACTGACCTAGAGCAGCCCTGGGGATCCCAGGACACCAAAGGTTGGGGAGAGCAGAGATAGGCTGGTGGGCCCCACCCACACCCACACCAGGAGGCAGGTTCTTCCAGTTGCTGGGGCCCAAGGGGCCCCGAGGCTAGGGTCCAGCTGCCCTGCAGGGACCCAGCTAGGAACCCATGAGCTACAGGTCAAGGTCAGCTCTGCTGTCCTCAGAACCATTTCTAAGGCTGAAACCTCAGGACACACGCCCCCACCCGGAGTCCACACATGCTCCCAGGTGGGGGACTCCAGCACTCGCATCGCCACCCATGTGATTCTTGCCCTCTCCTAAAGGACAGAATGGTCTCCTTCCCCAGGGGAAGGCGCGCACCCTGGGCTCTGAGCCCATTTGCTGTAGAATATCAATAAAGTGTTGTGATGTGAAAATGCACAGCTAGCCTGTTTCTGTGTCTCCCAGAACTCTGTGCACGGGGCATGGAAAGACCCACAGAGAGGAGGAGGGGGCAACACCCAGGCCCCAAATAGCCCCTGCATGGGCACTGCAAGGCACACACAGTTGACGTACCCACGTGCCTCCCAGGGGCGGCCAGACACCAGGGTCATGACCCCACGGACTATACTAGGACTCAGCCTGTGCCTCATGGGCCAGGAGGGCTTGGGACAGAGTGACAGCCAGGGAGCCTCAGGTCACCAGGGTCTGTGTAAAGCGACCTGGGAGGTCTGTGCTCCCTCTGTCAAGGGGCTTGGGGCTGGCTGGTTTCTGGGGCACTTCCTGCCATCCCCGCATCTCTGTGCCTGTGTGCCTGGGGAACAGAGGGCCTGCCAGGCGGTCAGTGGGACCCAGGAAGGGATGTCAGGACCGCAGGCCCTTGTGTTGTGCCCAAGATTGCAAATCCAAGAAACCACCGATGAGCCGACACCGATGAAAACTCCCGAGGATATCTTTACAAGCTGGAGCTTGAGTCAAAGTGCACCCGACACAGCGGAGCAGGGATTTAGACCCTGAGACTAAGAGGCGTAGCAGCTTTATAGGGGCCAGTGGCCCTTGGGATACACAGAAAGTTGCACAGTCATGTCGGTCCACACGCAGGTGGCCGATTGAAATCCACCTTACCTTATGGGATCCACTTGACCTGGCATATTACTTTGGTCAGAAACGGCCCGCAGTTTTGGTGGGCACAAATCAGGGTTACATTCTTATGAGCAGATTTCTGATTAGGGTGTGCCGAGTGGCTTGACTGGGTTGGGGCAGCGCCTTAAGCCATAAGCAGGTCATTTGGGGGTCATAGGGGAGGTGGCGGGTGTAGCACAAAATAGAATCAGTCCTGCTCTGCTTGTCCAGGGGTAGGGGATTTTTGTTAAATTTCCTGGGTCCCACACTTGCAGCTCACGCACCTGGGCCACCCTCACCAGGTGGACTCACTGTGCACACCTTGTGGTGCTGGATCTCTCACACCAGCGTGTAGAGGGCACCCTCCTCGCCCTAGTGAGTAGGGGCTGGGTGAGCATGCGGCTCGGCATGAAGGCCAGACAGCACAGGGTACCGAGGAACCACAGCCCCATCACCACCCCTACTCCAGCCCCATGGCTCCCCGTCATGAGCACCCGGCTCCTCTGAGATCCCCCCACGGTGGCCCCGAGGTCTGGCTCCCTGCTGGAGAGGCAACGGGGAGAAGAGAAGCAGCCGGGGCACAGTGGGACCCACTGCCGGACATAGGAATGTGGCGGAGCCGGACCTTCCAGCTCAGCTGACCCTCCAGTGGAAAGTCACTGCACGAGCGAGCCTTGGGTCAGCCAGGAGAGCCCAGCTAACCGCCCAGTGCCAGCACCAGAAAAGATGTGCCAACCATGTCGGTGTTTGGGTTACCCAGCCAGAGGATCAGATAGCTGCACATGATAGCTGCATGTAATAGACACACACACCCCAAAACCAACAAAAGTCGGAATCCCCCAATGTTGTCAAACAGCAGTTGGATGCTTACATACACGACGGTGTGGTCCCCAATAGGATACATGGAAGACGCTATAAGCCATAATTGCAGAGGTGCTGGAGGCACGGAGATGTGCCTGCTGGGTTCCAAAAAGGAGCGCAGAGGGGCAGGAAGCATCCTACGGGGGGGGGGGCGGCATGATGAGCATGTGCTTTGGCTAAGGTCATGATCCTGGGGTCCTGGAGAATCATGTCCCACATCAGGCTCCCTGCATGGAGCCTCATTTTCCCTCTGCCTATACCTCTGCCTCTCTGTCTCTCTCATGAATACATAAATAAAATCTTTAAAAAAGAAAAAAGATAAAAAGATGAGAAAGGACCCAAATAAAATCACAAATGAGAAAAGAGAAATAACAACCAACACTACAGAAATACAAATGATAATAAGAGAATATGATGAAAAATTCTATGCCAGAAACCTAGAACCTGGAAGAAATTGATCAATTCCTAGATATACATTATATATATATATATATATATATATATATACAAAAAATGAAGAAATAAGAAATTTGAACAGACAGTTAACCAGCAAAGAAATTGAATCAGCAATCAGGGATCTCCCAACAGGAGACACTTAGATCAATAGAACAGAATGGAAAGCTAAAACAAGATACACACAAGTATCTATTTTCCAAAAATGGACAACAAGACAGGAAGGAATATCCAATGGCACAAAGACAGTCTCTTCAACAAACCCTAACCCTGACCCCAGGATAAGAACAAATGGTGTTGGGAAAACCAGGCAGCCACATGCAGAAGAATGAAACTGGACCACTTTCTTACACCATATATACAAAAAATAAATTCAAAATGGATGAAAGACCTAAATGTGAGACCTGAAACTATACAAAGAAGAAAAGATAGGCAGCAACGTCTTTGACATTGGCCATGGATGTTCTTTCTAGATATGCCTCTGAGGTGAGGGAAACAAAAACAAACATCCTATTGGGACTTCATCAAATTGAAAAGCTTCTGCAAAGTGAAGGAAACAACCAAAGCTAAAAGGCAACATACAGGAGGAGGGGCAGATGGCGGAAGAGTAGGGTCCCCAAGTCACCTATCCCTACCAAATTACCTAGATAACCTTCACGTCATCCTGAAAATCTACGAATTCGGCCTGAGATTTAAACAGAGACCAGATCTAATGCTACAGTGAAAAAAGTTTGTGCAACTATCAAGGTAGGAAGATGGGAAAAAGAAATAAAGAAACAAAAGGCATCCAAGGGGGACGGGCCCCACGAGGAGCCGAGCTAAGGCCAGGCCGAGTGCCCCCGGGTCAGGAGAACTCTCTCCCAGAGAATCAGGAACTGCACCAATCTTCCAGGGTGGAATGGGCCTGCAGGGATTCAGAGCAGGACCCCAGGAGGGCGGGGATACCCTCGGGCTCCATGGGACACTAACAGACACCTGCACTCCCAAGAGAGTGCATCGAGCTCCCGAAGGGCTGCAAGGCACATCATGACCCAGGAGCAGCTCTGAGGGGCTCGGGCGGTGGCTCTCTGTGGAGAGGGCTGCGGGTCCCTGGGAGCAGCTAGGCGGTGGTGCCTAGGGCAGAGAAAGAGGCTCCGTGTGGAGGGGGCTGCGCGGCTCCAGGAGCAGCTCATAAGGGCTGGGGCGGCGGCTTTGTGGAGAGGCGGCTGCGTAGCCGGGAGCGAGAATCCAACAGCAAAGGCCCCAGAGCATGGGGCCCCGGGACACAGCCCAGGATTTGGCCTCCCCTGGGACAGGCAGAGGCCTGGAGGGCCCAGGACAGCAAGGACGCACCTGCCCAGAGCTGAGCAGATCAGCAGCCCCACACCGAAGGCTCCAGGCCCTGCAGATGGACTGCTCCGGAGTTATGGCGGGGGCTGAATACAAGTTTTCAGATCTGGCCGCTGCCACTGGGGTTGTTCCTCCTTGGGTGTCACGGGGTAAACAAGCCCCACTGAGCGCTTCACCAGGCAGGGAAAGAGGAGCTCCCCCAAGGGCTAACACCTGAAAATCAGCACAATATAACCCTCCCCCACAATACCAACTAAACAGTCAAGTTCCAGGGGAAGTCAAGGGACTTAAAGTATACAGAATCAGAAGATACTCCCCCCATGTTTTTTTTTTATTTCTGATTGCTTCCCCCACCATTTCCCCCCTTTCTTTTTCTTTCTCATTTTATTCTCTTTTTTGCTTTTTTCCTCCTTTTTCCTTTTCTTTTCCTCTTCTCTTTCCTTCTTTCTCTCCTCTCTTTTTCTCCTTTTCCCAATACAACTTCTTTTTGGCCCCTCTGTACTGAGCAAAGTGACTAGAAGGAAAACCTCACTTAAAAAGAAAAAAACAGTCCGCTCTCCCACAGAGTTACAAATCTGGATTACAATTCAATGTCAGAACAACAATTCAGAAGCACTATTATACAGCTACTGGTGGCTCTAGAAAAAAACATAAAGGACTCAAGAGACTTCATGACTGCAGAATTTAGATCCAATCAGGCCGAAATTAAAATCAATTGAATGAGATGCAATCCAAACTAAAAGTCCTAATGACCAGGGTTAATGAGGTGGAAGAACGAGTGAGTGACATAGAAGACAAGTTGATGGCAAAGAGGGAAACTGAGGAAAACAGAGACAGACAACTAAAAGACCAGGAACACAGATTAAGGGAAAAAAACGACAGCCTGAGGAAGAAAAACCTATGTGAAATTGGGGTTCCCAAGGATGCCGAAATGGACAGAGGGCCAGAATATGTATTGGTACAAATCATAGCTGAAAACTTTCCTAATCTGGGAAGGGAAACAGGCATTCACATCCAGGAAATAGGAGATCTCCCCCGAAATCAATAAAACCCGTCCAACACCTCAACATTTAATAGTGAAGCTTGCAAATTCCAAAGATAAAGAGAAGATCCTTAAAGCAGCAAGAGACAGGAAAATCCTGACCTTTATGGGGAGGAGCATAAGGGTAACAGTAGACCTCTCCACAGAGACCATGCACGCCAGAAATGGCTGGCAGGATATATTCAGGGTCCTCCATGAGAAGAACATGCAACCAAGAATACTTTATCCAGCAAGGCTCTCCTTCAAAATGGAAGGAGAGATAAAGAGCTTTCAAGACAGGCAGGAACTGAAAGAATATGTGACCTCCAAAGCAGCTCTGCAAGAAATTTTAAGGGGGACTCTTAAAATTCCCCTTTAAGAAGAAGTTCAGTGGAACAATCCACAAAAACAAGGACTGAATAGATATCATGATGACACCAAACTCATATCTGTCAATAGTAACTCTGAACGTGAAAGGGATTAATGACCCCATCAAAGGTGCAGGGTTTCAAACTGGATAAAAAAAGCAGGATCCATCTATTTGCTGTATACCAGAGACTCATATTAGACAGAAGGACACGTACAATCTGAGAATAATGGGTTGGCGAACCATTTACCATTCAAATGGTCCTCAAAAGAAAGCAGGGGTAGCCATCCTTATATCAGGTAAACTAAAATTTACCCCGAAGATTGTAGTGAGAGATGAAGACGGACACTAAATCATACTTAAAGGATCTATCCAACAAGACGACTTAACAATCCTCAATATAAATGCCCCGAATGTGGGAGCTGCCAAATATTTAAACCAATTAATAACCAAAGTGAAGAAATACTTAGAGAATAATTATCTTATACTTGGTGACTTCAATCTAGCTCTTTCTACGCTCGATAGGTCTTCTAAGCACAACATCTCCAAAGAAACGAGAGCTTTAAATGATACACTGGAGCAGATAGATTTCACAGAAATCTATAGAACTTTACATCCAAACTGAACTGAAAACGTTCTTCTCAAGTGCACATGGAACTTTCTCCAGAATGGACAACATACTGGGTCACAAATCACATCTGAACCGATACCAAAAGATTCAGATCGTCCCCTGCATATTCTCAGACCATATGCCTTGAAATTAGAACTAAATTACAAGAAGTTTGGAAGGACTTCAAACACGTGGAGGTTAAGGACCATCCTGCTAAAAGATGAAAGGGTCAACCAGGAAATTGAGCAACAATTTAAAAGTTTCATGGAAACTAATGAGAATGAACATACAACCGTTCAAAATCTTTGGGATGCAGCACAAGCAATCCGAAGGGGGAAATACATCACAATACAAGCATCCATTCAAAAACTGGAAAGAATGGAAATACAAAAGCTAACCTTACTCATAAAGCAGCTAGAGAAAAAAACAGCAGATAGATCCTACACCCAAAAGAATAAGGGAGTTAATTAAAATTCGAGCAGACCTCAAAGAAAATCGAGACCAGAAGAAATGTGGAACAGATCAACAAAACCAGGAGTTGGTTCTATGAAAGAATTAATACCATACATAAAACATTAGCCAGTCTTATTAAAAAGAAGAGAGAGAAGACTCAAATTAATAAAATCATGAATGAGAAAGGAGAGATCACTACCAACACCAAGGAAATACAAACGATTTTGAAAACATATTATGAACAGCTGTACGGAAATAAATTACTCAATGTAGAAGAAATGGACGCATTCCTGGAAAGCCACAAACTACCAAAACTGGAACAGGAAGACATAGAAAACCTGAACAGACCAATAACCAGAGAGGAAATTGAAGCAGTCATCCAAAACCTCCCAAGACACAAAAGTCCAGGGCCAGATGGCTTCCCAGGGGAATTCTATCAAACGTTTAAAACTTTTTTTAAATATTTTTTATTTATTTATGGTAGTCACAGAGAGAGAGAGAGAGAGAGAGGCAGAGACATAGGCAGAGGGAGAAGCAGGCTCCGTGCACAAGGAGCCCGACGTGGGATTCGATCCCGGGTCTCCAGGATCGTGCCCTGGGCCAAAGGCAGGCGCTAAACCGCTGCGCCACCCAGGGATCCCTCTATCAAACGTTTAAAGAAGAAACCATACCTCTCCTACTAAAGCTGTTTGGAAAATATAAAGAGATGGAGTCCTTCCAAATTAGTTCTATGAAGCCAGAATCACCTCAACTCCAAAACCACACAAAGACCCCACCAAAAAGGAGAATACAGACTAATAGCCCTGATGAACATGGATGCAAAAATTCTCAACAAGATACTAGCCAATAGGATCCAACAATACATTAAGAAAATTATTCACCATGACCAAGTAGGACTTATCCCTGGGACATAAGGGTGGTTCAACACTCGTAAAACAATCAATGTGATTCATCATATCAGCAAGAGAAAAACCAAGAAACATATGATCCTCTCATTAGATGCAGAGAAAGCATTTGACAAAATAGAGCATCCATTCCTGATCAAAACACTTCAGAGCGTAGGGATAGAGGGAACAATCCTCGACATCTTAAAAGCCATCTACGAAAAGTCCACAGCAAATATAATTCTCAATGGGCAGGACTTGGAACATTTCCCCTAAGATAAGGAACAAGACAGGGATGTCCACTCTCACCACTCGTATTCAACATAGTACTGGAAGTCCTAGCCTCAGCAATCAGACAACAAAAAGACATTAAAGGCATTCAAATTGGTCAAAAAGTAGTCAAACTCTCCCTCTTCACCGATGACATGATACTCTACCTAGAAAACACAAAACCCTCCCCCCAGGATTGCTAGAACTCATACAGCAATTTGGTAGCGTGGCAGGATACAAAATCAATGCCCAGAAATCAATGGCATTTCTATACACTAACAATGAGACTGAAGAAAGAGAAACTAAGGAGTCAATCTCATTTACAATTGCACCCAAAAGCATAAGATACCTAGGAATAAACCTAACCAAGGAGGTAAATGATCTATACCCTAAAAACTATAGAAAACTTCTGAAAGAAATTGAGGAAGACACCAAGAGATGGAAAAATATTCCATGCTCATGGAATTGCAGAATTAATATTGTGAAAATGTCAATGTTACCCAGGCCATGTTCACATTTAATGCAATCCCTATCAAAGTACCATGAAATTTCTTCAGAGAGTTAGAACAAATTATTTTAAGATTTATGTGGAAACAGAAAAGACCCCGAATAGCCAGGGGAATTTTAAAAAAGAAAACCATATCTGGGGGCATCACAATGCCAGATTTCAGGTTGTACAACAAAGCTGTGTTCACCAAGACAGTGTGGTACTGGCACAAAATTAGACACATAGATCAATAGAACAGAATAGAGAAACCAGAAGTGGACCCCGAATTTTATGGTCAATTCATATTTGATAAAGGATGAAAGACTATCCATTGGAAGAAAGACAGTCTCTTCAATAAATGGTGCTGGGAAAATGGATATCCACATGCAGAAGGATGAAACTAGACCACTCTCTTTCACCATACACAAAGATAAACTCAAAATGGATGAAAGATCTAAATATGAGACAAGAGTCCATCAAAATCCTAGAGGAGAACACAGGCAACACCTTTTTGAATTTGGCCGCAGTAACTTCTTGCAAGATACATCCACGAATGCAAAAGAAACAAAAGCAAAAATGAGGTATTGTGACTTCATCAAGATAAGAAGCTTTTGCACAGCAAAGGATACAGTCAACAAAACTAAAAGACAACTTACAGAATGGGAGAAGTTATTTGCAAATGACGTATGAGATAAAGGGCTAGTTTCCAAGATCTATAAAGAACTTATTAAACTCAACACCAAAGAAACAAACAATTCAATCATGAAATGGGCAAAAGGCATGAAGAGAAATTTCACAGACGAAGACACTGACATGGCCAACATGCACATGAAAAAATGCTCTGCATCACTTGCCATCAGGGAAATACAAACCAAAAACACAATGAGATACCACCTCACACAGGTGAGCATGGGGAAAATTAACAAGGCAGGAAACCACAAATGTTGGAGAGGATGCGGAGAAAAGGGAACCCTCTTACACCTTTGGTAGGAATGTGATCTGGTGCAGCCACTCTGGAAAATTGAGTGGAGGTTCCTCAAAGAGTTAAAAATAGACCTGCCCTACGACCCAGCAATTTTACAGTTGGGGATATACCTCAAAGATTGAGATGCAATGAAACGCCGGGACACCTGCACCCTGATGTTTATAGCAGCAATGTCCACAATAGCCAAAATGTGGAAGGAGGCTTGGTGTCCATCGAAAGATGAATGGATAAAGATGATGTGGTTTATGTATACAATGGAATATTACTCAGCCATTAAAAACGACAAATACCCACCATTTGATTCAACGTGGATGAAACTGGAGGGTATTACACTGAGTGAAGTATGTCAATCAGAGAAGGACAAATAGTGTATGTTCTCATTCATTTGGGGAATATAAATAATAGTGAAAGGGAATATAAGGCAATGCAGAAGAATTGTGTGGGAAATATCAGAATTGGAGACAGAACATAAAGACATCTAACTCTGGGAAACGAACTAGGGGTGGTAGAAGGGTAGGAGGGTGGGTGGTGGGGAGAATGGTGATGTACACTGAGGGGAGCACTTGATGGGATGAGCACTGGGTGTTCTTATGTATGTTGGTAAATTGAACACAAATAAAAAATTAATTTATTAAAAAAAAGATTCATGGAAACTAATGAGAATGAAGATACAACTGTTCAAAATCTTTGGGATGCAGCACAAGCAGTCCTACGGGGGAAATACATCACAATAGAAGCCTCCATTCAAAAACTGTAAAGAACTCGAATACAAAGGTAACCTTACACATAAACTAGCTAGGGAAAAAAACAGCAGATAAATCCTACACCCAGCAGAGGAAGAGAGTTATTTAAGATTCGAGCAGAACTCAACGAAATCGAGACCAGAAGAACTGTAGAACAGATCGACAAAACCAGGAGTTGCTTCTTTGAAAAGAATAAGATACATAAACCATTAGCCAGTCTTATTAAAAAGAAGAGAGAGAAGATTCAAATTAATAAAATCATGAATGAGAAAGGAGAGATCACTACCAACACCAAGGAAATACAAACGATTTTAAAAACATATTATGAACAGCCATACGCCAATAAATTAGGCAATCTAGAAGGAATGGACGCATTCCTGGAAAGCCACAAACTACCAAAACTGGAACAGGAAGAAATAGAAAACCTGAACAGGCCAATAAGAAGAGAGGAATTCAAGCAGTCATACAAAATCCTCCCAAGACACAAAAGACCAGGGCCAGATGGCTTCCCAGGGGAATTCTATCAAACGTTTAAAGAAGAAACCATACCTCTCCTACTAAAGCTGTTTGGAAAGATAGAAAGAGATGGAGTACTTCCAAATTCGTTCCATGAGGCCAGCATCACCTTAATTCCAAAACCAGACAAAGACCCCACCAAAAAGGAGAATACAGACCAATATCCCTGATGAACATGGATGCAAAAATTCTCAACAAGATACTAGCCAATAGGAGCCAACAGTACATTAAGAAAATTATTCACCATGAAAGAGTAGGATTTATCCCAGGGACACAAGGCTGATTCAACACTCGTCAAACAAACAATGTGATTCATCATATCAGCAAGAGAAAAACCAAGAACCATATGATCCTCCCATTAGATGCAGAGAAAGCATTTGACAAAATAGAGCATTCATTGCTGATGGAAACCCTTCAGAGCATAGGGATATCGGGAACATTCCTCGACATCTTAAAAGCCATCTACGAAAAGCCCACAACAAATATCATTCTCAATGGGGAAGCACTGGGAGCCTTTCCCCTAAGATAAGGAACAAGACAAGGATGTCCACTCTCACCACTCCTATTCAAAATAGTACTGGAAGTCCTAGTCTCAGCAATCAGACAAAAAAAGACATTAAAGGCATTCAAATTGGCCAAAAAGTAGTCAAACTCTCCCTCTTCACCGATGACATGATACTCTACCTAGAAAACCCAAAAGCCTCCATGCCAAGATTGCTAGAACTCATACAGCAATTTGGTAGCATTGCAGGATACAAAATAAATGCCCAGAAATCAATGGCATTTCTATACACTAACAATGAGTCTGAAGAAAGAGAAATTAAGGAGTCAATCTCATTTACAATTGCACCCAAAAGCATAAGATACCTAGGAATAAACCTAACCAAGGAGGTAAAGATCGAAACCATAAACACTATAGAACGCTTCGGAAAGAAATTGAGGAAGACACAAAGAGTTGGAAATATATACCATGCTCATGGATTGGCAGAATTAATATTGTGAAAATGTCGTGTTACGCAGGGCAATGTACACGTTTAATGCAATCCCTATCAAAATACTATGGACTTTCTTCGGAGAGTTAGAACAAATTATTTCAAGATTTGTGTGGAATTAGAAAAGACCCCGAATAGCCAGGGGAATTTTAAAAAAGAAAACCATATCTGGGGGCATCACAATGCCAGATTTCAGGTTGTACTACAAAACTGTGGTCATCAGGGCAGTGTGGAACTGGCACAAAAACAGACACATAGATCAATGGAACAGAATAGAGAACCCAGAAGTGGACCTTGAACTTTATGGTCAACTAATATTCGATAAAAGAGGAAAGACTATGCATTGGAAGAAAGACAATCTCTTCAATAGATGGTGGTAGGAAAATTGGACATCCACATGCAGAAGAATGAAACTAGACCACTCTCTTTCACCATACACAAAGATAAACTCAAAATGGATGAAAGATCTAAATGTGAGACAAGAGTCCATCAAAATCCTAGAGGAGAACACAGGCAACACCCTTTTTGAACTCGGCCTCAGTAAATTCTTGCAAGATTCATCCACAAAGGCAAAAGAAACAAAAGCAAAAATGAACTATTGTTACTTCATCAAGATAAGAAGCTTTTGCACAGCATAAATACAGTCAACAAAACTAAAAGACAACCTACAGAATGGGAGAAGATATTTGCAAATGACGTATCAGATAAAGGGCTAGTTTCCTAGATCTATAAAAAATTCTTAAAATCAACACCAAAGAAACAAACAATCCAATCATGAAATGGGCAAAAGACATGAACAGAAATCTCACAGACGAAGACATAGACATGGCCAACATGCACATGAGAAAATGCTGTGCATCACTTGCCTCAGGGAAATACAAATCAAAACTACAATGAGATACCACCTCACACCAGTGAGCATGGGGAAAATGAACAAGGCAGGAAACCACAAATGTTGGAGAGGATGCGGAGAAAAGGGAACCCTCTTACACTGTTGGTAGGAATGTGATCTGGTGCAGCCACTCTGGAAAACTGTGTGGAGGTTCCTCAAAGAGTTAAAAATAGACCTGCCCTATGACCCAGCAATTGCACTCTTGGGGATTTACCCAAAATATTCAGATGCAATGAAATGCCGGGACACCTGCACCCCGATGTTTTTAGCAAGAATGTCCATAATACCGAAACTGTGGACGGAGCCATGGTGTCCATCGAAAGATGAATGGATAAAGAAGATGTGGTTTTTGTATACAATGGAATATTACTCAGCCATTAGAAACAACAAATACCCACCATTTGCTTCTACGTGGATGGAACTGGAGGGTATTATGCTAAGTGAAGTAAGTCAATCGGAGAAGGACAAACGTATGTTCTCATTCAATTAGTTAATATAAATAACAGTGAATGGGAATATAAGGGAATGGAGAAGAAACGTGTGGGAAATATCAGAAAGGGAGACAGAACATAAAGACTCCTAACTCTGAAAAAGGAACAAGGGATGCTGGAAGGGGAGGAGGGCGGGGGGTGCGGGTGAATGGGTGAAGGGCACTGAGGGGGTCCCTTGCCGGGATGAGCACTGGGTGTTATTCTGTTGTTTGGTAAATTGAAGAACAATAAAAAATAAATTTATTTTAAAAAAAAGTTCAAACAACTAAATACTGATGCTGCCAACATGGGAGTACGTAAATATAGAAACCAATTAACAACAAACATACAGGAACTCACTGATAATAATACAATGACAGGGGATTTTAAAACCTACCCACTTATGGCAATGGACCGATCGTCTATGCAGAAAATCAACAGGGGAACAATAGTCTTGACACACTGGACCACAGGGACTCAACAGATATAGTCTGAACATTTCTTCCTAAAGCAGAATACACATTCCTTTCAAGTGCACATGGGACATTCTCCAGAACAGATCATATCATGGCCCACAAATCAGCCCTCAACAGGTACAACAGGTACAAGAAGGTTGATATCACACCCTGTACATTTTCAGACCATGACTCTATGAAACTCGAAGTCGACAGTAAGAAAAAAATTGGACAGACCAAAAATACGTGGAGATTATGAACATCCTACTAGAGAATGAATGGAGCAACCAGGAAATTAAAGATGAAATTTAAAACAAATGAAAATGAAAACGTTTCTCCAAACCTCTGGGATGTTGCAAAGGCAATCCTAAGAGGGAAGTACATAGCAATACAGGCCTATCTCAAGAAACAAGAAGTCTCCAATACACAACCTAACCCTACGCCCAATAGGCTGGAAAAGGAATAGCAAACAAAGCCTAAAGCCTACAGAAGAAGGGAAAAAATAAAGATGAGAGAAGAAATAAACAATGCAGAAAAAAACAAAACAGTAGAATGGAATAATGAAACTAAGAGCTGGTTCTTCAAAATAATTAATAAAATGGATCAAGCCTTAGCCAGCCTTATCAACGAGAAAAGAGAAAAGACCTAAATAAATAAAATCACAAATGAGAGAAGAGAGATCACAATCAACACCAGAAAAATTAGACAATTATAAGGGAATACTATGAAAGATGATATGCTAACAAACTGGGAGTCCTGGAAGAAATGGACAAATCCCTAGAAATGTGCAAAGGAGCAAAACTGAAATAGGAAAAAATAGAAAATATGAACACACCCATAACTAGCAAAGAAATTGAATCAGCAAGGCACCTGGGTGCCTCAGTGTTTGAGCATCTGCTTTGGCTCATGTCATGATCCTGGGGGAATCACGTCCCACATCAGGCTCCCCACATGGTGCCTCATTTTCCCTCTGCCGATAACTCTGACTCTCTGTGTCTCTCATGAATACATAAATAAAGGTGCAGCCACTGTGGAAAACAGTCTGGAGGGTCCTCGAGAAGTTAAAAATAGGGGATCCCTGGGTGCCGCAGTGGTTTGGCGCCTGCCTTTCGCCCAGGGCCTGATCCTGGAGACCCGGGATCGAATCCCACGTCGGGCTCCCGGGGCATGTAGCCTGCTTCTCCCTCTACCTGTGTCTCTGCCTCTCCCTCTGTGACTATCATAAAAAAATTTTTTAAAAAGAAGTTAAAAATAGAGCTACCCTACGATTCCAAAATTGCACAGCTAGGTATTTACCCCGAGGATACAAAAGTAGTTTAGTAGATTTGAAGAGGAACACGCAGCCAAGTGTTGGTAGAAGCATTATCAACAACAGCAAAACTGTGTATACACCCCAGATGTCCATCGACAGATGAATGGGCAGAGACGATGTGGTAAATATACACACTGCGACATCACTCGGTCATCAGGAAGGATGAAATGAAGCCATTTACAATGACGTGCGAGAAGTGGAAGAGACTTATGCTAAATGAACTCAGTCAGAGAAAGACAGATACCAAATACCATACAATTGCATTCACATGTGAATTTTAAGAAACCAAACAAACTGGCAAAGGGGCAGAGGGGGGATGAGAGAAGCAAACAAAAAAAAACACACTCTTAGTCACAGAGAATAAAGTAATCAATACCAGAGGAAGGTGGGGGGGATGGGGAATCAGGGGATGGGGATAGTGGAGGTCACCTCTGACCAGTACCAGGCGTTGTATTCAAGGGTTGAATCACTATGTGGTAAACCTGAAACTATATCATACTGTGTTTACAAAGAGGAATTCAAGTAAAACTTTAAAATAATAATTGGTAGTATAGAGGAAACATGTGCGCACAAGAGATAAAATCAGAAAGGCAACTGAAAATCCAAACAGTCTTTAGAGCCACAAATCCCCTCCTTAGCTCAGCTCAGGAGAAGCCTGCCATGCCTATTCTCACCCCAGCAGAAGCCTGGATTTTGATTCTCTGGGGAGGCCACTGACTTGGTGGCGTCAGGCTATCTTTGAACCTGAAACCTAAATAGAGGGCATAAAACTAAACTACCCAAGATGCTAGGATTCCCAGTGCAGGCACATGCCAAGACACAAACTCTAACCATACACAGACATAACCCTAACCATACACTTAAGCCTAATGTTAAGGTCATCCTTAAACAAGAACTATCACTAATCAAAAACCAAACACAAACCCCAAGACCGAAACACATTGACTGAACCTTCCTGCCAGCCCTCACCCTAACTCTTAAACCTATTCTAAACCCTTAACTCTGACCCTTACCTTAAATCTAACCCTAACCATAACCTCTAACCCTAACCTTATCTTAATGTACTCAATTCCTAATCCTAACCTTAACCTGTACACTAACCCTAACCCTCTAATACTAATCCTATCTCATACCCCAAACTGTACACTAAACTGTACCCTAAAACTAATCCCTAACCCACTGCCTAACCCTCTCTTACCCTTTTCCAAAACCGTACCCTGACCCTGACCTGCCCCTAACCCTAACCCCTAAACAAACACTAAACCTAACCCTAGCCCTAACCCCTATCCTAAACCTAACCCTCACCCTAACCCTAAACCTAGCCCTAACTTTAACTCTAACCCCTAACCCTAAACACTAACACTAACTCACACCCTAACCTGTAACCCTAACTGCAAATCTAGCCCAACCCTAACTCTAACCATAACCCAAACCCCAACTCCTAATCTCCTGCCCTAATCCCTAAAGTCTAAACCCTAACCCTAACTCTAACTCCTGTCCCTAACCCAAACCCCCATCGTAACTCCTAACCACTTACCCTTACCCTTATCCCTCACCCTAACCTCTAATCCATAACCATAAGCATAATGACTAACCCCTAACATGACTAACCCCTAGGCCTAACCACAAACTGCCTCCCCTCCCCTGACCGTACCATTCATTCTACCCATTCACTTACCCTATGGTTTTGAGGAGTCCCTTCTGACATGGACGAGGCCCACAATGGCGCCTCCAGTGTCCTCCAGGGGGTCCTGAGGACGCCGGGCTCCTGTGAGCGTGGACGTGGCTCCACGTGTTCCAGAGTCATAGTCAGCGGGTCCTGAGTACGCCAGGTCTCCTGTCACTGTGGAGTATTCCTCACATCCTCTGGAAGCCTCACAGCAGGTTCTCAGGAGGCCGGGGGCTCCTGTCAGCCTGGACATGGCCCCATGTCCCCTGAAAACTCACCGCAAGTCCTGAGGAGGCTGTGGGTTCCTGTCAGCCTAGACGCAGCCCCATGTGTCCCGAAGCCAAAGTGCAGGTCCTGAGGAGGACGGGGGTCCTCTCAGTCTTGACGTGGCCCCAGAATTTCCTCAGCCTCACCATAAGACCTGAGGAGGCTGGGGGCTCCTGTCAGAATGGACGTGGCCCCAAATCATCCCAATCATTCACAGTGGGTCCTGAGGAGGCCAGAGACTCCTGTCAGTGTGGATTCGGCATCCACATTTTTCTTAGGCCTCACCACAGGCTCTGACAAGGCTGGGGTCTTCTGTCCGCATGGACGCATCCCGATATTTCCCGATGTCTACACCGGGGGTCCTGAGGACATCAGCGTCTGGTTGTGTGGACATGGCCCCACGTCCTCCTGAAGCGTCACCGCAGGTTCTAAGGTGGCCGGGGCTCCTGTCACTGTGGATGCGGCCCCCAGCTTCCAGAAGACTCAACTTATGTCCTGAGGGGCCCATTAGCTCCTGCCAGAGTGGTCGCGGCGCCACATGTTTCAGAAGCCTCCCCGCATGTCCTGAGGTGGCCCAGGGGCTCCTGTCAGCGTGGATGCGGGCCCACATCTTACTGAAGCCTCCCCGTGGGTCCTGAGGCAGCCCAGGGGCTCCTCTCAGGGTGGGTGTGGGCCAACTATTTCCTGAAGCCTCCTGGGAGGTCCTGAAGCGGTCCAGGGGCTCCTGTCAGGGTGGATGTGGACCCACATCTTCCTGAAGCTTCACCGTGTGTCGTGAGGAGACTGGGACTCCTGTCAGCGTGAACGCTGAGCAATATCCCCCTGAAGACTCCCCACAGGCTCTGAGGAGGCTGTGCTCATCAGCGTGGATGTGTCCCCCCGTCTTCCTCAGGCCTCCCCAGCACAGGCTGGCTCCTGTTACTGGAGGCAGAGGAGGCCTACTGCGCATGAGTGCCCCCTGTGCAGTGCCTGGGCTCGGGCGCCCCCTGCGGGATGCTCAGATGCTACAGGAGGCTGTGCAGGAGGCACCTGCCCATCCCTGGGCCCACCTCTGCCTCCTTCCAGGCTCCAGCTGGGGCCTGTTAGCTTCGGAAACATCTCACTGAAAAGGAGCCCAACACCCGGGTTCCTCAAAAATACTTAAGGAGAAGGAATTGGAGCCCAAAGGACACGAAATGAAATGTGGACCAGACTTTTACCACGTCCTGTAAAACTCACTCAACCCTCTTCCACTGTGGGCGGGACAGCGGGCTGGTGCAGCCGCCCTGGAAACAGTGTGGAGGCCCCTCAGGAAGTTACAAATAGAGCCGCCCTGCGACCAGCAGGTGTACGGCCTGGAGCTCACTCCGAAGATACAGATGCAGTGAGACTCGGGACACCAGCACCCCAATGTCCACAGCAGACGTGTCCACAGTAGTCACATTGTGGGAGGAGCCTCGGTGCCCTCTGACTGATGATGGATAAAGAGGATAGGAAATAGATGATGGTCATAGAGAGAGGAATGGTACTCAGCTATCAAAGAGAAGGAAATCTTGCCATTTGCAATGACGTGGATAGAAGTAGAGGGATCATCTTAAGTGAAATAGGTCAGTCGGAAAAGAGAATGACCGTGTGGTGTCATTCATAGGTGGAATTAAAGAAGCAAAGCAGATGAACATCTGTGAAGGGAAGGAAAAACAAATAAGATGAAAACAGATGCAGGGAATACAGACTCTTATATATAGGAAACAAACTGATTGTCGCTGCAAGGGAGGGGACGAGGGAGGGGATAACAGGGGACCAGCATGAAGGAGGGCACATGATGTCACGAGGACTGCTGTTAGCTCCAACTGGTGAATCCCTGAATTCATCCTCTGAAAGTATAATACACTATATGTTAATTAATTGGCTTTAAATTAAATTAAGTTAAAAAATCAGTTGTATCAGAGCACGTTTCCTACTGGACTTTCTGTTCTGCTCCTTCAGCTTATGCTGGGACCACCCTCGTGGGTCTGGTTTGTTTACGTAGGCATCAGGCCTCGTCCATGGACCAGCCCTGGGCTAGAACTCACGGCCCCGAGATCAGGACCGGAGGTGAGGTCAAGAGTCAGATGCTTAACCAACAGAGCCAGGCGGAGTCCCGAAGACAACACTGCTTTATCCTTTGTCTCTGTGACATCGTTTGTTTTATTATTTTTTTAAAATATTTTTTTAATTTTTTAATTAACTTATAGTCAGAGAGAGAGGCAGAGACACAGGCAGAGGGAGAAGCAAGCTCCATGCACTGGGAGCCCGACGTGGAATTCGATCCCGGGTCTCCAGGTTCGCGCCCTGGGCCAAAGGCAGGCGCCAAACCGCTGCGCCACCCAGGGATCCCTGTGACATCGTTTGAAATAGGAAAGTGCTGCGTCCCGCTCTGTCCTGCTTCTCCAATACTGATTTGCTCTCCGGGGTCATTTGTGGGGGCTGTTGGATGTTTTGGGTTTTTTTTTCCTATGTATAGGATCTGCCACCATGACTTGACAGGAATGACATTGAAATTGAGGGTGGCTTCAGGAACTGCGGACATTTTCACAAGATGAGGCTCCAAACCAATGAGCCCAGGACGGCCTCCCAGAGCCTAGTGTGGCTCAGTGCACAAGTCTTGTGCTCCTTTGGTACAGTCTCATTATTTATTCTCTGTGATGCTCCTGAGAAGGGATTCACGTCCGTCATTTCCTTCCTGATTGCTCATTGTCTGGACACAGCAAGCCCCACAATAGAATAAAAACTGAGCCCAGGCCAAGGGCAGGAAGCCCCTATTAGAAAAGATCCACTGCCCTTGAAGGCCCCATATCAAAATGTAAACAGAACTTGAGGAATTGCTCCAGCCCTTCTGGAGGTCCCCGAGACCAGCCCTTAAAACTAAGCAAAAACCCACCTCGGGGTCCAATTCCCTGCTCCGCTGTGTCAGGTATACTTGGACAAAAGATTGAGCTTGTAAATAGTCCCTCGTGTGTTTGCATCGGAATTGGCTTCTCGGTGGTTTCTCAGATTCGCAATCTTGGGCACAACAGTCTGAGATAAAAAAACAAAACCAAAAGAAGCTCGGACGCGGGCAGAGAGAAAGCAGGGTTCTGAGAGAAGCGGCGGAGACCCGGGGGCTTGGGGAATCTTCTGTGGAGGACATGCAGACTGGGGGGCGGAATGCTCAGCCCCAGAGCCAGAGGACCCAGAGACCCCACCCGCATACCGCCCATCAGTGTCGAGTCTCAGGGAGCAGCACAACACTGCCCACTGGAGGCCAGAAGTGCTGACGCCCACCCCGCCTCTGACCCCGCAGGTGCATCTCCCAGGCAGATGTGCACCTGACAATCAGCGCCATGGCCAATCTCCAACCCCGCACAGACCACTCGCTGCCACCAAGGTGTCGGACCACAGAGGCTGCAGAGATTCAGCTCTGCCTGGAAAGTATGGTCTAGTTTCCTTTGTACTTTGTGCTTTATTGTCATTTATTTTCTTTGATTCTATTTTATAAATTGCCTTATTTTATTTTTATGTATGTACCTTATATATTTCTTATTTTTAGTTTCATGGTACTTTAATTTTGTTTCTTATTTTGGGATTTAGAATCTTTTAACAACCAGGCCAAAATAATCTGGTGGTTTTTTTGGGAGGGCAGTTTTTATTGTTTTTCTTTTTCTTCCTTCTTTCTTTTCTTGGAAAAAATAAAGAGATGGAGAAATTCGCCTCCATAAAATAACATGAGGTAGTACTCACAGCCAGGAAGTCCATCAATACAAATATATGATGTCTAACTACAGTTTAAAACAATGATTATAAAGATAGCATCTGGGCTGGAAAAAGAGCACAGAAGAAAACTAGAGAATCCCTTACTGTAGGAATAAAAGAACTAAAATCTAGTCAGGCCAACGTTAAAAATGCTATAACTGAGATGCAGTCCCAAGTGGAAGCCTTAAAAACAAGGAAGTTTATGGACCACAAACGCAGACTTGGAAACTCAGCCACTTATTAAAACAATAGCATTCATATCATGGGAGACTCAGAAGATGAAGAGAGTGAAAAGGTGGGCCTTGCTCAGCCATTAGAAATGACAAATAACCACCATATCCTTCAACGTGGATGGAACTGGAAGGTATTATGCTGAGTGAAGTAAGTTAATCAGAGAAGAACAAATATTGTATGTTCTCATTCACTTGGGGGATATAGACAATAGTGAAAGGGAATATAAGGGAAGGGAGATGAAATGTGGGGGAAATATCAGAAAGGGAGACAGAACATAAAGACTCCTAAATCTGGGAAACGAACTAGGGGTGATGGAAGGGGAGGAGGGCGGGGGTGGGGGTGAATGTGTGATGGGCACTGAGGGGGGCACTTGACGGGATGAGCACTGGGTGTTATTCTGTATGTTGGCAAATTGAACACCAATAAAAAGTAAATTTATTATTAAGAAAAAAAGAAAGAAAGAAAGAAAGAAAGAAAGAAAGAAAGAAAGAAAGAAAGAAAGAAAGAAAGAAAGAAAGAAAGAAAGAAAGAAAGAAAGAAAGAAAGAAAGAAAGAAGAATGGCACCTGGGTGGCTCAGTCTGTTAAGCTTCTGCCTTAGGGTCGGATCATGATCCAGGTCCAAGGAAGGCTCCCTGTTCAGCAGGGAACCTGCTTCTCCCTCTCCCTCTGCCCCTCTAGCACATGTTTTCACTCCTCTCTCTCTCAAATAAATAAATAGCATCTTTGAAAAAGAAACAAACAAACCCAGAGGGAAAAGAAATCTCCCATGTAGAAGATTTTCAAACAATTTGTGCAGACATTCCACCGTCAAGTTCATGAGCATGCTTCCCACTCTTATGTGTGGAATACACATAGTAACTTCCTTCTACAAAATATAATATGAAAAACTTAAAATAATAATGATAATATAATAATAATAATATTAGTAGTAATAATAATAATAAAGAATCACTTTACTACAGAGAAATCTGACAAACACTACCTCAGCAA
This sequence comes from Canis lupus dingo, assembly GCF_003254725.2. Taxonomy (NCBI): domain Eukaryota; kingdom Metazoa; phylum Chordata; class Mammalia; order Carnivora; family Canidae; genus Canis; species Canis lupus. The sequence continues at coordinate 355,074 of NC_064279.1, read as the reverse complement.
GATGATCAGATCGATACCAAGACTGATAAATCATGTTGATAGTATCTAACCTTTATGATATAATAAAAATAGCAGTATATCTCTGTATATAATCCACAAAAACAGTTCAATCATGAGATAAACAACAGACATGTCCCAACTGAGGGAAATTTTACAAAATACTCTACTTCTCAAAGTGTTCCAGTTCAACAACAACAAGGAAAGGCTGAAAGACTGTCACAATCCAGAGGAGCTTAAGAAAACATGAGGACAAATGGAGTGTGATATGAGGAATGGAGACTTAGCAAAAACTAAGGAAATCTGAATAAAGTATGGTCTTTGGTTATTGGAAAAAATTTAATATTGATTCATTAGCTAATATTTGTACCGTACTGATATAAGATATCAATAATTGGAGAAATTGAGTGCAAGTGCATGAGAATTCTCTGTACTATATTCTCAATTTCCTTATAAAACTTTGTTTTCTTTCTAAGAAATAAGATTTAATTTGAAAATTGACTTAAATGAATCAGGCTCCCGTGTGAAGACATTTTAAAAATCGTTGAATTAACTTTTGCCTTATTCTTAAAGAGTTCCTTCGATGGGAACAATAATAATTTTATATCAGAAGGAAAGAAAAACACTTATGAACATGTATAATGCCTCCTCAACCTGAAGCAGGAAAGGATAATAAATAGCAAAAATCAGATAAAAATACTTCTATTATAATAGACACCATATTGCAAGTGCATTTAAAATTAGCAATGTATAACATTTATTTCCTTGACATTTGTCTTCCAAAGAGTTCACAGTGTTTCAGTGTCAGTTGAAACAGGGGAAGAATCTCAGGGAAGAATCCTTCACATAATAATAGGACCATTGGTACTAATGTCTCTCAATTATTTCCAAATCCATACAGATGCATTTCCTGATGAGTGACTGAGCTGTGAAGAAAGAGATGAGAAACCCTCATCCCTCTGAATTACTTGTGTCAGAATATTTTAACCATAGTACTACGGATAGTAAATTATCCTTATTAACAGGATATGTCTCAGATTGGAATCTGAGCAATCAGATGGGCAGAGAAAAAATGCTTAACTTGCTCAACTTCTAAAGACAAAGGAGAACTTTTCTATGTACAAAGTCAGTTGTCAAGATAGCCTTAGGGAAAAAGAGTCTGCAGCATGGAATCCTGCTGCACAGCCGGGACGCCCGTGCCCCAGGTCGTCCTGATCCCAAATACCTGGGCCTGTCCCCCAACACATGCTGCCACGCTGAGGTCATTTGCAATTTCTCTCTTAGGAGCTCCAGGGAGAGCGGCATGAGCTAGATAGGACGGGACAGGATGTGTGGAGGCCGAGAACATTACGGCCATTCTACTTTAAGTTCAGTATTAGCACAGGTCCAGCAATCCCAGGCCCCTGTGAAGAAGAGCTGAAATTTGCATTATTTCAGTTACTGGAAAAAAACAAAAGTTTACAGCTAATGTCTTAGAAAGCCCCACAATAGAATAAAAACTGAGCCTAAGCCAAGGGCTGGAAGCCCCAATTAGAATGAGAAGAGAGCACAATGCCCTTGAAGGACCCATATCAAAATGTAAACAGAACTTGAGGAATTGCTCCAGCCCTTCTGGAGGTCCCCGAGACAAGCCCTTAAAACTAAGCTAAAACCTTCCTTGGGGTCCAAGTCCCTGCTCCACTGTGTGGGGTATACCTGGAACCACGCTCGAGTTTTGAAATCAACCCTCGTGTCTTTGCATCGGTGTCTGCGCCTTAGTGGTTTCTCGGATTCGCAATCTTTGGCAAAACACCCCCATGACCCCTCCCCACCTGGACTGACCTCTGTCCCCTCCCACCCAGGCTGACCCTCAGTTACCTCCCCACTGACAACAGCTGGGCACAGGCCTCACACAGTTCCACGGGCACGGTGGGCACTCCAGCTGTCCCCAGCCTCCCAGGGGAAGGAAGGAGGGTTTGGCAGGACACACTCCCATGGTGACCCCAGGGCTCCCTGCCCAGGAGAGCACCTGGTGACAGGTCGGGGTCTGTGTCCCTGACGCCAGCTCCTCCTCCCCGGTTTTCCCACTGGAAATGAAGGAGGAGGCCCTGGTCTCCTCCAGGGACATCACGCAGGTGGACCTGGACGTCAACAGGACGCTCAGCAGTCACATCATATTTTGGGACTACTACGGGGTAGGGTGAGGTTGAGGGGCCAGGGGGATCAGGACCCAGGGGAGGACCGGGGGATTCTGGGTAGGGAAAACGGGGCTTCTGAGGCAGGGGGCAAAACAGCAGCCAACAACACACCGCTCCATGGTAGGGTGTTGGGGATGACCTCTATGCCCACACCCCTGGGGCCTCGGGGATGAGGAGGCAACTAGGATGGGGCCTCCAGGGCTTGCCATGGGAGCTGAACCCCAAAGGGGAGAGGGACTGCCCCCTGAGAAGCAGGGGATGGGGTGGGGGACATGAGGGGCATGAACCGGACCTGGGGGCCAGGCGGCATGGCCGTGGAGCAGGGATTTGGACCCTGAGACTAAGAAGCGTAGCAGCTTTAAAGGGGCCAGTGGCCCATGGGATACACAGAAAGTTGCACAGTCGTGTCGGTCCACACGCAGGTGGCCGATTGAATTACACCTTACCCTATAGGATCCACTTGACCTGGCCTATTACTTTGGTCAGAATTGGCGTGCAGTTTTGGCAGGCACAAAGCAGGGTTACATTGTTATGAGCCGATTTCCGATTAGGGTGTGCCCAGCGGCTTGACTGGGTTGGGGCAGCGCCTTAAGACATAAGCAGGTTATGTGGGGGTCATAGGGGAGGTGGCAGGTGTATCACAAAATGGAATCAGTCCTGCTCTGCTTGTCCTTGGGTAGGGGCTTTTTGTTAAATTTCCTGGGTCCCACACTTGCAGCTCATGCACCTGGGCCACCCTCACCAGGTGGACTCAGTGTGCACACCTTGTGGTGCTGGATCTCACACCAGCGTGTAGAGGGCACCCTCCTCGCCCTAGTGAGTAGGGGCTGGGTGAGCATGGGGCTCGGCATGAATGCCAGCCAGCATAGGGGACCGAGGAACCCCAGCCCCATCACCACCCCTACTCCCACACACAGGCTGCCCCATGGCTCCCCGTAATGGGCACCCGGCGCCTCTGAAGATCCCCCCAGGGCGGCCCCGAGGTCCAGCTCCCTGCTGGAGAGGCATCGGGGAGAAGAGAAGCAGCTGGCGCTCAGCGGGAACCACTGCCAGACATGGGAATGTGGCCGAGCCAGTCCTTCCAGCTCAGCTGACCTTCCAGCGGAAAGTCACTGCATGAGCCAGCCCCGGGTCGGCCAGGAGAGTCCAGCAAGCTGCCCAGCGCCAGCACCAGAAATGATGTTGTGCCAACCATGTCGGTGTTTGGGTGACCCAGCCAGAGGATCCGATAGCTGCACGTGATAGCTGCATGTGATAGACACACACACACACACCCTGAAACCAACAAAAGTCGGAATCCCTCAATGTTGTCAAACAGCAGTCGAATGGTTACATACACGACGCTGTGGTCCCAATAGGATACATGGAAGACGCTATAAATCACGACTGCAGAGGTGCTGGAGGCACAGAGATGTGCCTGTTGGGTTCCAACAAGGAGAGCAAAGGGGCAGGAAGCATACTTCAATGGGGGGGCCCCTCTTAGGAAAGGACACCAGGTCCCTGTGAAGGCTACGGATTGTGAAATCTTTCCTCCTCTCTTTCAGCTTCTGGATTTCCTCTTCCTTTGTTCTTCCTAATTCTAGTTTACCTCCACCCTGCATCCAAACCAATGACCAAAGAGGCTTCTTTATGATATCCGGTCCTAAAAGGAGGCTGAGCTCTGGCTACCGGGTTCAGAAACGATCATTTTCTAGGTGTATGCTGATCCCCCGAACTCGTGCCTTCATGACTCTTCTCTCCCTGCAGAACGAGGGGAACCACAGGTCTTACAATGAAAGACGCCCACTTCCACTCGGGCAGGACTGTCCCTTGTGGAGGACGTCATCTGGGCCATGTAGTGCAAGTGGGGTGATCAAGAATAGGTCGCAGGTGAGACATAAGCAAGCACTTACCTTTGATATCATGCTTTATTTTTTCATCCATTTATTATTTGTTAACTATTTTTTAATTTATTTATGTATGATAGTCACAGAGAGAGAGAGAGAGAGGCAGAGACACAGGCAGAGGGAGAAGCAGGCTCCATGCACTGGGAGCCCGATGTGGGATTCGATCCCGGGTCTCCAGGATCGCGCCGTGGGCCAAAGGCAGGTGCTAAACCGCTGCGCCACCCAGGGATCCCCTAACTATTTTAATTTTATGTCCTGTCTATACCCAACACGGTGTTCAAACTCATAACCCTGAGTTCAAGATACCCCAACCAGGACAGCCAGGCACCCCAGTCCCATGTTTTAAAACTCTTTGCTTCATTGCCTATCTCTGCATCGAACTGGAACATTGAGTCCATGACGGGGAGCTTTAGTAACCTCCGAATCCTAGAACGTTCTCACTGTATCCCAATCCTAGATTGACATTTACCATTGAATAGCACTTTAAATAGTCAGTAAAATAACTACTACAGAAAAGGAAATTATCTAATTTTCACGTATGTGGTCCCTGCTCCCTGGGCTCCCAGGGAAGCTATGGTTTCTTTAACATTGATCAAGGTCCAAATGACTCCACCACACCTCAAAGCGTGGGCTCAGTTTCTGCCCTGACACATGCAACACCCCTGCTTCAATTAACATGTATCAATCAATCAAAGGGAGCCTAACTGGCTCGGTGTGGTTTGTAAGAACATGGGACTCTTGTTCTTGGGGTAGCATGTTCAAGCCCAATGTTGGCTGTAGAGATTACAGAAAAATAAAATCTTAAAAAAATCAATCAGTTTATCTTGGGGAGACATAGCCCCTGATCCCACAAGGGCAGGGAGCCAGCTGATGGTTCTACGCACAATATTATGCAGCAGAGCACAAAATGTGAACTTTCAGAAGTCTCCTAGAGTGGGGGACACACCAGCCTTAAGGTGTTCAGGTGGAGAAGTCAGGGGCAGTCCCTGGAGCGACAGGGTGGGCTCAGGATCCCATGGGTCCCAAGGATGGTGGCACCAACTGTTCCCAGGCACAGGAGCGGGAATGCGGCTGAGAGTAGCAGGACTTGGGCCAGCTGTCTGCCCTGTGTGGCCATAAGCTGCAAACCCCTGTGCAGTCACGGGGCCGCATTCCTGGGACAGACCAGCAAAGGCCAGGAGTGGGAGGACACCCTCCCGGGCAGGAAGAGCACAGGTCTCCACCAGGGCAGCCCCTAAAATTTGGAGTTTTAAACTTCAGTATCTTGTCTGTGTGGAGGCTGACAAAATTGAGGCGGTTCCACTTTAAGTTCACTGTTAGCACAAGTACTGCCATGCCAGGCCCCTGTGAATAAGAGCTAAAATTTGCATTATTTCAGTTACAGGAAAAAAAGAAAAAAACAGCTTACAGCTTAAAGTCGAATAAAGCCCCATATTAGAATGAGAACAGAACTCAATGCCCTTGAAGGCCCCATATCAAAATGTAAACAGAACTTGAGGAATTGCTCCAGCCCTTCTGGATGTCCCTGAGACCAGCCCTTAAAACTAAGCTAAAACCCACTTCGGGGTCCAAGTCCATGCTCCGCTGTGTCGGGTGTACTTGGGCGCAAGCTCGAGTTTGGAAATCAACCATCGTGTGTTTGCATCGGTGTAGGCTCCTCAGTGGTTTCTCAGATTTGCTATCTTGGGCACAAAACCTCCATGTCCCCTCCCCACCTGGGCTGACCCCACATCCCCTCCACCCCAGGCTGACCCTCAGTCACCTCCCCACCCACAACAGCTTGGGACAGGCCCTCACACAGGTCCCATGGGCTCGGTGGGCACTCCCGCCATCCTCGGCCTCCCAGGGAAAGGCAGGAGGTTTCAGCAGACCCACTCCCATTGTGGCCCCAGGGCTCCCTGCCCAGCATGGCAGCTCGTGACAGGTTGGGGTCTGTGTCCCTGACGTGGGCTCCTGCTCCCCGGTTTTCCCACAGGAAATGAAGGAGGAGGCCCTGGTCTCCTCCAGGGACATCACGCAGGTAGACCTGGACGTCAACAGGACGTTCGGCAGCCACACTATGTTTTGGGCCTGCTAGGGGGTCGGGTGAGGCTGCTGGGCCAGGGGGCTTAGGGGCCCCAGGGGAGGCTTGGGGGCTTCGGGGTAGGGAAAACGGGGCTTCTGAAGCCGGGGGGAGCAACAGCAGCCAACAACACACTGCTCCATGATAGGGTGATGGGGATGACCCACATGCCCCCAACCCCGGGGCCTCAGAGATGAGGAGGCCAATTGGATGGGGCCTCCAGTGGTTGCCATGGGAGCTGAACCCCAAAGGGGAGAGGGATGGCGCCCTGAGAAGCAGGGGATGGGGTGGGGGAAGTGGGGGGCAGGAACCAGACCTGGGGGCCAGGAGGCATGGCCGCGGCTGGAGCAGGACACACATCAATCCCATGAGGGTCGGACGGGACAGAGTGACACCCACTCTCGGTGCTTTATATATTTCTAAATTCTATGCATTTCATTTGAGACAATTTGCAATTTGAAAACATACATAGTATGATGACCCCCAGATAATGACCCCGGTCCAGCCAGGGCCCTGCACTGACCACACGGTGCCACAGGGCAGGTGTCACAGCAAACCCCAGACTGGGGTCGCCTTTAACGGTAGACGTCTCCTTGTGCATCTTAGAGGAAGGGGATGCCCTGTGTCCGCAGGCCCCCCACGCCATCCTGCTCATTCCCTACCCCCACATCATCCCCCTACATCATAATCCCCAATGGCATTCCACAAAACACCATCCCCCTCACAGCCACACAGCCCCACACAATCCTAACCCACACTACACCACAACACCATCCCCCCTACACCATCCCCCACACTCCACCACCATCATACCCCTAGTCCCACACCATCTACCCCACACCATCGGCCCCCAGCAAACCCGGTGCAGGTGCCCCCTGTGGGACATGCTCAGCCTCCCTGGGGTTCTCTGGATACCCTGTTCCCATCAGAAGACCGGGTGTTCAATAGAGCACACAGGGGTTGCAGGGAGGAGGGAAGGCACGGAGTCTCCAACAGAGTGGGTGTAGGTGAGTGGTGCAAAGAACCCACTGTGCCCTGCCTCCGCCCACTCTCCCTCCTGGAGGGTGACACAACCTGCACAGGACAACAGCCCCTAACCCAGTGGGACCTGGGCTGCCCTGGCACCAGGATCTGTGGGGGCTGAGTTGATTTGGGCCCCCCCATGGCAACACAAGGACGAATGGATTCCAGCCCCCCATGGCCCTGTGCAGCCCTGGATTCTGGACCTCACGCTGAGCGAGCCCTCTCACAGCTGGATGTGGCCTCCTGGGCCCTGGGCGTGACCCACAGATCCAGGTCGCAGACCTAGGGCAGCCCTGAGGATCCCGGTACACCCCAGGGTGGGGAGAGCAGGGGTAGGCCAGTGGGCCCCACCCGCACCCACACCAGGAGGCAGGTTCCTCCAGATACTGGGGCCCCAGGGGGCCCGAGGCCGTGGTCCAGCTGCCCTGCGGGAACCCAGCGCAGGAGCCCATGAGCTGCAGGTCCAGTTCAGCTCTGCTGTCCTCAGAACCGTCTCTCAGGCTGAAACCTCAGGACACACGCCCCCACCCGGAGTCCACACATGCTCCAGGTGGGGGACTCCAGCACTCGACCCCCAACCCATGTGATTCTTTTCCTCCCATAAAGGACAGAAAGGTCTCCCTCCCCAGGTGAAGGCACGCACCCACGCCTCTGAGCCCGTTTACTGTAGAAAGTCAATAAAGTGTTGTGGTGTGAAAATGCACAGCCAGCCCTTTTCTGTGTCTCCCAGAACTCTGTGCACGGGGCATGGAGAGACCCACAGAGAGGAGGAGGGGGCATCACCCGGGCCCCAAACAGCCCCTGCAGGGGCACCACAAGGCACACACTGCTGATGTCCCCATGTGCCTTCCAGGGGCGGACAGACGCCAGGATCAGGACCCCACAGACTATACTGGGACTCATCCTGTGCCCCGTGGGCCAGAATGGACTAGGACAGAGTGACAGCCAGGGAACCTCAGGTCACCAGGGTCTGTGCAAAGTGACCTGTGAGGTCTGTGCTCCCTCTGTCCAGGAGGCCGGGGCTGGCCTGGTTCCGGGACATGTACTACCCTCCCCGCATCCCCATGCCAGTGTGCCTGGGGCACAGAGGGCCTGTGGGGCGCTCAGTGTGGCCCTGGAAGGGATGTCAGGACAGTAGGCCCTTGTGTTGTGCCCAAGACTACGAATCTGAGAAACCACTTAGGAGCCAACACCGATGCAAACTCCCGAGGGTTTCTCTACAAGCTGGAGCTTGGGTCCAAGTGCACCTGACACAGCGGAGCAGGGACTTGGACCCGAGACTAAGAGGCATAGCAGCTTTATAGGGTCAGTGGACTGTGGGATATGCAGAAATTTGCACAGTCATGTTGGTCCACACGCAGGTGGCTGATTGAATTACACCTTACCCTATAGGATCCGCTTGACCTGGCCTATTACTTTGGTCAGAATCGGTGCGCAGTTTTGGGGGACACAAAGCAGGGTTACATTTTTATGAGCCGATTTCCGATTAGGGTGTGCCCAGCAGCTTGACTTGGGTGGGGCAGCGCCTTAAGATATAAGCTGGTCATTTGGGGGTCATAGGGGTGGTGGCGGGTATAGCACAAAATGGAATCAGTCCTGCTCTGCTTGTCCAGGGGTAGGGGATTTTTGTTAAATTTCCTGTGTCCCAACTTGCAGCTCACGCACCTGGGCAACGCTCACCAGGTGGACTCAGCGTGCACACCTTGTGGTGCTGGATCTATCACACCAGCCTGTGGAGGACACCCTCCTCGCCTTAGTGAGTAGGGGCTGGGTGAGCATGGGGCTCGGCCTGAAAGCCAGGCAGCACAGGGTCTGAGGAACCCCAGCCCCATCCCCACCCCGACTTCCACACACAGGCAGCCTCAGGGCTCCCCGCCATGGGCACCGGGCTCCTCAGGAGCTCCCGCCAGGGCAGCCCCGAGGTCTGACTCCCTGCTGGAGAGGCATCGGGGAGAAGAGAAGCAGCTGGCGCTCGGCAATACCCATTGCCGGACATGAGAATGTGGCCGAGACAGACCTTCCACCTCAGCTGACCCTCCAGCTGAAATTCACTACAGGAGCGAGCCCCGGGTCAGCAAGGAGAGCCCAGCTAGCCACCCAGCATCAGCACCAGAGATAATGTTGTACCAACCATTTCGGCGTTTGGGTTACCCAGCCAGAGGATCCGATAGCTGCACGTGATAGCTTCATTTGATAGACACACACACACCCCACAACCAACAAAAGTCAGAATCCCCCCAATGTTGTCAAACAGCAGATGAATGGTTACATACACGACGCCATGGTCCCCAATAGGATACCTGGAAGACGCTATAAACCATGACTGCAGAGGTGCTGGAGGCACGGAGATGTGCCTGCTGTGTTCCAAAAAGGAGCGCAGAGGGGCAGGAAGCATCCTACGGAGGGTGGGGGCCCTCCTAGGAAAGGACACCAGGTCCCTGTGAAGGCTACGGATGGTGAAATCTTTCCTCCTCTCTTTCAGCTTCTGCTTTTCCTCCTAAATGCCATTTTCCTCAATCATAATAGCAAAAATTTATTTTATGTTTTTAAATTTCTTTTTATTGGAGTCCAATTTGTATGAATTCTTTCTTCAGCAAGGGTGTCATTCAGGATAGAGAGAAAGATTTTCCCAGACAGGCAAAGTATAAAGGAGTTCATGACCGCTAAACCAGTCCAGTAAGGAATTTTAAGAGGGACTATTCTAGTGGGGGGAAAAAGAGACCAAAAGCAACAAAGACTAGAAAGGACCAGAGAACGTCACCAGAAACACCAACTCTACTGGTAACACAAAGGCACAAAGTTCATATCTTTGAATAAGCACTCTGAATGCTGATACTAAATGCTCCAATCAAAAGATATAGGGTATCAGAGTGGCTTAAAAAACAGGATCCAGGATGCCTAGGTGGCTCAGGAGTTGAGCCTCTGCCTTTGACTCAGGGTGTGATCCTAGAGTCTGGGATCGAGTCCCATATTGGGCTCCTGGTGGGGAGCCTGCTTCTCTCTTGGCCTAATTTTCTGCCTCTCTCTCTCTCTCTCTCTCTCTCTCTCATGCTCTCAAAAATAAAATTGTTATTAAAATAACAAGGTCCATCGGTATGCTGCCTAGTAGATGCTCACCTTAGAACTATAGACAACAGCAGATTGAAAGTCAGGGGATGGAAAATCATCTATCACGCTAATGGTTATGAAAAGAAAGCTGGAGGACCAATACTTATATTAGACAAACTAGATTTGAAACCAAACCCTGGGGGTCACCTGGTGGCTCAGTGGTTGAGCATCTGCCTTCAGCTCAAGGTGTGTTTTTGGGATCCCAGGATCGAGTCCCACATCGGCATCCCATTGGGGAGCCTCTCTCCCTCTGCCTATGTTTCTGCCTCTGCTTCTCTGTGTATCTCTCATGAATAAATAAATAAAATATTTAATCTCAAAAAAGAAAGAACAAATACTGTAAGAAGTGATGAAGAAGGGCATTATTTCATAGTTAAAAAGACTCTCTATCAGGATCAAACAACTAAATATTTATGCTGCCAACATAGGAGTACCTAAATATGGAACCCAATTACCAATAAACGTACAGGAACTCACTGATAATAATACAATGACAGGGGATTTTAAAACCTACCCACTTATGGCAATGGACCGATCATCTATACAGAAAATCAACAGGGGAACAATAGCCTTGACACACTGGACCACAGGGACTCAACAGATATTTTCTGAACATTTCTTCCTAAAGCAAAATACACATTCCTTTCAAGTGCACATGGGACATTCTCCAGAACAGATCATATCATGGGCCACAAATCAGCCCTCAAGAGGTACAACAGGTACAAGAAGGTTGATATCACACCCTGTACATTTTCGACTACGACGCTATGAAACTTGAAGTCGACAGTAAGAAAAAATTTGGACAGACCAAAAATACGTGGAGATTATGAATATCCTTCGAGAGAATGAATGGAGCAACCAGGAAATTAAAGAGGAAATTTAAAACAAATGAAAATGAAAACATGTTTCTCCAAACCTCTGGGATGTAGCAAAGGCAGTCCAAAGAGGGAAGTACATAGCAATACAGGCCTATCTCAGGAAACAAGAAGTCTCTAATACACAACCTAACCTTACACCTAAAGGAGCTGGAAAAGGAATAGGAAACAAAGCCTAAAGCCTACAGAAGAAGGGAAAAAATAAAGATGAGAGCAGAAATAAACAATACAGAAACAGTAGAATGGAATAACGAAACTAAGAGCTGGTTCTTCAAAATAATTAATAAAATGGATCAAGCCCTAGCCAGCCAAATGAACGAGAAATGAGAAAAGACCTAAATAAATAAAATCACAAAAGAGAGAAGAGAGATCACAATCAACACCAGAAAAATAAGACAATCATAAGGGAATACTATGAAAGATTATATGTTAACAAACTGGGAGACCTGGAAGAAATGGACAAATCCCTAGAAATGTGCAAACAAGCAAAACTGAAATAGGAAGAAATAGAAAATGTGAATAGACCCATAACTAGCAGAGGAATTGAATCAGCAAGGCACCTGGGTGCCTCAGTGGTCGAGCATGTGCTTTGGCTCAGGTCATGATCCCGGGGTCCTGGGGAATCAAGTCACACATCAGGCTCCCCGCATGGAGCCTCATTTTCCCTGTGCCTATACCTACGCATCTCTGTGTCTCTCATGAATACATAAATAAAATCTTTAAAAAAGAAAAAAGATAAAAAGATGAGAAAGGACCGAAATAAAATCACAAATGAGAAAAGAGAAATAACAACCAACACTAGAAAAATACAAACAATTATAAGAGAATATGATGAAAAATTACATGCCAGCAACCTAGAACCTGGAAGAAATAGATCAATCCTAGAAATATATAACATAGCAAAAATGAAAAATGAAGAAATAAGAAATTTGAACAGACAGTTAACCAGCAAAGAAATTGAATCAGCAATCAGGGTTCTCCCAACAGGAGACGCTTAGATCAATAGAACAGAATGGAAAGCCAAAACAAGATACAAACATGTATCTATGACCCATAATGGACAACAAGGCAGGAAGGAATATCCAATGGCACAAAGACAGTCTCTTCAACAAACCCTAACCCTGACCCCAGGATAAGAACAAATGATGTTGGGAAAACCAGGCAGCCAATTGCAGAAGAATGAAACTGGACCACTTTCTTACACCATATATATAAAAAATAAATTCAAAATGGATGAAAGACCTAAATGTGAGATCTGAAACCATACAAAGAAGAAAAGATAGGCAGCAACGTCTTTGACATTGGCCATTGGATCTTCTTTCTAGATATGCCTCTGAGGTGAGGGAAACAAAAGCAAAAATCCTATTGGGACTTCATCAAATCGAAAAGCTTCCGCAAAGTGAAGGAAACAACCAAAGCTAAAAGGCAACATACAGGAGGAGGGGCAAGATGGCGGAAGAGTAGGGTCCCCAAGTCACCTGTCCTCACCAAATTACCTAGATAACCTTCACATCATCCTGAAAATCTAGGAATTCGGCCTGAGATTTAAACAGAGAACAGATCGAATGCTACAGTGAGAAAAGTTCGCGCTTCTATCAAGGTAGGAAGACGGGGAAAAAGAAATAAAGAAACAAAAGGCATCCAAGTGGGAGGGGCCCCACGAGGAGCCGGGCAAAGGCCAGGGCGAGTGCCCCCCGGTCAGGAGACCTCTGTCCCAGAGAAGCAGGATCTGAACCAATCTTCCTGGGTGGAATGGCGCTTGCAGGGATTCAGAGCAGGACCCCAGGAGGGCGGGGATACCCACGGGCTCCCTGGGACACGAACAGACACCTGCACTCCCAGGAGAGTGCACCAAGCTCCCTAAGGGCTGCAGGGCACATGCACTGACTTGGGAGCAGCTCAGAGGGGCTCGGGCAGGGTTCTGCGTGTAGGGGGTTGCATGCCCCGGGAGCAGCTTGGCGGCGGTGCCTCTGGCAGAGGAAGGGGCTCAGTGCAGTGGGGGCTGCGTGGCTCCGGGAGCAACTCGGAGGTGCTCAGGTGGCGGCTCCCTGAGGGGGCTGCGCGACCAGGAGCAGCTCAGAGGGGCTGGGCGGCAGCTCTGGGAATAGGCGGCTGTGCAGCCAGGAGCGCGAATCCAACAGCACAGGCCCCAGAGCACAGGGCGCCAGGACACATCCCAGGATTTGGCCTCCCCCGGGACAGGCAGAGGCCCGGAGGGCCCAGGACAACAAGGACGCTCCTGCCCAGAGCTGAGCAGATCAGCGGCCCCACCCCAGAGCCTCCAGGCCCTGCAGATGGACTGCTCCCGAGTTACTGCGGGGGCTGAATACAGGTTTCCAGAGGTGGCCGCTGCCACTGGGGTTGTTCCTCCTTGGGCCTCACAGGGTAAACTATCCCCACTGAGCCCTGCACCAGGCAGGTGACAGAGCAGCTCCCCCAAGTGCTAACACCTGAAAACAGCACAACAGGACCCTCCCCTAGAAGACCAGCTAGACGGACAAGTTCCAGGGGGAAGTCAAGGGACTTAAAGTATACAGAATCAGAAGATACTCCCCCATGTTTTTTTTATTCCTGATTGCTTCCCCCACCCTTTTCCCCCGTTTCTTTCTTTTTCTTTCTGTTTTTATTCCCTTTTTTCTTCTTTCTTCCTTTATTCTTTTTTCTTTTTCTCTTTTCTTTCCTTCTTTCTCTCCTCTCTTTTTCTCCTTTTCCCAATACAATTTGTTTTTGGCCACTCTGCACTGAGGAAAATGACTAGAAGGAAAACCTCACCTCAAAATAAAGAATCAGAAACAGTCCTCTCTCCCACAGAGTTACAAAATCTGATTTACAATTCAATGTCAGAAAGCCAATTCAGAAGCACTATTATACAGCTACTGGTGGCTCTAGAAAAAAGCATAAAGGACTCAAGAGACTTCATGACTGCAGAATTTAGATCCAATCAGGCCGAAATGAAAAATCAATTGAATGAGATTAAATCCAAACTAGAAGTCCTAACAACGAGGGTTAACAAGGTGGAAGAACGAGTGAGTGATGTAGAAGACAAGTTGATGGCAAAGAGAGAAACTGAGGTAAAAAGAGACAGACAACTAAAAGACCAGGAAGACAGATTAAGGGAAATAAACGACAGCCTGAGGAAGAAAAACCTATGTGTAATTGGGGGTCCCGGGGGCACCAAAATGGACAGAGGGCCAGAATAAGTATTTGAACAAATCATACCTGAAAACTTTCCTAATCTGGGAAGGGAAACAGGCATTCAGATCCAGGAAATAGAGAGATACCCCCCTAAAATCAATAAAAACCGTCCAACACCTCGACATTTAATAGTGAAGCTTGCAAATTCCAAAGATAAAGAGAAGATCCTTAAAGCAGCAAGAGACAAGAAATCCCTGACCTTTATGGGGAGGAGCATTAGGGTAACAGCAGACGTCTCCACAGAGACCTGGCAGGCCAGAAAGGGCTGGCAGGATATATTCAGGGTCCTCAATGAGAAGACCATGCAACCAAGAATACTTTATCCAGCAAGCTCTCATTCAAAATGGAAGGAGAGATAAAGAGCTTCCAAGACAGGCAGGAACTGAAAGAATATGTGACCTCCAAACCAGCTCTGCAAGAAATTTTAAGGGGGACTCTTAAAATTCCCCTTTAAGAAGAAGTTCAGTGGAACAATCAACAAAAACAAGGACTGAATAGATATCATGATGACACTAAACTCATATCTGTCCATAGAAACTCTGAACATGAACGGGCTTAATGACCGCATCAAAAGCGCAGGGTTTCAGACTGGATAAAAAAGCAGGACCCATCTATTTGCTGTCTACAAGAGACTCATTTTAGACAGAAGGACACCTACAATCTGAAAATTAAATGTTGGAGAACCATTTACCATTCAAATGGTCCTCAAAAGAAAGCAGGGGTAGCCATCCTTATATCAGATAAACTAAAATTTACCCCGAAGACTATAGTGAGAGATGAAGAGGGACACTAAATCGTACTTAAGGGATCTATCCAACAAGAGGACTTAACTATCCTCAATATATATGCCCCGAATGTGGGAGCTGCCAAATATTTAAACCAATTAATAAACAAAGTAAAGAAATACTTAGATAATAATACACTTATACTTGGTGACTTCAATCTAGCTCTTTCTACCCTCGATAGGTCTTCTAAGCACAACATCTCCAAAGAAACGAGAGCTTTAAATGATACACTGGACCAGATGGATTTCACAGAAATCTACAGAACTTTACATCCAAACTCAACTGAATGCACATTCTTCTCAAGTGCATATGGAACTTTCTCCAGAATAAACCACATACTGGGTCACAAATAGGGTCTGAACCGATACCAAAAGATTGGGATCGTCCCCTGCATATTCTCAGACCATAATGCCTTGAAATTAGAACTAAATCACAACAAGAAGTTTGGAAGGACCTCAAACACGTGGAGGTTAAGGACCATCCTGCTTAAAGATGAAATGGTCAACCAGGAAATTAAGGAAGAATTAAAAAGATTCATGGAAACTAATGAGAATGAACATACAACCGTTCAAAATCTTTAGGATGCAGCAAAAGCAGTCCTAAGGGGGAAAAACATCACAATACAAGCATCTATTAAAAAACGGGAAACTACACAAATACAAAAGCTAACCTTACACATAAAGAGGCTAGAGAAAAAAAAGCAGATAGATCATACACCAAACAGAAGAATAGAGTTAATTAAAATTCGAGCAGAATTCAAGGAAATCGAGACCAGAAGAACTCTGGAACAGATCAACGGAACGAGGAGTTGGTTCTTTGAACGAATTAATAAGATAGATAAACCATTAGCCAACCTTATTAAAAGGAAGAGAGAAAATATTCAAATTAATAAAATCATGAATGAGAAAGGAGAGGTCACTACCAACACCAAGGAAATACAAACGATTTTAAAAACATATTATGAACAGCCATACACCAATAAATTAGGCAATCTAGAAGAAATGGACGCATTCCTGGAAAGCCAGAAACTACCAAAACTGGAACAGGAAGAAATAGAAAACCTAAACAGGCCAATAACCAGGGAGGAAATTGAAGCAGTCATCCAAAACCTCCCAAGACACAAAAGTCCAGGGCCAGATGGCTTCCCAGGAGAATTCTATCAAACGTTTAAAGAAGAAACCACATCTATCCTACTAAAGCTGTTTGGAAAGATAGAAACAGATAGAGTACTTCCAAATTCGTTCGAGGAGGCCGGCATCACCTTAACTCCAAAACCAGACAAAGACTACACCAAAAAGGAGAATTACAGACCAATAGCCCTGATGAACATGGATGCAAAAATTCTCAACAAGATACTAGCCAATAGGATCCAAAAGGACTTTAAGAAATTTATTCAGCATGACCAAGTAGGATTTATCCTCGGAACACAAGGCTGGTTCAACACTCGTCAAACAATCAATGTGATTCAACATATCAGCAAGAGACAAACCAAGAACCATATGATCCTCTCATTAGATGCAGAGAAAGCATTTGACAAAATAGGGCATCCATTCCTGATCAAAACACTTCAGAGCATAGGGAGAGACAGAATATTTCTCGTAATCTTAAAAGCAATCTAGGAAAAGCCCACAGCAAATATCATTCTCAGTGGGGCAGCACTGGGAGCCTTTCCCCTAATATCAGGAACAAGACAGGGATGTCCACTCTCACCACTGCTATTCAACATAGTCTGGAAGTCCTAGCCTTAGCAGTCAGACAGCAAAAAGACATTAAAGGCATTCAAATTGGCAAATAAGTAGTCAAACACTCCCTCTTCTCTGATGACATGATACTCTACCTAGAAAACTCAAAAGCCTCCACCCCAAGATTGCTAGAACTCATACAGCAATTTGGTAGCGTTGCAAGATAAAAACTCAATGCCCAGAAATCAATGGCATTTCTATACACTGACAATGAGACTGAGGAAAGAGAAATTAAGGAGTCAATTCATTTACAATTGCACCCAAATCATAAGATACCTAGGAATAAACCTAACCAAGAGGTAAATGATCTATACCCTAAAACATATAGAACACTTCTGAAAGAAATTGAGGAAGACACAAAGAGATGGAAAAATATTCCATGCTCATGGATTGGCAGAATTAACATTGTGAAAATGTCAATTGTACCCAGGCAATGTACACGTTTAATGCAAATCCCTATCTAAATACCATGGACTTTCTTCAGAGAGTTAGAACAAATTATTTTAAGATTTGTGTGAATCAGAAAAGACCCCGAATAGCCAGGGGAATTTTAAAAAAGACAACCATATCTGGGGGCATCACAATGCCAGATTTCAGGTTGTACTACAAAGCTGTGGTCATCAAGACAGTGTGGTACTGGCACAAAAACAGACACATAGATCAATGGAACAGAATAGAGAACCCAGAAGTGGACCCTGAACTTTATGGTCAACTAATATTCGATAAAGGGGGAAAGACTATCCACTGGAAGAAAGACAGTCTCTTCAATAGATGGTGGTGGGAAAATTGGACATCCACATGCAGAAGAATAAAACTAGACCACTCTCTTTCACCATACACAAAGATAAACTCAAAATGGATGAAAGATCTAAATGTGAGACAAGAGTCCATCAAAATCCTAGAGGAGAACACAGGCAACACCCTTTTTGAACTCGGCCACAGTAAATTCTTGCAAGATTCATCCACGAAGGCAAAAGAAACAAAAGCAAAACTGAACTATTGTGACTTCATCAAGATAAGAAGCTTTTGCACAGCAAAGATACAGTCAACAAAACTAAAGACAACCTACAGAATGGGAGAAGATATTTGCAAAAGACGATCAGATAAAGGGCTAGTTTCCAAGATCTATAAAGAACTTCTTAAACTCAACACCAAAGAAACAAACAATCCAATCATGAAATGGGCAAAACACATGAACAGAAATCTCACAGACGAAGACATAGATATGGCCAACATGCACATGATAAAATGCTCTGCATCACGTGCCTCAGGGATATACAAATCAAAATTACAATGAGATACCACCTCACACCGGTGAGGATGGGGAAAATTAACAAGGCAGGAAACCACAAATGTTGGAGAGGATGTGGAGAAAATGGAACCCTCTTACACTGTTGGTGGGAATGTGAACTGGTGCAGCCACTCTGGAAAACTGTGTGGAGGTTCCTCAAAGAGTTAAAAATAGACCTGCCCTACAAACCAGCAATTGCACTGTTGGGGATTTACCTCAAATATTCAGATGCAATGAAACGCCGGGACACCTGCACCCAATGTTTTTAGCAGGAATGTCCACAATAGGGAAACTGTGGATGGAGCCATGGTGTCCATTCAAAGATGAATGGATAAAGAAGATGTGGTTTATGTATACAATGGAATATTACTCAGCCATTAGAAACGACAAATACCCATCATTTGCTTCAACGTAGATGGAACTGGAGGGTATTATGCTGAGTGAAGTAAGTCAATCAGAGAAGGACAAATGTATGTTCTCATTCAATTGGTTAATATAAATAAGTGAAAGGGAATATAAGGGAATAGAGAATAAATGTGTGGGAAATATCAGAAAGGGAGACAGAATATAAAGACTCCTAACTCTGAAAAGGAACTAGGGAGCTGGAAGGGGAGGAGGGCAGGGGGTGCGAGTGAATGGGTGACAGGCACTGAGGGGGGCACTTGCCGGGATGAGCACTGGGTGTTATTCTGTTTGTTGGTAAATTGAACACCAATAAAAATGAATTTATTTTAAAAAAGTTCAAATAACTAAATATTTATGCTGCCAACATGGGAGTACCTAAATATAGAAACCATTTAACAACAAACGTACAGGAACTCACTGATAATAATACAATGACAGGGGATTTTAACACCCACCCACTTATGGCAATGGACCGATCGTCTATGCAGAAAATCAACAGGGGAACAATAGCTTTGACACACTGGACCACAGGGACTCAACAGATATAGTCTGAACATTTCAACCTAAAGCAGAATACACATTCCTTTCAAGTGCACATGGGACATTCTCCAGAACAGATCATATCATGGGCCACAAATCAGCCCTCAACAGGTACAACAGGTACAAGAAGGTTGATATCACACCCTGTACATTTTCGGACCATGACGCTATGAAACTCGAAGTCGACAGTAAGAAAAAAAATTGGACAGACCAAAAATACGTGGAGATTATGAACATCCTACTAGAGAATGAATGGAGCAATCAGGAAATTAAAGAGGAAATTTAAAACAAATGAAAATGAAAACATGTTTCTCCAAACCTCTGGGATGTAGAAAGGCAATCCTAAGAGGGAAGTACATAGCAATACAGGCCTACGTCAGGAAACAAGAAGTCTCCAATACACAACCGAACCCTACACCTAAAGGAGCTGGAAAAGGAATAGCAAACAAAGCCTAAAGCCTAAGAAGAAGGGAAAAATAAAGATGAGAGCAGAAATAAAGAATGCAGAAAAAACAAAACAGTAGAATGGATAACGAAACTAAGAGCTGGTTCTTCATAATAATTAATAAAATGGATCAAGCCCTAGCCAGGCTTATCAACGAGAAAAGAGAAAACCTAAATAAATAAAATCACAAATGAGAGAAGAGAGATCACAATCAACACCAGAAAAATTAGACAATTATAAGGGAATACTATGCAAGATTATACGCTAACAAACTGGGAGACCTGGAATAAATGGACAAATCCCTAGAAATGTGCAAACGAGCAAAACTGAAATAGGAAGAAATAGAAAATATGAACAGACCCATAACGAGCAAAGAAATTGAATCAGCAAGGCACCTGGGTTCCTCAGGGGTGGAGCATCTGCTTTGGCTCAGGTCATGATCCCGGGGTCATGGGGGATAACGTCCCACATCAGGCTCCCCGCATGGAGCCTCATTTTCCCTCTGCCTATACCTCTGCCTCTGTGTCTCTCATGAATAGATAAATAAAGTTGCAGCCACTGTGCAAAACAGTCTGGAGGGTCCTCGAGAAGTTAAAAATAGGGGATCCCTGGGAGGTGCAGTGGTTTGGCGCCTGCCTTTGGCCCAGGGCATGATCCTGGAGACCCGGGATCGAATCCCACGTCGGGCTCTCCGTGCATGTAGCCTGCTTCTCCCTCTGCCTGTGTCTCTGCCTCTCTCTCTGTGACTATCATAAAAAAAATTAAAAGTTAAAAATAGAGCTACCCTCCGATTCCAAAATTGCACAGTTAGGTATTTACCCTGAGGATACAAAAGTAATTTAGTAGATTCGAAGGGGAACATGCAGCCCAGTGTTGGTAGCAGCATTATCAACAACGAAACTGTGTATACAGCCCAGATGTCCATAGACAGATGAATGGGCAGAGACAATGTGGTAAGTATACACACTGCGACATCACTTGGTCATCAGAAGGGATGAAATGAAGCCATTTACAATGATGTGGGAGAAGTGGAATGGACTTATGCTAAATGAACTCAGTCAGTCAGAGAAAGATACCAAATACCATACAATTGCATTCACATGTGAATTTTAAGAAACCTAACAAACTGGCAAAGGGGCGAAGGCGGGGATGAGAGATGCAAACCAAGAAACACACTCTTAACCACAGAGAATAAACTAATAAATACCAGAGGAAAGTGGGGGGGGATGGGGAATCAGGGGATGGGGACAATGGAGGTCAACTCTGACCAGTACCAGGTATTGTATTCAAGGGTTGAATCACTATGCGGTAAATCTGAAACTATATCATACTGAGTTTACAAAGAGGAATTCAAGTAAAACTTTAAAATAATAATTGGTAGTATACAGGAAGCATGTGCGCAGAAGAGATAAAATCAGAAATGCAACTGATAATCCAAACAGAGAGTCTTTAGAGCCACAAATCCCCTCCTTAGCTCAGCTCAGGAGAAGCCTGCCATACCTATTCTGACCCCAGCAGAAGCCTGGATACTGATTCTCTGGGGAGGCCACTGACTTGGTGGAGTCAGGCTATCTTTGAACCCAAAACCTAAATAGAGTGCATAAAACTAAACTGCCCAAGATGCTAGGAGTCCCAGTGCAGGCACATGACAAGAAACAAACTCTAACCATACAAAGACATAACTAACCCTACACTTAAGCCTAATGTTAACCTAACCCTAAAACAAGAACTATCACTAATCAAAAACCAAACACAAACCCCAAGACCGAAACACATTCACTGAACCTTCCTGCCAACCCTCACCCTAACTCTTAAACCTATTCTAAACCCTTAACCCTGACCCTTACCTTAAATCTAACCCTAACGCTAACCTCTAACAATAACCTTAACTTAATGTACTTCAATCCTATCCCTAACCCTAACCTCTACCCTAACCCTAACCCTCTAATACTAATCCTATCTCATATCCCAAACTGTACCCTAACCCGTACCCTAAAACTAATCCCTAACCCACTGCCTAACTCTCTCTTACCCTTTTCCAAAACCGTATCCTGACCCTGACCTGACCCTAACCCTAAACCCTAACCAAACACTAAACTAACCCTCGCCCTAACCCTAAACCTAGCCCTAACTTTAACTCTAACCCCTTACCCTAACACTAACCCACATCCTAACCCCTAACCCTAACTGCAAACCTAGCCCAACCCTAACTCTAACCATAATCCAAACCCCAACTCAACCTCCTGTCATAAATCCTAAAGTATAACCCTAACCCTAACTCTAACTCTTGTCCCTAACCCAAACCCCCATCCTAACTCCTAACCACTGACCCTTACACTTATCCCTCACACTAACCTCTAATCCGTAACCATAAGCATAATCACTAACCCCTAACATCTAACCTAAGCCTAACCACCAACTGCCTCCCCTCCCCTGACCCTACCATTCATTCTACCCATTCACTTACTCTATGTTTCTGAGGAGTCCCTTCTGACATGGACGTGGCCCGCAAAGGTGCCTCCAGAGTCCTCCAGGGATTCCTGAGGAATGTGGGCGACTGTGAGTGCGGACGTGGCCCCACGTGTTCCAGAGTCATAGTCAGCGGGTCCTGAGGACACCGGGTCTCCTGTCACCGTGGAGTATGCCTCACATCCTCTGGAAGCCTCACAGCAGGTTCTCAGGAGGCTGGTGGCTCCTGTCAGCCTGGACAAGGCCCCACGTCCCCTGAAAACTCACCGCAGGTCTTGAGGAGGCTGTGGGTTCCTGTCAGCCTAGACGCAGCCCCATGTGTCCCGAAGCCAAAGTGCAGGTCCTGAGGAGGACGGGGGTCCTCTCAGTCTTGACATGGCCCCACATTTTCCTCAGCCTCACCATAAGACCTGAGGAGGCTGGGGGCTCCTGTCAGCATGGACGTGGTCGCAAATCATCCCAATCATTCACAGTGCATCCTGAGGAGGCCAGAGAATCCTGTCAGTGTGGATTCGGCATCCACATCTTTCTTAGGCCTCATCACAGGCTCTGACAAGGCTGGGGTCTTCTGTCCGCATGGACGCATCCCCATATTTCCGAATGTCTACACTGGGGGTCATGAGGAAGTCAGCGTCCTGTTGTGTCCATGTGGCCCCAAGTCCTCCCGAAGCATCACCGAGGGTTCTGAGGAGGCCGGGGCTCCTGTAACCATGAATGCGGCCCCGAGCTTCCAGAAGCCTCAACTTATGTCCTGAGGGGCCCAGGAGGTCCTGCCAGAGTGGACGCAGCACCACATCTTCCTGAAGCCTCCTCTCAGGTCCTGAGATGGCTCAGGGGCTCCTGTCAGTGTGGATGGGGACCCATATCTTCCTGAAACCTCCCTGAAGGTCCTGAGGCTGCTCATGGGCTCCTGTCAGCGTGGATGCGGGCACACAATTTCCTGAAGCCTTGACGCAGGTCCTGAGGTGGCTCAGGGCTCCGGTCAGTGTGGATGAGGGCCCACATCTTCCTGAAGCCTCCCCGCAGGTCCTGAGGTGGCCCAGGGGCTCATGTCAGGGTGGATGCGCGCCCACATTTTCCAAAAGCCTCACTGCGCGTCCTGAGGAGACCGAGGCTCCGGTCAGCATGAACGCGGCCCAATTTCGCCCTGAAGACTCCCCACGGGTCCTGAGGAGGCTGTAGCTCATCAGCATAGACACGTCCCCACGTCATCCTCAGGCCTCCCCAGCACAGGCTGGCTCCTGTTAGTGCAGGCAGAGGAGGCCTACTACGCATGCGTGCCCCTTGGGAAGGTCCTGGTCTTGGGCGCTCCCTGTGGGATGCTCAGGCGCTGTAGGAGGCTGTGCAGGAGGCAGCGGGTGCTCCATGGGCCCCACCTGCCTCCTTTCAGGCTCCAGCTGGGGCTGTTAGCTTCAGAAACATCTCACTGAATAGGAGCCCAACACCCGGGTTCCCCAGAAATACTTAAGGACAAGGTATTGGAGTCCAGAGGACGCGAAATGAAATGTGGACCAGACTTTTACCACTTCCTGCAAATCTCACTCACCCCTCTTCTACTGTGGGCGGGACCGCAGGTTGGTGCAGCCGCCCTGGAAACAGTGTGCAGGCCTCTCATGAATTTACAAATAGAGCTGACCTGCGACCAGCAGGTGAATGGCCTGGAGCTCATTCCGAGGATACAGATGCAGTGAGACTCGGGACACCTGCACCCCAATGTCCACAGCAGCCGGGTCCACAGTAGCCACACTGTGGGAGGACCTCGGTGCCCTGAGGCAGATGATGGATAAAGAGGATGGGAGATAGATGATGGTCATAGAGAGAGAAATGGTACTCAGCTATCAAAGAGAAGGAAATCTTTCCATTTGCAATGATGTGGATAGAACTAAAGGGATCATGTTAAGTGAAGTAAGTCAGTCAGGAAAGAGAATGACCGTGTGGTGTCATTCATAGATGGAATTATAGAAGCAAAGCAGATGAACTACTGTGAAGGGAAAGAAAAAAAATAAGATGAAAACAGATGCAGGTAATACAGTCTCTTGATAGGAACGGAACTGAGTGTCTCTGGAAGAGGGGGGATAACAGGGGACCGGCATGAAGGAGGGCACGTGATGTCACGGGCACTGCTGTTATCTCCAACTGGTGAATCCCTGAATTCTTCCTCTGAAAGTATAATACACTATACGTTTATTAATTGGGTTTAAATTAAATTAAGTTAAAAAAATCAGTTGTATCAGAGCGCATTTCCTTCTGGAATCTCTGTTTTGCTCATTCAGCTTATGCCGGGACCACCCTCCGTGGGTCTGGTTTGTCTAAGTAGGCTCCACGCCTCGTCCATGGCCCAGCCCAGGGCTAGAACTCAAGACCCCTGAGATCAGGACCAGAGGTGATGTCAGGAGTCAGATGCTTAACCGATGGAGCAGGCGGGGGCCCAGGAACCACGCTGCTTTATCCTGTGTCTCTGTGATATCATTTGAAATAGAAAGTGCTGGGTCCGACTATGTCATGCTTCTCCAATACTGATTTGCTGTTTGGGGCATTTGTTGGGGGGGGGGATTGAGGTTATGGGTGGTTTTTTCCTATTTCTAAGATCTGCCACCATGATTTTGATAGGAATGACATTGAAACTGAGGGTAGCTTCAGGAACTGCGGACATTTTCACAAGATGAGGGTCTCACCCCACAAGACCAGGACGGCCTCCCAGAGCCTGGTTTGGCTCAGAGCACAAGTCTTGTGCTCCTTTGGTTCAGTCTCATTATTTATTCTCTTTGATGCTCCTGAGAAGGCCTTCATGTCCTTCCTTCCTTCCTTTCCTTCCTGAGTGCTCATTGTCGGGACACAGCAAGGCTACTCTGCTCTGTAGGGTCAGTTTGTGTCCCGTGACTTTACTTAACTCACTCCTTAGTTCTAACAGGTTTTGGTGGAGGCTCTCGTGTTTCCTGTTTCTAGTACTGCGTCTTCAGCATATAGGGACAGTGTGACGTCCCCGTTAGAGGTGTGGAACCTTTGCTGTTTACAGCTTAATGTCCTAGAAAGCCCCACAATTGAATCAAAACTGAGCCCAAGGCAAGGGCAGGAAGCCCCTATTAGAATGAGAACAGAGCTCAATGCCCTTGAAGGCCCCATATCAAAATGTAAACAGAACTTGAGGAATTGCTCCAGCCCTTCTGGAGGTTCCCGAGTCCAGCCCTTAAAACTAAGCTAAAACCCTCCTCGGGGACCAAGTCTCTGCTCTGCTGTGTTGGGTATACTTCGACACAAGATCAAGCTTGTAAATAATCTCACATGTGTTTGCATCGGAATCGGCTTCTTGGTGGTTTCTCAGATTCGCAATCTTGGTCACAACAGTCTGAGATAAAAAAACAAAACCAAAAGGAGCTCGGATGCGGGCAGAGTGAAAGCAGGGTTCCGAGAGAAGCAGCGGAGACCCGGGGGCTTGGGTGCCCTTCTGTGGAAGGCCTGCAGACTGGGGGGTGGAATGCTCAGCCCCAGAGCCAGGGGACACAGCGTCTCCACCCACATCCCGCCGATCAGCGCCAAGTCTCAGGGAGCAGCACAGCACTGCCCGCTGAAGGCCAGAAGGGATGACACCCAACCCACCTCTGACACAGCAGTCAGATGTGCACCTGACATCACTGCCATGTCCAATCCTCAGACCCCGCACAGACCACTTCCTGCCACCAAGGTGTCAACCACAGAGGCTGCAGAGATTCAGCTCTGCCTGGAAAGTAGGGTCTAGCTTCCTTTGTACTTTGTGCTTTATTTTCATTTAGTTTCTTTGATTCTATTTTATAAATTGCCTTATTTTAATTTTTATGTATGTACCTTATATATTTCTTATTTTTAGTTTCATGGTACTTTAATTTTCTTTCTTATTTTGGGATTTAGAATCTTTTAACAACCAGGCCAAAACAATCTGGTGATTCTTTTGGGGGGAGGGCAGTTGTTATTGTTTTTCTTGGTTTTTCTTTTTCTTCCTTCTTCCTACTTTCTATTTCTGGAAAAAATAATGAGATGGAGAAATTCACCTCCATAAAAAAACATGAGGTAGTACTCACAGCCAGGAAGTCCATCAATACAAATATATGATGTCTAACTACAGTGTAAAACAATGATTATAAAGATAGCATCTGGGCTGGAAAAAGAGCACAACAGAAAACTAGAGAATCCCTTACTGTAGAAATAAAAGAACTAAAATCTAGTCAGGCCAACATTAAAAATGCTATAACTGAGATGCAGTCCCAAGTGGAAGCCTTAAAAACAAGAAAGGTTATGTGCAGACATTCCATACTCAAGTTCACGAGCATAGCTTCCCACTCTTATGTGTGGAATACACATAGTAACTTCGTTCTACAAAATATATTATGAAAAACTTAATAATGATAATATAATAATAATAATAATATTAATAACAAAAAAGAATGACTTTACTATGGAGAAACCTAACACTACCTCAGCAAGATGATCAGATCTATACCAAGAATGATAAATCATGTTGATAATATCTATCCTTTATATGATATAATAAAAATGGCAGTATATCTCTGTATAGAATCCACAAAAACAGTTCAATCATGAGATAAACAACAGACATGTCTCAACTGAGGGAAATTTTACAAAATACTCTACTTCTCAAAGTTTTCCAGTTCACCAACAGCAAGGAAAGGCTGAAAGACTGTCATAATCCAGAGGAGCTTAAGAAAACATGGGGACAAATGGAGTGTGATATAAGGGATGGTGACTTACCAAAAACTAAGGAAATCTGAATAAAGTATGGTCTTTGGTTATTGTGAATATTTTAATATTGATTCATTAGCTAATATTTGTACCGTACTGATATAAGATATCAATAATTGGAGAAATTGAGTGCAAGTGCATGAGAATTCTCTGTACTATCTTCTCAATTTCCCTATGAAGCTTTGTTTTATTTCTAAGAAATAAGATTTAATTTGAAAATTGACTTAAATGAATCAGGCTCCAGTGTGAAGACATTTTAAGAATCATTGAATTAACTTTTGCCTTATTCTTAAAGATTTCCTTCGATGGGAACATAGTAAGAATTTTATATCAGAAGGAAAGAAAAACACTTATGAACACGTATAATGCCTCTTCAACCTGAAAAGCAGGAAAGGATAATAAATAGCAAAAATCAGATAAAAATACTTCTAGTATAATAGACACCATATTGCAAGTGCATTTAAAATTAGCAATGTATAACATTTATTTCCTTGACATTTGTCTTCCAAAGAGTTCACAGTGTTTCAGTGTCAGTTGAAACAGGGGAAGAATCTCAGGGAAGAATCCTTCACTTAATAACAGGACCATTGGTACTAATGTCTCTCAATTATTTCCAAATCCATAAAGATTCATTTCCTGATGAATGAATGAGCTGTGAAGAAATAGATGAGAAAGCCTCATCCCTCTGTATTACTTGTGTCAGAATATTTTAAACATAGTACTATGGATAATAAATTATCCTTATTAACAGGAAATACGTCTCAGATTAGAATCTGAGAAATCAGATGGGCAGAGAAAAAATGCTTAAATCGCTCCTCAAGTTTTAAAGACAAAGGAGAACTTTTCTATGTACAAAGTCAGTTGTCAAGATATCCTTAGGGAATAAGATTCTGCAGCATCTAATCCTGCTGCACAACTGGGACGCCCGTGCCCCAGGTCTTCCTGATCCAAAATCCCTGGGCCTGTCGCCGAACACAGGCTGCCAGGCTGAGGTCATTTGCAATGTCTCTCTTAGGAGCTCCAGGGAGGGGGGCATGAGCTAGATAGGACAGGACGGGATGCGTGGAGGCCGAGAACATTATGGCCATTCTACTTTAAGTTCAGTATTAGCACACGTCCAGCCATCCCAGGCCCCTGTGTAGAAGAGCTGAAATTTGCATTATTTCAGTTACTGGAAAAAAACAAAAGTTGACAGCTTAATGTCTTAGAAAGCCCCACAATAGAATAAAAACCGAGGCTAAGCCAAGGGCTGGAAGAATGAGAGCTCAATGCCCTTGAAGGACCCATATCAAAATGTAAACAGAACTTGAGGAATTGCTCCAGCCCTTCTGGAGGTCCCTGAGACCAGCCCTTAAAACTAAGCTAAAACCCTCCTCGGGGTCCAAGTCCCTGGTCCACTGTGTGGGGTATACCTGGACCCTTGCTTGAGTTTGTAAAACAACCCACGTGTGTTTGCATAAGTGTCGGCTCCTTAGTGGTTTCTCGGATTCGCAATCTTGGACACAACACCCGAATGACCCCTCCCCACCTGGACTGACCTCCTGCCCCTCCCACCCAGGCTGACCCTCAGTTACCTCCCCACCCACCACAGCTGGGCACAGGCCCTCACACAGTTCCATGGGTACGGTGGGCACTCCCGCCGTCCCCGGCCTCCCAGGCAATGGACGGAGGTTTTGGCAGGACACACTCCCTTGGTGGCCCCAGGGCTCCCTGCCCAGGTGACAGGTCGGGGTCTGTGTCCCTGATGCCAGCTCCTCCTCCCAGGTTTTCCCGCAGGAAATGAAAGAGGAGGACCTGGTCTCCTCCAGGGACATCACGCAGGTGGACCTGGATGTCAACAGGATGTGCAGCAGTCACATCATATTTTGGGACTACTATGGGGTAGGGTGAGGTTGAGGGGCTATGGGGGATCAGGACCCAGTGGAGGACCGGGGGATTCTGGGTAGGGAAAATGGTGATTCTGAGTCGGGGGGCAGAACAGCAGCCAACAACACACCACTCCATGGTAGGGTGTTGGGGATGACCTCTGTGCCCCCACCCCCGGGGCCTCGGACATGAGGAGGCCACTAGGATGGGGTCTCCAGGGCTTGCCATGGGAACTGAACTCCAAAGGGGAGAGGGACGGTCCTCTGAGTAGCAGGGGATGAGGTGGGGGATGTGGAGGGCAGGAACTAGACCTGGGGACCAGGCGGCATGGCCACGGCTGGACCAGGACACACATTGATTCCATGAAGGTCGGACGGGTCAGAGTGACACCCACTCTCGGTGATTTATATATTTCTAAGTTTTATGCATTTAATTTGAGACAATTTGCAATTTGAAAACACACATAGTATGATGAACCCCAGATAATGCCCCCGGTCCAGCCAGGGTCCTGCACTGACCACACCCCGCCCCAGGGACAGGTGTCTCAACAAACCCCAGACTGGAGTTGCCTTTAAGTGTAGACATCTCCTTGTGCATCTTAGAGGAAGGGGATGCCCTGTGTCCTCAGGCCCACCATGATATCCCCCTCATTCCCCACTCCCACTCCATCTGCCTTATGCTAAATGAACTCAGTTAGAGGAAGACATATACCAAATATCATACAATTGCATTCACATGTGAATTTTAAGAAACCAAACAAACTGGCAAAGGGGCAGAGGGGGGGATGAGAGAAGCAAACAAAAAAACACACTCTTAACCACAGAGAATAAACTAATAAATACCAGAGGAAGGTGAGGGGGCTGGGGAATCAGGGGATGGGGATAGTGGAGAGCACCTGTGGCCAGTACCAGGCATTGTAAGCAAGAGTTGAATCACTATGTGGTAAACCTGAAACTATATCATACTGTGTTTACAAAGAGGAATTCAAGTAAAACATTAAAATAATAATTGGTAGTATTGATGAAACATGTACGCACTAGAGATAAAATCAGAAAGGCAACTGAAAATCCAAATAGAGTCTTTAGAGCCACAAATCCCCTCCTAGCTCAGCTCGGCAGAAGCATGCCATGTCTATTCTGACACCATCAGAAGCCTGGATTTTGATTCTCTGGGGAGGCCACTGACTTGGTGGAGTCAGGCTATCTTTGAACCCAAAACCTAAATACAGTGCATAAACCTAAACGGCCCAAGATGCTAGGAGTCCCAGTGCAGGCACATGCTAAGTCCCAAACTCTAACCATACACAGACATAACCCTAACCCTACACTTAATCGTAATGTTAACCTAACCCTTAAACAAGACCCATCACTAATCGAAAAACAAACACAAACCCCAAGACCCAAACACATTCACTGAACCTTCCTGCCAACCCTCACCCTATCTCCTAAATGCAGGTGCACCTAAACTTAGGTTTCCTTAACCCTGACCCCTACATTAAATCTAACACGAACGCTAACCTCTAACCCTATCCTTAAAATAAGGTATTCAAATCCTATTCCTAACCTTAACCTGTACCCTAACCCTAACCCTCTAATACTAATCCTATATCATACCGCAAACTGTACCCTAACCCATATCCTAAAGCCAACCCCTAACCCACTCCCTAACCCTATATCTTGCCCTTTTCCAAAACCGTACCCTGACCCTGACCTGACCCTAACCCTAAACGCTAACCAAACACTAACACTAACCCTAGCCCTAACCCCTATCCTAATCCTAACCCTCGCCCTAACCCTAAACCTAGCCCTAACTTTAACTCTAACCCTTAACTCTAACCCCTAACTCTAACCCCTAACAGTAACTCACACCCTAACCCCTAACCCTAACTGCAAACCTAAGCCCAACCCTAACTCTAACCATAACCCTATCCCCAACTCCTAACCTCCTGCCCTCATCCCTAGAGCCTAAACACTAACCCTAACACTAAATCCTGTCCCTTACCCTAACCACCATCCTAACTGTTAACACTGACCAATACCCTTATGCCTCACCTAACCTTTAATTCGTAACCATAAGCATAATCACTAACCCCTAACATCTAACCTAAGCCTAACCACTAACTTCCTCCCCTCCCCTAACCCTACCATTCATTCTACCCTTTCACTTACACTGTGGTTCTGAGGAGTCCCTTCTGATATGGACGTGGCCCCCAATGGCTCCTCCAGATTCCTCCAAGGGGTCCCGAGGAAGCCGGGCTCCTGTGAGTGTGGACGTGGCCCCACGTGTTCCTGAGTCATAGTCAGCGGGTCCTGAGGACGCTGGGTCTCCTGTCACTGTGGACTATGCCTCACATCCTCTGCAAGCCTTACAGCAGGTCCTCAGGAGGCCGGTGGCTCCTGTCAGCCTGGACATGGTCCCATGTCCCCCAGAAAACTCACCGCAGGTCCTGAGGAGGCTGTGGGCTCCTGTCAGCATAGACGCAGCCCCTTATGTCCCGAAGCCAAAGTGCAGGTCCTGAGGAAGACAGGGTTCCTGTCAGCATTGACGTGGTCCCACATTTTCCTCAAGCCTCACCATAAGACCTGCGGAGGCTGGGGGCTCCTGTCAGCATGGACGTGGCCTCAAATCTTCCCAAAACTTCACAGTGTGTCCTGAGGAGGCTGGAGACTCCTGTCACTGTGGATGCGGCACCCACAGTTTTCTTAGGCCTCACCACAGGCCCTGACAAAGCTGGGGTCTTCTGTCCACATGGACGCATCCACATATTTCCCCAAGTCTACACCAGGGGTCCTGAAGAAGTCAACGTCCTGTTGTGTCCATGTGGCCCCAAGTCCTTCGAAGCGTAGCCGAGGATTCGAGGAGGCCAGGGCTCCTGTAACCATGAATGCGGGCCCCGCTTCCAGAAGCCTCAACTTATGTCCTGAGGGGCCCGGGAGCTCCTGCCAGAGTGAACGCGTCGCCACATCTTCCTGAAGCCTCCCCACAGTTCCTGAGGCTGCTCAGGGGCGCCTGTCAGCGTGGATGTGGGCCCACAATTTCCTGAAACCTCCCCGCCAGTCCTGAGGTGCTCAGGGCTCCTGTCACCGTGAATGTGGGCCCACATCTTCCTGAAGCCTCCCCGCGGGTCCTGAGGCGGCCCAGGGGCTCCTGTCAGGGTGGATGCGGGCCCACATCTTCCTAAAGCCTCAACGTGGGTCCTGAGGAGACCACGGTTCCTGTCAGCATGAATGTGGTCCAATTTCCCCCTGAAGACTCCCCGCGGGTCCTGAGGAGGCTGCAGCTCATCAGCATAGATGCGTCCCCATGTCTTCTGCAGGCCTCCCCAGGACAGGCTGGCTCCTGTTAGTGCAGGCAGAGGCGGCCTACTGCACATGCGTGCCCTATGGGAGGGGCCTGGGCACAGGCGCCCCCTGCGGGATGCTCTGGTGCTACAGGAAACTGTGCATGCGGCAGCAGGTGCTCTATGGGCCGCACCTGCCTGCTTTCTAGCTCCAGCTGGGGCCTGTTAGCTTCGGAAACATCTCACTGAAAAGGAGCCCAACACCCGGCTTCCCAGAAATACTTAAGGAATTGGAGCCCACAGGACGTGAAATGAAATGTGGACCAGACTTTTACCACGTCCTGCAAAACTCACTCAACCATCTTCCACTGTGGGCGGGACCGCGGGTTGGTGCAGCCACCCTGGAAACAGTGTGGAGGCCCCTTAGGATGATACAAATAGAGCCGCCCTGCGACCAGCAGGTGAATGGCCTGGAGCTCACTCCGAGGATACAGATGCAGTGAGACTTGGGACACCTGCACCCCAATGTCCACAGCAGCTGGGTCCACAGTAGCCACACTGTGGGAGGAGCCTCGGTACCCTCTGCCAGATGATGGATAAAGAGGATGGGAGATAGATGATGGTCATAGAGAGAGGAATGGTATTCAGCTATCGAAGAGAAGGAAATCTTTCCATTTGCAATAATGTGGATAGAACTAAAGGGATCATGTTAAGTGAAGTAAGTCAAACGGGAAAGAGAATGACTGTGTGGTTTCATTCATAGCTGGAATTAAAGAAGCAAAGCAGATGAACAACTGTGAAGGGAAGGAAAAACAAATAAGATGAAAACAGATGCAGGAAATACAGACCCTTAGTGATAGGAAACAAACTGAGGGTAGCTGGAGGGGGCAGATAACAGGGGACAGGCATGAAGGAGGGCACGTGATGTCTCGAGCACTGTTGTTATCTCCAACTGATGAATCCCTGAATTCTTCCTCTGAAAGTATAATACACTATATGTTAATTAATTGGGTTTAAATTAAGTTAAAAAAATCAGTTCTTTCAGAGCACATTTCCTTCTGGACTCTCTATTTTGCTCATTCAGCTTATGCCGGGACCACCCCCCGTGGGTCTGGTTTGTCTACCTAGGCTCCACGCCTCATCCTTGGCCCAGCATAGGGCTAGAACTCACAACCCCTGAGATCAGGACCGGAGGTGAGGTCAGGAGTCGGATGCTTAACCGACGGAGTCATCCAGGAGCCTGAGAACCACACTGCTTTATCTCTGTGACATCTTTTGAAATAGGAAAGTGCTGCGTCCCACTCTGTCATGCTTCTCCAATACTGATTTGCTGTCTGGGGTCATTTGTTGTGGGGGTTGGATGTTATGGGTTTTTTTTCCTATTTCTAACATCTGCCACCATGATTTTGATAGGAATGACATTGAAACTGAGGGTGGCTTCAGGAACTGCGGACATTTTCACAAGATGAGGCTCCCACCCCACAAGCCCAGGACGGCCTCCCAGAGCCTTGTTTTGCTCAGTGCACAAGTCTTGTGCTCCTTTGGTTCAGTCTCATTATTTATTTTCCTTGATGCTCCTGAGAAGGGTGTCACATCCTTCATTTCCTTCCTGAATGCTCATTGTCGGGACACAGCAAGGCTACTCTGCTCTGTAGGGTCAGTTTGTGTCCCGTGACTTTTGAACTCACTCCTTAATTCTAACAGGATTTGGTGGAGGCTCTCGGGTTTCTCATTTCTAGTACCTCTTCTTCAGCATATAGGGACAGTGTGACGTCCCCCTTCCAGCTGTGGAACCTTTGTTGTTTACAGCTTAATGTCCTAGAAAGCCCCACAATTGAATCAAAACTGAGCCCAGGCCAAGGGCAGGAAGCCCATATTACAATGAGAACAGGGCTCAATTCCCTTGAAGGCCCCATATCAAAATGTAAACAGAACTTGAGGAATTGCTTCTGCCCTTCTGGAGGTCCCCGAGTCCAGCCCTTAAAATTAAGCTAAAACCCACCTCAGGGTCCAAGTCCCTGCTCTGCTGTGTCGGGTATACTTGGATACAAGATCGAGCTTGTAAATAATCCCTCGTGTGTTTGCGTCGGAATCGGCTTCTTGGTGGTTTCTCATATTCACAATCTTGGGCACAACAGTCTGAGGTAAAAAACAAAACCAAAGAAACTCGGACACGGGCAGAGTGAAAGCAGGGTTCTGAGAGAAGCGGCAGAGACCCGGGGGCTTGGCGGCTCCTTTGGTTCCTGCAGCCTGCAGACTGGGGGGCGGAATCCTCAGCCCCAGAGCCAGAGGACCCAGTGTCCCCACCCGCATCCCCCCATCAGCGCCGAGTCTCAGGGAGCAGCACAGCGCCGCCCGCTGGAGCCCAGAGATGCTGACGCCCACCCCGTCTCTGATCCCCGCAGGTACATATCCCAGGCTGATGTGCACCTGACAATTTTCACCACATCCCATCCCCAGACCCCACACAGACCACTCCCTTCCACCAAGTTGTCAGACCACAGAGGCTGCAGAGCTTCAGCTCTGCCTGGAAAGTATGGTCTAGCTTCCTTTGTACTTTGTGCTTTATTTTCATTTATTTTCTTTGATTCTTTTATATTAATTGCCTTACTTTAATTTTTATGTATGTACCTTATAAATTTCTTATTTTTACTTTCATAGTATTTTATTTGTGTTTTTTTTTTAATTTTTTCAATTTATTTATGATAATCACAAACAGAAGAGAGAGAGAGAGAGAGAGAGAGAGAGAGAGAGAGAGAGAGAGTGAGACAGGCAGAGGAAGAAGCAGGCTCCAGGCACTGGGAGCCCGATGTGGGATTTAATCCAGAGTCTACAGGATCGTGCCCTGGGCCAAAGACAGGCACTAAACCGCTGCGCCACCAGGGATCACTTTAATTTTTTCTATTTTGGGAGTTAGAATCTTTTAACAAGCAGGCCAAAATAATCTGTTGTTTTTTTTTTTGGGGGGGAGGGCAGTTGTTATTGTTTTTCTTGAATTTCATTTTCTTCCTTCTTTCTTTTCTGGAAAAAATAATGAGATGGAGAAATTCACCTCCATAAAATAACATGAGGTTCTAATCACAGCCAGGAAGATCGTCAATACACATATATGATGTCTAACTACAGCTTAAAACAATGATTATAAAGATAGCAGCTGGGCTGGATAAAGAGCACAGAAGAAAACTAGAGAAACGTTTACTGTAGAAATAAAAGAATGAAAATCTAGTCAGGCCAATGTTAAAAATGCTATAACTGAGATGCAGTCCCAAGTGGAAACCTTAAAAACAAGACAGGTTATGGACCACAGAGACAGACGCAGGGAAGTCAGCCACTTATTAAAACAATAACATTCATACCATAGGAGACTCAGAAGATGAAGAGAGAGAAAAGGTGGACTTGCTTAGACATTAGAAACGACAAATTCCCACCATGTACTTCAAGGTGAATGGAACTGGAAGGTATTATGCTGAGTGAAGTAAGTCAATCGGAGGACAAACATTGTATGTTTTCATTCATTTGGCGAATATAGATAATAGTGAAAGGGAATATAAGGGAATGGAGAAGAAATGAGTGGGAAATATCAGAAAGGGAGACAGAACATAAAGACTCCTAACTCAGGGAAATGAACTAGGGGTGATGGAAGGGGAGGATGGCGGGCGGTGGGGGTGAATGGGTTATGGGCACTGAGGGGGGCACTTGACAGGATGAGCAGTGGGTGTTATTCTGTATGTTGGCAAATTGACACCAATAAAATATAAAATTATTATTAAAAATAAAGGAAGAAAGAAAGAAAGAAGAAGAAGAAAAGAAGAAGAAGAAGAAAGAAGAAAGAAAGAAAGAAAGAAAGAAAGAAAGAAGAAAGAAAGAAAGAAGAAAGAAAGAAAGAAAGAAAGAAGAATGAGTGGCACCTGTGTGGCTCTGTCAGTTAAGCTTTTCCTTAGGCTCAGATCATGATCCAGGTCCCAAGGAAGGCTCCCTGTTCAGCAGGGAACCTGCTTCTCCCTCTCCCTCTGCCCCTCTCGTTCATGCTTTATCTCTCCTCTCTCTCTCAAATAAATAGAAAACATCTTTGAAAAAGAAACAAACAAACAAACCCACAAGGAAGAGAAATCGCCCATTTAGAAGAATTTCAAACAATTTGTGAAGACATTCCAGCCTCAAGTTCATGAGCATAGCTTCCCACTCTTAAGTGTGGAATACACATAGTAACTTCCTACTACAAAATATAATATGAAAAACTTAAAATATTGATAATATAATAATAATAATAATTAATAATAATAATAATCAGTTTACTATGGAGAAAGCTGACAAACACTACCTCAGCAAGATGATCAGATCGATACCAAGACTGATAAATCATGTTGATAGTATCTATCCTTTATATGATATAATGAAAATGGCAGTATATCTCTGTATATAATCCACAACAACAGTTCAGTCATGAGATAAACAACAGACATGTCCCAGCTGAGGGAAATTTTACAAAATACTCTACT
Source organism: Canis lupus dingo (assembly GCF_003254725.2). Taxonomy (NCBI): domain Eukaryota; kingdom Metazoa; phylum Chordata; class Mammalia; order Carnivora; family Canidae; genus Canis; species Canis lupus. The sequence goes on along the minus strand of NC_064279.1, from coordinate 318,695 downwards.
TCTCAAAGTGTTCCAGTTCAACAACAAAAAGGAAAGGCTGAAAGACTGTCACAATCCAGAGGAGCCTAAGGAAACATGAGGACAAATGGAATGTGATATGAGGGATGGAAACTTAGCAAAAACTAAGGAAATCTGTATAAAGTATGGTCTTTGTTTTCGTTTTTGTTTTTGTTTTTTGTTTTTGGTCTTTGTTTAAAGCGAATTTTTTAATATTGATTCATTAGCTAATATTTGTACCATACTAATATAAGATATCAATAATTGGAGAAATTGAGTGCAAGTGCATGCGAATGCTCTGTACTATCTTCTCAATTTCCCTATAAATCTTTTTTTTCCTAATAAATAAGATTTATTTTGAAAATTGACTTAAATGAATGAGGCTCCAAATGTGAAGACATTTTTAGAATAGTTGAATTAACTTTTGCCTTATTCTTAAAGAGTTCCTTTGATGGAAACAAAGTAAGAATTTTAGATCAGAAGGAAAGAAAAACACTTATGAACACGTACAATGCCTCCTCAACCTGAAAAGCAGGAACGGATAATAGCAAAAATCAGATAAAAATACTTCTATTATAATAGACACCATATTGCAAGTGCATTTAAAATTAGCAGCGCATAACATTTATTTCCTTGACATTTGTCTTCCAAAGAGTTCACAGTGTTTCAGTGTCAGTTGAAACATGGGAAGAATCTCAGGAAAAAATCCTTCACATAATAATAGGACCATTGGTAATAATGTCTCTCAGTTCATTCCAAATCCATAAAGATGCATTTCCTGATGAGTGACTGAGCTGTGAAGAAAGAGATGAGAAACCCTCATCCCTCTGAATTACTTGTGTCAGAATATTTTCACCATAGTACCACGGATAGTAAATTATCCTTATTAACAGGAAATATGTCTCAGATTGGAATGTGAGCAATCAGATGGGCAGAGAAAAATTGCTTTGACTCGCTCTTCATCTTTTAAAGACAAAGGAGAGCTTCTCTATGTACAAAGTCAGTTGTCAAGATAGCCTTAGAGAATAAGAGTCTGCAGCATGGAATCCCGCTGCGCAGCTGGGAAGCCCGTGCCCCAGGTCTTCCTGATCCCAAATCCCTGGGCCTGTCCCCCAACAGACGCTGCCATGCTGAGGTCATTTGCAATTGCTCTCTTAGGAGCTCTGGGGAAGGGGGAAGGAGATAGTTAGGATGGAACGGGAAGCATGGAGGCCAAGAAAATTAAGGCCATTCCAATTTAAATTCAGTGTTAGCCCAAGTCCACCCATCCCAGGTCCCTGTGAAGAAGAGCTGAAATTTACATTACTTCAGTTACAGGAAAAAAACAAAAGTTTACAGCTTAATGACCTAGAAAGCCCCACAATAGAATCAAAACTGAGCCCAGGCCAAGGACAGGAAGCCTCTATTAGAATGAGAACAGAGCTCAATGCCCTTGAATGTCCCATATCAAAATGTAAACAGAACTTGAGGAATTGCTCCAGCCCTTCTGGAGGTCTCTGAGACCAGCCCTTAAAACTAAGCTAAAACCCGCCTAGGGATCCAAGTCCCTGCTCCACTCTGTTGGGTATACTTGGACACAAGCTCGAGCTTGTAAATAAACGCACGTGTGTTTGAATCAGTGTCGGCTTCTCCGTGGTTTCTTGGATTCGCAGTCTTGGGCACAACACTCTGAGATAAAAAAACAAAACCAAAAGAAGCTCGGACACAGGTAGAGTAAACGCAGGTTTCTGAGAGAATCAGCGAGACCCGGGGGCTTGGGGGCTCTTCTGTGGAGGCCCATGCAGACTGGGGGACCAGATGCTCAGCCCCAGAGCCAGAGGACCCAGAGACCCCACCCGCATCCCGCTCATCAGGGGGGTCTCAGGGAGCAGCACTGCACCGCCCACTGGAGGCCAGAGGTGCTTAGAAGGCCCACCCCGCCTCTGACCCCGCAGGTGCATCTACCTGCACCTGATAATCAGCGCCAGAGCCCATCCCCAGACCCTGCACAGACCACTCACTGCCACCATGTTGTCGGATAAAAATGGATGTTCTTTCTAGATATGCCTCTGAGGTGCGGGAAACAAAAGCAAAAATACTATTGGGACTTCATCAAATTGAAAAGCTTCTGCAAAGTGAAGGAAACAACGAAAGCTAAAAGGCAACATAGAGGAGGAGGGGCAAGATTGCGGAAGTGTAGTGTCCCCAAATCACCTGTCCCCACGAAATTACCTAGATAACCTTCAAATCATCCTGAAAATCTACGAATTCGGCCTGAGATTTAAACAGAAACGAGATCGAATGCTACAGTGAGAAAAGTTCGTGATTCTATCAAGGTAGGAAGATGGGAAAAATAAATAAAGAACAAAAGACATCCAAGGGTGAGGGGCCTGCAAGGAGCCGGGCTAAGGCCGGGGTGAGTGCCCACAGGACAGAAGAGCTCTGTCCTGGGAGAAGGAGGATCTGCACTAATCTTCCAGGGTGGAATGGCACCTTCAAGGAGTCAGAGAAGGACCCCAGGAAAGCGGAGATGCCCTCGGGCTCCCTGGGACACTAACAGACACAGCACTCCCAGAAGAGTGCACCGAGCTCCCTAAGGGCTGCAGGGCACATGCATTGACCCCGGACCAGCTCTGAGGGGCTTGGGCGGTGGCTCTGTGCGGAGGGGTTTGCATGGCCCCAGGAGCAGCTTGGTGGCGGCGCCTCCTGCAGAGGAAGAGGCTCCGTGCGGAGGGGGCTGCGGGGCTCCGGGAGCAACTCGGAGGGGCTTGGGCGGTGGCTCCGCAGTGAGGCGGCTATGCGGCCGGGAGTGAGAATCCAACAGGGCAGGCCCTGGAGCACAGGGCGCCAGGGACACAGCCCAGGATTCAGCCTCCCCCGAGACAGGAAGAGGCCCGGATGGCCCAGGACAGCAAGGACGCTCCTGCCCAGAGCTGAGCAGATCAGTGGCCCTGCCCCAGAGCCTCCAGGCCCTGCAGATGGACTGCTCCCAAGTTACTGAGGGGGCTGAATACAGGTTTCCAGAGCTGGCCGCTGACACTGGGGTTGTTCCTCCTGGGGCCTTACGGGTTAAACTACCCGCACTGAGACCTGCACCAGGCAGGGGACAGAGCAGCTCCCCCAAGTGCTAACACCTGAAAATCAGCACAACAGGCCCCTCTCCCAGAAGACCAGCTAGACGGATAATTTCCAGGGGAAGTCAAGGGACTTAAAGTATATAGAATCAGAAGATACTCCCACATGTTTTTTTTTCATTTCTGTTTGCTTCCCCACCCTTTTCCCCCTTTCCTTCTTTTTCTTTCTTTTTGTTCTCTTTTCTCCTTCTTTCTTCCTTTATTCTTTTTCGTTTTTCTCTTTTCTTTCCTTCTTTCTCTCCTCTCTTTTTCTCCTTTTCCCAATACAATTTGTTTTTGGCCACTCTGCACTCAGCAAAATGACTAGAAGGAAAACCTTACCTCAAAGAAAGAATCAGAAACAGGCCTCTTTCCCACAGAGTTACAAAATCTGGATTACAATTCAATATCAGAAAGCCAATTCAGAAGCACTATTATACAGCTACTGGTGGCTCTAGAAAAAAGCATAAAGGACTCAAGAGACTTCATGACTGCAGAATTTAGATCCAATCAGGCCGAAATTAAAAATCAACTGAATGAGATGCAATATAAACTAGAAGTCCTAACGACGAGGGTGAAGGAGGTGGAAGAACGAGGGAGTGACATAGAAGACAAGTTGATTGAAAGAGGGAAACTGAGGAAAAAAGAGACAGACAACTAAAACACCAGGAAGACAGATTAAGGGAAATAAACGACAGCCTGAGGAAGAAAAAGCAACGTGTAATTTGGGTTCCCGAGGGCGCCGAAAGGGGCAGAGGGCCAGAATAAGTATTTGAACAAATCCTAGCTGAAAACTTTCCTAATCTGGGAAGGGAAACAGGCATTCAGATCCAGGAAATAGAGAGATCCCCCCCTAAAATCAATAAAAACCGTCCAACACCTCGACATTTAATAGTGAAGCTTGCAAATTCCAAACATATAGAGAAGATGCTTAAAGCAGTAAGAGAAAAGAAATCCCTGACCTTTATGGGGAGGAGCATTAGGATAACAGAAGACCTCTCCACAGAGACCTGGAAGCCCAGAAAGGGCTGGCAGGATATATTCAGGGTCCTAAATGAGAAGAACAAGCAACCAAGAATACTTTATCCAGCAAGGCTCTCATTCAAAATGGAAGGAGAGATAAAGAGCTTCCAAGACAGGCAGGAACTGAAAGAATATGTGACCTCCAAAGCAGCTCTGCAAGAAATTTTAAGGGGGACTCTTAAAATTCCCCTTTAAGAAGAAGTTCAGTGGAACAATCCACAAAAACAAGGACTGAAGAGATATCATGATGACACTAAACTCATATCTGTCGATAGTAACTCTGAACGTGAACAGGCTTAATGACCCCATCAAAAGGCGCAGGGTTTCAGACTGGATAAGAAAGCAGGACCCACCTATTTGCTGTCTACAAGAGACTCATTTTAGACAGAAGGACACCTACAATCTGAAAATAAAATGTTGGAGAACCATTTACCATTTAAATGGTGCTCAAAAGAAAGCAGGGGTAGCCATCCTTATATCAGATAAACTAAAATTTAACCCAAAGAGTGTAGTGAGAGTTGAAGAGGGACACTAAGTCATACTTAAGGGATCTATCCCACAAGAGGACTTAACAATCCTCAATATAGGCCCCGAATGCGGGAGCTGCCAAATATTTAAACCAATTAATAACCAAAGTGAAGAAATACTTAGATAATAATTATCTTATACTTGGTGACTTCAATCTAGCTCTTTCTACCCTTGATAGGTCTTCTAAGCACAACATCTCCAAAGAAACGAGAGCTTTAAATGATACACTGGACCAGATGGATTTCACAGAAATCTACAGAACTTTACATCCAAACTCAACTGAATACACATTCTTCTCAGGTGCACATGGAACTTTCTCCAGAATAGACCACATACTGGGTCACAAATAGGGTCTGAACTGATAACAAAGGATTGGGATCATCCCCTGCATATTCTCAGTCCATAATGCCTTGAAATTAGAACTAAATCACAACAAGAAGTTTGGAAGGACCTCAAACACGTCGACGTGAAGGATCATCCTGGTAAAAGACGAAAGGGTCGGGGATCCCTGGGTTGCGCAGCGGTTTGGCGCCTGCCTTTGGCCCGGGGCGCGATCCTGGAGACCTGGGATCGAATCAAAGGGTCAACCAGGAAATTAAGGAAGAATTAAAAAGATTCATGGAAACTAATGAGAATGAACATACAAGCATTCAAAATCTTTGGGATCAGCAAAAGCAGCCTTAAGGTGGAAATACATCACAATACAAGCATCCATTCAAAAACGGGAAACTACTCAAATACAAAAGCTAACATTACACATAAAGGAGCTAGAGAAAATACAGCAGATAGATCCTACACCCAACAGAAGAATAGAGTTAATTAACATTCGAGCAGAACACAAGGAAATCAAGACCAGAAGAACTGTGGAACAGATCAACGGAACGAGGAGTTGGGTCTTTGAATGAATTAATAAGATAGATAAACCATTAGCCAACCTTATTAAAAAGAAGAGAGAGAATATTCAATTAATAAAATCATGAATCAGAAAGGAGTGGTCACTACCAACACCAAGGAAATAAAACGATTTTTAAAACATACTATTGGCTATAATATTATTATATTATTGGCTATAATTATTATTATATTATTGGGTATACACCAATAAATTAGGCATTCTAGAAGAAATGGACGCATTCCTGGAAAGCCAGAAACTACCAAAAAATGGAACAGAAAGAAAGAGAAAAAATGAACAGGCCAATAACCAGGGAGGAAATTGAAGCAGTCATCCAAAACCTCCCAAGACACAAGAGTCCAGGGCCAAATGGCTTCCCAGGGGAATTCTATCAAACGTTTAAAGAAGAATTCATACCTATTCTACTAAAGCTGTTTGGAAAGATAGAAAGATGGAGTACTACCAAATTCGTTCCATGAAGCCAGCATCACCTTCATTCCAAAACCAGACAAAGACCCTGCCAAAAAGGAGAATTACAGACCAATATCGCTGATGAATATGGATGCAAAAATTCTCAACAAGATCCTAGCCAATAGGATCCAACAGTACATTAAGAAAATTATTCACCATGACCAAGTAGGACTTATCCCCAGGACACAAGGCTGGTTCAACACTCATAAAACAATCAATGTGATTCATCATATCGGCAAGAGAAAAACCAAGAACCATATGATCCTCCCATTAGATGCAGAGAAAGTATTTGACAAAATAGAGCATCCATTCCTGATCAAAACACTTCAGAGTGTAGGGATGGAGGGAACATTCCTCGACATCTTACAAGCCATCTATGAAAAGCCCACAGCAAATATCATGCTCAATGGGGAAGCACTGGAAGCCTTTCCCCTAAGATGAGGAACAAGACAGGGATGTCCACTCTCACCACTGCTATTCAACATAGTACTGGAATTCCTAGCCTCAGCAATCAGACAACAAAAAGACATTCAGGGCATTCAAATTGGCAAAGAAGAAGTCAAACTCTCCCTCTTCGCCGATGACATGATACTGTACCTAGAAAACCCAAAAGCTTCCACCCCAAGATTGCTACAACTCATACAGAATTTGGTACGCTTGCAGGATACAAAATCAATTGCCAGAAATCAATGGCATTTCTATACACTAACAATGAGACTGAAGAAAGAGAAATTAAGGAGTCAATCTCATTTACAATTGCACCCAAAAGCATAAGATACCTAGGAATAACCCTAACTAAGGAGGTAAATGATCTATACCGAAATTAAGGAGTCAATCTCATTTACAATTGCACCCAAAAGCATAAGATATCTAGGAATAACCCTAACTAAGGAGGTAAATGATCTATACCCTAAAAACTATAGAACACTTCTGAAAGAAATTGAGGAAGACACAAAGAGATGGAAAAATATTCCATGCTCATGGAATGGCAGAATTAACATTGTGAAAATGTCAATGTTACCAAGGCAATGTACAGGTTTAATGCAAACCCTATCAAAATACCATGGACTTTCTTCAGAGATTTAGAACAAATTATTTTAAGATTTGTGTGGAATCGGGATCCCTGGGTGGTGCATCAGTTTGGCGCCTGCCTTTGGCCCAGGGCACGATCCTGGAGACCTGGGTTCGAATCCCATGTCAGGCTCCCGGTACATGGAGCCTGCTTCTCGCTTCGTTTCTGTCCCTGCCTCTCTCTCTCTCTCTCTCTCTCTCTCTCTCTCTCTGTGACTATCATAAAAAAAAAAACTTGTGTGGAATCAGAAAAGACCCTGAATAGCCAGGGGAATTTTAAAAAAGACAACCATATCTGGGGGCATCACAATGCCAGATTTCAGGGTGTACTACAAAGCTGTGGTTCAAGACAGTGTGGTACTAGCACAAAAACAGACAAATAGATGAGTGGAACAGAAAAGAGACCCCAGGATTGGACCCTGAACTTTATGGTCAACTAATATTCGATAAAGGGGTAAAGACTATCCATTGGAAGAAAGACAGTCTCTTCAATACATGGTGCAGGGATAATGGACATCCACATGCAGAAGAATGAAACTAGACTACTCTCTTTCACCATAAACAAAGATAAACTCAAAATGGATGAAAGATCTAAATGTGAGACAAGAGTCCATCAAAATCCTAGAGGAGATCAGAGGCAACATCCTTTTTGAACTTGGCCACAGTAACTTCTTGCAAGATACATCCACGAAGGCAAAAGAAACAAAAGCAAAAATGAACTATTGTGATTTCATCAAGATAAGAAGCTTTTGCACAGCAAAGGATACAGTCAACCAAACTAAAAGACAACCTACAGAATGGGAGAAGATATTTGCAAATGACGTATCAGATAAAGGGCTAGTTTCAAAGATCTATAAAGAACATCTTAAAATCAACACCAAGAGACAAACAATGCAATCATGAAATGGGCAAAAGACATGAAGAGAAATCTCACAGAGGAAGACATTGACATGGCCAACATGAACATGGAAAAATGCTCTGCATTACTTGCCATCAGGGAAATACAAATCAAAACCACAATGAGAACCACCTCACACCACTGAATGGGGATAATTAACAAGGCAAGAAACAACAAATGTTGGAGAGGATGCGCAGAAAAGGGAAGACTCTTACACTGTTGGTGGGAATGTGAACTGGTGCAGCCACTGTGGAAAACTGTGTGGAGGTTCCTCAAAGAGTTAAAAATAGACCTGCCCTACGACCCAGCAATTGCACTGTTGGGGATTTACCTCAAAGATTCAGATGCAATAAAACGCTGGGACACCTGCACCCTGATGTGTATAGCAGCAATGTCCACAATAGCGAAACTGTGGACGGAGCCATGGTGTCCATCGAAAGATGAATGGATAAAGAAGATGTGGTTTATGTATACAATGGAATATTACGCAGCCATTAGAAACGACAAATACCCACCATTTGCTTCAATGTGGATGGAACTGGAGGGTATTATGCTGAGTGAAGTAAGTCAATCAGAGAAGGACAAACGTATGTTGTCATTCAATGCGTTAATATAAATAATAGTGAAAAGGAATATAAGGGAATGGAGAAGAAATGTGTGGGAAATATCAGAAATGGAGACAGAACATAAAGACTCCTAACTCTGAGAAAGTAACTAGGGATGCTGGGAGGGGAGGAGGACAGGGAGTGCGGGTGAATGGGTGACGGGCACTGAGGGGGGCACTTGACGGGATGAGCACTGGGTGTTATTCTGTATGTTGGCGACATGAACACCAATAAAAAATAAAATTATTATTAAAAGAAGAAGAAGAAAGAAGAAAGAAAGAAAGAAAGAAAGAAAGAAAGAAAGAAAGAAAGAAAGAAAGAAAGAAAGAAGAAAGAAAGAAGAAGAAGAAGGAAGGAAGGAAGGAAGGAAGGAAGGAAGGAAGGAAGGAAGGAAGGAAGGAAGGAAAGAAGAGTGGCACCTGTGTGGCTCAGTTAGTTAAGCTTCTGCCTTAGGCTCAGATCATGATCCAGGTCCCAAGGCAGGCTATCTGTTCAGCAGGAAACCTGTTTCTCCCTCTCCCTCTGCCCCTCTCGCTCATGCTTTTTCTCTCCACTCTCTCTCAAATAAATAAAAAATATATTTGAAAAAGAAACAAACCCACAAGGAAGAGAAATCTCCCATGTAGAAATATTTCAAACAATTTTTGCAGACATTCCACCGTCAAGTTCATGAGCATAGCTTCCCACTCTTATGTGTGGAATACACATAGTAACTTCCTTCTACAAAATATAATGTGAAAAACTTAAAATAATATTGATAATATAATAATAATAATTAATAATAATAATAAAGGATCAGTTTACTGCGGAGAAAGGTGACAAACACTACCTCAGCAAGATCATCAGATTGATACCAAGACTGACAAATCATGTTGATAGTATCTATCCTTTATATGATATAATGAAAATGGCAGTATATCTCTGTATATAATCCACAAAAACTGTTCAATCATGAGATAAATGAGACATGTCCCAACTGAGGGAAATTTTACAAAATACTCTACTTCTCAAAGTGTTCCAGTTCAACAACAACAAGGAAAGGCTGAAAGACTGTCACAATCCAGAGGAGCCTAAGAAAACATGAGGACAAATGGAATGTGATATGAGGGATGGTAACTTAGCAAAAACTAAGGAAATCTGAATAAAGTATGGTCTTTAGTTATTGTGACTATTTTAATATTGATTCATTAGCTAATATTTGTACCGTACTAATATAAGATATCAATAATTGGAGAAATTGAGTGCAAGTGCATGTGAATGCACTGTAGTATCTTCTCAATTTCCCTATAAATCTTTGTTTTTTTCCTAATAAATAAGATTTATTTTGAAAATTGACTTAAATGAATCAGGCTCCAAGTGTGAAGACATTTTAAGAATAGTTGAATTAACTTTGCCTTATTCTTAAAGAGTTCCTTTGATGGAAACATAGTAAGAATTTTAGATCAGAAGGAAAGAAAAACACTTATGAATACGTATAATGCCTCCTCAACCTGAAAAGCAGTAAAGGATAATAAATAGCAAAAGTCAGATAAAAATACTTCTAGTACAATAGACACCATATTGCAAGTGCATTTAAAATTAGCAATGCATAACATTTATTTCCTTGACATTTGTCTTCAAAAGAGTTCACAGTGTTTCAGTGTCAGTTGAAACAGGGGAAGAATCTCAGGGAAGAATCCTTCACATAATAATAGGACCATTGGTAATAATGTCTCTCAGTACTTTCCAAATCCATAAAGATGCATTTTCTAATGAGTGACTGAACTGTGAAGAAAGAGATGAGAAACCCTCATCCCTCTGAACTACTTGTGTCAGAATATTTTAACCATAGTACTACGGATAGTAAATTATCCTTATTAACAGGAAATACGTCTCACATTGGAATCTGAGCAATCAGATGGGCAGAGAAAAAACACTTTGACCCGCTCCTCATCTTTTAAAGACAAAGGAGAGTTTTTCTATGTACGAAGTCAGTTGTCAAGATAGCCTTAGGGAATAAGAGTCAGCAGCATCGAATCCTGCTGCACAGCTGGGACACCCACACACCAGGTCTTCCTGATCACAATCACTGGGCCTGTCCCCCCAACACAGGATGCCACGCTGAGGTCATTTGCAATTGCTCTCTTAGGAGCTCTTGGGAAGGGGGAAGGAACTAGATAGGATGGGACAGGACACATGGAGGCCGAGAAAATTAAGGCCATTCCAATTTAAATTCAGCATTCGCACACGCCCAGCCATCCCAGGCCCCTGTGAAGAAGAGATGAAATTTACATTACTTCAGTTACAGGAAAAAAACAAAAGTTTACAGCTTAATGTCCTAGAAAGCCCCACAATAGAATCAAAACAGAGCCCAGGCCAAGGGCAGGAAGCCCCTATTAGAATGAGAGCAGAGCTCAATGCCCTTGAAGGCCCCATATCAAAATGTAAACAGAACTTGAGGAATTGCTCCAGCCCTTCTGGAGGTCCCTGAGACCAGCCCTTAAAACTAAGCTAAAACCCAACTCCGGGTCCTAGTCCCTGCTCCGCTGTGTTGGGTGTACTGGGACGCAAACTCGAGTTTGGAATTCAACCCTTGTGTGTTTGCATCGGTGTCAGCTCCTTAGTGGTTTCTCGGATACGCAATCTTGGGCACAATACCCCCATGTCCCCTCCCACCTTGGCTGAACCCCTATCCCCTCCCAACCAGGCTGACACTCCGTCACCTCCCCGCCCACAACAACTGGGCACAGGCCCTCACAAAGGTCCCACGGGCACGGTGGGGACTCCCCCCATCCCTGGCATCCCAGAGGAAGGAAGGAGGTTTTGGCAGGACACACTCCCATGGTGACCACAGGGCTCCCTGCCCAGCACGGCAGCTCGTGACAGGTCGGGGTCTGTCCCTGACGCCTGCTCCTCCTCCCCGGTTTTCCCACAGGAAATGAAGGAGGAGGCCCTGGTCTCCTCCAGGGACATCACGCAGGTAGACCTGGACGTCAACAGGACGTTCGGCAGCCACATCATATATTAGGACTGCTAGGGGTCGGGTGAGGCTGCTGGGCCAGGGGGCTTTGGGGCCCCGGGGGCTTCTGTGTAGGGAAAACGGGGCCTCTGACACCAGGGGGAGCAACAGCAGCCAACAACACACCACTCCATGGTAGGGTGATTGGGATGACCACCGTGCCCACCCCTCTGGGCCTCAGGGATGAGGAGGCCACTAGGATGGGGCCTCCAGGGGTTGCCATGGGAGCTGAACACCAAAGGGGAGAGGGACGGCCCCATGAGAAGCAGGGGATGGGGTGGGGGATGTGGGGGGCAGGAACCGGACCTGGGGGCCAGGTGGCATGGCCGCGGCTGGAGCAGGATACACATCGATCCCATGAGGGTTGGACGGGTCAGAGTGACACCCACTCTCGGTGCTTTATATATTTCTAAATTCTATGCATTTAATTTGAGACAATTTGCAATTTGAAAGCATGCATATTATGATGACCCCCAGATAATGCCCCCGGTCCAGCCACGGCCCTGCACTGACCACACCGCGCCCCAGGGGCAGGTGTCACAACAAACCCCAGACTGGGGTCGCCTTTAACTGTAGATGTCTCCTTGTGCATCTTAGGGGAAGGAGATACCCTGTGTGCGCAGCCCCCCACGACATCCCCCTCATTCCCCACTCCCACTCCATCCCCCTACATCATCATCCCCAAAGGCATCCCACCTAAATGATCCCCCTCACACCCACACAGCCCCACACAATCCCCACCCACACTATACCCCAACACCATCCCCCCTACACCATCCCCCACACTCCACCACAATCATACCCCTGCTCCCACAGGATCCACCCCCACACCATTTATCCCTAGCAACGACCTGGTGCAGATGCCCCCTGTGGGACATGCTCAGCCTCCCCGAGTTTCTCTGTATACCCTGATCCCATCAGAAGCCCGGGTGTCCCATAGAGTACCCAGGGGTTGCAGGGAGCTGGAAAGACAGGGAGCCCCCGACAGGGTGGGTGCAGGTGAGTGGTGCAGAGGATCCACCGTGTCCTGCCTCCGCCCACTGTCCCTCCTGGAGGGCGGCACACCCTGCACAGGACACCAGCCCCTAACCCATAGGAACCTGGGCTGACCTGGCCCCGGGCTCTGTGGGGGCTGAGTTGATTTGAGCCCCCCCAGGCCTAACACAAAGACTAATGGGATCCAGCCCCCCATGGCCCTGGCCAGCCCTGGATTCTGGCCCCGGGCTGAGCAAGCCGTCTCACAGCTGGATGTGGCCTCTTGGGCCCTGGGCGTACCCCACCGATCCAGGTCGCTGACCTAGGGCGCCCTTTGGATCCTGGGACACCCCAGTGTGGGGAGAGCAGGGGTAGGCTGGTGGGCCCCACCCATACTCACACCAGGAGGCAGGCTGCTCCAGGTGCTGGGGTACCTGGGAGCCCGAGGCCGGGGTCCAGCTGCCCTGCGGGGACCCAGCACAGGAGCCCATGAGCTGCAGGTCCAGGTCAGCTCTGCTCTCCTCAGAACCGTCTCTCAGGCTGAAACCTCAGGACACACGCCCCCACCCGGATTCCACACATGCTCCCAGGTGGGGGACTCCAGCACCCGCCCCCCCAACCCGTGTCATTCTTGCCCTCCCCTAAAGGACAGAAAGCTCTCCGTCCCTAGGGGAAGGCGTGCACCCTCGGCTCTGAGGCCATTTGCTGTAGAAAGTCAATAAAGTGTTGTGGTGCGAAAATGCACAGCCAGCCCTTTTCTGTGTCTCCCAGAACACTGCACGGGGCTTGGAGAGACCCCCAGGGAGGAGGAGGGGGCACCACCCAGGCCCCACCAGCCCCTGCAGGGGCGCCACCATCCACACCCAGCTGACCTCCCCATGTGACTTCCAGGGGCGGCCGGATGCCAGGTTCAGGACCTGACAGACTTTACTGGGACTCAGGCTGTGCCCCGTGGGCCAGGAGGGGCTGGGACAGAGTGACAGCCAGGAAGCCTCAGGTCACCAGTTTCTGTGCAAAGCCACCCAGATGTCTGTGCTCCCTCTGTCAAGGGGGCCGGGGCAGGCCGTGTTCCGGGGCCCCTCCTCCGCCCATCATCCCCGTGCCTGTATGCCTGGGGATCCCAGGACCGAGTCCCACATCGGCCTCCATTTGGGGAGCCTGCCTGTACTTCTGCCTATATTTCTGCCTCTGCTTCTCTGTGTATCTCTCATGAATAACTAAATAAAATATTTACATTTCAAAAAAGAAAGAACAAATACTGTAACAAGCGATGAAGAAGGGCATTATTTCATAATTAAAAAGACTCTCTATCAAGATCAAACAACTATATATTTATGCTGCCAAAATGGCAGTACCTAAATATAGAAACCAATTAACAACAAATGTACAGGAACTCACTGATAATAATACAATGACAGCGGATTTTAACACCCACTTATGGCAATGGACCGATCGTCTATACAGAAAATCAACAAGGGAAAAATAGCCTTGACACACTGGACCACAGGGACTCAACAGATATAGTCTGAACATTTCTTCCTAAAGCAGAATACACATTCCTTTCAATTGCACATGGGACATTCTCCAGAACAGGTCATATCATGGCCCACAAATCAGCCCTCAACAGGTACAACAGGTACAAGAAGGTTGATATCACACCCTGTACATTTTCGGACCACGACGCTATGAAACTCGAAGTCAACAGTAAGAAAAAATTTGGACAGACCAAAAATACGTGGAGATTATGAACATCCTACTAGAGAATGAATGGAGCAACCAGGAAATTAAAGAGGAAATTTAAAACAAATGAAAATGAAAACATGTTTCTCCAAACCTCTGGGATGTAGCAAAGGCAGTCGTACGAGGGAAGTACATAGCAATACAGGCCTACCTCAAGAAACAAGAAGTCTCCAATACACAGCCTAACCCTACACCTTAAGAAGCTGGAAAATGATTAGTAAACAAAGCCTAAAGCCTATAGAAGAGGGGGAAAATAAAGATGAGAGCACAAATAAACAATACATAAACAACAAAGCAGTAGAATGGAATAACGAAACAAAGAGATGGTTCTTCAAAATAATTAAGAAAATGGATCAAGCCCTAGCCAGCCTTATCAACGAGAAAAGAGAAAAGACCTAAATAAATAAAATCACAAATGAGAGAAGAGAGATCAAATCAACACCAGAAAAATAAGACAATTATAAGGGAATACTATGAAAGATTATACGCTAACATACTGGGAGACCTGGAGGAAATGGACAAATGCCTAGAAATGTGCAAACGAGCAAAACTGAAATAGGAAGAAATAAAAAATGTGAACAGACCCATAACTAGCAAAGGATTTGAATCAGCAAGGCACCTGGGTGCCTCAGTGGTTGAGCATCTGCTTTGGCTCAGGTCATCATCCAGGGGTCTTGGGGAATCAAGTCCCACATCAGGCTCCCCGCATGGAGCCTCAATTTCCCTGTGTCTATACCTCTGCCTCTCTGTGTCTCTCATGAATCCATAAATAAATCCTTAAAAAAGAAAAAAGATAAAAAGATGAAAGGACCCAAATAAAATCTCAAATGAGAAAAGAGATATTACAACCAACACTAGAGAAATACAAACGATTATAAGAGAACATTATGAAAAATTATATGCCAGCAACCTAGAACCTGGAAGAAATAGATCAATTCCTGGAAATATATAACATAGCAAAAATGAAAAAGGAAGAAATAAGAAACTTGAACAGACAGATAACCAGCAAAGAAATTGAATCAGTAATCAAGGATCTCCCAACAGGAGATGCTTAGATCAATAGAACAGAATGGAAATCCGAAACAAGATACAAACCTGTAACTCTATGATCCATTAATCGACAACAAGGCAGGAAGGAATATCCAAAGCACAAAGACAGTCTCTTCAACAAACCCTAACCCTGACCCCAGGATAAGAACAAATGGTATTGGGAAAACCAGGCAGCCAAATGCAGAAGAATGAAACTGGACCACTTTCTTACACCATATATATAAAAAATAAATTCAAAATGGATGAAAGACCTAAATGTGAGACTTGAAACCATACAAAGAAGAAAAGATAGGCAGCAACGTCTTTGACATTGGCCATTGGATCTTCTTATATATATATATATATATATATATATATATATATACAAATTTGTTTTTTTAATTTTTATTTATTTATGATAGTCACACACACACAGAGAGAGAAAGAGACATAGGCAGAGACAGAAGCAGGCTCCATGCAGGGAGCCTGACGTGGGACTCGATCCCAGGTCTCCAGGATCGGGCCCTGGGCCAAAGGCAGGCGCTAAACCGCTGCGCCACCCAGAGATCCCTGGATCTTCTTTCTAGATATGCCTCTGAGGTGAGGAAACAAAAGCAAAAATACTATTGGGAATTCATCAAATTGAAAAGCTTCCGCAAAGTGAAGGAAAAAACCAAAGCTAAAAGGCAACATACAAAATGAAAGGAGTAATTGGTAAACAACACATCCAGTGAAGAGTTAGTATGCAAAACACATAAAGGAAATATAAATCTCAAGATCCTAAAAACAAATTATGCAACTGGAGATGGGCAGAAAAATGAATGGACTTTGTCTCTGACAAGACAGCCAGATGGCCACCAGACACACGGAAAGACACTAAGCGTCACCCATCATCAGGGAAATGCAAACCAAAGCCACAATTATATGTCACCTGACAACCGTCATAATGGCTAATATTAACAACACAAGAAACAACAGGTGTTGGTGAGGCTATGGAGAAGGGGTAGCACCCTTACACTCCTGGTGGGCATGCAAAAAGATGTAGCCACTGTGGAAAACAGTGTGGATGGTCCTCGAGAAGTTAAAAAAAGGGGATCCCTGGGTGGTGCAGTGGTTTGGTGCCTGTCTTTGGCCCTGGGCGCGATCCTGGAGACCCGAGATGGAATCCCACTTCGGGCTCCCAGTGCATGGAGCCTGCTTCTCCCTCTGCCTGTGTCTCTGCCTCTCTCTTTGTGACTATCATAAAAAAATTTTTTAAAAAGAAGTTAAAAATAGAGCTACCCTACGATTCCAAAATTGCAGAGCTAGGTATTTACCCCGTGGATACAAAAGTACTTTAGTAGATTCTAAACACGCAGCACAGTGTTTGTAGCAGCGTAATCAACAACAGCCAAACTGTGGATACAGCCCAGATGTCCATCGGCAGATGAATGGGCAGAAAGATGTGGTAAATATACACACTGCGACATCACTCGGTCATCAGAAGGGATGAAATGAAGCCATTTACAATGACGTGGAAGGAGTGGAAAGGATTTATGCTAAATGAACTCAGTCAGAGAAAGACAGATACCAAATACCATACAATTGCATTCACATGTGGATTTTAAGAAACCAAACAAACTGGCAAAGGGGCTCAGGGGGGATGAGAGAAGCAAACCAAGAGACACACTCTTAGTCACAGAGAATAAACTAATAAATACCAGAGGAAGGGGGGGGATGGGGAATCAGGGGATAGGGACAGTGGAGGGCACCTGTGACTAGTACCAGGCGTTGTATCCAAGGGTTGAATCACTATGTGGTAAACCGGAAGCTATATCATACTGTGTTTACAAACAGGAATTCAAGTAAAACTTTAAAATAATAATTGGTAGTATTGATGAAACATGGGCGCAGTAGAGATAATATCAGAAAGACAACTGAAAATCCAAATAAAGAGTCTTTAGACCCACAAATCCCCTCCTTAGCTCAGCTCGGGAGAAGCCTGCCATGTCTATTCTGACCCCAGCAGAAGCCTGTATTTTGATTCTCCGGGGAGGCCACTGACTTGGTGGAGTCATGCTATCTTTGAACCCAAAACCTAGAGTGCATAAAACTAAACTGCCCAATACTAGGAGTCCGAGTGCAGGCACATGCCAAGACCCAAACTCTAACCATACACAGACATAACCCTAACCCTATACTTAATCCTAATGTTAACGTAACCCTTAAACAAAACCCATCACTAATCGAAAACCAAACACAAACCCCAAGACCAAAACACATTCACTGAACCTTTCTGCCAACCCTCACCCTAAATCCTAAACCTATTCTAAACCCTTAAGCCTGACCCCTACCTTAAATCTAACCCTAACCTCTAACCCTAACCTTAACTTAATATACTCAAATCCTATTCCTAACCTTAACCTGTACCCTAACCTTAACCCAATACCAATCCTATCACATACCCCAAACTGTACTCTAACCTGTACCCTAAAACTAACTCCTAAACTACACCCTAAACCTATCTCTTACCCTTTTCCAAAACCATACCCTGACCCTGACCTGACCCTAATCCCTAACTAAACACTAACCCTAAACCTAGCACTAACCCCTATCCTAAACCTAACCCTCGCCCTAACCCTAAACATAGCCTTTTACCCTAACCCCTAACCCTTACCCCTAACCCTAACTCACACCCTAACCCCTAACCCTAAATGGAAACCTAAGCCCAACCCTAACTGTAACCATAACCCTAACCCCACCTCCAAACCTCCTGCCCTAATCCCTAAAGCCTAAACCCTAACCCTAACTCTAAATCCTATCGCTAACCCTAACCCCGTTCCCTAATCCCTAACACCCATCCTAACTCCTAACCACTGACCCTTACCCTTATCCCTCACCCTAACCTGTAATCCGTAACCATAAGCTTAATCACAAACACCTAACATCTAACCTAAGCCTAACCACCAACTGCCTCCCCTCCCCTGACCCTACCATTCATTCTACCCATTCACTTACCCTGTGGTTCTGAGTAGTCCCTTCTGATGTGGACGTGGCCCCCAACGGAGCCTCCAGAGTCCTCCAGGGGGTCCTGAGGAAGCAGGGCTCCTGTGAGTGCGGACGTGGCCCCACGTGTTCCTGAGTCATAGTCAGCGGGTCCTGAGGATGCTGGGTCTCCTGTCACTGTGGACTATGCCTCACATCCTCTGGAAGCCTCAAGCAGGTCCTCAGGTGGCCGGGGGCTCCTGTCAGCCTGGACATGGCCCCACATCCCCCAGAAAACTCACGGCGCATCCTGAGGAGGCTGTGGGCTCCTGTCAGCATAGACGCAGCCCCATATTTCCAGAAGCCAAAGTCCAGGTCCTGTCAGGATTGACGTGGCCCCACATTTTCCTCAGCCTCACCATAAGACCTGAGGAGGCTGGGGGCTCCTGTCAGCATAGATGTGGCCCCAAATCTTCCAAAAACTTCACAGTGGGTCCTGAGGAGGCTGGAGACTCCTGTCAGTGTGGATTGGCCACCCACATTTTTCTGAGGCCTCACCACAGGCCCTGACAAGGCTGGGGTCTTCTGTCCGCATGGACGTATCCCATATTTCCCCAAGTCAACACCGGGGGTCCTAAAGAAGTCAGCATCCTGTTGTGTAGATGTCACCCAACGTCCTCCCGAACATCACTGAGGGTTCTGAGGAGACCGGGGCTCCTGTCACCGTGAATGCGGACCCCAACTTCCAGAAGCCTCAACTTATGTCCTGAGGTGGCCCAGGGGCTCTTGTCAGCGTGGATGTGGGCCCATATCTTCCTGAAGACTCCCCGTGGGTCCTGAGTGGCCCAGGGGCTCCTTTCAGCCTGGATGCAAGCCCACAATTTCCTGAAGCTGTGGCTCATCAGCGTGGACGCTTCCCCACGTCCTCCTCAGGCCTACCCCAGCACAGGCTTGCTCCTGTTATTGCAGGCAGATTAGGCCTACTGCCCATTCATGCCCCCTGGGTGGGGCCTGGGCTCGGGCGCCCCCTGCGGGACGCTCAGGCGCTGTAGGAGGCTGTGCAGGAGGCAGCGGGCGCTTCAGGGACAGCACCTGCCTCCTTTCAGGCTCCAGCTGTGGCCTGTTAGCTTCGGAAACGTCTCACTGAAACGGAGCCCAACACCCGGCTTCCCCAGAAATACTAAAGGACAAGGAATTGGAGCCCACAGGACGCGAAATGAAATGTGGACCAGACTTTTACCACATCCCACAAAACTCACTCAACCCTCTTCCACTGTGGGCGGGACTGCGGGCTGGTGCAGCCACCCTGGAAACAGTGTGGAGGCTCCTCAGGAAGTTACAAATAGAGCCGCCCTGCGACCAGCAGGTGAACGGCCTGAGCTCACTCCGAAGATACAGATGCAGTGAGAATCGGGACACCTGCATGTCCTGATGTTCACAGTATCCGGGTCAACAGTAGCCACACTGTGGGAGGAGCCTCGGTGCCCTCGGGCAGATGATGGATAAAAAGGATGGGAGATAAATGATGGTCATAGAGAGAGGAATGGTATTCAGCTATCAAAGAGAAAGAAATCTTGCCATTTGCAATGACGTGGATAGAACTAGAGGGATCATGTTAAGTGAAATAAGTCAGTCAGGAAAGAGAATGACCGTGTGGTGTCATTCATAGGTGGGATTAAAGAAGCAAAGCATATAACAACTGTGAAGGGAAGGAAAAACAAGATGAAAACAGTTGCAGGAAATACAGACTCTTAATGATAGGAAACAAACTGAGGGGCGTTGGAGGCGGGGGGGTGGGTTAACAGGAGACCGGCATGAAGGAGGGCATGTGATGTCATGAGCACTGCTGTTATCTCCAACTGGTGAATCCCTGAATTCTTCCTCTGAAAGTATAATACACTATCCATTAATTAATTGGGTTTAAATTAAATTAAGTTAAAAAATCAGTTGTATCACAGCACATTTCCTTCTGGACTCTCTGTTTTGCTCATTCAGCTTATACTGGGACCACCCGCCGTGGGACTGGTTTGCCTACATAGGCTCCATGCCTCGTCCATGGCCCAGCCCAGGGCTAGAACTCACCACCCCTAATATCGGGGCAGGAGGTGTGGTCAGGAGTCGGATGCTTAACCAACGGAGCCAGGTGGGGGCCCGAAAACCACACTGCTTTATCCTGTGTCTCTGTGACATCATTTGAAATCGGAAAGTGCTGCATCCCGCTCTGTCCTGCTTCTCAAATACTGATTTGCTGTCCCGGGTCATTTGTGGGGGAGGATGGATGTTATGGATTTTTTTTTCCTATTTCTAAGACCTGCCACCATGATTTTGATAGGAATGACATTGAAACTGAGGGTGCCTACAGGAACTGCAGACATTTTCACAAGATGAGGCTCCCACCCCACGAGCCCAGGACGGCCTCCCAGAGCCTGGTATGGCTCAGTGCACAAGTCTTGTGCTCCTTTGGTTCAGTCTCATTATTTATTCTCCTTGATGCTCCTGAGAAGGCCTTCACGTCCTTCCTTTCCTTCCTGAGTGCTCATTGTCGGGACACAGCAAGGCTACTCTGCTCTGTAGGGTCAGTTTGTGTCCGTGACTTTACTGAACTCACTCCTTAGTTCTAACACGTTTTGGTGGAGGCTCCCGGGTTTCCTGTTTCCAGTACCGCATTTTCAGCATATAGCAACAGTGTGACATACCCCTTCCAGGTGTGGAACCTTTGCTGTTTACAGCTTAATGTCCTAGAAAGCTCCACAATAGAATCAAAACTGAGCCCAGGCCAAGGGCAGGAAGCCCCTATTAGAATGAGAACAGAGCTCAATGCCCTTGAAGGCCACATATCAAAATGTAAACAGAACTCGAGGAATTCCTCTAGCCCTTCTGGAGGTCCCTGAGACAAGCCGTTAAAACTAAGCTAAAACCCACCTCGGGGTCCAAGTCCCTGCTCCGCTGTGTCGGGTATACTCGGACACCAGCTCGAGCTTATAAATAAACCGTTGTGTGTTTGCTTCGGTGTGGGCTTCTTGGTGGTTTCTCGGATTCGCAATCTTGGGCACAACAGTCTGAGATAAAAAAACAAAACCAAAAGCAGCTCGGACATAGGCAGAGTGAAAGCAGGGTTCTGAGAAATGAGCTTGGGGGCTCTTCTGTGGAGGGCCTGCAGACTGGGGGTGGGATGCTCAGCCCCAGACCCAGAGGACCCAGCATCCCCACCGGCATCATGCCAAACAGCGCTGAGTCTCAGGGAGCAGCACAGTGCCACCCGCTGGAGGCAAGAGTCACTGAAACCCACCCGGCCCCTGACCCTGCAGGTGCATCACCTAGGCAGATGTGCACCTGACAATCAGCACCATGGGCCATCCCCAGACCCCGCACAGACCACTCACTGCCAACAAGTTGTCGGACCACAGAGGCTGTAGAGATTCAGCACTGCCTGGAAAGTAGGGTCTAGCTTCCTTTGTAATTTGTGCTTTATTTTCATTTATTTTCTTTGATTCTATTTTATTAATTGCCTTATTTTAATTTTTATGTACGTACCATATATATTTCTTATTTTTACACTCATGGTACTTTAATTGTGTTTGTTATTTTGGGATTTAGAATCTTTTAACAAGGAGGCCAAAATAATCTGGTGTTTTCTTTTTGGGGGGGAGAGGGAAGTTGTTATTGTTTTTCTTGGTTTTTCTTTTTCTTCCTTCGTTCTTTTCTGGAAAAAATAATGAGATGTAGAAATTCAACTCCATAAAATAACATGAGGTAGTACTCACAGCCAGGAAGTCCATCAATACAAATATATGATGTCTAACTACAGTTTAAAACAATGATTATAAAGATAGCATCTGGGCTAGAAAAAGAGCACAAAAGAAAACTAGAGCATCCCTTACTGTAGAAATAAAAGAACTAAAATTTAGTCAGGCCAACGTTAAAAATGCTATAACTGAGATGCAGTCCCAAGTGGAAGCCTTAAAAACAACGAAAGTTATGGACCACAGAGACAGATTTAGGGAACTCAGCCACTTATTAAAACAATAACATTCATGTCATAGGAGACTCAGAAGATGAAGGGAGAGAAAAGGTGGGCCTTGCTCATCCATTAGAAACGACAAATACCCACCATTTGCTTCAACGTGGATGTAACTGGAAGGTATTATGCTGAGTGAAGTAAGTCAATTGGAGAAGGACAAACATTGTATGTTCTCATTCACTTGGGGAATATAAATAATAGTGAAAGGGAATATAGGGGAAGGGAGAAGAAATGTGTGGGAAATATCAGAAAGGGAGACAGAACATAAAGACTCCTAACTCTGAGAAACGAACTAGGGGTGATGGAAGGGGAGGAGGGCAGGGGTGGGTGTGAATGTGTGACGGGCACTGAGGGGGGCACTTGACGGGATGAGCACTGAGTGTTATTCTGTATGTTGGCAAATTGAACACCAATAAAAAGTAAATTTATTATTTGAAAGAAGAAAGAAAAAGAAGAAAGAAAGAAAGAAAGAAAGAAAGAAAGAAAGAAAGAAAGAAAGAAAGAAAGAAAGAAAGAAGAAAGAAAGAAAGAAATAGGGGCACCTGAGTGGCTCAGTCAGTTAAGCTTCTGCCTTAAGTCAGATCATGATCCAGGTCCCAATGTAGGCTCCCTGTTCAGCAGGGAATCTGCTTCTCCCTGTCCATCTGCCCCTCTCACTCATGGTTTTTCTCTCCTCTCTCTCTCTCTCAAATAATATAACATCTTTGAAAAATAAAAAAAAAACAAACACACAAGGAAGAGAAATCTCCCATGTAGAAGAATTTCAAACAATTTGTGCAGACATTCCACCCTCAAGTTGGTGAGCATAGCTTCCCACTCTTACGTGTGGAATACATATAGTAACTTCCCTCTACAAAATATATTATGAAAAACTTAAAATAATAATGATAATATAATGATAATAATAATAATAGGAAGAAGAAGAAGAAGAAGAAGAAGAAGAAGAAGAAGAAGAAGAAGAAGAAGAAGAGAAGAATCACTTAACTATGGAGAAAGATGACAAACACTACCTCAGCAAGATGATCAGATCGATACCAAGACTGATAAATCATGTTGATAGTATCTATCCTTTATATGATATAATAAAAATGGCAGTATATCTCTGTATATAATCCACAAAAACAGTTCAATCATGAGATAAACAACAGACATGTCTCAACTGAGGGAAATTTTACAAAATACTCTACTTCTCAAAGTGTTCCAGTGCAACAACAACAAGGAAAGGCTGAAAGACTGTCACAATCCAGAGGAGCCTAAGAAAACAGGAGGACAAATGGAATGTCATATGAGGGGTGGTAACTTAGCAAAAACTAAGGAAATCTGAATAAAGTATCGTCTTTGGTTAATGCGAATATTTTAATATTGATTCATTAGCTAATATTTGTACCGTATTGATATAAGATATCAATCATTGGAGAAACTGAGTGCAAGTGCATGCAAATGCTCTGTACTATCTTCTCAATTTCCCTATAAATCTTTGTTTTTTTCCTAATAAATAAGATTTATTTTGAAAATTGACTTAAATGAATCAGGCTCCAAGTGTGAAGACATTTTAAGAATAGTTGAATTAACTTTTGCCTTATTCTTAAAGAGTTCCTTTGATGGAAACAAAGTAAGAATTTTATATCAGAAGGAAAGAAAAACACTTATGAACACGTATAATGCCTCCTCAACCTGAAAAGCAGGAACAGATAATAAATAGCAAAAATCAGATAAAAATACTTCTATTATAATAGACACCATATTGCAAGTGCATTTAAAATTAGCAATGCATAACATTTATTTCCTTGACATTTGTCTTCCAAAGAGTTCAAAGTGTTTCAGTGTCAGTTGAAACAGGGGAAGAATCTCAGGGAAGGATCCTTCACATAATAATAGGACCATTGGTAATAATGTCTCTCAGTTCTTTCCAAATCCATAAAGATGCATTTCCTGAGGAGTGACTGAGCTGTGAAGAAAGAGATGAGAAACCCTCATCCCTCTGAATTACTTGTGTCAGAATATTTTAACCATAGTACTACGGATAGTAAATTATCCTTATTAACAGGAAATACGTCTCACATTGGAATCTGAGCAATCAGATGGGCAGAGAAAAAAGGCTTTGACTGGCTCTTCATCTTTTAAAGATAAAGGAGAGCTTTTCTATGTACAAAGTCAGTTGTCAAGATAGCCTTAGGGAATGAGTCTGCAGCATCAAATCCCGATGCACAGCCGGTATGCCCGCACCCCAGGTCTCCCTGATCCCAAATCCCTGGGCCTGTCCCCCAACAGACCCTGCCAAGCTGAGGTCATTTGCAATTGCTCTCTCAGGAGCTCCGGGGAAGGGGGAAAGAGCTAGATAGGATGGGAGGGGACGCAAGGAGGCCAAGAAAATGAAGGTCTTTCCTCTTTAAGTTCAGGGTTCGAACAGGTCCATCCATCCCAGGCCCCTGTGAAGAAGAGGTAAAATTTACATTACTTCAGTTACAGGAAAAAAACAAAAGTTTGCAGCTTAATGTCCTAGAAAGCCCCACAATAGAATAAGAACTGAGCCCACCCCAAGGGCTGGAAGCGCCTATTAGAATGAGAACAGAGGTCAATGTCCTTGAAGGCCCCATATCAAAATGTAAACAGAACTTGAGGAATTACTCCAGCCCTTCTGGAGGTCCCTGAGACAAGTCCTAAAAACTAAGCAAAAACCCACCACGAGGTCCAAGTCCCTGCTCCTCTGTGTCGGGTGAACTTGGACGCAAACTCGAGTTTGGAAATCAACCCTTGTGTGTTTGCATCAGTGTCAGCTCCATAGTGGTTTCTCAGATTCACAATCTTGGGCACAACACCCCCATGTCCCCTCCCACCTGGGCTGAACCCCTATCCCCTCCCACCCAGGCTGACACTCAGTCACCTCCCCGCCCACAACAGCTGGGCACAGGCCCTCACACAGGTGTCACGGGCATGGTGGGCACTCCCGCCATGCCCGGCCTCCCAGAGGAAGGAAGGAGGTTTCGGCAGTACACACTCCCATGGTGGCCCCAGGGCTCCCTGCCCAGCACGGCAGCTCGTGAGAAGTCGGGGTCTGTTTCCCTGACGCCTGCTCCTCCTCCCCAGTTTTCCCACAGGAAATGAAGGAGGAGGCCCTGGTCTCCTCCAGGGACATCACGCAGGTAGACTTGGACGTCAACAGGACGTTCGGCAGCCACACCATATTTTGGGATGGCTAGGGGGTCAGGTGAGGCTGCTGGGCCAGGGGGATTCGGGGCCCTGAGGGAGGCCCGGGTCCTTCTGGGTAGGGAAAATGGGGCTTCTGAGGCCGGGGGAGCAATAGAAGCCAAAAACACACTGCTCCATGGTAGGATGTTGGGGATGACTCCCGTGCCCACACTCCCGATGCCTCGGGGATGAGGAAGCCAGTAGGATGGGGCCTTCAGGTGTTGCCATGGGAGCTGAACACCAAAGGGGAGAGGGACGGCCCCCTGAGAAGCAGGGGATGGGGTGTGGGACGTGGGGGGAGGAACCGACCTGGTGGCCAGGCTGCATGGCCGCTGCTGGAGCAGGACAAACATCGATCCCATGAGGGTCAGACGGGCCAGAGTGACACCCACTCTCGATGCTTTATATTATTCTAAATTCTATGCATTTAATTTGAGACAATTTGCAATTTGAAAACATACATAGTATAATGATCCCCAGATAATGCTGCTGGTCCAGCCAGGGCAGGGGCAGGTGTCACTGCAAACCCCAGACTAGTCGCCTTTAACTGTAGACGTCTCCTTGTGCATCTTAGAGGAAGGAGATGCCCTGTGTCCGCAGGCCCCCCACGACATCCCCCTCATTCCCCACTCCCACACCATCCCCCTACATCATCATCCCATTGGCATCCCACCTACACCATCCCCCTCAAACCCACACAGCCCCACACAATCCCCACTCACACTATACCCCAACACCATCACCCCTACACCATCCCCCACACTCCACCACCATCATAACCTTGCTTCCACACCATCCACCACCACACCATCAGCCCTCAGCAAGGACCCGGTGCAGGTGCCCCCTGTGGGACATGCTCAGCCTCCCCAGGTTTCTCTGGATACCCTGCTCCCATCAGAAGCCTGGGTGTCCCATAGAATACCCAGGGGTTACAGGGAGGAGGGAAGACAGGGAACCCCCAACAGGGTGAGTACAGGTGAGTGGTGCAGAGGACCCACTGTGCCCTGCCTCCGCCCACTGTCCCTCATTTAGCATACACACCCCGCAGGACACCAGCCCCTAACCCATGGGGATCTGGGCTGGCCTGGCCCTGGGCTCTGTGAGGGTTGGGGTGATTTGAGCCTCCGCCCCAGGCCCAACACAAAGACTAATGGGACCCAGCCCACATGGCCCTGGCCAGCCCTGGATTCTGGCCCTGGGCTGAGCGAGCCCTCTCACAGCTGAATGTTGACTCCTGGACCCTGGGGTAGGATGGTGGGCCCCACCCACACCCACACCAGGAGGCAGACTCCTCCAGGTGCTGGGGCACCAGGGAGCCTGAGGCCGGGTTCCAGCTGCCCTGTTGGGACCCAGCGCAGAAGCCCATGAGTTGCAGGTCCATGTCAGCTCTGCTGTCCTCAGAACCATCTCTCAGACTGAAACCTCAGGACACACGCCCCCACCCAGAGTCCACACATGCTCCCAGGTGGGGGACTCCAGCACCCGCCCCCCAACCCATGTCATTCTTGCCCTCCCCTAAAGGACAGAAAGGTCTCCCTCCCCAGGGGAAGGCGTGCCCTGAGCTCTGAGCCCGTTTGCTGTAGAAAGTCAATAAAGTGTTGTGGTGTGAAAATGCACAGCCAGCCCGTTTCTGTGTCTCCCAGAACACTGTTCATGGGGCATGGAGAGACCCCCAGAGAGGAGGACGGGGTACCACCTAGGCCCCACCAGCCCCTGCAGGGGCGCCGCCAGCAACACCCAGCTGACATCCCAACGTGCCTTCCACTGGACCAGATGCCGGGGTCAAGACGCAACAGACTTTACTGGGACTCAGGCTACGCCCCGCGGGCCAGGAGGGCCTGGGACAGAGTGACAGCCAGGAAGCCTCAGGTCACCAGGGTCTGTGCAAAGCGACCCGGAGGTCTGTGCTCCCTCTGTACAGGAGGCTGTGGCTGGCTGGGTGTGGGGCACTTCCTCCCCTCACTGCATTCCTTGACTGTGTGCCTGGGGCAGAGAGGGCCTGCAGGGCGGTCAGCATGGCCCTAGAAGGGATGTCAGGACAGTAGGCCCTTGTGTTGTGCCCAACATTGTGAATCTGAGAAACCACTGAGGAGCCAACACCATTGCAAACTCCCAAGGATTTCTTTACAAGCTGGAGCTTGTGTCCAAGTGCACCCGACACAGCAGAGCAGGGACTTGGACCCCGAGACTAAAAGGCGTAGCAGCTTTATAGGGGCCAGTGGCCCATGGGATATGCAGAAAGTTGCACAGTCATGTCAGTTCACACGCAGGTGGCCGATTGAATTACACCTTACCCTATAGTATCCACTTGAGCTGGCCTATTACTTTGGTCAGAATCGGCGCACAGATTTGGCGGGCACAAAGCGGGGTTACATTGTTATGAGCTGATTTCTGATTAGGGTGTGTTGAGCAGCCTGACTAGGGTGGGGCAGCGCCTTAAGCAACAATCAGGTCATGTCAGGGTCATAGGGGAAGTGCGGGTGTAGCACAAAATGGAATCAGTCCTGCTCTGTGTGCCCAGGGGTAGGAGATTTTTGTTAAATTTCCTGGGTCCCACACTTGCAGCTCATGCACCTGGGCCACCCGCACCAGGTGGACTCAGCCTGCACACCTTGTGGTGCTGGATAACTCACACCAGCATATGGAGGGCATCCTCCTCACCCTAGTGAGTAGGGGCTGGGTGAGCATGGGTCTCGGCCTGAAGGCCAGGCAGCACAGCAGACTGAAGAACCCCAGCCCCATCCCCACCCCGACTCCCACACACAGGCAGCCCCAGGGCTCCCGCCATGGGCAACCGGCTCCTCAGGAGCTCCCCCCAGAGCGGCCCGAAGGTCTGGCTCCCTGCTGGCGAGGCATCGGGGAGAATAGAAGCACCCGGCGCCTGGCGGGACCCACTGCAGGTCATGAGAATGTGGTTGAGCCGGAATTTCCAGCTCAGCTGACCCTCCAGCTGAAAGTCATTGCACCAGCGAGCACAGGGTCGGCCAGGAGACCCCAGCTAGCTGCCCAGATCCAGCACCAGAAATGATGTTGTGCCAACCATTTCGGCATTTGGGTGACCCAGCCAGAGGATCCGATAGCTGCACATGATAGCTGCATGTGATAGACACACACACACCCCAAAACCAACAAAAGTCAGAATCCCCCCAATGTTGTCAAAAAGTAGCCGGATGATTCCATACACGATGCTGTGGTCCCCAAAAGGATACATGGAAGATGGTATAAACCACGACTGCAGAGGTGTCAGAGGTACGGAGATGTGCCTGGTGGGTTCCAACAAGAGGGCCAGAGGGGAAGGAAGCATCCTACGGAGGGGGGGGGCCCTCCTTGGAAAGGACACCAGGTCCCTGTGAAGGCTACGGAGGGTGAAATCTGTCCTCCTCCCTTTCAGCTTCTGGTTTTCCTCCTAAATGCCATTTTCCTCAATGAAAATAGCAAAAATTTATTTTATGTTTTTAAATTTCTTTTTACAGGTGTCCAATTCATATGAATTCTTTCTTCAGCAAGGGTGTCATTCAGGAAAGAAGGAGAGATAAAGATTTCCCAGACAGACAAAGTATAAAGGAGTTCATGACCACTAAACCAGTCCAGTAAGGAATTTTAAGAGGGATTCTTCTAGTGGGGGAAAAAAAGAGACCAAAAGCAACAAAGACTAGAAAGGACCAGAGAACGTCACCAGAAACACCAACTCTACCGGTAACACAAAGGCAATAAGTTCATATTTTTCAATAATCACTCTGAATGCTGATAGAAAAATTGCTCCAATCAAAAGATATAGGGTATCAGAGTAGCTTAAAAAACAGGATCCGGGATGCCTGGGTGGCTCAGGGGTTGAGCCTCTGCCTTTGACTCAGGCTGTGATCCTGGAGTCTGGGATCCAGTCCCATATTGGGCTCCTGGTGGGGAGCATGCTTTTCTCTCTGCCTAATTTTCTGCCTCTCTCTCTCTCTCACTCCCTCATAAATAAAATCGTTATTAAAAAAACAAGATCCATCTGTATGCTGCCTACAAGATGCTCACGTTAGACCTATAGACACCGGGAGATTGAAAGTCAGGGGATGGAAAACCATCTATCACGGTAATGGATACCATACGAAAGCTGGAGGACCCATACTTATATCAGTACTAACTAGATTTGAAACCAAACCCTGGGGGACACCTGGTGGGTCAGTGGTTGAGCATCTGCCTTCGGCGCAGGGTGTGATCCTAGGATCCCAGGACCGAGTCCCACATCGGCCTCCCTGTGTGGAGCCTGCCTCTCCTTCTGCCTATGTTTCTGCCTCTGCTGCTCTGTGTGTCTCTCATGAATAAATAAATAAAATATTTACATTTCAAAAAAGAAAGAACAAATACTGTAAGAAGAGATGAAGAAGGGCATTATTTCATAATTAAAAAGACTATCAAGATGAAACAACTAAATATTTATGCTGCCAACATGGGGGTACCTAAATATAGAAACCAATTAACAACAAACTTACAGGAACTCACTGATAATAATACAATGACAGCGGATTTTCACACCCACTTATGGCAATGGACCGATCATCTATACAGAAAATCAACAAGGGAACAATAGCCTTGACACACTGGACCACAGGGACTCAACAGATATAGTCTGAACATTTCAACCTAAAGCAGAGTACACATTCCTTTCAAGTGCACATGGGACATTCTCCAGAACAGATCATATCATGGGCCACAAATCAGCCCTAAACAGGTACAACAGGTACAAGAAGGTTGATATAACACCCTGTACATTGTCGGACCACGACGCTATGAAACTCGAAGTCGACAGTAAGAAAAAATTTGGACAGACCAAAAATACGTTGAGTTTATGATCATCCTACTAGAGAATGGAGCAACCAGGAAATTAAAGAGGAAATTTAAAACAAACGAAAATGAAAACATGTTTCTCCAAGCCTCTTGGATGCAGCAAAGGCAGTCCTAAGAGGGAAGTACATATCAATACAGGCCTACCTCAAGAAACAAGAAGTCTCCAATACACAGCCTAACCCTACACCTTAAGGACCTGGAAAAGAAATAGAAAACAAAGCCTAAAGCTTATAGAAGAGGGGAAAAATAGAGATGAGAGCAGAAATAAACAATACAGAATCAACGAAGCAGTAGAATGGAATAACGAAACAAAGAGATGGTTCTTCAAAATAATTAATAAATTGAATCAAGCCCTAGCCAGCCTTATCAACAAGAAAAGAGAAAAGACCTAAATAAATAAAATCACAAATGAGAGAAGAGAGATCACAATCAACACCAGAAAAATAAGACAACTATAAGAGAACACTATGAAAGATTATACGCTAACAAACTGGGAGACCTGGAAGAAATGGACAAATCCCTAGAAATGTCAAACGAGGAAACCTAAATAGGAGGAAATAGAAAATGTGAACAGACATATAAAAGCAAAGGAATTGAATCAGCAAGGCACCTGGGTGCCTCAGTGGTTGAGCATCTGCTTTGGCTCAGGTCATGATCCCAGGGTCCTGGGGGATCACGTCCCACATCAGGCTCCCTGCATGGAGCCTCATTTTCCCTCTGCCTATACCTCTGCCTCTCTGTGTCTCTCATGAATACATAGATAAAATCTTTAAAAAAGAACAAAGATAAAAAAGAGAATGGTCCCAAATAAAATCACAAAGGAAAAGAGAAATAACAACCAACACTAGAGAAATACAAACGATTATAAGAGAACATTATGAAAAATTATATGCCAGCAACCAAGAACCTGGAAGAAATAGATCAATTACTGGAAATATATAACATAGCAAAAATGAAGAAGGAAGAAATAAGAAACTTGAACAGACAGATAACCAGCAAAGAATTTGAATCAGCATTCAAGGATCTCCCGACCGTAGATGCTTAGATCAATAGAACAGAATGGAAAGCCGAAACAAGATACAAACCTGTAACTCTATGATCCATTAATCGACAACAAGGCAGGAAGGAATATCCAAAGTCACAAAGACAGTCTCTTCAACAAACCCTAACCCTGACCGCAGGATAAGAACAAATGGTGTTGGGAAAACCAGGCAGCCACATGCAGAAGAATGAAACTGGACCACTTTCTTATACGATATATATAAAAAATAAATTCAAAATGGATGAAAGACCTAAATGTGAGACCTGAAACCATACAAAGAAGAAAAGATAGGCAGCAACATCTATGACATTGGCCATTGGATCCTCTTTCTAGATATGCCTCTGAGGTGAGGGAAACAAAAGCAAAAATACTATTGGGACTTCATCAAATTGAAAAGCTTCTGCAAAGTGAAGGAAACAACCAAAGCTAAAAGGCAACATACAGGAGGAGGGGCAAGATGGCGGAAGAGTAGGGTCCCCAAGTCACCTGTACCCACCAAATTACCTAACTAACCTTCAAATCATCCTGAAAATCTACGAATTCGGCCTGAGATTTAAAAAGAGACCAGATCGAATGCTACAGTATGAAAAGTTCGCGCATCTATCAAGGTAGGAAGACGGGGGAAAAGAAATAAAGAAACAAAGGGCATCCAAGGGGAGGGGTCCTGCGAAGAGCCAGGCTATGGCCACAGCGAGTGCCCCCCAGTCAGGAGAGCTCTGTCCCAGAGAAGCAGGAGCTGAACCAACCTTCCAGGGTGGAATTGGGCCCGCAGGGAGTCAGCGCAGGACCTTGGAGGGCGGGGATGCCCTCGGGCTCCCTGGGACACTAACAGACACCTGCATTCCCAAGAGAGTCCACTGAGCTCACTAAGGGGTACACGGCACATGCATTGACCCTGGAGCAGCTCCAAGGGGCTCGGGCGGTGGCTCTGTGCTGAAGGGGCTGCACGAACCTGGGAGGGGCTTGGCTGCGGCGCCTAGGGCAGAGGAAAAGGCTCCGGGCAGAGGGGGCTGTGAGGCTCCAGGAGCAGCTCAGTGGGGCTGGGGAGGCGGTTTGGTGGAGAGGCGGCTGCACGGCCGGGAGCTCGAATCCAACAGTGCAGGCCCCGGAGGACAGGACTCCGGTACACAGCCCAGGATCTGGCCTCGCCCGAGACAGGCAGAGGCCGGGGGGGCCCAGGACCACAAGGACCCTCCTGCCCAGAGCTGAGCAGATCAGAGGCCCTGCCCCGGAGCCTCCTGAACTGTCAGACGGACTGCTCCGGAGTAACTGGGGGGGCTGAATCCAGGTTTCCAGAGCTGGCCTCTGCCACTGGGATTGTTCCTCCTGGGGCCTCACGGGGTTAACAACCCCCACTGAGCCCTGCAACAGGCAGGGGGCAGATCAGCTCCCCAAAGGGCTAACACCTGAAAATCAGCATAACAAGCCCATCCCCCAGAAGACCAGCTAGACGGACAAGTTCCAGGGGAATTCAAGGGACTTAAAGTATACAGAATAAGAAGATACTCCCCCATGTTTTTTTTTCATTTCTGATTGCTTCCCCCAACCTTTTCCCCCTTTCTTTCTTTTTCTTTCTCTTTTTATTCTCTTTTTTCCTTCTTTCTTCCTTTATTCTTTTTTCTTTCTCTTTTCTTTCCTTCTTTCTCTCCTCTATTTTTCTCCTTTTCCCAATACAACTTGTTTTTGATCACTGTGCACTGAGCAAAATGACTAGAAGGAAAACCTCACCTCAAAAGAAAGAATCAGAAACAGTCCTCTCTCCCACAGAGTTACAAAATCTGGATTACAATTCAATGTCAGAAAGCCAATTCAGAAGCACTATTATACAGCTACTGGTGGCTCTAGAAAAAAGCATAAAGGACTCAATAGACTCATGACTGCAGAATTTAGATCCAATCAGGCAGAAAGTAAAAATAAATTGAATGAGATGCAATCCAAACTAAAAGTCCTAACGACAAGGGTTAACGAGGTGGAAGAACAAGTGAGTGACATAGAAGACAAGTTGATGGCAAAGAGGGAAACTGAGGAAAAAAGAGACAGACAATTAAAAGACCAGAAAGACAGATTAAGGGAAATAAACGACAGCCTGAGGAAGAAAACCCTACGTTTAATTGGGGTTCCAGAGGGCGTCGAAATGGACAGAGGTCCAGAATATGTATTTGAACAAATCCTACCTGAAAACTTTCCTAATCTGGGAAGGGAAACAGGCATTAAGATCCAGGAAATAGAGAGATCCCCTCTAAAATAAATAAAAACCGTCCAACACCTCCACATTTAATAGTGAAGTTTGCAAATTTCAAAGATAAAGAAAAGATCCTTAAAGCAGCAAGAGACAAGAAATCCCTGACCTTTATGGGGAGGAGCATTAGGGTAACAGAAGACCTCTCCACAGCGACCTGGCAGGCAAGAAAGGGCTGGCAGGATATATTCAGGATCCTAAATGAGAAGAACATGCAACCAAGAATACTTTATCCAACAAGGATCTCATTCAAAATGGAAGGAGAGATAAAGAGCTTCCAAGACAGGCAGGAACTGAAAGAATAAGTGACCTCCAAACGAGCTCTGTAAGAAATTTTAAGGGGGACTCTTAAAATTCCCCTTTAAGAAGAAGTTCAGTGGAACAATCCACAAAAACAAGGGCTGAATAGATATCATGATGACACTAAACTCATATCTGTTGATAGTAACTCTGAATGTGAACGGGCTTAATGACCCCATCAAAAGGCGCAGGGTTTCAGACTGGATAAAAAAGCAGAACCCATCAATTTGCTGTCTAAAAGAGACTCATTTTAGACAGAAGGACACCTACAGCCTGAAAATAAATGTTTGGAGAACCATTTACCATTCAAATGGTCCTCAAAAGAAAGCAGGGGTAGCCATCCTTATATCAGATAAACTAAAATTTACCCCGAAGACTGTAGTGAGAGATGAAGAGGGACAGTAAATCATACTTAAAGGATCTATCCAACAAGAGGACTTAACAATCCTCAATATATTGCCCCATATGTGAGAGCTGCCAAATATTTAAAACAATTAATAACCAAAGTGAAGAAATACTTAGATAATAATACACTTATACTTGGTGACTTCAATCTAGTTCTTTCTACCCTCGATAGGTCTTCTAAGCACAACATATCCAATGAAACGAGAGCTTTAAATGATACACTGGACCAGATGGATTTCACAGAAATCTACAGAACTTTACATCCAAACTCAACTGAATACACATTCTTCTCAAGTGCACATGGAACTTTCTCCAGAATCGACCACATACTGGGGCACAAATCGGGTCTGAACCGATACCAAAAGATTGGGATTGTCCCCTGCATATACTCAGACCATAATGCCTTGAAAGTAGAACTAAGGTATCCCTGAGTGGCGCAGCAGTTTGGCGCCTGCCTTTGGCCCAGGGCGTGAATATGGAGACCCGGGATTGAATCCCACGTCGGGCTTCCGGTGCTAGAAGCCTGCTTCTCCCTCTGCCCGTGTCTCTGCCTCTCTTTCTCTCTCACTGTGTGACTATCATAAATTAAAATTAATAATAAAATAATGAAAAAAAGAAATTAGAACTAAATCACAACAAGAAGTTTGGAAGGAGCTCAAACACGTGGAGGTGAAGGATCATCCTGCTAAAAGACGAAACGGTCAACCAGGAAATTAAGGAAGGATTAAAAAGATTCATGGAAACTAATGAGAATGAACATACAACCGTTCAAAATCTTTGGGATGCAGCAAAAGCAGTCCTAAGGGGGAAATACATCACAATACGAACAGGTGCAGCCAATGTGGAAAACACTGTGGAGGGTCCTCGAGAAGTTAAAAAAAGGGGATCCCTGGGTGGTGCAGTGGTTTGGCACCTGCCTTTGGCCCATGTCGCGATCCTGGAGACCCGGGATGGAATCCCATGTCGGACTCACAGTGCATGGAGCCTGCTTCTCCCTCTGCCTGTGTCTCTGCCTCTCTCTCTGTGACTATCATAAAAAAATTTATAAAAGATGTTAAAAATAGAGCTACCCTACGATTCCAAAATTGCAGAGCTAGGTATTTACCCCGAGGATACAAAAGTCGTTTAGTAGTTTCAAAGAGGGACACGCAGCCCAGTGTTTGTAGCAGCATTATCAACAAGAGCCAAACTGTGGATACAGCCCAGATGTCCATCGACTGATGAATGGGCAGAGACGATGTGGTAAATATACCCACTGCGACATCACTGGGTCATCAGAAGGGATGAAATGAAGCCATTTACAATGACGTAGGAGAAGTGGAAAGGACTTATGCTAAATGAACTCAGTCAGTCAGAGAAAGACAGATACCAAATACCATACAATTGCATTCACATGTGAATTTTAAGAAACCAAACAAACTGGCAAAGGGGCAGAGGGGGGGATGACAGAAGCAAACAAAAAAAAAAACCACACTCTTAACCACAGAGAATAAACTAATAAATACCAGAGATATGTGGGGGGGATGGGGAATCAGGGGATGGGGATAGTGGAGGGCACCTGTGACCAGTACCAGGCGTTCTATCCAAGGGTTGAATCACTATGTGGTAAGCCTGAAACTATATCATACTGTGTTAGAAACAGTAATTCAAGTAAAACTTTAAAATAATAATTGGTAGTATTGATGAAATATGTGTGCACTAGAGATAAAATCAGAAAGGCAACTGAAAATCCAAATAAAGAGTCTTTAGAGCCTCAAATCCCCTCCTTAGCTCAGCTCGGGAGAATCCTGCCATGTCTATTCTGACCCCAACAGAAGCCTGTATTTTGATTCTCTGGGGAGGCCACTGACTTGGTGGAGTCAGGCTATCTTTGAACCCAAAACCTAAATAGAGTGCATAAATCTAAACTGCACAAGAGGGATCCCTGGGTGGCGCAGCAGTTTGGCGCCAGCCTTTGGCCCAGGGCGCGATCCTGGAGACAGGGGATCGAATCCCACATCGGGTTCCCAGTGCATGGAGCCTGCTTCTCCCTCTGCCTATGTCTCTGCCTCTCTCTCTTTCTCTCTCTGTGACTATCATAAATAAATTTAAAAAATTAAAAAAAATTAAAAAAATAAACTGCACAAGATACTAGGAGTCCCCGTGGAGGCACATGTCAAGATCCAAACTCTAACCATACACAGACATAACCCTAACCCTACACTTAATCATAATGTTAACCTAACCCTTAAACAAGACCCATCACTAATCGAAAACCAAACACAAACCCCAAGACCAAAACACATTCACTGAACCTTCCTGCCAACCCTCACGCTAACTCTTAATCCTATTATGAACTCTTCACCCTGACCTCTAACTTAAATCTAACCCGAACACTAACCTCTAACCCTAACCTTAAAATAAGGTATTCAAATCCTATTCCTAACCTTAACCTGTACCCTAACCTTAACCCTCTAATACTAATCCTATCTCATACCCCAAACTGTACCCTAACCCGTACCCTAAAACCAACCCCTAACCCACTCCCTAACCCTATATCTTACCCTTTTCCAAAACCGTACCATGACCCTGACCTGACCCTAACCCTAACCCCTAACCAAACACTAACCCTAACCCTAGCCCTAACCCCTATCCTAATCCTAACCCTCGCCCTAACCCTAAACCTAGCACTAACTTTAACTCTAACTCTTAACTCTAACCCCTAACTCTAACCCCTAACCCTAACTCACACCCTAACCCCTAACCCTAACTGCAAACCTAAGCCCAACACTAACTCTAACCATAACCCTAACCCCAACTCCAAAACTCGTGCCCTAATCCCTAAAGCCTAAACCCTAACCTAACTCTAAATCCTATCCCTACCCCTAACCCACATCCTAACTCCTAGCCACTGACCCTTACCCTTATCCCTCACCCTAACCTCTAATCCATAACCATAAGCATAATCACTAACACCTAACATCTAACCTAAGGCTAACCACCAACTGCCTCCCCTCCCCTGACCCTACCATTCATTCTACTCATTCACTTACCCTGTGGTTCAGAGGAGTCCGTTCTGATATGGACGTGGCCCCCAACGGCGCCTCCAGAGTCCTCCAGGGGGTCCTGAGGAAGCCAGGCTCCTGTGAGTGCGGACATGGCCCCAAGTGTTCCTGTGTCATAGTCAGTGGGTCCAGAGGACGCCGGTCTCCTGTCACTGTGGACTATGCTTCACATCCTCTGGAAGCCTCACAGCAAGTCCTCAGGAGGCCGGGGGCTCCTGTCAGCCTAGACATGGCCTCACATCCCCCAGAAAACTCACTGTGGGTCCTGATGAAGCTGTGGGCTCCTGTCAGCATAGACCCAGCCCCATATTTCCCGAAGCCAAAGTGCAGGTCCTGAGGAGGACAGGGGTCCTGTCAGTGTTGACGTGGCCCCACATTTTCCTCAAGCCTCACCATAAGACCTGAGGAGGCTGGGGGCTCCTGTCAGCATTGACAGGGCTCCAAATCTTCCCAAAACTTCACAGTGTGTCCTGAGGAGGCCGGAGATTCCTGTCAGTGTGCATGCGGCACCCACATCTTTCTTAAGCCTCACCAGAGGCCCTGACAAGGCTGGGGTCTTCTGTCCGCATGGACGCATACCCATATTTCCCAAAGACTAGACCAGGGGTCCTGAGGAAGTCAGCGTCCTGTTGTGTGGACATGACCACACGTACTACCAAAATGTCACTGAGGGTACTGAGGAGGCCGTGGCTCCTGTCACTCTGAATGCGGCCCCAGCTTCCAGAAGCCTCAACTTATATCCTGAGGGGTCTGGGAGTTTCTGCCAGAGTGGACACGGTGCCACATCTTCCTGAAGCCTCCCCGCGGGTCCTGAGGTGGCCCAGGGGCTCCTGTCAGCGTGGATGCGGGCCCACAATTTCCTGAAGCCTCCCCGCGGGTCCTGAGGTAGCTCAGGGTTTCCTATCAGGGTGTATGCGGGCCAACATCTTCCTGAAGCCTCACCGAGGGTCCTGAGAGGACCGGGGCTCCTGTCAGCGTGAACACGGCCCAATATCCCCCTTTAGACTCCCTGCGCGTCCTGAGGAGGCTGTGGCTGATCAGGGTGGACGCGTCCCCATGTCTTCATCAGGCTTCCCCAGCACAGGCTGGCTCCTATTAGTGCAGGCAGACGAGGCCTACTGCACATGCGGGCACCCTGGGTGAGGCCTGGGCTTGGGCGCCCCCTTTGCGATGCTAGGCGCTGCAGGAGGCTGTGCAGGAGGCGGCTTGCTGGTGCAGGGGGCCGCACCTGCCTCCTTCCAGGCTCCAGCTGTGGCCTGTTAGCATTGGAAACGTCTCACTGAAAAGGAGCCCAACACCCGGCTTCCCCAGAAATACTTAAGGACAAGGAATTGGAGCCCACAGACTGCAAAATGAAATGTGGACCAGACTTTAGCAAGTCCTGCAAAATTCACTCAACTCCCTTCCACTGTGGGCGGGACTGCGGGCTGGTGCAGCCGCCCTGGAAACAGTGTGGAGGCTCCTCAGGAAGTTACAAATACAGACGCCCTGCGACCAGCTGGTGCAGGGCCTGGAGCTGACTCCGAAGATACAGATACAGTGAGACTCAGGGCACCTGCACCCCAATGTCCACAACAGCCAGGTCCACAGTAGCCACACTGTGTGAGGTATCTCGGTGCCCTCAGGCAGATGATGAATAAAGAGGATGGGAGATAGATGATGGTCATAGAGAGAGGAATGGTGCTCAGGTATCAAAGAGAAGGAGATCTTGCCATTTGCAATGATGTGGATAGAACTAGAGAAATCATGTTAAGTGAAATAAGTCAGTCGGGAAAGAGAATGACTGTGGGGTGTCATTCATAGGTGGAATTAAAGAAGCAAAGCAGATGAACATCTGTGAAGGGAAGGAAAAACAAATAAGATGAAAACAGATGCAGGAAATACAGACTCTTAATTATAGGAAACAAACTGAGGGTCGCTGGAGGGTAGGGGACGGGTGAGGGGATCACAGGGGACCGGCATGAAGGAGGGCACGTGATGTCACGTGCACTGCTGTTATCTCCAACTGGTGAATCCCTGAATTCTTCCTCTGAAAGTATAATACACTATCCATTAATTAATTGGGTTTAAATTAAATTAAGTTAAAAAAATCAGTTGTATCAGAGCACAATTCCTTCTAGAATCTCTGTTCTGCTCCTTCAGCTTATGCCGGGACCACCTCCCTTGTGTCTGGTTTGTTTAAGTAGGCTCCACGCCTCATCCATGGCCCAGCCCCCGGCTAGAACTCACGACCCCGACCCCGAGATCAGGACGGGAGGTGAGGTCAGGTGTCGAATGCTTAACTGACAGCCAGCCAGGGGCGCGAGAACAACACTGCTATATCCTGTGTCTCTGTGACATCGTTTGAAATAGGAAAGTGCCATGTCCCTCTCTGGCCTGCTCCTCCAATACTGATTTGCTGTCCGGGGTCATTTTGGGGGGCGGATGGATGTTATGGTTTTTTTTTTTCCTATTTCTAAGATCTGCGACCATGATTTTGATTGGAATGACATTGAAACTGAGGGTGGCTTCAGGAACTGCGGACATTTTCACAAGATGAAGCTCCCACCCCCGAGCCCAGGAAGGCCTCCCAGAGCCTGGTATGGCTCAGTGCACAAGTCTTGTGCTCCTTTGTTTCTGTCTCATTATTTATTCTCTGTGATGCTCCTGAGAAGGGAGTCACGTCCTTCATTTCCTTCCTGAGTGCTCATTGTCGGGATACAGCAAGGCTATTCTGCTCTGTAGGGTCAGTTTGTGTCCCCTGACTTTACTGAACTCACTCCTTAGTTCTAACAGGCTTGATGGAGGCTCTCGACTTTCCTGTTTCTAGTACCACGTCTTCAGCATACAGGGACAGTGTGAGTTCCCCTTCCAGTTGTGGAACCTTTGCTGTTTACAGCTTAATGTCCTAGAAAGCCCCACAATAGAATAAAAATTGAGTCCAGGCAAAGGGCAGGAAGCCCCTATTAGAATGAGAACAGAGCTCAATGCCCTAGAAGGCCCCATATCAAAATGTAAACAGAACTTGAGGAATTGCTCCAGCCCTCCTGGAGGTCCGGAGATCCAGCACTTAAAACTAAGCTAAAACCCACCTCGGGGTCCAAGTCCCTGCTCCGCTATGTCGGGTGTACTTGGACACAAGCTCGAGCTTGTAAATAAACCCTCGTGTGTTTGCATTGGTGTCGGCTTCTCGGTGGTTTCTCGGATTCGCAATCTTGGGCAAAACAGTCTGAGAAAAAAAAACAAAACCAAAAGAAGCTCGGACGCAGGCAGAGTAAAAGCAGGGTTCTGAGAGAAGCAGTGGAGACTCAGGGTGTTGGCAGGTCTTTTGTGTAGGCCCTTGCAGATGGGGGGTGGGGTGGGGGGGTGGGGGGATGCTCAGCCCCAGAGCCAGAGGACTCAATGTCCCCACCCACATCCCGCCCATCAGGAGAGTCTCAGGGAGCAGCACAGCGCCGCCCACTGGAGGCCAGAGGCGCTGACGCCCACCCTGCCTCTGACCCCACAGTTGCATCTCCCAGGCAGATGTGCACCTAAGAATCAGCGCCATGGCCCATCCCGAGACCCTGCACAGACCACTCACTGCCACCAAGTTGTCGGACCACAGAGGCTGCAGAGCTTCAGCTCTGCCTGGAAAGTAGGGTCTAGCTTCCTTTGTACTTTGTGCTTTATTTTCATTTATTTTCTTTGATTCTTTTTTATTAATTGCCTTATTTTAATTTTTATGTATGTACCTTATATATTTCTTATTTTTACTATTATGGTACTTTAATTGTGTTTCTTATTTTGGAATTTAGAATCTTTAACAAGCAGGCCAAAATAATCTGGTGTTTTTTATTTTGGGAGGGTAGTTGTTATTGTTTTTCTTGGTTTTCCTTTTTCTTCCTTCTTTCTTTTATGGAAAAAATAATGATATGGAGAAATTCAACTCCATAAAATAACTGAGGTAGTACTCACAGCCAGGAAGTTCATCAATACACATATATGATGTCTAATTACAGTTTAAAACAATGATTATAAAGGTAGCAGCTGGGCTGGAAAAAGAGCACAGAAGAAAACTAGAGAATTCCTACTGTAGAAATAAAAGAACTAAAATCTAGTCAGGCCAATGTTAAAAATGCTATAACTGAGATGCAGTCCCAAGTGGAAGCCTTCAAAACAAGAAAGGTTATGGACCACAGAGGCAGACATAGGGAACTCAGCCACTTATTAAAACAATAACATTCATATCATAGGAGACTCAGATGATGAAGAGAGAGAAAAGGTGGGCCTTGCTCAGCCATTAGAAAAGACAAATGGCCACCATTTGATTCAACGTGGATGGAACAGGAAGGTATCATGCTGAGTGAAGTAAGTCAATCGGAGAAGGACAAACATTGTATGTTCTCATTCACTTGGGGAATATAAATAAGAGTGAAAGGGAATATAAGGGAACGGAGAAGAAATGTGTGGAAAATATCAGAAATGGAGACAGAACATAAAGACTCCTAACTCTGAGAAATGAACTAGGGGTGATGGAAGGGGAGGAGGATGGGGGTGGGGGTGAATGGGTGACGTGTACTGAGGGGGGCACTTGACGGGATGAGCACTGGGTGTTATTCTGTATGTGGGCAAATTGAACACCAATAAAAAGTAAATTTATTATTAGAAAGAAAGAAAGAAAAAGTGGCATCTGGGTGGCTCAGTCAGTTAAGCTTCTGCCTTAGGCTCAGATCATGATCCAGGTCCCAAGGCAGGCTCCCTGAAGCAGGGAACCTGCTTCTCCCTCTCCATCTGCCCCTCTCACTAATGGTTTTTCTCTCCTCTCTCTCTCAAATAAATAAATAACATCCTGAAAAAGAAACAAACAGAAGGAAGAGAAATCTCCCATGTATTAGAATTTCAAAGAAGTTGTCCAGACATTCCACCCTCAAGTTGATTAGCATAGCCTCCCACTCTTATGTGTGGAATACACATAGTAA
This sequence comes from Canis lupus dingo, assembly GCF_003254725.2. Taxonomy (NCBI): domain Eukaryota; kingdom Metazoa; phylum Chordata; class Mammalia; order Carnivora; family Canidae; genus Canis; species Canis lupus. Next base: position 276,399 of record NC_064279.1, on the reverse strand, counting down.
CTTCCTTCTACAAAATATAATATGAAAATCTTAATATAAAAATAAAAATAATAATAATAATAATAATAAAATCACTTTACTATGGAGAAAGCTGACAAACACTACCTCAGCAAGATGATCAGATCAATACCAAGACTGATAAATCATGTTGATAATATCTATCCTTTATATGATATAATAAAAATGGCAGTATATCTCTGTATATAATCCACAAAAACAGTTCAATGATGAGATAAACAACAGACATGTCCCAACTGAGGTAAATTTTACAAAATACTCTACTTCTCAAAGTGTTCCAGTTCAACGACAACAAGGAAAGGCTGAAAGACTGTCACAATCCAGAGGAGCCTAAGAAAACACGAGTACAAATGGAATGTGATATGAAGGATAGTAACTTAGCAAAATCTAAGGAAATCTGAATAACGTATGGTCTTTGGTTAATGCGACTATTTTAATATTGATTCATTAGCTAATATTTGTACCGGACTAATATAACACCACAATCATATCCCTGCCCCACACCATCCACCACCACACCACCGGCCTCCAGCAAGGACCCAGTGCAGCTGCCCCCCTGTGGGACATGCTCAGCCTCCCCAGGGTTCTCTGGATACCCTGCTCCCATCAGAAGCCCGATTGTCCCATAGAGAACCCAGGGCTTGCAGGGAGGAGGGAAGGCAAGGATCCCTGAAATGGTGGGTGCAGGTGAGTGGTGCAGAGGACACATTGGGCCCTGCCTCCGCCCACTGTCCCTCCTGGAGGTCGGCACACCCTGCACAGGACACCAGCCCCTAACCCAAAGGGACCTGGGCTGACCTGGCCCCGCGCTCTGTGGGGGCTGAGGTGATTTGAGCCCCACCCAGGCCCAACACAAAGACTAATGGGATCCAGGCCCCCATGGTCCTGGCTAGCCCTGGATTCTGGCCCCAGGATGAGTGAGCCCTCTCACAGCTGGACGTGGCCTCTTGGGCCCTGTGTGTGCCACACAGATCCAGGTCACTGACCTAGGGCAGGCTGGGGGATCCCGGGACAACCCAGGGTGGGGAGAGGATGGATAGGCCGGTTGGCCCCACCCGACCCCACACCAGGAGGCAGGCTCCAGGTATTGGGTATTGGGGCCCCAGAGGGCCCAAGGCCGGGGTCCAGCTGCCCTGTGGGTCCCAGTGCAGGAGCCCATGAGCTGCAGGTCCAGGTCATCTCTGCTGTCCTCAAAACAGTCACTCAGGCTGAAATCTCAGGACACACGCCCCCACCCGGAGTCCACACATGCTCCCACAATGTGGACTCTAGCACCCGCCCCCCCCACACTGTGTGATTCTTGCCCTCCCCTAAAGGACAGAAAGGTCTCCCTCCCCAGGGGAAGGCTCACATTAGGCTCTGAGCCCGTTTGCTGTAAAAAGTCAATAAAGTTTTGTGGTGCGAAAATGCATAGCCAGGCCATTTCTGTGTCTCCCAGAACTCTGCATGGGGCGTGGAGAGATACCCAGAGAGGAGGAGGGGGCACCATCCAGGCCCCAAACAGCCCCTGCAGGGGCGCCACCAGGTACACACAGCTGACGTCCCCACGTGCCTTCCAGGGGCGGCCAGATGCCAGGGTCAGGACCCACAGACTTTCCTGGGACTCAGGCTCTGCCCACTGGGCCAGGAGGGGCTGGGACAGAGTGACAGCCAGGGAGCTTCAGGTCACCAGGGTCTGTGCACAGCGACCTGGGAGGTCTGTGCTCCCTCTGTCCTGATGAACGAGGATGGCCGAGTTCCGGGGCACTTATTCCCTCCCCACATCCCCGTGCCTGTGTGCCTGGGGCACAGAGGGCCTGTGGGGCGGTCAGCGTGGCCCTGGAAGGGATGCCAGGACACCAGGCCCTGGTGTTGTGCCCAAGATTGTAAATCAGGGAAACCACCAAGGAGCCCACACCGATGGAAACTCCCGAGGGTTTCTTTACAAGCTGGAGCTTGGGTGTAATTGCACCCAACACAGCGGAGCAGGGACATGGATCCCGAGACTAAGAGGCATAGCAGCTTTATAGGGGCCAGTGGCACATGGGATTCGCAGAAAGTTGCACGATCATGCCGGTCCACAAGCTGGTGGCTGATTGAATTACACCTTACCCTATAGTATCCAATTGAGCTGGCCTATTACTTTGGTCAGAATCGTCGCACAGTTTTGGGGGACACAAAGCAGGGTTACATTGTTATAAGCCGATTTCCGATTAGGGTGTGCCCAGCGGCCTGACTAGGGTGGGGCAGCACCTTAAGCAATAAGCAGGTCATGTGGGGGTCATAGGGGAGGTGGCGGGTGTAGCACAAAATGGAATCAGTTCTGCCCTGCTTGTCCAGGAGTAGGGGATTTTTGTTAACTTTCCTGGGTCCCACACTTGCAGCTCATGCACCTCGGCTACCCTGACCAGGTGGACTCAGCCTGCACACCTTGTGGTGCTGGATCTCTCACACCAGCGTGTGGAGGGCACCCTCCTTGCCCTAGTGAGTAGGGGCTGGATGAGCATGGGGCTCGCCACAAGGCCAGGCAGCACAGGGGACCGAGAACCCCAGCCCTCACCCCAACTCGACTCCCACACACAGGCAGCAACAGGGCTCTCCGCCATGGGCAGCTCCTCAGGATCTCCCCCAGGCAGCGCTGAGGTCTGGCTCCCTGATGGAGAGGCATCAGGGAGAAGAGAAGCAGCCTGCGCTCAGCGGGACCCCCTGCTGGACATGGGAATGTGGCGGAGTCGAACTTCAAGCTCAGCTGACCCTCCAGAGGAAAGTCACTGCAGGAGCGAGCCCCGAGTAAGCAAGGAGAACCCAGCTATCTGCCCAGCGCCAGCACCAGAAATGATGTTGTGCCAACCATTTCGGCATTTGGGTGACCCAGCCAGAGGATCAGATACCTGCACGTGATATCTGCATGTGATAGACACACACACAACCCAAAACCAACAAAAGTCGGAATCCCCCAATGTTGTCAAACAGCAGTCAGATGGTTACATACACGACGCTGTGGTCCCCAATAGGATACATGGAAGACGCTATAAACCATGACTGCAGAGGTACTGGAGGCACGGAGATGTGCCTGCTGGGTTTCAAAAAGGAGCACAGAGAGGTTGGAAGCATCCTACGGAGGGGGTGCCCCTCCTAGGATAGGACACCAGGTCCCTGTGAAGGCTACGGATGGTGAAATCTGTCCTCCTCTCTTTCAGCTTCTGGTTTTCCTCCTCTTTTGTTCTTCCTAATTCTAGTTTAGCCTCCACCCTGCATCCAAGACAATGACCAAAGAGGCTTCGTTATGACATCGCGTCCTAAAGGAGGCCGAGCTCTGGCTACCGGGTTCAGAAATGGTCATTGCCTAGGTGTATGCTGATCCCCCGAAGTCGTGGCTTCACGGCTCTTCTCTCCCTGCAGAACGAGGGGAACCACAGGTCTTACAATGAAAGACGCCCACTTACACTGAGGCAGGACTATCCCTTGTGGAGGACGTCATCTGGGCTAAGTAGGACAAGTGGGGCGATCAAGAATAGTTCGCAGGTGAGACATAAGCAAACACTTACCTTTGATGTCATGCTTTATTTGTTCATCCATTTATTATTTGTTAAATATTTTCGTTTCATGTCCTCTCTATACCCAACATGGAGTTCAAACTCACAACCCTGAGATCAAGATCCCCCAACCAGGCCAGCCAGGCACCCCAGTGCCATGTTTCATAACTCTTTGCTTCCTTGCCTATCTCTGCATCGAACTGGAACATTAAGTCCTGGACGGGAAGCTTTAGTTACCTCCGAATCCTAGAATGTTCTCACTGTATCCCAATCCTAGATTGACATTTACCATTGAATAGCACTTTAAATAAATAGTCAGTAAAATAACTACTACAGTAAAGGAAATTATCAACTTTTCACGTGTGTGGGCCCTGCTCCCTGGGCTCCCAGGGAAGCTATGGTTTCTTTCACATTGATCAGGTCCAAATGACTCCACCACACCTCAAAGCGTGGGCTCAGTTTCTGCCCTGACACATGCAAGACCCCTGCTTCAATTAACATGTATCAATCAATCAAAGAGAGCCTGACCGGCTCAGTGTGGTTCGTAAGAACATGGGACTCTTGTTCTTGGGGTAGCAAGTTCAAGCCCCATGTTGGCTGTAGAGATTACAGAAAAATAAAATCTTAAAAAAATCAATCAGTTGATCTTGGAGAGACATAGCCCCGGATCCCACAAGGGCAGAGAGCCAACTGACGAATCTACTCACAATATTATAAGCAGCAGTGCACAAAAATTGTACTTTCAGAAGTCTCCTAGAGTGGGGGACACACCAGCCTTAAGGTGTTCAAGTGGAGAAGTGGGGGGCAGTCCCTGGAGCGACAGGGTGGGCTCAGGATCCCAGGGGTCCCAAGGACAGTGGCGCCAACTGTTCCCAGGCACAGGAGCAGGAACCCGGCTGAGAGCAGCGGGGCTCGGGCCAGCTGTCTGCCCTGTGTGGCCATAAGCTGCAAACCCCTGTGCAGTCATGGGGCCCAGTTCCTGGGACAGAGCAGCAAAGGCCAGGAGTGTGAGGACACCCTCCCGGGCAGGAAGAGAACAGGTCTCCACCAGGGCAGCCCCTAAAATTTGGAGTTTTAAACTTCAGTCACTTGTCTGTGGGGAGGCTGAGAAAATTGAGGCCGTTCCACTTTAAGTTCACGGTTAGCACAAGTACTGCCATCCCAGGACCCTGTGTATAAGAGCTAAAATTTACATTACTTCAGTTACAGGAAAAAAAGAAAAAAAACTTACAGCTTAAGGTCCCAGAAAGCCCCATATTAGAATGAGAACAAAGCTCAATGCCCTTGAAGGCCTCATATCAAAATGTAAACAGAACTTGAGGAATTGCTCCAGCCCTTCTGGAGGACCCTGAGACCAGCCCTTAAAACTAAGCTAAAACCCACCTCGGGGTCCAAGTCCCTGCTCCGCTGTGTGGGCTATACTTGGACCCAAGCTTGAGTTTGTAAATCAACCCTCGTGTGTTTGCATCGGTGTCTGCTTGGACAATCTTGGGCACAACACCCCCAAGTGTTGGGCACTTGCAATCTTGGGCACAACACCCCCAAGTCCCCTCCCCACCTGGGCTGATACCCTGTCCCCTCCCACCCAGGCTGACCCTCAGTCACCTCCCGCCCACAGCGGCTCACCACAGCCCCTCACAGAGGTCCCACAGCCACGGTCGGCACTCTGGCCATCCCCGGCCTCCCAGGAGAAGAAAGGAGATTTCAGCAGGACACACTCCTATGGTGGTCCCAGGGCTCCCTGCCCAGGATGGCAGCTGGTGACTGGCCGGTGTCTGTGTCCCTGACGCCGGCTCCTCCTCCCCGGTTTTCCCGCAGGAAATGAAGGAGGAGGCCTCGACTCCTCCAGGGACATCACGCAGATAGACCTGGACATCAACAAGATGTTTAGCAGCCAAATTAAGTTTTGGGACTGCTAGAGGGTGGGGAGAGGCTGTTGAGTCAGGGGGCTTCTAGGCCCCGGGGGAGGCCCAGGGCTTCTGGGTAGGGAACACGGGCTTAAGAGGCCGGGGAAGCAACAGCAGCCAGCAACACACCACTGTATGGTTGGGTGCAGGGGATGACACCCATGCCCCAACCCCCGGGGCTTCGGGGTTGAGGGGGTCACTAGGTCGGTGCCTCTAGGGGTTTCCATGGGAGCTGAACCACACAGGGGCGAGGGACGGCCCCTTGAAAAGCAGGGGGCTGCGGTGGGGCCCGTGGAGGGCAGTAACCGGACCTGCGGGCCAGGCGGCATGGCCGTGGCTGGAGCAGGACACACATCGTTCCCATGAGGGTCGGACGGGTCAGGGTGACACCCACACTCGGTGTTTTATATATATCTAAATTCTATGCATTTAATTTGAGACAATTTGCAATTTGTAAGCATACATAGTATGATGACCCCCAGATAATGCCCCCGGTCCAGCCAGCGTCCTGCACTGACCACACGGTGCCCCAGGGGCAGGTGTCACAGCAAACCCCAGACTGGGATCGCCTTTATCTGTAGACGTATCCATGTGCGTCTGAGAGAAAGTGGATGCCCTGTGTCGGCAGGCCCCCCATGTCATCCCCTCTTTCCCCACCCCCACAGCATCCCCCTTCATCATCATCCCCAATGGCATCCCACCTATATCATCCCCCTCACACTGACACAGCCCCACACAATCCCCACCCACACTATTCCCCCCACCATCCCCCCTGCACCATCCCCCACACTCCACCACCATCATGCCCCTGCCCCCACAACATCCACCCCCACAGCATCTGTCCCCAGCAAGGACCCTGGGCAGCTGCCCCCTGTGGGACATACTCAGCCTCACCGGGGTTCTCTGGATACCCTGCTCCCATCAGAAGACCGGGTTTCCCATAGAGTACCCAGGGGTTGCAGGAAGGAGGGAAGGCAGGGAGCCCCAGACAGGGTGGGTGCAGGTGAGTGGTGCAGAGGACCCACTGTGCCCTGCCTCCACCCACTGTCCCTCCTGGAGGGCGGCACACCCTGCATAGGACACGCCCCTAACCCAGAGGGACATGGGCTGGCCTGGCCCCAGGCTCTGTGGGGTTGGGGTGATTTGAGCCCCCCCAGGCCCAACACAAAGACTAATGGGATCCAGCCCCCCATGGCCCTGGCCAGCCCTGGATTCTGGCCCCAGGCTGAGAGAGCCCTCCCACAGCTGGATGTGGCCTCTTGGGCCCTGGGTGTGCCCCACAGATCCAGGTCGCTGACCTAGGGCAGCCCTAGGAATCCCGGGACACCCAATGTTGGGGAGAGAAGGGGTAGGCCGGTGGGCCCCACCCACACCCACACTAGGAGACAGGCTCCACCAGGTTCTGGGGCCCCAGGGCCCCGAGACCGGGGTCCAGCTACACTGCGGGGAACAGTGCAGGAGTCCATGAGCTCAGGTCCAGCTCAGCTCTGCTGCCCTCAGAACCGTCTCTCTTGCTGAAACCTCAAGACACGTCCCCACCCGGAGTCCAAACATGCTCCCAGGTGGGGGACTCCAGCACCCGTCCCCACTCCACATGTGATTCTTGCCCTCCCCTAAAGGACAGAAAGGTCTCCCTCCCCAGGGGAAAGCACGTGCCCTCGGCTCTGAGCCCCATTGCTGTAGATCGTCAATAAAGTGTTGTGGTGCGAAAATGCACAGCCAGCCCATTTATGTGTATCCCAGAACTCTGAGCAGAGGGCGTGGAGAGACCCCGAGAGAGGAGGAGGGGCTACATCCATGCCCCAAACAGCCCCTACAGTGGCGCTGCCAGTCACACCCAGCTGACATCCTCACATGCCTTCCAGGGGCTGCCAGACACCAGGGTCAGGCACCATAGACTTTACTGGGACTCAGCCTGTGCCCAGCAGGCCAGGAGGGGCTGGGACAGAGTGACAGCCAGGGAGCCTCAGGGTACCAGTGTCTGTGGAAGAGACCTGGGTGGTCTGTGCTCTCTCTGTCCAGGGGGCCAGGGCTGGCTGGGTTCCGGGGCACTTCCTCCCCTCCCCGTATCCCCGTGCCTGTGTGCCTGGGGCACAGAGGGCCTGCGGGGCGGTAGCGTGGCCCTGGAAGGGATGTCAGGACAACAGGCCCTTGTGTTGTGCCCAAGATTGCTAATCCGAGAAACCACCAAGGAGCCCACACCGATGCAAACTCCCGAGGGTTTCTTTACAAGCTGGAGCTTGGGTCCAAGTGCACCGGACACAGAGGTGTAGGGATTTGGACCCCGAGACTAAGAGATGTAGCAGCTTTATAGGAGCCAGTGGCACATGGGAATGCTGAAAGATGCGTAGTCATGTTTGTCCACACGCAGGTGGCTGATTGAATTACACTTTACCCTATAGTATCGACTTGAACTGGCCTATTACTTTGGTCAGAATTGGGCGCAGCTTTGTGTGGCACAATGCAGGGTTACATTGTGATGACCCGATTTCAGATTAGGGTGTGCCCAGCGGCTTGAGTCGGGTGGGGCAGCGCCTTAAGCCATAAGCAGGTCACGTGGGGTCATAGGGGAGATGGCTGGTGGAGCACAAAATGGAATCAGTCCTGCTCTGCTTGTCCAGGGGTAAGGGATTTTTGTTAAATTTACTGGGTCCCACACTGCAGCTCACGCACGTGGGCCACCCTCACAAGGTGTACTCGGCGTGCACACCTTGTGGTGCTAGATCTCTCACACCAGCATGTGGAGGGCACCCTCCTCGCCTTAGTGAATAGGGGCTGGGTGAGCATGGGGCTCAGCCTGAAGGCCAGGCAGCACAGGGGACCAAAGAACCCCAGCCCCGTCCCCACCCAGACTCCCAAACACAGGCAGTCCCAGGGCTCCCCAGCCATGGGCAGCTGGCTCCTCAGGAGCTCCCACCAGGATGGCCCCGAGGTCTAGCTCCCTGCTGGAGAGGCATCAGGGAGAAGATAAGCAGCCAGCGCATGGCAGGACCCACTTCCGCACATGGGAATATGGCCAAGCCGGACCTTCCAGCTCAGCCTACCCTCCAGCGGAAAATCACTGCACGCGCGAGCCGTTGGTCTGCCATGAGAGCCTAGCTAGCCGCCCAGCGCCAGCACCAGAAATGATGTTGTGCCAACCATTTCGGCATTTGGGTGAGCCAGCCAGAGGATCCAATAGCTGCACGTGATAGCTACATGTGATAGACACACACACACCACACAACCAACAAAAGTTGGAATCCACCCAATGTTGTCTAACAGCAGCCGGATGGTTACATACACGACGCTGTGGTCCCCAATATGATACATGAAAGACGCAATAAACCATGACTGCAGAGGTGCTGGAGGCACAGAGATGTGCCTGCTGGGTTCCAACAAGGAGCACAGAGGGGCAGGAAGCATCCTACGGAGGGGAGGCCCCTCCTTGGAAAGGACATCATGTCCCTGTGAAGGCTACGGACGGTGAAATCTGTCCTCCGCTCTTTCAGCTTCTGGTTTACCTCCTACATGCCATTTTCCTCAATCATAAGACCAAAAATTTATTTTATGTTTTTAAATTTCTTTTATTGGAGTCCAATTTGTATGAATTCTTGCTTCAGCAAGGGTGTCATTCAGGAGGAGAGGAGAGATAATGATTTTCCCAGACAGGCAAAATATAAAGGAGTTCATGACCACTTAACCAGTCCAGTAAGGAATTTTAAGAGGGACTCTTCTAGTGGGGGAAAAAAAGAGACCAAAAACAACAACTCTAGAAAGGCCCAGAGTACGTCACCAGAAACACCAACTCTTCCGGTAACACAAAATCACAAAGTTCATATCTTTGAATAATCACTCTGAATGCTGATAGACTAAATGCTCCAATCAAAAGATATAGGGTATCAGAGTGGCTTAAAACACAGGATCTGGGATGCCTGGGTGGCTCAAGGTGTTGAGCATCTGCCTTTGACTCAGGGTGTGATCCTGGAGTCTGGGATCGAGTCCCATATGGGGCTCCTGGTGGGGAGTCTGCTTCTCTCTCTCCCTAATTTTCGGCCTCTCTCTCTCTCTCTCTCATAAATAAAATCGTTATTAAAAAAACAAGATCCATCTGTATGCTGCCTACAAGATGCTCACCTTAGACCTAGACACACCAGCAGATTGATAGTCAGGGGAGGGAAAATCATCTACCACGCTAATGGATATCAAACGAAAGCTGGAGGACCCATACTTATATCAGACAAACGAGATTTGAAACCAAACCCTGGGGGACACCTGGTGGCTCAGTTGTTGAGCATCTGCCTTCGGCTCAGGGTGTGATCCTGGGATCCCAGGATCGAGTCCCACATCGGACTCCCTTAGGGGAGCCTGCCTCTCCCTCTGCCTATGTTTCTGCCTCTGCTTCTCTGTGTATCTCTAATGAAAAAATAAATAAAATATTTAAATCTCAAAAAGGAAGAACAAATACTGTAAGAAGAGATGAAGAAGAACATTATTTCATAATTAAAAAGACACTCTATCAAGATCAAACAACTAAATATTTATGCTGCCAACATGAGAGTACCTAAATATAGAAACCAATTAACAACAAACATACAGGAAATCACTGGTAATAATACACTGACAGGGGATTTCAACACCCACTTATGGCAATGGACCGATCATCTAGCAGAATCAACAAGTGAACAATAGCCTTGACACACTGGACCACAGGAACTCAACAGATATAGTCAGAATATTCGATCCGAAAGCAGAATACACATTCCTTTCAACTGCACATGGGACATTCTCCAGAACAGATAATATCAAGGCCCACAAAACAGCTCTCAACAGGTACAACAGTTACAAGAAGGTTGATATCACACCCTGTACATTTTTGGACCACAACGCTATGAAACTTGAAGTCGACAGTAAGAAAAAATTTGGACAGACCAAAAATATGTTGAGTTTATGATCATCCTACTAGAGAATGAATGGAGCAACCAGGAAATTAAAGAGGAAATATAAAACAAACGAAAATGAAAACATGTTTCTCCAAACCTCTGGGATGTACCAAAGGCAGTCCTAAGAGGGAAGTACATAGCAATACAGGCCTACCTCAAGAAACAAGAAGTCTCCAATACACATCGTAACCCTACACCTGAAGGAGCTGAAAAAGAAATAGCAAACATAGCCTAAAGCCTACAGAAGAAGGGAAAAAATAAAAATGAGAGCAGAAATAAACAATATAGGAACAACAAAACAGTAGAATGGAAAAACAAAACTGAGAGCTGGTTCTTTAAAATAATTAATAAAATGGATCAAGCCCTAGCAAGCCTTATCAACGAGAAAAGAGAAAAGACCTAAATAAATAAAATCACAAATGAGAGAAGAGAGATCACAATCAACACCAGAAAAATAAGACAATTATAAGGGAATACTATGAAAGATTATACGCAAACAAACTGGGAGACCTGAAAGAAATGGACAAATCCCTAGAAATGAGCAAATGAGCAGAACTGAAATAGGAAGAAATAGAAAGTGTGAACAGACCCATAACTAGCAAAGGAATTGAATCAGCAAGGCACCTGGGTGCCTCAGTGGTTGAGCATGTGCTTTGGCTCAGGTCATGATTCCGGGGTCCTGGGGGATCAAGTCCCACATCAGGCTCCCCACATGGAGCCTCATTTTCCCTCTGCCTATAACTCTGCCTCTCTGTGTCTCGCATGAATACATAAATAAAATCTTTAAAAAAGAGAACAAATACAAAGATGTGAAAGGACCTAAATAAAATCACAAATGAGAAAAGAGAAATAACAACCAACACTAGAGAAATACAAACGATTATAAGAGAACATTATGAAAAATTATATGCCAGGAACCTAGAACCTGGAAGAAATAGATCAATTCCTGGAAATATATAACATAGCAAAAATGAAAAAGGAAGAAATAAGAAACTTGAACAGACAGATAACCAGCAAAGAAATTGAATCTGCAATCAAGAATCTCCCAACAGGAGATGCTTAGATCAATAGAACAGAATGGAAAGCCGAAACAAGATACAAACCTGTAACTCTATGATCCATTAATCGACAACAAGGCAGGAAGGAATATCCAATGGCACAAAGACAGTCTCTTCAACAAACCCTAACCCTGACCCCAGGATAAGAACAAATGGTGTTGGGAAAACCAGGCAGCCACATGCAGAAGAATGAAACTGGACCACTTTCTTACTCCATATATATAAAAAATAAATTCAAAATGGATGAAAGACCTAACTGTGAGACCTGAAACCATACAAAGAAGAAAAGATAGGCAGCAAAGTCTTTGACATTGGCCATTGGATGTTCTTTCTAGATATGCCTCTGAGGTGAGGGAAACAAAAGCAAAAATCCTATTGGGACTTTATCAAATTGAAAAGCTTCCGCAAAGTGAAGGAAACAACCAAAGCTAAAAGGCAACATACAAAATGAAAGGAGATATTGGTAAACAACACATCCACTAAAGAGTTAGTATGCAAAACACATAAAGCAAATATAAATCTCAAGATCCTAAAAACAAATTATGCAACTGGAGATGGGCAGAAAAATGAATGGACTTTCTCTCTGAAAGACTGCCAGATGGCGACCAGACACAAGGAAAGACACTAAGCATCACCCATCATCAAGGAAATGCAAATCAAAACCACAATGATAGTTCACCTGACAGCCGTCATAATGGCTAATATTAACAACACAAGAAAAAACAGGTTTTAGTGAGGCTATGGAGAAGGGGTCGCTCCCTTACACTCCTGGTGGGCATGCGAACAGAAGTAGCCACTGTGGAAAACAGTGTGGAGGGTCCTCTAGTAGTTAAAAATAGGTGATCCCTGGGTGGTGCAGTGGTTTGGTGCCTGTCTTTGGCCCAGGGCATGATCCTGGAGACCTGGGATCGAATCCCACATTGGGCTCCCGGTGCATGGAGCCTGCTTCTCCCTCTGCCTGTGTCTCTGCCTCTCTCTCTGTGACTATCATAAAAAAATTTTAAAAAAGTTAAAAATAGAGCTAACCTACGATTCCAAATTTGCAGAGCTAGGTATTTACCCTGAGGACACAAAAGTACTTTAGTAGATTCGAGGGGGACACGCAGCCCAGTGTTTCTAGCAGCGTTATCAACAACAGCCAAACTGTGGATACAGCCCTACGTCCATCGGCAGATGAACGGGCAGAGACAGTGTGGTAAATATACACACTGCGACATCACTCGGTCATCAGAAGGGATGAAATGAAGCCATTTACAATGATGTGGAAGGAGTGGAAAGGATTTATGCTAAATGAACTCAGTCAGAGAAAGACAGATACCAAATACCATACAATTGCATTCACAGGTGAATTTTAAGAAACCAAACAAACTGGCAAAGGGGCTCAGGGGGGATGAGAGAAGCAAGCCAAGATACCCACTCTTAACCACAGAGAATAAACTAATAAATACCAGAGGAAGGTGGGGGGATGGGGAATCAGGGGATGGGGACAGTGGAGGGCACCTGTGACCAGTACCAGGCGTTGTATCCAAGTGTTGAATCACTAAGTGGTAAACCTGAAACTATATCATACTGTGTTTACAAACAGGAATTCAAGTAAAACTTTAAAATAATAATTGGTAGTATTGATGAAACATGTGCGCACTAGAGAAAAAATCAGAAAGGCAACTAAAAATCCAAATAAAGAGTATTTAGAGCCACAAATCCCCTCCTTAGCTCAGCTTGGAAGAAGTCTGTAATGTCTATTCTGACCCCATCAGAAGCCTGGATTTTGAGTCTCTGGGGAGGCCACTAATTTGGTGGAGTCAGGCTATCTTTGAACCCAAAACCTAAATAGAGTGCATAAAACTCAACGGCCCAAGATACTAGGAGTCCCAGTGCAGGCACATGCCAGGACCCAAACTCTAACCATACACAGACATAACCCTAACCCTACACTTAATCCTAATGTTAAACTAACCCTTAAACAAGACCCATCACTAATCGACAACCAAACACAAACCCCAAGACCAAAACACATTCAGTGAACCTTCCTGCCAACCCTCACCCTAACTCCTAAACCTATTCGAAACCCTTATCCCTGACCCCTGTCTTAAATCTAACCCTAACCTCTAACCCTAACCTTAACTTAATGTACTCAAATCCTATTCCTAACCTTAACCTGTACCCTAACCCTAACCCTCTAATACTAATCCTATCTCATACCCCAAATGGTACTCTAACTTGTACCCTAAAACTAACTCCTAAACCACTCCCTAAACCTATCTCTTACCCTTTTAAAAAACCGTAACCTGACCCTGACCTGACCCTAATCCCTAACTAAACACTAACCCTAACCCTAGCCCTAACACCTATCCTAAACCTAATCCTCGCCCTAACCCTAAACCTAGCCCTAACTTTTACCCTAACCCCTAACACTTACCCCTAACCCTAACTCACACCCTAACCCCTAACCCTAAATGCAAACCTAAGCCCAACCCTAACTGTAACCATAACCCTAACCCCACCTCCAAACCTCCTGTCCTAATCCCTAAAGCCTAAACCCTAAACCTAACTCTAAATCCTGTCACTAACCCTAACCCCGTTCCCTAATCCCTAACCCCCATCTTAACTCCTAACCACTGACTCTTAACCTTATCCCTCACCCTAACCTGTATTCCGTAACTATAAGCTTAATCACAAACACCTAACATCTAACCTAAGCCTAACCACCAACTGCCTCCCCTCCCGACCCTACCATTCATTCTACCCATTCACTTACCCTGTGGTTCTGAGTAGTCCCTTCTGATGTGGACGTGACCCCCAACAGCGCCTCCAGAGTCCTCCAGGGGGTCCTGAGGAAGCAGGGCTCCTGTGAGTATGGACGTGGCCCCAATTGTTCCTGAGTCATAGTCAGAGGGTCCTGAGGACGCTGGGTCTCCTGTCACTGTGGACTATGCCTCACATCGTCTGGAAGCCTCACAGCAGGTCCTCAGGTGGCCCGGGGCTCCTGTCAGCCTGGACATGGCCACACGTCCCCCAGAAAACTCACCACACGTCCTGAGGAGCTGTGGGCTCCTGTCAGCATAGACGCAGCCCCATATTTCCCGAAGCCAAAGTGCATGTCCTGAGGAGGACGGGGGTCCTGTCAGTGTTGAGGTGGCCCAACATTTTCCTCAAGCCTCACCAGAAGACCTGAGGATGCTGGGGGCTCCTGTCAGCATAGATGTGGCCCCAAATCTTCTCAAACCTTCACAGTGGGTCCTGAGGAGGCTGGAGACTCCTGTCAGTGTGGATGCGGCACCCACATTTTTCTTAGGCCTCACCACAGGCCCTGACAAGCCTGGGGTCTTCTGTCCGCATGGATGCATCCCATATTTCCCCAAGTCAACACCAGGGGTCCTAAGGATTCAGCATCCTGTTGTGTCGATGTGACACAACGTCCTCCCGAAGCATCACCGAGGGTTCTGAGGAGGCCGGGGCTCCTGCCACCATTAATGCGGCCCGCAGCTTCCAGAAGCCTCAACTTATGTCCTGAGGTGGCCCAGGGGCTCCTGTCAGCGTGGATGCGGGCCCACATCTTCCTGAAGCTGTGGCTCATCAGCGTGGACGTGTCCCCACGTCCTCCTCAGGCCTCCCCAGCACAGGCTGGCTCCTGTTAGTGCAGGCAGAGGAGGCCTACTGCACATTCATGCCCGCTGGGTGGGGCCTGGGCTCGGGCGCCCCCTGCAGGACGCTCAGGCGCTGCAGGAGGCTGTGCAGAAGGCAGCAGGGCGCTCCAGGGGCCGCACCTGCCTCCTTTCAGGCTCCTGCTGTGGCCTGTTAGCTTTAGAAACGTCTCACTGAAACGGAGCCCAACACCTGGCTTCCCCAGAAATACTTAAGGACAAGGAATTGGAGCCCACAGGATGCAAAATGAAATGTGGACCAGAGTTTTACCACGTCCCGCAAAACCCACTCAACCCTCTTCCACTGTGGGCGGGATTGCGGGCTGGTGCAGCCACCCTGGAAACAGTGTGGAGGCTCTGCAGGGCGACTCTATTTGTAACATCCTGTGAACAGCAGGTGAACGGCCTGATTTCACTCCGAAGATACAGATGCAGTGAGACTTGGGACACCTGCACCCCAATGTATACAGCAGCCGGGTCCACAGTAGCCACACTGTGGGAGGAGCCTCGGTGCCCTGTGGCAGATGATGGATAAAAAGGATGGGAGATAGATGATGGTCATAGAGAGAGGAATGGAACTCAGCTATCAAAGAGAAGGAAATATTGCCATTTGCAATGACGTGGATAGAACTAGAGGGATCATGTTAAATGAAATAAGTCAGTCAGGAAAGAGAATGACCGTGTGGTGTCATTCATAGGTGGAATTAAAAAGCAAAGCATATAACAACTGTGAAGGGAAGGAAAAACAAATAAGATGAAAACAGTTGCAGGAAATACAGACTCTTTTTTTTAATTTTTATTTATTTATGATAGTCACAGAGAGAAAGAGAGAGGCAGAGACATAGGCAGAGGGAGAAGCAGGCTCCATGCACCAGGAGCCCGATGTGGGATTCGATCCCGGGTTTCCAGGATCGCGCCCTGGGCCAAAGGCAGGCGCCAAACCGCAGCGCCACCCAGGGATCCCCGAAATACAGACTCTTAATGATAGGAAACAAACTGATGGTCGTTGGAGGCGGGGAGGTTAACAGGGGACCTGCATGAAGGAGGTCACGTGATGTCACGAGCATTGCTGTTATCTCCAACTGGTGAATCCCTGATTCTTCCTCTGAAAGTATAATACACTATCCGTTAATTAATTGGGTTTAAATTAAATTAAGTTAAAAAAATCCATTGTATCAGAGCACATTTCCTTCTGGACTCTCTGTTTTGCTCCTTCAGCTTATGCCCGAACCACCCCCCATGGGACTGGTTTGCCTAAGTAGGCTCCACGCACCGTCCATGGCCCAGCCCAGGGCTAGAACTCAAGACCCCTGAGATCAGTACCGGAGGTGAGGTCAGGAGTCAGATGCTTAACCAACGGAGCCAGCTGGGGGCCCGAGAACCACACTGCTTTATCCTTTGTGTCTGTGACATCGTTTGAAATAGGAAAGTGCTGCGTCCCACTCTCTCCTGCTCCTCCAGTACTGATTTGCTGTCCGGGGTCATTTGTGGGGGCAGATTGATGTTATGTTTTTTTTTTTTTTTTTTTTTTTTTTTTGCTATTTCTAAGATATGCCACCATGATTTTGATAGGAATGACTTTGAAACTGAGGGTGGCTTCAGAAACTGTGGACATTTTCACAAGATGAGGCTCCCACCCCTCGAACCCAGGACGGCCTCCCAGAACAGAGCCATGTATGGCTCAGTGAACAAGTCTTGTGCTCCTATGGTTCAGTCTCATTATTTATTCTCCTTGATGCTCCTGAGAAGGGAGTCACGTCCTTCCTTTCCTTCCTGAGTGCTCATTGTCGGGACAGAGCAAGGCTACTCTGCTCTGTAGGGTCAGTTTGTGTCCCGTGACTTTACTGAACTCACTCCTTAGTTCTAACAGGTTTTGGTGGAGGCTCCCAGGTTTCCTGTTTCCAGTATCGCGTCTTCAGCATATAGGGACAGTGTGACGTCCCCCTTCCAGGTGTGGAACCTTTTCTGTTTACAGCTTAATGTCCTAGAAAGCCCCACAATAGAATCAAAACTGAGCCCAGGCCAAGGGCAGGAAGCCCCTATTAGAATGAGAACAGAGCTCAATGCCCTTGAAGGCCCCATATAAAAATGTACACAGAACTTGAGGAATTGCTCTAGCCCTTCTGGAGGTCCCCGAGACAAGCCCTTAAACCTAAGCAAAAACTCACCTCGGGGTCGAAGTCCCTGCTCCGCACTGTCAGGTATACTTGGACACAAGCTCGAGCTTGTAAATAAACCCTCGTGTGTTTGCTTCGGTGTGGGCTTCTCCATGGTTTTTCGGATTCGCAATCTTGGGCACAACAGTCTGAGATAAAAAAACAAAACCAAAAGCATTTCGGACGCGGGCAAAGTGAAAGCAGGGTTCTGAGAGATGCGCTTGGGGGCTCTTCTGTGGAGGGCTTGCAGACTGGGGGGTGGGATGCTTAGCCCCAGAACCAGAGGACCCAGTGTCCCCTCCCAAATCACGCCAAACAGCGCCAATCTCAGGGAGCACCACTGCGCCACCTGCTGGAGGCCAGAGGCGCTGAAGACCACCCCAACCCTGACCCCGCAGGTGCATCTCCCAGGCAGATGTGCACCTGACAATCAGCACCATGGGCCATCCCCAGACCCCACACAGACCATTCGCTGCCACCAAGTTGTCAGACCCAAGAGGCTGCAGAGCTTCAGCGCTGCCTGGAAAGAAGGGTCTAGCTTCCTTTGTATTTTGTGCTTTATTTTCATTTATTTTTTTTATTCTATTTTATTAATTGCCTTATTTTATTTTTTATGTATGTACCTTATATATTTCTTATTTTTACTTTCATGGAACATTAATTGTGTTTGTTATTTTGGGATTTAGAATCTTTTTACAAGGAGGCCAAAATAATCTAGTGGTTTTTTTGGGGGAGGGCAGTTGTTATTGTTTTTCTTGGTTTTTCTTTTTTTCCTACTTTCTTTTCTGGAAAATATAATGAGATCGAGAAATTCACCTCCATAAAATAACATGAGGTAGTATTCACAGCCAGGAAGTCCATCAAAACAAATATATGATGTCTAAATACAGTTTAAAACAATGATTATAAAGATAGCAGCTGGGCTGGAAAAAGAGCACAGAAGAAAACTAGAGAATCCCTTACTGTAGAAATAAAGGAACTAAAATTTAGTCAGGCGAATGTTAAAAATAGTATAACTGAGATGCAGTCCCAAGTGGAAGCCTTAAAAACAAAGAAAGTTATGGACCACAGAGGCAGATTTAGGGAACTCAGCCACTTATTAAAACAATAACATTCATATCATAGGAGACTCAGAAGATGAAGGGAGAGAAAAGGTGGGCCTTACTCATCCAATAGAAACCACAAATACCCACCATTGCTTCAATGTGGATGTAACTGGAAGGTATTATGCTGAGTGAAGTAAGTCAATCAGAGAAGGACAAACATTGTATGTTCTCATTCACTTGGAGAATATAAATAATAGTGAAAGGGAATATAGGGGAAGGGAGAAGAAATGTGTGGGAAATATCAGAAAGGGAGACAGAACATAAAGACTCCTAACTCTAGGAAGCTAACTAGGGGTGATGGAAGGGGAGGAGGTCAGGGATCTGTATGAATGGGTGACGGGCACTGAGGGGGGCACTTGACGGGATGAGCACTGAGTGTTATTCTGTATGTTGTCAAATTGAACACCAATAAAAAGTGAATATATTATTTAAAAAAAAAGAAAGAGGGAAAGAAAGAAATAGTGGCACCTTGGTGGCTCAGTCAGTTAAGCTTCTGCCTTAAGTCAGATCATGATCCAGGTCCCAAGGAAGGCTCCCTGTTTAGCAGGGAACCTGCTTCTCCCTCTCCCTCTGCCCCTCTCACTCATGGTTTTTCTCTCCTCTCTCTCTCAAATAAATAAAAAACATCTTTGAAAAAGAAACTAAAAAAAACAAAGCCACAAGAAGAGAAATCTCCCATGTAGAAGAATTTCAAACAATTTGTGCAGACATTCCACCCTCAAGTTGATGAGCATAGCTTCCCACTCTTACGTGTGGAATACACATAGTAACTTCCTTCTACAAAATATATTATGAAAAACTTAAAATAATAATGATAATAATAATAATAAGAAGAAGAAGAGAAGGAGGAGGAGGAGGAGGAGGAGAAGAATCACTTAACTACGGAGAAAGATGACAAACACTACCTCAGCAAGATGATCAGATCGATACCAAGACTGATAAATCATGTTGAAAGTATCTATCCTTTATATGATATAATGAAAATGGCAGTATATCTCTGTATATAATCCACAAAAACAGTTCAATCATGAGATAAACGAAAGACATGTCTCAACTGAGGGAAATTTTCAAAATACTCTACTTCTCAAAGTATTCCAGTGCAACAACAAGGAAAGGCTGAAAGACTGTCACAATCCAGAGGAGCCTAAGAAAACAGGAGGACAAATGGAATGTGATATGAGGGATGGTAACTTAGCAAAAACTAAGGAAATCTGAATAAAGTATGGTCCTTGGTTAATGCAACTATTTTAATATTGATTCATTAGCTAATATTTGTACCATACTGATATAAGATATCAATAATTGGAGAAATTGAGTGCAAGTGCATGCGAATGCTCTGTACTATCTTCTCAATTTCCCTATAAATCTTTCTTTTTTTTCCTAATAAATAAGATTTATTTTGAAAATTGACTTAAATGAATCAGGCTCCAAGTGTGAAGACATTTTAAGAATAGTTAAATTAACTTTTGCCTTATTCTTAAAGACTTCCTTCGATGGGAACAAAGTAATAATTTTATATCAGAAGGAAAGAAAAACACTTATGAACACGTATAATGTCTCCTCAACCTGAAAAGCAGGAACGGATAATAAATAGCAAAAATCAGATAAAAAATACTTCTATTATAATAGACACCATATTGCAAGGGCATTTAAAATTAGCAATGCATAACATTTATTTCCTTGACATTTGTCTTCCAAAGAGTTCAAAGTGTTTCAGTGTCAGTTGAAACAGGGGAAGAATCTCAGGGAAGAATCCTTCACATAATAATAGGACCACTGGTAATAATATATCTCAGTTCTTTCCAAATCCATAAAGATGCAATTCCTGAGGAGTGACTGAGCTGTGAAGAAAAAGATGAGAAACCCTCATCCCTCTGAATTACTTGTGTCAGAATATTTTAACCATAGTACTACGGATAGTAGTAAATTATCCTTATTAACAGGAAATACGTCTCAGATTGGAATCTGAGCAATCAGAAGGGCAGAGAAAAAACACTTTGAATCGCTCTTCATCTTATAAAGAGAAAGGACAGCTTTTTTATGTACGAAGTCAGTTGTCAAGATAGCCTTAGGGAATAAGAGTCTGCAGCATCGAATCCCGCTGCACAGCTGGGACGCCCACGCCCCAGGTCTTCCTGATCCCAAATCCCTGGGCCTGTCCCCCACACACGCTGCCAGGCTGAGGTCATTTGCAATTGCTCTCTTAGGAGCTCCGGGGAAGGGGGAAGGAGCTAGATAGGATGGGAAGGGATGCAAGGAGGCCAAGAAAATGAAGGCCTTTCCACTTTAAGTTCAGCGTTCGAACACGTCCAGCCATCCCAGGCCCCCGTGAAGAAGAGATGAAATTTACATTACTTCAGTTACAGGAAAAAAACAAAAGTTTACAGCTTAATGCCCTGGAAAGCCCCACAATAGAATAAGAACAGAGCCCACGCCAAGGGCTGGAAGCACCTATTAGAATGAGAACAGAGCTCAATGCCCTTGAAGGCCCCATATCAAAATGTAAACACAACTTGAGGAATTGCTCCAGCCCTTTTGGAGGTCCCCAAGACAAGCCCTTAAAAGCAAAACACCACCTTGGGGTCCAAGTCCCTGCTCTGCTGTGTCGGGTGTACTTGGACGCAAGCTCGAGTTTGGAAATCAACCCTTGTGTGTTTGCATCAGTGTCAGCTCCGTAGTGGTTTCTCGGATTCACAATCTTGGGCACAACACCCCCATGTCCCCTCCCACCTGGGCTGAACCACTATCCCCTCCCATCCAGGCTGACACTCAGTCACCTCCCCGCCCACAACAGCTGGGCACAGGCCCTCACACAGGTGTCACGGGCACGGTGGACACTTTCATCATGCCTGGCCTCCCAGAGGAAGGAAAGAGGTTTCGGCAGGACACACTCCCATGGTGGCCCCAGGGCTCCCTGCCCAGCACAGCAGCTCGTGACAGGTTGGGGTCTGTGTCCCTGACGCCTGCTCCTCCTCCCCGGGTTTCCCACAGGAAATGAAGGAGGAGGCCCTGGTCTCCTCCAGGGACATCTTGGAGGTAGACTTGGATGTCACCAGGATGTTCGGCAGCCACACCATATTTTGGGATGGCTAGGGGGTCGGGTGAGGCTGCTGGGCCAGGGGTCTTCGGGACACCAAGGGAGGCCCGGGGCCTTCTGGGTAGGGAAAACGGGGCTACTGAGGCCGGGGGAGCAATAGCAGCCAACAACACACTGCTCCATGGTAGGATGCTGGGGCTGACACCCGTGCCCACACTCCCGGTGCCTCGGGGATGAGGAGGCCACTAGGATGGGGCCTCCAGGGGTAGCCATGGGAGCTGAAGACCAAAGAGGAGAGGGACGGCTCCCTGAGAAGCAGGGGATGGGGTGGGGGATGTGGGGGGCAGGAACCGGACCTGGGGGCCAGGCTGCATAGCCGCGGCTGGAGCAGGACCACATCGATCCCATGAGGGTCGGACGGGTCAGAGTGACACCCACTCTCGGTGCTTTATATTATTCTAAATTTTATGCATTTAATTTGAGACAATTTGCAATTTGAAAGCATATATAGTAAAATGACCCCCAGATAATGTCCCCGGTCCAGCCAGGGCCCTGCAATGACCACACGGAGCCCCAGGGGCAGGTGTCACTGCAAACCCCAGACTAGTCGCCTTTAACTGTAGATGTCTCCTTAGCATCATAGAGGAAGGAGATTTCCTGTGTCCGCAGGCCCCCCACGACATCCCCCACATTCCCCACTCTCACACCATCCTCCTACATCATCATCCCCAATGGTATCCCACCTACACATCCCCCTCACACCCACACAGCCCCACACAATCCGCACTCACACTATACCCCAACACCATCACCCCTACACAATCCCCCACACTCCACCACCATCATACCCCTGCCCCCACACCATCCACCACCACACCATTGGCCCCCAGCAATGACCCGATGCAGGTGCCCCCTGTGGGACATGCTCAGCCTCCCCGGGGTTCTCTGGATACCCTAATCCCATCAGAAGCCCGGGTGTCCCATAGAGTACTCAGGGGTTGCAGGGAGGAGGGAAGACAGGAAGCCCCCGACAGGGTGGGTGCAGTTGAGTGATGCAGAGGACCCACTGTGCCCTGACTCCGCCCACTGTCCCTCATTTAGGGCGGCAAACACTGCACAGGACACCAGCCCTAACCCATGGGGATCTGGGCTGGCCTGGCCCTGGGCTCTGTGAGGGCTGGGGTGATTTGAGCCCCCACCACAGGCCCAACACAAAGACTAATGGGATCCAGCACACACAGCCCTGGCTAGCCCTGGATTCTGGCCCCAGGCTGAGCCAGCCCTCTCACAGCTGGATGGTGGGCCCCACCTGCACCCACACCAGGAGGCTGGCTCCTACAGGTGCTGGGGCCCCAGGGAGCCTGAGGCCGGGGTCCAGCTGCCCTGCGGAGACCCAGCGCAGAAGCCCATGAGCTGCAGGTCCAGGTCAGGTCAGCTCTGCTGTCCTCAGAACCGTCTCTCAGACTGAAACCTCAGGACACACGCCCCCACCCAGAGTCCACACATGCTTCCAGGTGGGGGACTCCGGCATCCGTCCCCAACCCATGTCATTCTTGCCCTTCCCTAAGGGACAGAAAGGTCTCCATCCCCAGGGGAAGGCGTGCACCCTCGGCTCTGAGCCCGTTTACTGTAGAAAGTCAATAAAGTGTTGTGGTGTGAAAATGCACAGCCAGCCCGCTTCTGTGTCTCCCAGAACACTGTTCACGGGGCATGGAGAGACCCCCAGAGAGGAGGAGGGGGTACCACCTAGGCCCCACAAGCCCCTGCAGGGGCGCCGCCAGGAACACCCGGCTGACGTCCCCACGTGCCTTCCACAGGTGGCCAGATGCCGGGGTCAGGACCCAACAGACTTTACTGGGACTCAGGCTGTGCCCCGCGGGCCAGGAGGGCCTGGGACAGAGTGACACCAGGAAGCCTCAGGTCACCAGGGTCTATGCAAAGCGACCCAGAGGTCTGTGCTCCCTCTTTCCAGGAGGCCGTGGCTGGCCGGGTACGGGGCACTTCCTCCCCTCCCCGCATCCCTGTGCCTGTGTGGCTGGGGCAGAGAGGGCCTGCCGGGCGGTCAGCATGGTCCTAGAAGGGATGTTAGGACAGTAGGCCTTTGAGTTGTGCCCAAGATTGTGAATCCAGAGAAACCACTGAGGAGCCAACACCGATGCAAACTCCCAAGGGTTCCTTACAATCTGGAGCTTGTGTCCTAGTGCACCCGACACAGCGGAGCAGGGATTTGGACCCTGAGACTAAGAGGTAGTAGCAGCTTTATAGGGGCCATTGGCCCATGGGATACACAGAAAGTTGCACAGTCGTGTCGGTCCACATGCAGGTGGCCGATTGAATTACACCTTACCCTATAGGATCCACTTGACCTGGCCTATTTCTTTGGTCAGAATCGGCGTGCAGTTTTGGCGGGCACAAAGCAGGGTTACATTGTTATGAGCCGATTTACGATTACGGTGTGCCCAGCGGCTTGACTGGGTTGGGGCAACGCCTTAAGACATAAGCAGGTCATGTGGGGGTCATAGGGGAGGTGGCGGTTGTAGCACAAAATGGAATCAGTCCTGCTCTGCTTGTCCAGGGGTAGGCGATTTTTGATAAATTTCCTGGGCCCCACACTTGCAGATCATGCACCTGGGCCACCCTCACCAGGTGGACTCACTGTGCACACCTTGTGGTGCTGGATCTCTCACACCAGTGTGTAGAGGGCACCCTCCTCGCCCTAGTGAGTAGGGGCTGGGTGAGCATGGGGCTTGGCCTGAAGGCCAGGCAGCAGAGGACCGAGGAACACCAGCCCCATCACCACCCCTACTCCCACACACAGGCTGCCCCATGGCTCCCCGTAATGGGCACCCGGCACCTCTGGAGATCCACCTAGGGTGGCCCCGAGGTCCGGCTCCCTGCTGGAGAGGCATCGGGGAGAAGAGAAGCAGGCGGCGCTCGGGGAGACCCACTGCCGGACATTGGATTGTGGCCGAGCCAGACCTTCCACCTCAGCTGACCCTCTGGCTGAAATTCACCTCAGGAGCGAGCCCTGGGTCAGCCAGGAGAGCCCAGCTAGCCACCCAGCATCAGCACCAGAAATGATGTTGTACCAACCATTTCGGCATTTGGGTGACCCAGCCGGAAGATCTGATAGCTGCATGTGACAGCTTCATGTGATAGACACACACACACCCCACAACCAACAAAAGTCAGAATCCCCCCAATGTTGTCAAACAGCAGCTGGATGGTTACATACACGACGCCGTGGTCCCCAATAGGATACCTGGAAGATGCTATAAACCATGACTGCAGAGGTGCTGGAGGCACGGAGATGTGCCTGCTGTGTTCCAAAAAGGAGCGCAGAGGGGCAGGAAGCATCCTACAGAGGGGGGGGGCCCTCCTAGGAAAGGACACCAGGACCCTGTGAAGCCCACGGATGGTGAAATCATTCCTCTTCTCTTTCAGCTTCTGCTTTTCCTACTAAATGCCATTTTCCACAATCATAATAGCAAAAATTTATTTTATGTTTTCATATTTCTTTTTATTGGAGTCCAATTTGTATGAATTCTTGCTTCAGCAAGGGTGTCATTCAGGATAGAAAGAGAGAGAAAGATTTTCCCAGACAGGCAAAGTATAAAGGAGTTCATGACCACTAAACCAGTCCAGTAAGGAATTTTCAGAGGGACCATTCTAGTGGGGAAAAAAGAGACCAAAAGCAACAAAGACTAGAAAGGACCAGAGAACGTCACCAGAAACACCAACTCTACTGGTAACACAAAGGCACAAAGTTCATATTTTGAATAAGCACTCTGAATGCTGATACTAAATGCTCCAATCAAAAGATATAGGGTATCAGAGTGCCTTAAAAAACAGGATCCGGGATGCCTGGGTGGCTCAGGGTTTGAGCCTCTGCCTTTGAATCAGGATGTGATCCTAGAGTCTGGGATCGAGTCCCATATTGGGCTCCTGGTGGGAAGCCTGCTTCTCTCTGGGCCTAATTTTCTGCCTCTCTCTCTCTCTCTCTCTCTCTCTCTCATGCTCTCAAAAATAAAATCGTTATTAAAAAAACAAGGTCCATAGGTATGCTGCCTACTAGATGCTCACCTTAGACCTATAGACACCAGCAGATTGAAAGTCAGGGATGGAAAATCATCTATCACGCTAATGGTTATGAAAAGAAAGCTGGAGGACCAATGCTTATATTAGAAAAACTAGATTTGAAACCAAACCCTGGGGGACACCTGGTGGCTCAGTGGTTGAGCATCTGCCTTTGGCTCAGGGTGTGTTCCTGGGATCCCAGGATCGAGTCCCACATCGGCATCCCTTTGGGGAGCCTTTCTCTCCCTCTGCCTATGTTTCTGCCTCTGCTTCTCTGTGTATCTCTCATGAATAAATAAATTAAATATTCAATCTCAAAAAAGAAAGAACAAATACTATAAGAAGTGATGAAGAAGGGCATTATTTCATAGTTAAAAAGACTCTCTATCAGGATCAAACAACTAAATATTTATGCTGCCAACATGGGAGTACCTAAATATGGAAAACAATTACCAACAAATGTACAGGAACTCACTGATAATAATACAATGACGGGATTTTAACACCCACCCACTTATGGCAATGGACCGATTGTCTATGCAGGAAATCAACAGGGGAACAATAGCCTTGACACACTGGACCACAGGGACCCAACAGATATAGTCTGAACATTTCTTCCTAAAGCAGAATACACATTACTTTCTTTTTTTTTTAAAGATTTTATTTATTTATTCATGATAGTCACACAGAGAGAGAGAGAGGCAGAGACATAGGCAGAGGGAGAAGCAGGCTCCAAGCAGGAAGCCTGATGTGGGATTTGATCCCGGGTCTCCAGGATTGCGCCCTGGGCCAAAGGCAGGCGCCAAACTGCTGCACCACCCAGTGATCCCAGAATACACATTCCTTTCAAGTGCACATGGGACATTCTCCAGAACAGATCATATCATAGGCCACAAATCAGCCCTCAACAGGTACAACAGGTTCAAGGAGTTTGATATCACACCCTGTATATTTTTTTTAATTTTTAATTATTTATGATAGTCACACAGGGAGAGAGAGAGGCAGAGACATAGGCAGAGGGAGAAGCAGGCTCCATACACCAGGAGCCTGACGTGGGATTTGATCCTGGGTCTCCAGGATCGCGCCCTGGGCCAAAGGCAGGTGCCAAACCGCTGCGCCACCCAGGGATCCCCACCCTGTATATTTTTAACCACGATGCTATGAAACTTGAAGTCGGCAGTAAGAAAAAATTTGGACAGACCAAAAATACGTGGAGATTATGAACATCCTACTAGAGAATGAATGGAGCAACCAGGAAATTAAAGAGGAAATTTAAAACAAATGAAAATGAAAACATGTTTCCAAACCTCTGGGATGTAGCAAAGGCAGTCCAAAGAGGGAAGTACATAGCAATACAGGCTTACCTCAGGAAACAAGAAGTCTGGGATCCCTGGATGGTGCAGCGGTTTGGCGCCTGCCTTTGGCCCAGGGCGCGATCCTGGAGACCCGGGAACGAATCCCACATCGGGCTCTTGGTGCATGTAGCCTCCTTCTCCCTCTGCCTATGTCTCTGCCTCTCTCTCTCTCTGAGACTATCATAAATAAATAAAAATTAAATAAAATGTTTAAAAAAAAGGAAACAAGAAGTCTCTAATACACAACCTAACCCTACACCTAAAGGAGCTGGAAAAGGCATAGCAAACAAAGCCTAAAGCCTACAGAAGAAGGGAAAAAATTAAGATGAGAGCAGAAATAAACAATACAGAAATAAAAAAACAGTAGAATGGAATAACGAAACTAAGAACCGGTTCTTCAAAATAATTAATAAAATGGATCAAGCCCTATCCAGCCTTATGAATGAGAAAAGACCTAAATAAATAAAATCACAAATGAGAGAAGAGTGATCACAATCAACACCAGAAAAATAAGACAATTATAAGGGAATACTATGAAAGAATATAGGTTAACAAACTGGGAGACCTGGAAGAAATGGACAAATCCCTAGAAATGTGCAAATGAGCAAAACTGAAATAGGAGAAATAGAAAATGTGAACATACCCATAACTAGCAAAGGAATTGAATCAGCAAGGCACCTGGGTGCCTCAGTTGTTGAGCATGTGCTTTGGCTCAGGTCATGATCCTGGGGTCCTGGGGAATCAAGTCCCACATCAGGCTCCCCGCATGGAGCCTCATGTTCCCTGTGCCTATACCTCTGCATCTCTGTGTCTCGCATGAATACATAAATAAAATCTTTAAAAAAGAAAAAAGATAAAAAGATGAGAAAGGACCCAAATAAAATCAGAAATGAGAAAAGAGAAATAAAAACCAACACTAGAGAAATACAAAAGATTATAAGAGAATATGATGAAAAATTATATGCCAGCAACCTAGAACCTGGAAGAAATAGATCAATTCCTGGAAATATATAACATAGCAAAAATTAAAAATGAAGAAATAAGAAATTTGAACAGACAGTTGACCAGCAAAGAAATTGAATCAGCAATCAGGGTTCTACCAATAGGAGATGCTTAGATCAATAGAACAGAATGGAAAGCCAAAACAAGATACAAACATGTATCTATGACCCATAATGGACAACAAGGCAGGAAGGAATATCCAATGGCAGAAAGACAGTCTCTTCAACAAACCCTAACCCTGACTGCAGGATAAGAACAAATGGTGTTGGGAAAACCAGGCAGCCACATGCAGAAGAATGAAACTGGACCACTTTCTTACACCATATATATAAAAAATAAATTCAAAATGGATGAAAGACCTAAATGTGAGACCAAAAAACATATAAAGAAGAAAAGATAGGCAGCAATGACTTTGACATTGGCCATTGGATCTTCTTTCTAGATATGCCTCTGAGGTGAGGGAAACAAAAGCAAATATCCTATTGTGACTTCATCAAATTGAAAAGCTTCTGCAAAGTGAAGGAAAGAACCAAAGCTAAAAGGCAACATACAGGAGCAGGGGCAAGATGGCGGAAGAGTAGGGTCCCCAAGTCACCTGTCCCCTCCAAATTACCTAGATAACCTTCAAATCATTCTGAAAATCTTCGAATTCTGCCTGAGATTTAAAGACAGACCAGCTGGAATGCTACAGTGAGAAAAGTTCGCGCTTCTATCAAGGTAGGATGACGGGGGAAAAAGAAATAAAGAAACAAAAGGCATCCAAGGGGAGGGGCCCCACGAGGAGCCGGGCTAAGGCCAGGCGGTGTGCCCCCTGGTCAGGAGAGCTTTGTCCCAGAGAAGCAGGATCAGCACCAATCTTCCTGGGCAGAATGGCGCCCACAGGGATTCAGAGCAGGACCCCAGGAGGGCGGGGATACCCTCGTGCTCCCTGGGACACTAAGAGACACCTGCACTCCCAGGAGAGTGCACCAAGCTCCCTAAGTGCTGCAGGGCACGTGCACTGACTTGGGAGCAGCTCAGAGGGGTTCGGGCAGGGCTCTGCGTGGAGCAGGTTGCATGCCCCGGGAGCAGCTTGGTGGCAGTGCCTCAAGCAGAGGAAGTGGCTCCGTGCAGAGGGGGCTGTGCGGCTCAGGAAGCAACTCGGAGGTGCTCAGGCGGTGGCTCCCTGAGGGGGCTGCCCGACCAGGAGCAGCTCAGAGGGGCTGGGCGGCAGCTGTGGGGAGAGGCGGCTGCACAGACAGGAGCGTGAATCCAACAGCGCAGGCCCCAGAGCACAGGGCGCCAGGACACAGCCCAGGATTAGGCCTCCCCTGGGACAGGCAGAGGCCCGGATGGCCCAGGACAGCAAGGACTCTCCTGCCCAGAGCTGAGCAGATCAGCGGTCCCGGCCCAGAGCCTCCAGGCCCTGCAGATGGACTGCTCTGGAGTTACTGTGGGTGCTGAATACAGGTATCCAGAGCTGGCCGCTGCCACTGGGGTTGTTCCTCCTGAGGCCTCACGGGGTAAACTACGCCCACTGAGCCCTGCACCAGGCAGTGGACAGAGCAGCTCCCCCAAGTGCTAACATCTGAAAATCAGCACAACAGGCCCCGCCCCAGAAGTCCAGCTAGACGGACAAGTTCCAGGGGAAGTCAAGGGACTTAAAGTATACAGAATCAGAAGATACTCCCCCATGTTTTTTTTTTTATTTCTGATTGCTTCGCCCTCCCTTTTCCCCCTTCTTTCCTTTTCTTTCTCTTTTTATTCTCTTTTTTCTTCTATCTTCCTTTATTCTTTTTTCTTTTTCTCTTTTCTTTCCTTCTTTCTCTCCTCTCTTTTTCTCCTTTTCCCAATAAAATTTGTTTTTGGCCACTGCACTGAGCAAAATGACTAGAAGGAGAAGCTCACCTCAAAAGAAAGAATCAGAAACAGTCCTCTCTCCCACAGAGTTACAAAATCTGGATTAGAATTCAATGTCAGAAAGCCAATTCAGAAGCACTATTATACAGCTACTGGTGGCTCTAGAAAAAAGCATAAAGGACTCAAGAGACTTCATGACTGCAGAATTTAAATCCAATCAGGCAGAAAGTAAAAATCAATTGAATGAGATGCAATCCAAACTAGAAGTCCTAACGATGAGGGTTAACAAGGTAGAAGAACGAGGGAATGACATAGAAGACAAGTTGATGGCAAAGAGGGAAACTGAGGAAAAAAGAGACAGACAATTAAAAGACCAGAAAGACAGATTAAGGGAAATAAACGACAGTCTGAGGAAGAAAACCTACGTGTAATTGGGGTTCCCGAGGGCGCCAAAATGGACAGAGGGCCAGGATAAGTATTTAAACAAATCCTAGCTGAAAAATTTCCTAATCTGGGAAGGGAAACAGGCATTCAGATCCAGGAAATAGAGAGATTCCCCCCTAAAATCAATAAAAACCGTCCAACACCTTGACATTTAATAGTGAAGCTTCCAAATTCCAAAGATAAAGAGAAGATCCTTAAAGCAGCAAGAGACAAGAAATCCCTGACCTTTATGGGGAGGAGCATTAGGGTAACAGCAGACGTCTCCACAGCGACCTGGCAGCCCAGAAAGGGCTGGCAGGATATATTCAGGGTCCTCAATGAGAAGAACATGCAACCAAGAATACTTTATCCAGCAAGCTCTCATTCAAAATGGAAGGAGAGATAAAGAGCTTCCAAGACAGGCAGGAACTGAAAGAATATGTGACCTCCAAACCAGCTCTGCAAGAAATTTTAAGGGGGACTCTTAAAATTCCCCTTTAAGAAGAAGTTCAGTGGAACAATCCACAAAAACAAGAACTGAATAGATATCATGATGACACTAAACTCATATCTATCGATAGTAACTCTGAACATGAACAGGCTTAATGACCGCGTCAAAAGGCCCAGGGTTTCAGACTGGATAAAAAAGCAGGACCCATCTATTTGCTGTCTACGAGAGACTCATTTTAGACAGAAGGACACCTACAATCTGAAAATTAAATGTTGGAGAACCATTTACCATTCAAATGGTCCTCAAAAGAAAGCAGGGGTAGCCATCCTTATATCAGATAAACTAAAATTTACCCCGAGGACTGTAGTGAGAGATGAAGAGGAACACTAAATCATACTTAAGGGATCTATCCAACAAGAGGACTTAACAATCCTCAATATATGCCCCGAATATGGGAGCTGCCAAATACTTAAACCAATTAATAACCAAAGTAAAGAAATACTTAGATAATAATTATCTTATACTTGGTGACTTCAATCTAGCTCTTTCTACCCTCGATAGGTCTTCTAAGCACATCTCCAAAGAAACGAGAGCTTTAAATGATACACTGGACCAGATGGATTTCACAGAAATCTACAGAACTTTACATCCAAACTCAACTGAATGCACATTCTTCTCAAGTGCACATGGAGCTTTCTCCAGAATAGACCACATACTGGGTCACAAATAGGGTCTGAACCGATACCAAACGATTGGGATCGTCCCCTGCATATTCTCAGACCATAATGCCTTGGAATTAGAACTAAATCATAACAAGAAGTTTGGAAGGAGCTCAAACACGTGGAGGTGAAGGATCATCCTGCTAAAAGATGAAAGGGTCAACCAGGAAATTAAGGAAGTATTAAAAAGATTCATGGAAACTAATGAGAATGAACATACAACCATTAAAATCTTTGGCATGCAGCAAAAGCAGTCCTAAGGGGGAAATACATCACAATATAAGCATCTATTCCAAAACGGGAAACTACTCAAATACAAAAGCTAACCTTACACATAAAGAGGCTAGAGCAAAAAAAAAGCAGATAGATCCTACACCCAACAGAAGAATAGAGTTAATTAACATTCGAGCAGAACTCAAGGAAATCGAGACCAGAAGAACTGTGGAACAGATCAACGGAAGGAGGAGTTGGTTCGTTGAACGAATTAATAAGATAGATAAACCATTAGCCAACCTTATTAAAAAGAAGAGAGAGAATATTCAAATTAATAAAATCATGAATGAGAAAGGAGAGGTCACTACCAACACCAAGGAAATACAAAGGATTTTAAAAACATATTATGAACAGCCATACACCAATAAATTAGGCAATCTAGAAGAAATGGACGCATTCCTGGAAAGCCAGAAACTGCCAGAACTGGAACAGGAAGAAATACAAAACCTGAACAGGCCAAAAACCAGGGAGGAAATTGAAGCAGTCTTCCAAAACCTCCCAGGACACAAACGTCCAGGGCCAGATGGCTTCCCAGGGGAATTCTATCAAACGTTTAAAGAAGAAACCATACCTATCCTACTAAAGATGTTTGGAAAGTTAGAAAGAGATAGAGTACTTCCAAATTCATTCCATGAGGCCAGCATCACCTTAATTCCAAAACCAGACAAAGACCCCACCAAAAAGGAGAATTACAGACCAATAGCCATGATGAACATGGATGCAAAAATTCTCAACAAGATACTAGCCAATAGGATCCAAAAGTACATTAAGAAAATTATTCACCATGACCAAGTAGGATTTATCCTCGGAACACAGGCTGGTTCAACACTCGTCAAACAATCAATGTGATTCATCATATCAGCAAGAGACAAACCAAGAACCATATGATCCTCTCATTAGATGCAGAGAAAGCATTTGACAAAATAGAGCATCCATTCCTGATCAAAACACTTCAGAGCATAGGGAGAGAAGGAACATTTCTCGTCATCTTAAAAGCAATCTAGGAAAAGCCCACAGCAAATATCATTCTCAGTGGGGCCGCACTGGAGGCCTTTCCCCAAAGATCAGGAACAAGACAGGGATGTCCACTCTCCCACTGCTATTCAACATAGTACTGGAAGTCCCAGCCTCAGCAGACAGCAAAAAGACATTAAAGGCATTCAAATTGGCAAAGAAGTAGTCAAACACTCCCTCTTCTCAGATGACATAATACTTTACCTAGAAAACCCAAAAGCCTCCACCCCAAGATTGCTAGAACACATACAGCAATTTGGTAGCGTTGCAGGATACAAAATCAATGCCCAGAAATCAATGGCATTTCTATACACTGACAATGAGACTGAAGAAAGAGAAATTAAGGAGTCAATTTCATTTACAATTGCACCAAAAAGCTTAAGATACCTAGGAATAAACCTAACCAAGGAGGTAAAGGATATACCCTAAAAACAATAGAACACTTCTGAAAGAAATTGAGGAAGACACAAAGAGATGGAAAAATATTCCATGCTCATGGATTGGCAGAATTATCATTGTGAAAATGTCAATGGTACCCAGGCAATGAACACGTTTAATGCAAACCCTATCAAAATACCATGGACTTTCTTCAGAGAGTTAGAACAAATTATTTAAGATTTGTGTGGAATCAGAAAAGACCCCGAATAGCCAGGGGAATTTAAAAAAGACAACCTTATATGGGGACATCACAATGCCAGATTTCAGGGTGTACTACAAAGCTGTGGTCATCAAGACAGTGTGGTACTGGCACAAAAACAGACAAATAGATCAATGGAACAGAATAGAGAACCCAGAAGTGGACCTTGAACTTTATGGTCAACTAATATTCGATAAAGGAGGAAAGACTATCCATTGGAAGAAAGACAGTCTCTTCAATAAATGGGGCTGGGAAAATGGACATCCACATGCAGAAGAATGAAACTAGACCACTCTCTTTCACCATACACAAAGATAATCTGAAAATGGATGAAAGATCTAAATGTGAGACAAGAGTCCATCAAAATCCTAGAGGAGAACACAGGCAACACCCTTTTTGAACTTGGCCACAGTAACTTCTTGCAAGATACATCCACGAAGGCAAAAGAAACAAAAGCAAAAATGAACTGTTGTGATTTCATCAAGATAAGAAGCTTTTGCACAGCAAAGGATACAGTCAACAAAACTAAAAGACAACCTACAGAATGGGAGAAGATATTTGCAAATGATGTATCAGATAAAGGGCTAGTTTCAAAGACCTATAAAGAACTTCTTAAAATCAACACTAAAGAGACAAAGAATCCAATCATGAAATGGGCAAAAGACATGAAGAGAAATCTCACAGAGGGAGACACTGACATGGCCAACATGCACATGAGAAAATGCTCTGCATCACTTGCCTCAGGGAAATAGAAATCAAAACTACAATGAGATACCACCTCACACCAGTGAGAATGGGGAAAATTAACAAGGCCGGAAACCACAAATGTTGGAGAGGATGCGGAGAAAAGGGAACCCTCTTACACTGTTGGTGGGAATGTGAACTGGTGCAGCCACTCCGGAAAACTGTGTGGAGGTTCCTCAAAGAGTTAAAAATAGACCTGCCCTATGACCCAGAAATTGCACTCTTCCCTATTTACCCAAAATATTCAGATGCAATGAAACTGCCGGGACACCTGCACCCCGATGTTTTTACCAGGAATGTCCACAATAGCGACACTGTGGACGGAGCCATGGTGTCCATTGAAAGATGAATGAATAAAGAAGATGTGGTTTATGTATACAATGGAATATTCCTCAGCCATTAGAAACGACAAATACCCACCATTTGCTTCAACGTGGATGGAACTGGAGGGTATTATGCTGAGTGAAGTAAGTCAATCGGAGAAGGACAAATGTATGTTGTCATTCAATGCGTTAATATAAATAATAGTGAAAAGGAATATAAGGGAATGGAGAAGAAATGTGTGGGAAATATGAGAAATGGAGACAGAACATAAAGACTCCTAACTCTGAGAAAGTAACTAGGGATGCTGGGAGGGGAGGAGGGCAGGGGGTGCGGGTGAATGGGTGACGGGCACTGAGGGGGGCACTTGCCGGGATGAGCATGGGTGTTATTCTGTTTGTTGGTAAATTGAACACCAATAAAAAATAAATTTACTAAAAAAAAAAGTTCAAACAACTAAACATTTATGCTGCCAACATAGGAGTACCTAAATATAGAAACCAATTAACAACAAACATACAGGAAATCACTGATAATAATACAATGACAGGGGATTTTAACACCCACTTATGGCAATGGACTGATCGTCTATGCAGAAAATCAACAGGGGAACAATAGCCTTGACACACTGGACGACAGGGACTCAACAGATATAGTCTGAACATTTCTTCCTAAAGCAGAATACACATTCCTTTCAAGTTCACATGGGACATTCTCCAGAAAAGATCATATCATGGGCCACAAATCAGCCCTCAACAGGTACAACAGGTACAAGAAGGTTGATATCACCCCTTGTACATTTTCGGACCACAACGCTATGAAACTCGAAGTCGACAGTAAGAAAAAAAATTGGACAGACCAATAATACATGGAGATTATGAACATCCTACTAGAGAATGAATGGAGCAACCAGGAAATTAAAGAGGAAATTTAAAACAAATGAAAATGAAAACATGTTTCTCCAAACCTCTGGGATGTAGCAAAGGCAGTCCTAAGAGGGAAGTACATAGCAATACAGGCCTCAAGAAACAAGAAGTCTCCAATACACAACCTAACCCTACACCTAAAGGAGCTGGTAAAGGAATAGGAAACAAAGCCTAAATCCTACAGAAGAAGGGAAAAAATAAAGATGAGAGAAGAAATAAACAATGCAGAAAAAACAAAACAGTAGAATGGAATAACGAAACTAAGAGCTGGTTCTTCAAAAATTAATTAATAAAATGGATCAAGCCCTAGCCAGCCTTATCAACGAGAAAAGAGAAAACCTAAATAAATAAAATCACAAATGAGAGAAGAGAGATCACAATCAACACCAGAAAAATAAGATGATTATAAGGGAATACTATGAAAGATTATACACTAACAAACTGGGAGACCTGGAAGAAATGGACAAATCCCTAGAAATGTGCAAACGAGCAAAACTGAAATAGGAAGAAATAGAAAATATGAACAGACCCATAACTAACAAAGAAATTGAATCAGTAAGGCACCTGGGTGCCTCAGTGGTTGAGCATCTGCTTTGGCTCAGGTCATGTTCCCGGGGTCCTGGGGGATCACGTCCTACATCAGGCTCCCTGCATGAAGCCTCATTTTCCCTCTGCCTATAACTCTGCCTCTCTGTGTCTCTCATGAATACATAAATAAAGGTGAAGCCACTGTGGAAAACAGTCTGGAGGGTCCTCGAGAAATTAAAAATAGGGGATCCCTGGGTGGCGCAGTGGTTTGGTGCCTGCCTTTGGCCCAGGGCGTGATCCCTGAGACCCGGGATCGAATCCCACGTCGGGCTCCCAGTGCATGTAGCCTGCTTCTTTCTCTCCCTGTGTCTCTGCCTCTGTCTCTGTGACTATCATAAAAAAAATTTAAAAAAGACGTTAAAAATAGAGCTACCCTACGATTCCAAAATTGCACAGCTAGGTATTTACCCCGAGGATACAAAAGTAGTTTAGTAGATTTTAAGAGGAACATGCAGCCCAGTGTTGGTAGCAGCGTTATCAACAACAGCGAAACTGTGTATAGAGCCGAGATGTCCATCGACAGATGAATGGGCAGAGACGATGTGTTAAATATACACACTGCAACATCACTGGGTCATCAGAAGGGATGAAATGAAGCCATTTACAATGACGTGGGAGAAGTGGAAGGGACTTATGCTAAATGAACTCAGTCAGTCAGAGAATACAGATTCCAAATACCATACAATTGCATTCACATGTGAATTTTAAGAAACCAAACAAACTGGCAAAGGGGCAAAGGGTGGGATGAGAGATGCAAACCAAGAAACACACTCTTAACCACAGAGAATAAACTAATAAATACCAGAGGAAGGTGGGGGGTGGGAAATCAGGGGATGGGGATAGTGGAGGGCACCTCTGACCAGTACCAGGCGTTGTATTCAAGGGTTGAATCACTATGTGGTAAACCTGAAACTATATCATACTGTGTTTACAAAGAGGAATTCAAGTAAAACTTTAAAATAATAATTGGTAGTATAGAGAAAACATGTGCACACAAGAGATAAAATCAGAAAGGCAACTGAAAATCCAAACAAAGAGTCTTTAGAGCCACAAATCCCCTCCTTCGCTCAGCTCACGAGAATCCTGCCATGCCTATTCTCACCCCAGAGAAGACTGGATTTTGATTCTCTGGGGAGGCCACTGACTTGGTGGAATCAGGCTATCTTTGAAACCAAAACCTAAATAGAGTGCATAAAACTAAACTGCCCAAGATGCTAGGAGTCCCAGTGCAGGCACATGCCAAGACACAAACTCTAACCATACACAGACATAACCCTTACCCTACACTTAAGCCTAATGTTAACCTAACACTTAAACAAGAACTATCACTAATCAAAAACCAAACACAAACCCCAAGACCAAACCACATTCACTGAACCTACCTGCCAAGCCACACCCTAACTCCTAAACCTATTCTGAGGTTTCCTTAACCCTGACCCTTACCTTAAATCTAATCGTAACCCTAACCTCTAACCCTAACCTTAACTTAATGTACTCAAATCCTATTCCTAACCTTAATTTGTACCCTAACCCTAACCCTCTAATACTAACCCTATCTCATACCCCAAACTGTACACTACCCATACCCTAAAACTAATCCCTAACCCACTGCCTAACCCTATCTCTTACCCTTTTCCAAAACCATACCCTGACCCTACCCTGACCCTGACCTGACCCTATCCCTAACCCCTAACCAAACACTAACCCTAACACTAGCACTAAACCCTATCCTAAGCCTAACCCTCGCCCTAACCCTAAACCTAGGCCTAACTTTAACTCTAACCCTTAACGCTAACCCCTAACCCTAACTCACACCCTAACCCCTAACCCTAACTGCAAACCTAATCACAACCCTAACACTAACCATAACCCTAACCCCAACTCCTAACATCCTGCCCTAATCCCTAAGCCTAAACCCTAACCCTAACTCTAAATCCTGTCCCTAACACTAACCCTAACCCCTTTCCCTAATCCCTAACCCCCAGCCTAACTCCTAACCATTGACCCTTACCCTTATCCCTCACGCTATCCTCTAATCTGTAACCATAAGCATAATCACTAAACCCTAACATCTAACCTAACTTAACCACCAACTGCCTCCCCTCCCCTGACCCTACCATTCATTCTACCCATTCACTTACCCTGTGGTTCTGAGTAGTCCCTTCTGATGTGGACGTGGCCCCCAACGGCACCTCCAGAGTCCTCCAGGGGGTCCTGAGGAAGCCAGGATCCTGTGAGTGTGGATGTGGCCCCACGTGTTCTGGAGTCATAGTCAGCAGGTCCTGAGGACACGGGTCTCCTGTCACTGTGGACTATGCCTCACATCCTCTGGAAGCCTCACAGCAGGTCCTCAGGAGGCCGAGGGCTCCTGTCAGCCTGGACATGGCCCCATGGCCCCCAGAAAACTCACTGCGGGTCCTGAGGGGGCTGTGGGCTCCTGTCAGCATAGACGCAGCCCCATATGTCCTGAAGCCAAAGTGCTGATCCTAAAGAGGCTGGAGACTCCTGTCAGTTTGGATTCGGCACCCACATTTTTCTTACGCCTCACCACAGGCCCTGACAAGGCTGGGGTCTTCTGTCTGCATGGAAGCATCCCCATATTTCCCGAAGTCTACACCGGGGGTCCTGAGGACGTCAGCGTCCTGTTGTGTGGGCGTGGCCCCAAGTCCTCCCATAGCCTCACTGTGGATTCTGAGGAGGCCAGGGCTCCTGACACCATGGATGCGGCCCCCACCTTCCAGAAGACTCAAATTATGTCCTGAGTGGCCCGGGAGCTCCTGCCAGAGTGGACGCAGCACCACAGCTTCCTGAAGCCTCCCTGCAGGTCCTGAAGCGGCCCAGGTGTTCCTGTCAGGGTGGATGCGGGCCCACATCTATCCTGGGAATCTGAGCAATCAGATGGGCAGAGAAAAAAACACTTTGACTCGCTCTTCGTCTTATAAAGAGAAAGGACAGCTTTTCTATGTACAAAGTCAGTTGTCAAGATAGCCTTAGGGAATAAGAGTTGCAGCATCAAATCCCGCTGCACAGCTGGGACGCCCGAGCCCCAGGTCTTCCTGATCCCAAATCCCTGGGCCTGTCCCCCAACACAAGCTGCCAGGCTGAGATCATTAGCAATTGCTCTCTTAGGAGCTCTGGGGAAGGGGGAAGGAGCTAGATAGGATGGGAAGGGACACAAGGAGGCCGAGAAAATGAAGGCCTTTCCACTTTAAGTTCAGCGTTCCACATGTCCAGCCATCCCAGGCCCCTGTGAAGAAGAGCTGAAATTTACATTACTTCAGTTACAGGAAAATAACAAAAGTTTACAGCTTAATACCCTGGAAAGCCCCACAATAGAATAAAAACTGAGCCCAGGCCAAGTGCAGGAAGCCCCTATTAGAATGAGAATAGATCTCAATGCCTTTGAAGGCCCCATATCAAAATGTAAACAGAACTTGAGGGGGATCCCTGGGTGGCACAGCGGTTTGGCGCCTGCCTTTGGCCCAGGGCGCGATCCTGGAGACCCAGGATCGAATCCCACGTCGGGATCCCGGTGCATGGAGCCTGCTTCTCCCTCTGCCTGTGTCTCTGCCTCTCTCTCTCTCTCTCTGTGACTATCATAAAAAAAATAAAATCTTTAAAAAAAAAAGAAGTTTAAAAAAAAAAAGAACTTGAGGAATTGCTCCAGCCCTTCGGGAGTACCCCGAGACCAACTCTTAAAACTAAGCTAAAACCCACCTCAGGGTCCAAGTCCCTGCTCTGCTCTGTCGGGTATACTTGGACACAAGCTCAAGCTTGTAAATAAACTCTCATGTGTTTGCCTTGGTGTCAGCTTCTCGGTGGTTTCTCGGATTAGCAATCTTGGGCATAACAGTCTGAGATAAAAAAACAAAACCAAAAGAAGCTCGGACACAGGTAGAGTGAACGCAGGGTTCTGAGAGAAGCCGCGGAGACCTGGGGGCTTGGCCGCTCTTCTGTGGAGGCCCCAGCAGACTGGGGTGGGGGATGCTCTGCCCCAGAGCCAGAGGACCCAGAGACCCCACCCGCATCCCGCCTATCAGGGCCAGGTCTCAGGAACAGGGCAGCACAGCCCGCTGAGCCCAGAGGCGCTGACGCCCACCCCGCCTCTGACCCCGCAGGTGCATCTCCCAGGCAGATGTGCACCTGACAATCAGCGCCATGGCCCATCCCCAGACCCCACACAGAGCATTCGTTGCCACCAAGTTGTTGGACCACAGTGGCTGCAGAGCTTAAGCTCTGCCTGGAAAGTAGGGTCTAGATTCCTTTGTACTTTGTGCTCTTTTTTCATTTATTTTCTTTGATTCTTTTTTATTAATTGCCTTATTTTAATTTCTATGTATGTACCTTATATATTTCTTATTTTTGCTTTCATAGTACTTTAATTGTGATTCTTTTTTAAATTTTTTTCAATTTATTTATGATAGTCACAAACAGAGAGAAAGAGAGAGAGAGAGAGAGAGAGAGGCAGAGACACAGGCAGAGGGAGAAGCAGGCTCCATGCACTGGGACCCCGACGTGGGATTTGATCCAGAGTCTACAGGATCATGCCCTGGGCCAAAGGCAGGCACTAAACCGCTGCGTCACCCAGGGATCACTTTAATTGTTTCTATTTTGGGATTTAGAATCTTTTAACAAGCAGGCCAAAATAATCTGGGTTTTATTTTGTTTTGTTTTGTTTTTTGGGGGGGAGGGCAGTTGTTATTGTTTTTCTTGTTTTTTCTTTTTCTTCCTTCTTTCTTTTCTGGAAAATATAATGAGATGGAGAAAATCACCTCCATAAAATAACATGAGGTCTACTCACAGCCAGGAAGTTCATCAATACACATATATGATGTCTAACTACAGTTTAAAACAATGATTATAAAGACAACAGCTGGGCTAGAAAAAGAGCACAGAAGAAAACTAGAGAAACCTTTACTGTAGAAATAAAAGAACTAAAATCTAGTCAGGCCAATGTTAAAAATGGTATAACTGAGATGCAGTCCCAAGTGGAAGCCTTCAAAACAAGAATGGTTATGGACCACAGAGACAGACGTAGGGAAGTCATCCACTTATTAAAACAATAACATTCATACCATAGGAGACTCAGAAGATGAAGAGAGAGAAAAGGTGGGCCTTTCTCAGACATTAGAAACAACAAATACCCACCATTTGCTTCAAAGTGGATGGAACTGGAAGGTATTATGCTGAGTGAAGTAAGTCAATCGGAGAAGGACAAACATTGTATGTTCTCATTCATTTGGGGAATATAGATAATAGTGAAGGGAATATAAGGGAAGTGAGAAGAAATGTGTGGGAAATATCAGAAAGGGAGACAGAACATAAAGACTCCTAACTCTGGGAAATGAACTAGGGGTGATGGAAGGGGAGGAGGGTGGGGGTGGGGGTGAATGTGTGACGTGTACTGACGGGCTGAGCACTGGGTGTTATTCTGTATGTGGGCAAATTGAATACCAATAAAAGTAAATTTATTACTAAAAAAAGAAAAAGAAAGAAAAAGTGGCATCTGGGTGGCTCAGTCACATAAGCTATTGTCTTAGGCTCAGATCATGATCCAATTCCCAAGGCAGGCTCCCTGTTTGCAGGGAACCTGCTTCTCCCTCTCCATCTGCCCCTCTCGCTCTTGGTTTTTCTCTCCTCTCTCTTTCAAATAAATAAATGACATCTTTAAAAAGAAACAAACAAACAACCCAGAAGGAAGAGAAATCTCCCATGTAGAAGAATTTCAAAGAAGTTGTACAGACATTCCACCCTCAAGTTGATTAG
Source organism: Canis lupus dingo (assembly GCF_003254725.2). Lineage (NCBI taxonomy): Eukaryota > Metazoa > Chordata > Mammalia > Carnivora > Canidae > Canis > Canis lupus. Next base: position 234,901 of record NC_064279.1, on the reverse strand, counting down.
CATAGCCTCCCACTCATATGTATGGAATACACATAGTAACTTCCTTCTACAAAATAGAATATGAAAATGTGTATATAAAAATGATAATATAATAATAATAATAATAATAATCACTTTACTACGGAGAAAGCTGACAAACACTACCTCAGCAAGATGATCAGATTGATACCAAGACTGATAAATCATGTTGATAATATCTATCCTTTATATGATATAATTAAAATGGCAGTATATCTCTTTATATAATCCACAAAAAGAGTTTAATCATGAGATAACAGACATTTCCCAACTGAGGTAAATTTTACAAAATACTCTACTTCTCAAAGTGTTCCAGTTCAACGACAACAAGGAAAGGCAGAAAGACTGTCACAATCCAGAGGAGCCTAAGAAAACATGAGGACAAATGGAATGGGATATGAGGGATGGTAACTTAGCAAAAACTAAGGAAATCTGAATAAAGTATGGTCTTTGGTTAATGAGAATATTTTAATATTGATTCAAGGCTAATATTTGTACCTTCCTAATATACCACCAACATCATATCCCTACCCCACAACATCCACCCCCACACCATCGGCCCCCAGCAAGGACCCAGTGCAGCTGCCCCCTGTGGGACATGCTCAGCCTCCCTGGGGTTTTCTGGATACCCTGCTCCCATCAGAAGCCTGATTGTCCCATAGAGAACCCAGAGGTTGCAGGGAGGAGGGAAGGCAGAGATCCCCGAAAGGCTGGGTGTAGGTGAGTGGTGCAGAGGATACATTGGGCCCTGCCTCCGCCCACTGTCTGTCCTGGAGGGCGGCACACCCTGCACAGGACACCAGCCCCTAACCCAGAGGGACCTGGGCTGACCTGGCTCTGTGCTCTGTGGGGACTAGGTTGAATTGAGCCCCTCCCAGGCCCAACACAAAGACTAATGGGATCCAGGCCCCATGGTCCTGGCCAGCCCTGGATTCTGGCCCCAGGCTGAGCGAGCCCTCTCACAGGTGGATGTGGCCTCCTGGGCCCTGGGCGTGCCCCACAGATCCAGGTCGCTAACCTAGGGCAGACTGGGGGATCCCGGGACACCCCAGGGTAGGGAAAGGATGGATAGGCCGGTTGGCCCCACCCAACCCCACACCAGGAGGCAGGCTCTTCCAGGTATTGGGGCCCCAGAGGGCCCAAGGCAGGTGTCCAGCTGCCCTGCGGGGCCCCAGTACAGGAGCCCATGAGCTGCAGGTCCAGGTCATCTCTGCTGTCCTCAGAACAGTCACTCAGGCTGAAATCTCAGGACACACGCCCCCACCCGGAGTCCACACATGTTCCCACAATGTGGACTCTAGCACCCGCCTCTCCACACCGTGTGATTATTGCCCTCCCCTAAAGGACAGAAAGGTCTCCCTCCCCAGGGGAAGGCGCGCATTAGGCTCTGAGCCCCTTTGCTGTAAAAAGTCAATAAAGTGTTGTGCAAAAATGCACAGCCAGCCCGTTTCTGTGTATCCCAGAACTCTGTGCATGGGGCGTGAAGAGACACCCAGAGAGGAGGAGGGGGCACCATCCAGGCCCCAAACAGCCCCTGCAGGGGCGCCACCAGGTACACAGAGCTGACGTCCCCACGTGCCTTCCAGGGGCAGCCAGACGCCAGGGTCAGGACCCCACAGACTTTACTTAGACTCAGGCTGTGTCCCCCGGGCCAGGTGGGGCTGGGACAGAGTGACAGCCAGGGAGCTTCAGGTCACCAGGGTCTGTGCACAGCGACCTGGGAGGTCTGTGCTCCCTCTGTCCTGAGGGCCAAGGATGGCCGAGTTCCGGGGCACTTCCTCCCGTCCTCGCATCCCCGTGCCTGTGTGCCTGGGGCACAAAGGGCCTGTGGGGCGGTCAGCGTGGCCCTGGAAGGGATGTCAGGACACCAGGCCCTGGTGTTGTGCCCAAGATTGTAAATCAGGGAAACCACCAAGGAGCCCACACCGATGGAAACTCCCGAGGGTTTCTTTACAAGCTGGAGCTTGGGTGTAATTTCACCAAACACAGCGGAGCAGGGACGTGGATCCCGAGACTAAGAGGCATAGCAGCTTTATAGGGGCCAGTGGCCCATGGGATATGCAGAAAGTTGCACAGTCATGATGGTCCACACGCAGGTGGCCAATTGAATTACACCTGACCAAATAGTATCCACTTGAGCTGGCCTATTACTTTGGTCAGAATCGTCGCACAGTTTTGGGGGGCACAAAGCAGGGTTACATTGTTATGAGCCGATTTCCGATTAGGGTGTGCCTAGCGGCCTGACTAGGGTGGGGCAGCGCCTTAAGCAATAAGCAGCTCATGTGGGGGTCATAGGGGAGGAGGTGGGTGTAGCACAAAATGGAATCAGTCCTGCTCTGCTTGTCCAGGGGTAGGGGATTTTTGTTAACTTTCCTGGGTCCCACACTTGCAGCTCACGAACCTGGGCCACCCTCACCAGGTGGACTCACTGTGCACAGCTTGTGGTGCTGGATCTCTCACACCAGTGTGTAGAGGGCACCCTCCTCACCCTAGTGAGTAGGGGCTGGGTGAGCATGGGGCTCGCCAGAAGGCCAGGCAGCACAGGGGACCGAGAACCCCAGCCCAGACCCCAACTCGACTCCCATACACAGGCAGCAACAGGGCTCCCCGCCATGGGCAGCCAGCTCCTCAGGATCTCCCCCCAGGGCGGCGCTGAGGTCTGGCTCCCTGCTGGAGAGGCATCTGGGAGAAGAGAAACAGCAGGTGCTCAGCGGGACCCCCTGAGGACATGGGAATTTGGCCGAGTTGGACCTTCCAGCTCAGCTGACCCTCCAGTGGGAAGTCACTGCAGGAGCGAGCCCCGAGTCGGCAAGGAGAGCCCAGCTATCTGCCCAGCGCCAGCACCAGAAATGATGTTGTGCCAACCATTTCGGCATTTGGGTGACCCAGCCAGAGGATCAGATACCTGCACGTGATATCTACATGTGATAGACACACACACAACCCAAAACCAACAAAAGTCGGAATCCCCCCAATGTTGTCAAACAGCAGCCGGATAGTTACATACACGATGCTGTGGTCCCCAATAGGATACATGGTAGACGCTATAAACCATGACTACAGAGGTACTGGAGGCACGGAGATGTGCCTGCTGGGTTTCAAAAAGGAGCACAGAGAGGCAGGAAGCATCCTACGGAGGGGGTGTCCCTTCTAGGAAAGGACACCAGGTCCCTGTGTAGGCTACAGATGGTGAAATCTGTCCTCCTCTCTTTCAGCTTCTGGTTTTCCTCCTCTTTTGTTCTTCCTAATTCTAGTTTAGCCTCCACCCTGCATCCAAGACAATGACCAAAGAGGCTTCGTTATGACATCGCATCCTAAAAGGAGGCCGAGCTCTGGCTACCGGGTTCAGAAATGGTCATTGCCTAGGTGTATGCTGATCCCCCGAACTTGTGGCTTCACGGCTCTTCTCTCCCTGCAGAACGAGGGGAACCACAGGTCTTACAATGAAAGACGCCCACTTTCACTGGGGCAGTACTATCCCTTGTGGAGGACGTCATCTGGGCCAAGTAGGACAAGTGGGGCGATCAAGAATAGTTCGCAGGTGAGACATAAGCAAACACTTACCTTTGATGTCATGCTTTATTTGTTCATCCATTTATTATTTGTTAAATATTTTCGTTTCATGTCCTCTCTATACCCAACATGGAGTTCAAACTCACAACCCTGAGATCAAGATCCCCCAACCAGGCCAGCCAGGCACCCCAGTGCCATGTTTCATAACTCTTTGCTTCCTTGCCTATCTCTGCATCCAACTGGAACATTAAGTCCTGGACGGGAAGCTTTAGTTACCTCCGAATCCTAGAACATTCTCACTGTATCCCAATCCTAGATTGACATTTACCATTGAATAGCACTTTAAATAAATAGTCAGTAAAATAACTACTACAGTAAAGGAAATTATCAACTATTCACGTGTGTGGGCCCTGCTCCCTGGGCTCCCAGGGAAGCTATGGTTTCTTTCACATTGATCAGGTCCAAATGACTCCACCACACCTCAAAGCGTGGGCTCAGTTTCTGCCCTGACACATGCAAGACCCCTGCATCAATTAACATGTATCAATCAATCAAAGAGAGCCTGACTGGCTTGGTGTTGTTCGTAAGAACATGGGACTCTTGTTCTTGGGGTAGCAAGTTCTAGCCCCATGTTGGCTGTAGAGATTACAGAAAAATAAAATCTTAAAAACAATCAATCAGTTGATCTTGGGGAGACACAGCCCCGGATCCCACAAGGGCAGAGAGCCAACTGAAGGGTCTACGCACAATATTATAAGCAGCAGTGCACAAAATCTGAACTTTCAGAAGTCTCCTAGAGTGGGGGACACACCAGCCTTAAGGTGTTCAGGTGGAGAAGTAGGGGGCAATCCCTGGAGAAACAGGGCGGGCTCAGGATCCCAAGGGTCCCAAGGACAGTGGCGCCAACTGTTCCCAGGCACAGGAGCAGGAACCCGGCTGAGAGCAGCAGGTACTCGGGCCAGCTGTCTGCCCTGTGTGGCCATAAGCTGCAAACCCCTGTGCAGTCACAGGGCCCCGTTCCTGGGACAGACCAGCAAAGGCCAGGAGTGCGAGGACACCCTCCCAGGCAGGAAGAGCACAGGGCTCCACCAGGGCAGCCCCTAAAATTTGGAGTTTTAAAATTCAGTCACTTGTCTGTGGGGAGGCTGAGAAAATTGAGGCCGTTCCACTTTAAGTTCACTGTTAGCACAAGAACTGCCATCCGAGGACCCTGTGAATAAGAGCTAAAATTTACATTTCTTCAGTTACAGGAAAAAAAGAAAAAAACACGTTACAGCCTAAGGTCCCAGAAAGCCCCATATTAGAATGAGAACAAAGCTCAATGCCCTTGAAGGCCTCATATCAAAATGTAAACAGAACTTTAGGAATTGCTCCAGCCCTTCTGGAGGTCCCTGAGACCAGCCCTTAAAACTAAGCTAAAACCCACCTCGGGGTCCAAGTCCTTGCTCCACTATGTGGGGTATACTTGGACCCAAGCTCGAGTTTGTAAATCAACCCTCCTGTGTTTGCATTGGTGTCGGCTCCTTAGTTGTTTCTCCGATTCAGAATCTTGGGCACAAGACCCCCATGTCCCCTCCCCACCTGGGCTGATCCCCTGTCCCCTCCAACCCAGGCTGACCCTCAGTCACCTCCCGCCGACAGCAGCTTGGCACAAGCCCTCACAGAGGTCCCACGGCCACGGTCGGCACTCTGGCTGTCCCCGGCCTCCCAGGAGAAGAAAGGAGTTTTCGGTAGGACACATTCCCATGGTGGCCCCAGGGCTCCCTGCCCAGGATGGCAGCTGGGGACAGGCCGTGGTCTGTGTCCCTGATGCCAGCTCCTCCTCCCCGGTTTTCCTGCAGGAAATGAAGGAGGAGGCCTCGTCTCCTCCAGGGACATCATGCAGATAGACCTGGACATCAACAGGACGTTCGGCAGCCAAATCATGTTTTGGGATTGCTAGGGGGTGGGGTGTGGCTGCTGAGTCAGGGGGCTTCAGGGCCCCAGGGGAGTCCCAGAGGCTTCTGGGTAGGGAACACAGGGCTTAAGAGGCCGGGGGAAGCAACAGCAGCCAGCAACACACCACTGTATGGTAGGGTGCCGGGGATGACCACCGTGCCCCAAAACCCGGGGCTTCGGGGATGAGGAGGTCACTACGTTGGCGCCTCTAGGGGTTTCCATGGGAGCTGAACCCCAAAGGGGTGAGGGACAGCCCCTTGAAAAGCAGGGGGCTGCGGTGGGGCCCGTGGAGGGCAGTAACCGGACCTGGGGGCCAGGCGGCATGGCAGTGGCTGGAGCAGGACACACATCCATCCGATGAGGGTCGGACGGGTCAGGGAGACACCCACACTTGGTGTTTTATATATATCTAAATTCTATGCATTTAATTTGAGACAATTTGCAATTTGTAAACATACATAGTATGATGATCCCCAGATAATGCCCCCGGTCCAGCCAGCGCCCTTCACTGACCACACGGGACCCCAGGGGCAGGTGTCACAGCAAACCCCAGACTGAGGTCGCCTTTATCTGTAGACATATCCGTGTGCATCTGAGAGAATGTGGATGCCCTGTGTCGGCAGGCCCCCCACGCCATCCCCCTCATTCCCCACCCCCACACCATCCCCCTTCATCATCATCCCCAATGGCATCCCACCTATACCATCCCCCTCACACCCACACAGCCCCACACAATCCCCACCCACACCACACCCCCACCATCCCCCCTACACCATACCCCACACGCCACCACCATCATGCCCCTGCCCCCACAACATCCACCCCCACACCATCTGCCCCCAGCAAGGACCCAGTGCAGCTGCCCCTGTGGGACATACTCAGCCTCACCAGGGATCTCTGGACACCCTGCTCCCATCAGAAGACCGGGTTTCCCATAGAGTACCCAGGGGTGGCATGAAGGAGGGAAGGCAGGGAGCCCCTGACAGGGTGGGTGCAGGTGAGTGGTGCAGAAGACCCACTGTGCCCTGCCTCCACCCACTGTCCCTCCTGGAGGGCGGCACACCCTGCATAGGACACCAGCCCCTAACCCAGAGGGACATGGGCTGGCCTGGCCCCGGACTCTGTGGGGGCTGCGGGGATTTGAGCCCCCCAGGCCCAACACAAAGACTAACGGGATCCAGCCCCCCAATGGCCCTGGCCAGCCCTGGATTCTGGCCCCAGGCTGAGAGAGTCCTCCCACAGCTGGATGTGGCCTATTGGGCCCTGGGCGTGCCCAACACGTGCCTAGGTCGCTGAACTAGGGCAGGCCTGGGGATTCCGGGACACCCCAGGTTGGGGAGAGGAGGGGTAGGCGGTGGCCCCACCCACACCAACACCAGGAGACAGGCTCCACCAGGTTCTGGGGCCCCAGGGGGCCCAAGTCCGGGGTCCAGCTGCCCTGCGGGGACCCAGCGCAGGAGCCCATGACCTGCAAGTCCAGGTCAGCTCTGCTGTCCTAAGAACCGTCTCTCAGGCTGAAACCTCAGGACACGTCCCCACCCGGAGTCGAAACATGTTCCGAGGTGGGGGACTCCAGCACCAGACCCCACCCCACATGTGATTCTTGCCCTCCACTAAAGGACAGAATGGTCTCCCTCCCCAGGGGAAGGCACGCACCCTCAGCTCTGAGCCCATTTGGTGTAGAAAGTCAACAGAGTGTTGTGGTGCGAAAATGCACAGCCAGCCCCTTTCTGTGTCTCCCAGAACTCTGTGCAGAGGGTGAGGAGAGACCCCGAGAGAGGAGGAGGGGGTACATCCACGCCCCAAACAGCCCCTGCAGTGGCGCTGCCAGGCACACCCAGCTGACATCCCCACGTGCATTCCAGGGGCGGCCAGACGCCAGAGTCAGGCCCCACAGACTTTACTGGGACTCAGCCTGTGCCCCGCAGGCCAGGAGGGGCTGGGACAGAGTGACAGCCAGGGAGCCTCAGGTCACCAGGGTCTGTGGAAAGTGACCTGGGAGGTCTGTGCTCCCTCTGTCCAGGGGGCCGGGGCTGGCCGGGTTCCGGGGCACTTCCTCCCCTCCCCGAACCCCTGTGCCTGTGTGCCTGGGGCACAGAGGGCCTGCGGGGCGGTAGCGTGGCCCTGGAAGGGATGTCAGGACAACAGGGCCTTGTGTTGTGCCCAAGATGGCGAATCCGAGAAACCACCAAGGAGCCCACACCGATGCAAACTCCCGAGGGTTTCTTTACAAGCTGGAGCTTGGGTCCAAGTGCACCGGACACAGAGGAGTAGGGACTTGGACACCGAGACTAAGAGGCGTAGCAGCTTTATAGGAGCCAGTGGCCCATGGGAATGCTGAAAGATGCGTAGTCATGTCGGTCCACACGCAGGTGGCCGATTGAATTACACTTTACCCTATAGTATCGACTTGAACTGGCCTATTACTTTAGTCAGAATTGGCACGCAGTTTTATGGGGCACAAACCAGGGTTACATTGTTATGAGCCATTTTCGAATTAGGGTGTGCCCAGCGGCTTGAGTCAGGGTGGGGCAGCACCTTAAGCTATAAGCAAGTCATGTGGGGTCATAAGGGAGATGACAGGTGGAGCACAAAATGGAATCAGTCCTGCTCTGCTTGTCCAGGGGTAAGGGATTTTTGTTAAATATCCTGGGTCCCACACTGCAGCTCACGCACGTGGGCCACCCTCACAAGGTGTACTCGGCGTGCACAACTTGTGGTGCTAGATCTCTCACACCAGGGTGTGGAGGGAACCCTCCTCGCCCTAGTGAGTAGGGGCTGGGTGAGTATGGGGCTCATCCTGAAGGCCAAGCAGCACAGGGGACCGAGGAACCCCAGCCCAGTCCCCACCCAGACTCCCAAACACAGGCAGCCCCAGGGCTCCCCCCATGGGCAGGGCGGCCCCAAGGTCTGGCTCCCTGATGGAGAGGCATCAGGGAGAAGATAAGCAGCCAGCGCATGGGAGGACCCACTGCCGCACATGGGAATATGGCCAAGCCAGACCTTCCAACTCAGCTGACCCTCCAGCGGAAAGTCACTGCACGAGGGAGCCCTGGGTCTGCCAGGAGAGCCTAGCTACCCGCCTAGCACCAGCACCAGAAATGATGTTGTGCCAACCATTTCAGCATTTGGGTGACCCACCCAGAGGATCAGATAGCTGCACGTGATAGCTACATGTGATAGACACACACACACCCCAAAACCAACAGAAGTCGGAATCCCCCCCAATGTTGTCTAACAGGAGCCAGATGGTTACATACACGACGCTGTTGTCCCCAGTAGGATACATGGAAGATGCAATAAACCATGACTGCAGAGGTGCTAGAGATACAGAGATGTGCTTGCTGGTTTCCAACAAGGAGCACAGAGGTGCAGGAAGAATCCTACGGAAGGGAGGCCCCTTCATGGAAAGGACACCATGTCCCTGTGATGGCTACGGATGGTGAAATCTGTCCTCCTCTCTCTTAGCTTCTGGTTTTCCTCCTAAATGCCATTTTCCTCAATCATAAGACCAAAAATTTATTTTATGTTTTTAAATTCCTTTTTATTGGAGTCCAATTTGTATGAATTCTTGCTTCAGCAAGGGTGTCATTCAGGAGAGAAGGAGAGAGAAAGATTTTCTGGACAGTCAACATATCAAGGATTTCATGACCACTTAACCAGTCCAGTAAGGGATTAAGAGGGACTCTTCTAGTGGGGGACAAAAAGAGACCAAAAGCAATAAAGACTAGAAAGGACCAGAGAACGTCACCAGAAACACCAACTCTTCTGGTAACACAAAGGAACAAAGTTCATATCTGTGAATAATCACTCTGAATGCTGATAGACTAAATGTTCCAATCAAAAGATATAGGGTATCAGAGTGGCTTAAAACACAGGATCCGGGATACCTGGGTGGTTCAAGGGGTTGAGCATCTGCCTTTGACTCAGGCTGTGATCCTGGAGTCTGGGATCGTGTCCCATATTGGGCTCCTGGTGGGGAGTCTGCTTCTCTCTCTCCCTAATTTTCGGCCTCTCTCTCTCTCTCTCTCTCTGATAAATAAAATCGTTATTAAAAAAACAAGATCCATCTGTATGCTGCCTACAAGATGCTCACCTTAGACCTATAGACACCAGCAGATTGATAGTCAGGGGAGGGAAAATCATCTACCACGCTAATGGATATCAAAAGAAAGCTGGAGGACCCATACTTATATCAGACAAACGAGATTTGAAACGAAACCCTGGGGGACACCTGGTGGCTCAGTGGTTGAGCATCTGCCGTCGGCTCAGGGTGTGATCCTGGGATCCCAGGATCGAGTCCCACATCACCCTCCCTTTGGGGAGCCTGCCTCTCCCTCTGCCTATGTTTCTGCCTCTGCTTCTCTGTGTATCTCTCAAAAATAAATAAATAATATATTTAAATCTCAAAAAGAAACAACAAATATTGTAAGAAGAGATGAAGAAGAACATTATTTCATAATTAAAAAGACTATCAAGATCAAACAACTAACTATTTATGCTGCCAACATGAGTACCTAAATATAGAAACCGATTAACAACAAACGTATAGGAAATCACTGATAATAATACACTGACAGAGGATTCCAACACCCACTTATGGCAACGGACCGATCGTCTATGCAGAAAATCAACAAGGGAACAATAGCCTTGACACACTGGACCACAGGGACTCAACAGATATAGTTAGAATATTAGATCCAAAAGGAGAATAAACATTCTGTTCAATTGCATATGGGACATTCTCCAGAACAGATCATATCAGGGCCCACAAATCAGCCCTCAACAGGTACAACAGGTACAAGAATGTTGATTTCACACCCTGTACATTTTCAGACCAAGGCGCTATGAAACTGGAAGTCGACAGTAAGAAAAAAATTGGACAGACCAAAAATACGTGGAGTTTATGATCATCCTACTAGAGAATGAATGGAGCAACCAGAAAATTAAAGAGGTAATTTAAAACAAATGAAAATGAAAACATGTTTCTCCAAACCTCTGGGATGTAGCAAAGGCAGTCCTAAGAGGGAAGTACATAGCAATACAGGCCTACCTCAAGAAACAAGAAGTCTCCAATACACATCGTAACCCTACACCTGAAGGAGCTGAAAAAGGAATAGCAAACAAAGACTAAAGCCTACAAAAGAAGGGAAAAAATTAAGATCAGAGCAGAAATAAACAATACAGAAACAACAAAACAGTAGAATGGAATAACAGAACTAAGAGCTAGTTCTTTAAAATAAGTAATAAAATGGATCAAGCCCTAGCCAGCCTTATCAACGAGAAAAGAGAAAAGACCTAAATAAATAAAATCACAAATGAGAGAAGAGAGATCACAATCAACACCAGAAAAATAAGACAATTATAAGGGGATACTATGAAAGATTATACGCTAACAAACTGGGAGACCTGGAAGAAATGAACAAATCCCTAGAAATGTGCAAATGAGCAAAACTGAAATAGGAAGAAATAGAAAATGTGAACAGACCCATTACTAGCAAAGGAATTGAATCAGCAAGGCACCTGGGTGCCTCAGTGGTTGAGCATGTGTTTGGCTCACGTCATGATCCCGGGGTCCTAGGGGTTCAAGTCCCACATCAGGCTCCCCGCATGGAGCCTCATTTTCCCTCTGCCTATACCTCTGCATCTTTGTGTCTCTCATGAATACATAAATAAAATATTTAAAAAAGAAAAAAGATAAAAAGTTGAGAAAGGACCCAAATAAAATCAGATGAGAAAAGAGAAATAAAAACCAACACTAGAGAAATACAAACGATTATAAGAGAATATGATGAAAAATTATATGCCAGCAACCTAGAACCTGAAAGAAATAGATCAATTCCTAGAAATATATAACATAGCAAAAATTAAAAATGAAGAAATAAGAAATTTGAACAGACAGATAACCAGCAAAGAAATTGAATCAGCAATCAGGGTTCTCCCAACAGGAGACGCTTAGATCAATAGAACAGAATGGAAAGCCAAAACAAGATACAAACCTGTATCTATGACCCATAAAGGATAACAAGGCAGGAAGGAATATCCAATGGCAGAAAGACAGTCTCTTCAATAAACCCTAACCCTGACCCCAGGATAAGAATAAATGGTGTTGGGAAAACCAGGCAGCCACATGCAGAAGAATGAAACTGGACCACATTCTTACACCATATATATAAAAAATAAATTCAAAATGGATGAAAGACCTAAATGTGAGACCTGAAACCAATCAAAGAAGAAAAGATAGGCAGCAACGTCTTTGACATTGGCCACTGATTTTTCTTTCTAGATATGCCACTGAGGTGAGGGAACAAAAGCAAAAATGCTATTGGGACTTCATCAAAATGAAAAGCTTCCGCAAAGTGAAGGAAACAACCAAAGCTAAAAGGCAACATACAAAATGAAAGGAGATATTGGTAAACAACACATCCAATAAAGAGTTAGTATGCAAAACACATAAAGGAAATATAAATCTCAAGATCCTAAAAACAAATTATGCAACTAGAGATGGGCAGAAAAATGAATGGACTTTGTCTCTGACAAGACAGCCAGATGGCCACCAGACTCACGGAAAGACACAAAGCGTCACTCATCATCAGGGAAATGCAAACCAAAACCACAATGATATGTCACCTGAGAGCCGTCATAATGGCTAAAATTAACAACACAAGAAACAACAGGTGTTGGTGAGGCTTTGGAGAAAGGGTAGCCTCCTTACATTCCTGGTGGGCATGCGAACAGATTTAGCCACTGTGGAAAACAGTGTGGAGGGTCCTTGAGAAGTTAAAAAAATTGGATCCCTGGGTGGTGCAGTGGTTTGGTACCTGTCTTTGGCCCAGGGTGCGATCCTGGAGACCCGAGATCGAATCCCACTTTGGGCTCCAGGGCATGGAGCCTGCTTCTCCCTCTGCCTGTGTCTCTGCCTCTCTCTCTGTGACTATCATAAAAAAATTTAAAAAAAGAAGTTAAAAATAGAGCTACCCTACGATTCCAAAATTTCACAGCTAGGTATTTACCCCGAGGATAGAGAAGTACTTTAGTAGATTCGAGGAAGGACACGCAGCCCAATGTTTGTAGCAGCGTTATCAACAACAGCCAGACTGTGGATACAGCCCAGATGTCCATCGACTGATGAATGGGCAGAAAGATGTGGTAAATATACACACTGCGACATCACTCGGTCATCAGAAGGGATGAAATGACTCCATTTACGGTGACGTGGAAGGAGTGGAAAGGATTTATGCTAAATGAACTCAGTCAGAGAAAGACAGATACCAAATACCATACAATTGCATTCACATGTGAATTTTGAGAAACCAAACAAACTGGCAAAGGGGCGGAGGAGGCATGAGAGAAGCAAACCAAGATACACACTCTTAACCACAGAGAATAAACTAATAAATACCAGGGGAAGGTGGGGAGGATGGTGAATCAGGGGATGGGGATAGTGGAGGGCACCTGTGACCAGTACCAGGCGTTGTATCCAAGGGTCTAACCACTATGTGGTAAACCTGAAACTATATCATACTGTGTTTACAAACAGGAATTCAAGTAAAACTTTAAAATAATAATTGGTAGTATAGAGAAAACATGTGCACACAAGAGATAAAATCAGAAAGGCAACTGAAAATCCAAATAAAGAGTCTTTAGAGCCACAAATCCCCTCCTTAGCTCAGCTCGGGAGAAACCTGCCATGTCTATTCTCACCCCAGCAGAAGCCAGGATTTTGATTCTCTGGGGAGGCCACTGACTTGGTGGAGTCAGGCTATCTTTGAACCCAAAACCTAAATAGAGTGCATAAAACTAAACTGCCCAAGATGCTAGGAGTCCCAGTGCAGGCACATGCCAAGACCCAAACTCTAACCATACACAGACATAAGCCTAACCCTACACTTAATCTTAATGTTAACCTAACCCTTAAACAAGACCCATCACTAATCGAAAACCAAACACAAACCCCAAGACCAAAACACATTCACGGAACCTTCATGCCAACCCTCACCCTATATCCTAAACCTATTCTAAACCCTTAACCCTGACCCCTACCTTAAATCTAACCCTAACCTCTAACCCTAACCTTAACTTAATGTACTCAAATCGTATTCCTAACCTTAACCTGTACCCTAACCCTAACCCTCTAATACTAATCCTATCTCATACCCCTAACTGTACTCTAACCTGTACCCTAAAACTAACTCCTAAACCACTCCCTATACCTATTACCCTTTTCCAAAACCGTACCCTGACCCTGACCTGACCTGACCCTAAACCCTAACTAAATACTAATCCTATCCCTAGCCGTAACCCCTATCCTAAACCTAACCCTCGCCCTAACCCTAAACCTAGCCCTAAATTTTACCCTAACCCCTAACCCTTACCCCTAACCCTAACTCACACCCTAACACCTCACCCTAACTGCAAACCTAAGCCCAACCCTAACTGTAACCATAACCCTAACCCCACCTCCAAACCTCCTGCCCTAAACCCTAAAGCATAACCCTAACCCTAACTCTAAATACTGTCACTAACCCTAACCTCATTCCCTAATCCCTAACCCCCATCCTAACTCCTAACCACTGACCCTTACCCTTATCCCTCACCCTAACCTCTAATCCGTAACCATAAGGTTAATCACAAACACCTAACATCTAACCTAAGCCAAACCACCAACTGCCTCACCTCCCCTGACCCTACCATTCATTCTACCCATTCACTTACCCTGTGGTTCTGAGGAGTCCCTTCTGATATGGACGAAGCCCCCAATGTCTTGTGCTCTTTTTGTTCAGTCTCCTTATTTATTCTCTGTGATGCTCCTGAGAAGGGAGTCACATCCATCATTTCCTTCCTGAATGCTCACTGTCAGGACACAGCAAGCCCCACAATAGAATAAAAACTGAGCCCAGTCCAAGGGCAGGAAGCCCCTATTAGAACAGATCTCAATGCCCTTGAAGGCCCCATATCAAAATGTAAACAGAACTTGAGGAATTACTCCAGCCCTTCGGGAGTTCCCCGAGACCAACTCTTAAAAATAAGCTAAAACCCACCTCGGGGTCCAAGTCCCCGCTCCACTGTGTTGGGTATACTTGGACACAAGCTCGAGCTTGTAAATAAACCCTCATGTGTTTGCATTGGTGTTGGCTTCTTGGTGATTTCTCAGATTCACAATCTTGGGCACAACAGTCTGAGATAAAAAAAGAAAACCAAAAGAAGCTCGGACGCAGGTAGAGTGAACGCAGGGTTCTGAGCGAAGCCGCGGAGACCCGGGGGCTTCGGGGTTCTTCTGTGGAGGCCCCAGCAGACTGGGGGGCGGGATGCTCAGCCCCAGAGCCAGAGGACCCAGCGTCCCCACCGGCATCCCGCCCATCAGGGCCAGGAATCAGGGAGCAGCACAGTGCCGCCCGCTGGAGCCCAGAGGCGCTGACGCCCACCCCGACTCTGACCCCCACAGGTGCAACTCCCAGGCAGATGTGCACCTGACAATCAGCACCAAGGCCCATCCCCAGACCCCACACAGACCATTCGCTGCCCCCAAGTTGCCAGACCACAGAGGCTGCAAAGCTTCAGCTCTGCCTGGAAAGTAGGGTCTAGATTCCTTTGTACTTTGTGCTCTATTTTTAATTATTTTCTTTGATTCTTTTTTATTAATTGCCTTATTTTAATTTTATGTATGTACCTTATATATTTCTTATTTTTACTTTTATGGTAGTTTAATTGTGTTTCATATTTTGGGATTTAGAATCTTTTAACAATCAGGCCAAAATAATCTGGTGGTTTTTTTTGGAGGGCAGTTGTTATTGTTTTTCTTGGTTTTTCTTTTTCTTCCTTCTTTCTTTTCTGGAAAAAATAATGAGATGGAGAAATTCTCCTCCATAAAATAACATGAGGTAGTACTCACAGCCAGGAAGTTCATCAATAAACATATATGATGTCTAACTACAGTTTAAAACAATGATTATAAAGATAGCAGCTGGGCTGGAAAAAGAGCACAGAAGCAAACTAGAGAATCCCTTACTGTAGAAATAAAAGAGCTAAAATCAAGTCAGTCCAACGTTAAAAATGCTATAACTGAGATGCAGTCCCAACTGGAAGCCTTAAAAACAAGAAAGGTTATGGACCACAGAGGCAGATGTAGGGAAGTCAGCCACTTATTAAAACAATAACATTCATATCATAGGAGACTCAGAAGATGAAGAGAGAGAAAAGGTGGGCCTTACTCAGCCATTAGAAACAACAAATACCCACCATTTGCTTCAAGGTGGATGGAACTGGAAGGTATTATGCTGAGTGAAGTAGGACAATCGGAGAAGGACAAACATTGTATGTTCTCATTCATTTGGGGAATATAGGTAATACTTAAAGGGAATATAAGGGAAGGGAGTAGAAATGTGTGGGAAATATCAGAAAGGGAGGCAGAACATAAAGACTCCTAACTCTTGGAAATGAACTCTTGGTGACTGAGGGGAGGAGGGCAGGGTTGAGGGTGAATGGGTGACGGGCACTGAGGGGTCACTAGACGGGATGAGCACTGGGTGTTATTCTGATTTGGCAAACTGAACACCAATAAAAAATAAATTTATTATTTAAAAAAAAAAGAAAGAAAGAAAGAGTGGCACCGGGGTGGCTCAGTCAGTTAAGCTTCTACCTTAAGTCAGATCATGATCCAGGTCCCAAGGAAGGCTCCGTTTTCAGCAGGGAACCTGCTTCTCCCTCTCCCTCTGCTTCTCTCACTCATGCTTTTTCTCTCTTCTCTCTCTCAAATAAATAAATAACATCTTTGAAAAAGAAACAAAAAAAAAGAAACCCACAAGGAAGAGAAATCTCCCTTGTAGAAGAATTTCAAACAATTTGTGCAGACATTCCACTCTCATGTTGATGAGCATAGCTTCCCACTCTTACGTGTGGAATACACATAGTAACTTCCTTCTACAAAATATATTATGAAAAACAAAATAATATGATGATGATAATAACAATAATTAATAATAATAAAAAGAATCACTTAACTATGGAGAAAGATGACAAACACTACCTCAGCAAGATGATCAGATCGATACCAAGACTGATAAATCATGTTGATAGTATCTATCCTTTATATGATATAATAAAAATGGCAGTATATCTCTGCATAAAATCCACAAAAACAATTCAATCATGAGATAAACAACAGACATGTCCCAACTGAGGGAAATTTTACAAAATACTCTACTTCTCAAAGTGTTCCAGTGCAACAACAACAAGGAAAGGCTGAAAGACTGTCACAATCCAGAGGAGCCTAAGAAAACAGGAGGACAAATGGAATGTGATATGAGGGATGGTAACTTAGCAAAAACTAAGGAAATCTGAATAAAGTATGGTCTTTGGTTAATGCGACTATTTTAATATTGATTCATTAGCTAACATTTGTACCGTACTAATATAAGATATCAATAATTGGAGAAATTGAGTGCAAGTGCATGCGAATGCTCTGTACTATCTTCTCAATTTCCCTATATATCTTTGTTTTTTTCCTAATAAATAAGATTTATTTTGAAAATTGACTTAAATGAATCAGGCTCCAAGTGTGAAGACATTTTAAGAATAGTTGAATTAACTGTTGCCTTATTCTTAAAGAGTTCCTTTGATGGAAACAGAGTAAGAATTTTACATCAGAAGGAAAGAAAAACACGTATAAAAACGTATAATGCCTCCTCAACCTGAAAAGCAGGAACGGATAATAAATAGCAAAAATCAGATAAAAATACTTCTATTATAATAGACACCATATTGCAAGTGCAATTAAAATTAGCAATGCATAACATTTATTTCCTTGACATTTGTCTTCCAAAGAGTTCAAAGTGTTTCAGTGTCAGTTGAAACAGGGGAAGATTCTCAGGGAAGAATCCTTCACATAATAATAGGACCATTGGTAATAATGTCTCTCAGTTCTTTCCAAATCCATAAAGATGCATTTCCTGAGGAGTGACTGAGCTGTGAAGAAAGAGATGAGAAACCCTCATCCCTCTGAATTACTTGTGTCAGAATATTTTAACCATAGTACTATGGATAGTAAATTATCCTTATTAACAGGAAATACATCTCAGATTGGAATCTGAGCAATCAGATGGGCAGAGAAAAAAGGCTTTGACTCACTCCTCATCTTTTAAACATAAAGGACAGCTTTTCTATGTGAAAGTCAGTTTTCAAGATAGCCTTAGGGAATAAGAGTCTGCAGCATCGAATCCCGCTGCACAGCCGGGGTGCACGCAACCCAGGTCTTCCTGATCCCAAATCCCTGGTCCTGTCCAACACACGCTGCCACGCTGAGGTCATTTGCAATTGCTCTCTCAGGAGGTCCGGGGAAGGGGAAAGGAGCTAGATAGGATGGGATGGGACGCAAGGAGGCTGAGAAAATGAAGGCCTTTCCGCTTTAAGTTCAGCGTTCGAACACGTCCAGCCATCCCAGGCCCCTGTGAAGAAGAGATGAAATTTACATTACTTCAGTTACAGGAAAAAAACAAAAGTTTACAGCTTCATGTCCTAGAAACCCCCACAATAGAATAAGAACTGAGCCCACGCCAAGGGATGGAGGCGCCTATTAGAATGGGAACAGAGGTCAATGCCCTTGAAGGCCCCATATCAAAATGTAAACAGAACTTGAGGAATTACTCCAGCCCTTCTGGAGGTCCCCGATACAAGCCCTTAAAACTAAGCAAAAACCCACCTCGTGGTCCAAGTCCCTGCTCCGCTGTGTCTGGTGTACTTGGACGCAGGCTCGAGTTTGGAAATCAACCCTTGTGGGTTTGCATCAGTGTCAGCTCCATAGTGGTTTCTTGGATTCGCAATCTTGGGCACAACATCCCCATGTCCCCTCCCACCTGGGCTGAACCCTTATCCCCTCCCACCCAGGCTGACCCTCAGTCACCTCCTCGCCCACAACAGCTGGGCACAGGCCCTCACACAGGTCCCACGGGCATGGTGGGCACTCCCGCCATGCCCGGCCTCCCAGGGGAAGGAAGGGGGTTTTGGCAGGACACACTCCCATGGTGGCCCCAGGGCTCCCTGCCCAGCATGGCAGCTCGTGACAGGTGGGGGTCTGTGTCCCTGACGCCTGCTCCTCCTCCCCAGTTTTCCCACAGGAAATGAAGGAGGAGGTCCTGGTCTCCTCCAGGGACATCACCCAGGTAGACTTGGACGTCAACAGGACATTCGGCAGCCACACCGTATTTTGGGATGGCTAGGGGGTCGGGTGAGGCTGCTGGGCCAGGGGGCTTCGGGGCCCCGAGGGAGGCCCGGGGCCTTCTGGGTAGGGAAAACGGGTTTCTGAGGCCGGGGGGAGCAATAGCAGCCAACAAAACACTGCTCCATGGTAGGATGCTGGGGATGACCCCGTGCCCACACTCCCGGTGCCTCGGGGATGAGGAGGCCAGTAGGATGGGGCCTCCAGGGGTTGCCATGGGAGCTGAACGCCAAAGGGGAGAGGGATGGCCCCCTGAGAAGCAGGGGATGGGGTGGGGGACGTGGGGGGCAGGAACCGGACCTGGGGGCCAGGCGGCATGGCCGCGGCTGGAGCAGGACACACATCGATCCCATGAGGGTCGGACGGGTCAGAGTGAGACCCACTCTCGGTGCTTTATATATTTCTAAATTCTATGCATTTCATTTGAGACAATTTGCAATTTGAAAACATACATAGTATAATGACCCCCAGATAATGCCCCCAGTCCAGCCAGGGCCCTGCACTGACCACACGGTGCCCCAGGGGCAGGTGTCACTGCAAACCCCAGACTAGTCGCTTTAACTGTAGATGTCTCCTTGTGCATCTTAGAGGAAGGAGATGCCCTTTTTCCACAGGCCCCCCACGACATACCCATCATTCACCACTCCCACACCATCCCCCTACATCATCATCCCCAATGGCATCCCACAGACTCCATCCCTGTCAAAACCACGCAGCCCCACACAATTCCCACTCACACCATACCCCAACACCATCACCCCTACACCATTCCCCACTCTCCACCACCATCATACCCCTGCCCCCACACCATCTACCACCACACCATTGACCCCCAGCAAGGACCCAGTGCAGGTGCCCCCTGTGGGACATGCTCAGCCTCCCTGGGGTTCTCTGGATACCCTGATCCCATCAGAAGCCCGGGTGTCCCATAGAGTACCCATGGGTTGCAGGGAGGAGGGAAGACAGGGAGCCCCCAACAGGGTGGGTGCAGGTGAGTGGTGCAGAGGACCCACTGTGCCCTGCCTCCGCCCACTGTCCCTCATTTAGGGCGGCACACCCTGCACAGGACACCAGCCCTTAACCCATGGGGATCTGGGCTGGCCTGGCCCTGGGCTCTGTGAGGGCTGGGGTGATTTGAGCCCTCACCCCAGGCCCAACACAAAGACTAATGGGATCCAGCCCACATGGCCCTGGCCAGCCCTGGATTCTGGCCCCGGACTGAGGGAGCCCTCTCACAGCTGGATGTTGACTCCTGGGCCCTGGGGTAGGATGGTGGGCCCCACCCGCACCCACACCAGGAGGCAGGCTCCTCCAGGTGCTGGGGCCCCAGGGATCCCGAGGCCGGGGTCCAGCTGCCCTGCGGGGCCCAGCACAGAAGCCCATGAGGTGCAGGTCCAGGTCAGCTCTGCTGTCCTCTGAACTGTCTCTCAGACTGAAATCTCAGGACACACGCCCCCACCCAGAGTCCACACCTGCTCCCAGGTGGGGGACTCCAGCACCCGCCCCCCAACACATGTCATTCTTGCCCTCCCCTAAAGGACAGAAAGGTCTCCCTCCCCAGGGGAAGGCGTGCACCCTCGACTCTGAGCCCGTTTACTGTAGAAAGTCAATAAAGTGTTGTGGTGCGAAAATGCACAGCCAGCCCGTTTCTGTGTCTCCCAGAACACTGTTCACGGGGCATGGAAAGACACCAAGAGAGGAGGAGGGGGTACCACCTTGGCCCCACCAGCCCCTGCAGGGGCGCCACCAGGAACACCCAGCTGACGTCCCCACGTGCCTTCCACAGGTGGCCAGATGCCGGGTTCAGGACCTGACAGACTTTACTGGGACTCAGGCTGTGCCCCACGGGCCAGGAGGGCCTGGGACAGAGTGACAGCCAAGAAGCCTCAGGTCACCAGGGTCTGTGCAAAGCGACCCGGATGTCTGTGCTCCCTCTGTCCAGGAGGTCGTGGCTGGCCAGGTACGGGGCACTTCCTCCCCTCCCCACATCCCCTTGCCTATGAGCCTGGGGCAGAGAGGGCCTGCAGGGCAGTCAGCATGGCCCTAGAAGGGATGTCAGGACAGTAGTCCCTTGTGTTGTGCCCAAGATTGTGAAACCGAGAAACCACTGAGGAGCCAACACCGATGCAAACTCCCAAGGCTTTCTTTACAAACTGGAGCTTGTGTCCAAGTGCACCCGACACAGCGGAGCAGGGACTTGGACCCTGAGACTAAGAGGCATAGCAGCTTTATAGGGGCCAGTGGACCATGGGATATGCAGAAATTTGCACAGTCATGTCAGTTCACACGCAGGTGGCCGATTGAATTGCACCTTACCATATAGTATCCACTTGAGCTGGTCTATTACTTTGGTCAGAATCGGCGCACAGATTTGGTGGGCACAAAGCGGGGTTCACTGTTATGAGCTGATTTCTGATTAGGGTGTGCCCAGCAATCTGACTAGGGTGGGGCAGCGCCTTAAGCCATAATCAGGTGATGAGGGGGTCATAGGGGAGGTGGCGGGTGTAGCGCAAAATGGAATCAGTCCTGCTCTGCTTGCTCAGGGGTAGGAGATTTTTGTTAAATTTCCTGGGTCCCACACTTGCAGCTCATGCACCTGGGCCACCTGCACCAGGTGGACTCAGCGTGCACACCTTGTGGTGCTGGATCTCTCACACCACCGTGTGGAGGGCACCCTCCTTGCCCGAGTGAGTAGGAGCTTGGTGAGCATGGGACTCGACCTGAAGGCCAGGCAGCACAGGAGACTGAGGAACCCCATCCCCGTCCCCACCCCGACTCCCACACACAGGCAGCCCCAGGGCTCCCCTCCATGTGCACCCACCTCCTCAGGAGCACCCCCCAGAGCGGCCCTGAGGTCTGGCTCCCTGCTGGAGAGGCATCAGGGAGAAGAGAAGCACATGGTGCTTGGCAGGACCCACTGCAGGACCTAGGAATGTGGTCAAGCCGGAACTTCCATCTCAGCAGACACTCCAGCGGAAAGTCATTGCATGAGCCAGCACAGGGTCGGCCAGGAGACCCCAGTAGCCGCCCAGCTCCAGCACCAGAAATGATGTTGTGCCCACCATTTTGGCGTTTGGGTGACCCAGCCAGAGGATCCGATAGCTGCACGTGATAGCTGCATGTGATAGACACACACACACCCCAAAACCAACAAAAATCAGAATCCCCCCAATGTTGTCAAACAGCAGCCGATGATTCCATACACGACGCTGTGGTCCCCAAAAGGATACATGGAAGATGTTATAAACCACGACGACAGAGGTGTCAGAGGTACAGAGATGTGCCTGCTGGGTTCCAACAAGGAGCGCAGAGGAGCAGGAAGCATCCTATGGAGGGGGGGCCCTCCTAGGAAAGGACACCAGGTCCCTGTGAAGGCTACGGAGGGTGAAATCTGTCCTCCTCCCTTTCAGCTTCTGGTTTTCCTCCTAAATGCCATTTTCTTCAATCATAACACCAAAAATTTATTTTATGTTTTTAAATTTCTTTTTATAAGAGTCTAATTTTTATAAATTCTTTCTTCAGCAAGGGTGTCATTCAGGATAGAAGGAGATATAAAGATTTCCCAGACAGGCAAAATATAAAGGAGTTCATGACCACTTAACCAATCCAATAAGGAATTTTAAGAGGGACTCTTCTAGTGGGGGAAAAAAAGAGACCAAAAGCAACAAAGACTAGAAAGGACCAGAGAACGTCACTGGAAACACCAACTCTACCGGTAACACAAAGGCAGTAAGTTCATATCTTTCAATAATCACTCTGAATGCTGATAGACTAAATGCTCCAATCAAAAGATAGAGGGTATCAGAGTGGCTTAAAAAACAGGATCTGGGATGCCTGGGTGGCTCAGGTGTTGAGCCTCTGCCTTTGACTCCGGGTGTGATCCTGGAGTCTGGGATTGAGTCCCATAGTGTGCTAGTAGTGGGGAGCATGCTTCTCTCTCTGCCTAATTTTCTGCCTCTCTCTCTCTCTCTCTCTCTCTCTCATGCTCTCAAATATAAAATCGTTATTAAAAGAACAAGATCCATCAGTATGCTGCCTACTAGATGCTCACGTTAGACCTATAGAAACCGGGAGATTGAAAGTCAGGGGATGGAAAATCATCTATCACGCTAATGGTTATGAAAAGAAAGCTGGAGAACCCATACTTATATCAGACTAACTAGATTTGAAACCAAACCCTGGGGGACACCTTGTGGCTCAGTGCTTGAGCATCTGCCTTCGGCTCAGGGTGTGATCCTGGGATCCCAGGATCGAGTCCCATATCGGCATCCCTTTGGGGAGCCTGTCTCTCCCTCTGCCTATGTTTCTGCCTCTGCTTCTCTTTGTATCTCTCAAAAATAAATAAATAAAATATTTAAATCTCAAAAAAGAAAGAATAAATACTGTAAGAAGAGATGAAGAAGGACATTATTTCATAATTAAAAAGACTCTCTATCAGGATCAAACAACTAAATATTTATGCTGCCAACATGGCAGTACCTAAATATGGAAACCAATTAACAACAAACATACAGGAACACACTGATAATAATACACTGACAGGGGATTTCAACACCCACTTATGGAAATGGACTGATTGTCTATGCAGAAAATCAACAGGGGAACAATAACCTTGACACACTGGACCACAGGGACTCAACAGATATAGTCTGAACATTTGTTCCTAAAGCAGAATACACATTCCTTTCAAGTGCACATGGGACATTCTCCAGAAAAGATCATATCATGGGCCACAAATCAGCCCTCAACAGGTACAACCGGCAAGAGAAAAAACAATAACCATATGATCCTCTCATTAGATGCAGAGAAAGCATTTGACAAAATAGAGCATCCATTCCTGATCAAAACACTTCAGAGCGTAGGGATAGAGGGAACAATCCTCGACATCTTAAAAGCCATCTAGGAAAAGCCCACAGCAAGTATCATTCTCAATGGGGCAGCACTGGGAGCCTTTCCCCTAAGATCAGGAACAAGACAGGGATGTCCACTCTCACCACTCGTATTCAACATAGTACTGGAAGTCCTAGCCTCAGCAATCAGACAACAAAAAGACATTAAAGACATTCAAATTGACAAAGAAGAAGTCAAACTCTCCCTCTTCGCCAATGACATGATACTCTACCTAGAAAACACAAAACCCTCCCCGTGAAGATTGCTAGAACTCATACAGCAAGTTGGTAGCGTGGCAGGATATAAATCAATGCCCAGAAATCAATGGCATTTCTATACACTAACAATGAGACTGAAGAAAGAGAAATTAAGGAGTCAATTTCATTTACAATTGCACCCAAAAGCATAAGATACCTAGGAATAAACCTAACCAAGGAGATAAATGATCTATACCTAAAAACTATAGAAAACTTCTGAAAGAAATTGAGGAAGACACAAAGAGATGGAAAAATATTACATGCTCATGGATTAGCAGAATTAATATTGTGAAAATGTCAATGTTACCCAGGCAATGTACACGTTTAATGCAATCCCTATCAAAGTACCATGGACTTTCTTCAGAGAGTTAGAACAAATTATTTTAAGATTTGTGTGGAATCAGAAAAGACCCCGAAAAGCCAGGGGAAGTTTATTTTATTTTATTTTTAATTTTTATTTATTTATGATAGTCACACACAGAGAGAGAGAGAGAGGCAAAGACACAGGCAGAGAGAGAAGCAGGCTCCATGCACAGGGAGCCCTATGTGGGACTTGAACCCGGGTCTCCAGGATGGCACCCTGGGCCAACGGCAGGCAGCAAACCGCTGCGCCACCCAGGGAT
The DNA here is from genome assembly GCF_003254725.2 of Canis lupus dingo. Taxonomy (NCBI): domain Eukaryota; kingdom Metazoa; phylum Chordata; class Mammalia; order Carnivora; family Canidae; genus Canis; species Canis lupus. The sequence continues at coordinate 210,449 of NC_064279.1, read as the reverse complement.
CCCAAGCCAGGGGAATTTTTAAAAAGAAAACCATATCTGGGGGCATCACAATGCCAGATTTCAGGTTGTACTACAAAGCTGTGGTAATCAAGACAGTGTGGTACTGGCACAAAAACACACATAGATCAATGGAACAGAATAGAGATCCCAGAAGTGGACCTTGAACTTTATGGTCAAGAAATATTCAATAAAGGAGGAAAGACTATCCATTGGAAGAAAGACAGTCTCTTCAATAGATGGTGCTGGGAAAATTGGACATCCACCTTCAGAAGAATGAAACTAGACCACTCTCTTTCACCATAAACAAAGATAAACTCAAAATGGATGAAAGATCTAAATGTGAGACAAGAGTTCATCAAAATCATAGAGGAGAACACAGGCAACACCCGTTTTAAACTTGGCCACAGCAACTTATTGCAAGGTACATCCATGAAGGCAAAAGAAACAAAAGCAAAAATGAACTATTGTGACTACATCAAGATAAGAAGCTTTTGCACAGCAAAGGATACAGTCAACAAATCTAAAAGACAATCTACAGCATGAGAGAAGATATATGCAAAAGACGTTTCAGATAAAGGGCTAGTTTCCAAGATCTATAAAGAACTTCTTAAAATCAACACCAAAGAGACAAACAATCCAATCATGAAATGGGCAAAAGACATGAAGAGAAATCTCACAGAGGAAGACATTGACATGGCCAACATGCACATGAAAACATGGTCTGCATCACTTGCCCTTAGGGATATACAAATCAAAACCACAATGAGATACCACCTCACACCAGTGAGAATGGGGAAAATTAACAAGGCAGGAAACCACAAATGTTGGAGAGGATGCGGAGAAAAGGGAAGACTCTTACACTGCTGGTGGGAATGTGAACTGGTGCAGTCACTCTGGAAAACTGTGTGGAGGTTCCTCAAAGAGTTAAAAATAGACCTGCCTGACGACTCAGCAATTGCACTTTTGGGGATTCTCCCCAAAGATTCAGATGCAATGAAACGCCAGGACACCTGCACGCCGATGTTTATAGCAGAATGTCCACAAGCCAACTGTGGCAGGAGCTTCGGTGTCCATCAAAAAATGAATGGATAAAGAAGATGTGACTTATGTATACAATGGAATATTACTGAGACATTAGAAACGACAAATACACAACATTTGCTTCAACGTGAATGGAAGTAGAGGGTATTATGCTGAGTGAAGTAAGTCAATCAGAGAAGGACAAACAGTGTATGTTCTCATTCCTTTGGAGAATATAAATAATACTGAAAGGGAATATCAGGGAATGGAGAAGAAACGTTTGGGAAATATCAGAAAAGGAGAGAGATCATAAAGACTCCTAACTCTGGGAAAAGAACTAGGGTTGCTGGAAGGGGAGGAGGGAGGGGGGTGGGGGTGAATGGGTGACGGGCACTGAGGGGGACACTTGACAGGATGAGCACTGCGTGTTATTCTGTATGTTGGTCAATTGAACACAAATAAAAAATAAATTTAGTTTTTAAAAAAGATCAAACAACTACATATTTATGCTGCCAACATGGGAGTACCGAAATATAGAAACCAATTAACAACAAACGTACAGGAACACACTGATAATAATACAATGACAGGGGATTTTAACACCCACTTATGGCAATGGACCGATCGTCTATGCAGATAATCAACAGGGGAACAATAGCCTTGACACACTGGACCACAGGGACTCAACAGATATAGTCTGAACATTTCTTCCGAAAGCAGAATACACATTCCTTTCAAGTGCACATGGGAAACTCTCCAGAATAGATTATATCTTGGACGACAAATCAGCCCTCAACAGGTACAACAGGTACAAGAAGGATGGTATCACACCAGTACATTTTCGGACCATGAGGCTATGAAACTCGAAGTCGACAGTAAGAAAAAATTTGGACAATCCAAAAATTCATGGAGATTATGATCATCCTACTAGAGAAGGAATGGAGCAACCAGGAAATTAAAGAGGAAATTTAAAACAAATGAAAATGAAAACATGTTTCTTCAAACCTCTAGGATGTAGCAAAGACAGTCCTTAGAGGGAAGTAGATAGCAATACAGGCCTACCTCAAGAAACAAGAAGACTCCAATACACAACCCAACACTACACCTAAAGGAGCTGGAAAAGGAATAGGAAACAAAGCCTAAAGCCAACAGAAGAAGGGAAAAATAAAGATGAGAGCAGAAATAAACAATACAGAAACAACAAAACAGTAGAATGGAATAATGAAACTAAGAACTGGTTCTTCAAAATAACTAAGAAAGTGGATCAAGCCCTAGCCAGCCTTATCAACAAGAAAACAGAAAAGAACTAAATAAATAAAATCACAAAAAAGAGAAGAGTGATCACAATCAACACCAGAAAATAAGACGATTATAAGGGAATACTATGAAAGACTATATGCAAACAAACTGGGAGACCAGGAAGAATTGGAGAGATCCCTAGAAATGTGCAAACGAGCAAAACTGAAACAGGAAGAAATAGAAAATATGAGTAGACCCATTACAAGCAAAGGAATTCAATCAGAAATGCACCTGGGTGCCTCAGTGGTTGAGCATCTGCTTTGGCTCACGTCATGATCCCGGGGTCCTGGGGAATCATGTCCCATATCAGGCTCCCTGCATGGAGCCTCATTTTCCACCTGCCTATACCCCTGCCTCTCTGAGTCTCCCATGAATACATAAATAAAATCTTTAAAAAGAAAAAAGATAAAAAGATGAGAAAGGATCCAAATAAAATCACAAATGAGATAAGAGAAATAACAACCAACACTAGAGAAATACAAATGTTTATAAGAGAACATTATGAAATATTATATGCCAGCAACCTAGAACCTGGAGGAAATAGATCAATTCCTGGAAATATATAACATAGCAAAAATGAAAAAGGAAGAAATTAGAAACTTGAACAGACAGATAACCAGCAACGAAATTGAATCAGGAATCAAGAATCTCCCAAACAGGAGATGCTTAGATCAATAGAATAGAATGGAAATCCGAAACAAGATACAAACCTGCAACTGTATGATCCATTAATTGACAACAAGGCAGCAAGGAACATCCAGTGGCACAAAGACAGTCTCTTCAACAAACCCTAACCCTGACCCCAGGATAAGAACAAATGGTGTTGGGAAAATCAGGCAGCCACATGCAGAAGAATGAAACTGGACCACTTTCTTACACAATATATATAAAAATAAATTCAAAATGCATGAAAGACCTAAATGTGAGGCCTGAAACCATACAAAGAAGAAATGATAGGCAACAACGTCTTTGACATTGGCCATTGGATCTTCTTTCTAGATATGCCTCTTAGTTGAGGGAAACAAAAGCAAAAATACTATTGGGACTTCGTCAAATTCAAAAGTTTCTGCAAAGTGAAAGAAACAACCAACGCTAAAAGGCAACATACAAAATGAAACGAGATATTTGTAAACAACACATCCAATAAACAGTTAGTATGCAAAATACGTAAAGCAAATATATATCTCAGCATCCTAAACACAAATTATCCAACTGCAGATGGGCAGAAGAAATGGACTTTGTCTCTGACAATACAACCAGATGGCCACCAGACATCGAAAGACACTCAGCGTCACCCATCATCAGGGAAATGGAAATGAAAACCACAATAAGATGTCACCTGACAGCCATCAGAATGGCTAAAATTAACAACAGAAGAAACAACAGGTGTTGTTGAGGCTATAGAGAAGAGGAAGCCCCCTTACACTACTGGTGGACATGTGAACAGGTGCAGCTACTGTGGAAAACACTGTGGGGGGTCCTTGAGAAGTTAAAAATAGGGGATCCCTGGGTGGTACAGGGGTTTGGCACCTGCCTTTGGCCCATGTCGCGATCCTGGAGACCCAGGATCGAATCCCATGTCGGACTCAAAATGCACGGAGCCTGCTTCTCCCTCTGCCTGTGTCTCTGCCTCTCTCTGTGTGACTATCATAAAAAAATTTTTAAAAAGAAGTTAAAAATAGAGCTACCCTACGATTCCAAAATTGCAGAGCTACGTATTTACCCCAAGGATACAAAAGTCGTTTAGTAGATTCCAAGTGGGATACGCAGCCCATTGTTTGTAGCAGCGTTATCAACAACAGCCAAACTGTGGATACAGCCCAGATGTCCATCGACTGATGAATGGGCACAGACGATGTGGTAAATATACCCACTGCGACATCACTCGGTCATCAGAACGGATGAAATGAAGCCATTTACAATGACGTGGGAGAAGTGGAAAGGACTTATGCTTAATGAACTCAGTCAGTCAGAGAAAGATATGAAATACCATACAATTGCATTCACATGTGAATTTTAAGAAACCAGACAAACTGGCAAAGGGGCAGGGGGGGGATGAGAGAAGCAAACAAAAAAACACACTCTTAACCACAGAGAATAAACTAATAAATACCAGAGTAAGGTGATGGGGATGGGGAATCAGGGGATAGGGATAGTGGAGGGCACCTGTGGCCAGTACCAGGCGTTGTATCCAAGGGTTGAATCACTATGTGGTGAACCTGAAACTATATCATTCTGTGTATACAAACAGGAATTCAAGTAAAACTAAAATAATATTAGGTAGTATTGATGAAACATGTATGCACTAGAGATAAAATCAGAAAGGCAACTGAAAAAATCCAAATAAAGTCTTTAGAGCCACAAATCCCCTCCTTAGTTCAGCTCAGGAGAAGCATGCCATGTCTATTCTCACCCCAGCATATTCTCAGACCATAATGCCTTGAAATTAGAACTAAATCAGAACAAAAAGTTTGGAAGGACCTCAAACACGTGGAGGTTAAGGACCATCCTGCTAAAAGATGAAAGGGTCAATCAGGAAATTAAGGAAGAATTAAAAAGATTCATGGAAATTAATGAGAATGAAGATACAACCGTTCAAAATGTTTGGGATGCAGCCAAAGCAGTCCTAAGGGGGAAATACATCGCAATACAAGCATCCATTCAAAAACTGGAAAGAACTCAAATACAAAAGCTAACCTTACACATAAAGGAGCTAGAGAAAAAAACAGCAAATAGATCCTATACCGAGGAGAAGAAGGGAGTTAATAAAGATTCGAGCAGAACTCAACGAAATCGAGACCAGAAGAACTGTGGAACAGATCAACAGAACCAGGAGTTGGTTCTTTGAAAGAATTAATAAGATAGATAAACCATTAGCCAGCCTTATTAAAAAGGAAAGAGAGAAGACTCAAATTAATAAAATCATGAATGAGAAAGGAGAGATCACTACCAACACCAAGGAAATACAAACGATTTTAAAAACATATTATGAACAGCTATATGCCAATAAATTAGGCAATCTAGAATAAATGGACGCATTCCTGGAAAGCCACAAACTACCAAAACTGAAACAGGAAGAAATAGAAAACCTTAACAGGCCAATAACAATGGGGGAAATTGAAGCAGTCATCAAAAACCTCCCAAGACACAAAAGTCCAGGGCCAGATGGCTTCCCAGGGGAATTCTATCAAATGTTTAAAGAAGAAACCATACCTATTCTCCTCAAGCTCTTTGGAAAGATAGAAAGAGATGGAGTACTTCCAAATTCGTTCTATGAGGCCAGCATCACCTTAATTCCAAAACCAGACAAAGACCCCACCAAAAAGGAGAATTACAGATTCTCTGGGGAGGCCAGTACTTGGTGGAGTCAGGCTATCTTTGAACCCAAAACCTAAATAGAGTGCATAAAACTAAACCGCCCAAGATGCTAGGAGTCCCAGTGCAGGCACATGGCAAGACCCAAACTCTAACCATTCACAGACATAACCCTAACCCTACACTTAATCCTAATGTTAACCTAACCCTTAAATAAGACCCATCACTAATCGAAAACCAAACACAAACCCCAAGACCAAAACACATTCACTGAACCTTCCTGCCAAACCTCAACCTAACTCCTAAACCTATTCTAAACCCTTAACCCTGACCCCTACCTTAAATCTAACCCTAACCTCTAAACCTAAACTTAACTTAATGTACTCAAATCCTTTTCCTGACCTTAACCTGTACCCTAACCCTAACCCTCTAATACTAATCCTATCTCATACCCCAAACTTTACCCTAACCCGTACCCTAAAACTAACCCCTAGCCCACTCCCAAAACGTATCTCTTAACCTGTTCCAAAACTGTACCCTGACCCTGACCCAGACCTGTCCCTAACCCTAACCAAGCAATAACCCTAACCCTAGTCCTAACCCCTATCCCAACCCTAACCCTCGCCCTAATTCTAAACCTAGCCCTAACTATAACCCTAACCCCTCACCCTAAACCCTAACCCTAACTCACACCCTAACCCCTAACCCTAACTGCAAACCTAAGCCCAACCCTAACTCTAACCATCACCCTAACCCCAACTCCTAACCTCCTGCCCTAAACCCTAGAGCCTAAACCCTAACGCTAACAGTAAATCCTGTCCCTTACCCTAACCACCATCCTAACTGTTAACTACTGACCATTACCCTTATGCCTCACCTAACTTCTAATCTGTAACCATAAGCATAATCACTAACACCTAACATATAACCTAAGGCTAACCACCAACTGCCTCCCCTCCCCTAACCCTACCATTCATTCTATCCTTTCACTTACCCTGTGGTTCTGAGGAGTCCCTTCTGATGTAGACGTGGCCCCCAATGGCTCCTCCAGAGTCCTACAGGGGGTCCAAGCGAGCCGGACTCCTGTGAGTGTGGACATGGCCCAACGTGTTCCTGAGTCATAGTCAGCAGGTCCTGAGGACGCCGGGTCTCCTGTCACTGTGGACTATGTCTCACATCCTCTGGAAGCCTCACAGCAGGTCCTCAGGAAGCCGGGGGCTCCTGTCAGTCTGGACATGGCCCCACGTCCCCTAGAAAACTCACCGCAGGTCCTGAGGGGGCTGTGGGCTCCTGTCAGCATAGACGCAGCCCCATATGTCCTGAAGCCAAAGTGCTGGTCCTGAGGAGGATGGGGTTCCTGTCAGGGTTGCCATCGCCCCACATTTTCCTCAAGCCTCACCATAAGACCTGAGGAGGCTCGGGGCTCCTGTCAGCATGGATGTGGCACATAATCTTCCCAAACCTTCACAGTGGGTTCTGAGAAGGCTGGAGAATCCTGTCATGTGGATGCGGCACCCACATTTTTATTAGGCCTCACCACAGGCCCTGACAAGGCTGGGGTCTTCTGTCCCCATGGACGCATCCTCATATTTCCCCAAGTCTACACCGGGGGTCCTGAGGAAGTCACCGTCCTGTTGTGTCCATGTGGCCCCAAGTCCTCCTGAAGTGTCACCAAGGGTTCTGAGGAGGCCTGGGCTCCTGTAACCATGAATGCAGCCCCCAGCTTCCAGAAGCCTCAACTTATGTCCTGAGGGGCCTGGGAGCTCCTGCCAGAGTGGATGTCACACCACATCTTCCTGAAGCCTCCCCGCAGGTCCTGAGGTGGCTCAGGGGCTCCTGTCAGTGTGGATGCGGGCCCATATCTTCCTGAAACCTCCCCGTGGGTCCTGAGGCTGCTGAGGGGCTCCTGTCAGTGTGGATGCGGGCCCACAATTTTCTGAAACCTCCCCGCGGGTCCTGAGGTGGCTCAGGGCTCCTGTCAGTGTGGACGTGGGCCCACATCTTCTTGAAGACTCCCCGCTGGTCCTGAGGCAGCCCAGGGGCTCCTGTCAGGGTGGATGCGGGCCCACATCTTCCTAAAGCCTCACCGCGGGTCCTGAGGAGACTGGGGCTCCTGTCAGCATGAACGCGACCCAATTTCCCCCTGAAGACTTCCTGCGGGTCCTGTGGAGGCTGCAGCTCATCAGCGTAGATGCGTCCCCACGTCCCCCTCAGGCCTCCCCAGCACAGGCTGGCTCCTGTTAGTGCAGGCAGAGGAGGCCTACTGCACATGCCTGCCCCATGGGAGGGGCCTGGCTTGTGCGCACCCTGTGGGACACTCAGGAGCTGCAGGAGGCTGTGCAGGAGGCTGTGCAGGAGGCAGCGGGTGCTTCATGGGCCCCACCTGCCTCCTTTCAGGGTCCAGCTGGAGCCTGTTAGTTTTGGAAACATCTCACTGAAAAGGACCCCAACACCCGGCTTCCCCAGAAATACTTAAGGACAAGGAATTGGAGCCCACAGGTTGTGAAATGAAATGTGGACCAGACTTTTACCACGTCCTGCAAAACTCACTCAACCCTCTTCCACTGTGGGCGGGACCATGGGTTCATGCAGCCGCCCTGGAAACAGTGTGGAGGCCCCTCAGGAAGTTACAAATAGAGCCGCCCTGTGACGAGCAGGTGAACGGCCTGGAGCTCACTCCAAAGATACAGATGCAGTGAGACTTGGGACACCTGCACCCCAATGTCCACTGCAGCTGGGTCCACAGTAGCCATACTGTGGGAGGAGACTCGGTGCCCTGTGGCAGATGATGGATAAAGAGGATGGGAGATAGATGATGGTCATAGAGAGAGGAATGGTACTCAGCTATCAAAGAGAAGGAAATCTTGCCATTTGCATGATGTGGATAGAACTAAAGGGATAATGTTAAGTGAAGTAAGTCACTCGGGAAAGAGAATGACCGTGTGGTGTCATTCATAGGTAGAATTAAAGAAGCAAAGCAGATGAACATTTGTGAAGGGAAGGAGAAACAAATAAGATCAAAACAGATGCAGGAAATACAGACTCTTAATGATATGAAGCGAACTGAGGGTCGCTGGAGGGGTGGGGGCATAACAGGGGAAATAGGAAAGTGCTGCGTCTCACTCTGTCCTGCTTCTCCAATACTGGTTTGCTGTCAGGGGTTATTTGTTGAGGAGGATGGATGTTATGGGTTTTTTTTCCTATTTCTAAGGTCTGCCACCATGATTTTGATAGGAATGACATTGAAACTGAGGGTGGCTTCAGGAACTGCGGACATTTTCACAAGATGAGGCTCCCACCCCACGAGCCCAGGACGGCCTCCCAGAGCCTGGTATGGCTCAGTGCACAAGTCTTGTGCTCCTTTGGTTCAATCTCATTATTACTTCTCCTTGATGCTCCTGAGAAGGCCTTCACATCCTTCCTTTCCTTCCTGAGTGCTCATTGTCAGGACACAGCAAGGCTACTCTGCTCTGTAGGGTCAGTTTGTGTCTGTGACTTTACTGAACTCACTCCTTAGTTCTAACAAGTTTTGGTGGAGGCTCTGGGGTTGCCTGTTTCTAGTTCTGCATCTTCAGCATATAGGGACAGTGTGACGTCCCCCTTCCAGGTGTGGAACCTTTGCTGTTTACAGCTTAATGTCCTAGAAAGCCCCACAATTGAATCAAAACTGAACCCAGGCCAAGGGCAGGAAGCCCCTATTAGAATGAGAACAGAGCTCAATGCCCTTGAAGGCCCCATATCAAAATGTAAACAGAACTTGAGGAAGTGCTCCAGCCCTTCTGGAGGTCCCCGAGACCAGCCCTTAAAACTAAGCTAAAACCCACCTCAGGGTCCAAGTCCATGCTCCGCTTGTTGGGTACACTTGGACACAAGCTCGAGGTGGTAAATAAACCCTCGTGTGTTTGCATCACTCTTGGCTTCTCGGAGGTTTCTCGGATTCGCAGTCTTGGGCACAACAGTCTGAGATAAAAAAAGAAAACCAAAAGAAGCTCGGACGCCTGTAGAGTGAACGCAGGATTCTGAGAGAAGCGGCAGAGACCCGGGGACTTGAGGGATCTTTTGTGGAGGCCCCTGCAAACTGGGGGGCAGTATGCTCAGCCCCAGAGCCAGAGGACCCAGAGACCCCACCCGCATCCTGCCCATCTGGGCCTGGTCTGAGGGAGCAGCACAGCGCCGCCCACTGGAGGCCAGAGGCGCTGAGGCCCACCCCGCCTCTGACCCCACTGATGCATCTCCCAGGCAGATGTGCACCTGACAATCAGCGCCATGTCCAATCCCCAGACCCTGCACAGACCACTCGCTGCCACCAAGGTGTCGGACCACAGAGGTTGCAGAGCTTCAGCTCTGCTTGGAAAGTAGGGTCTAGCTTCCTTTGTACTTTGTGCTTTATTTTCATTTATTTTCTTTGATTCTATTTTATAAATTGCCTTATTTTAATTTTTATGTATGTACCTTATATATTTCTCATTTTTAGTTTCATGGTACTTTAATTGTGTTTCTTATTTTGGTATTTAGAATATTTTAACAACCAGGCAAAAATAATCTGGTAGTTTTTTTGGGGAGGGCAGTTGTTATTGTTTTTCTTGGTTTTTCTTTTTCTTCCGTCTTTCTTTTCTGGAAAAAATAATGAGATGGAGAAATTCACCTCCATAAAATAATATGAGGTAATACTCACAACCAGGAAGTCCATCAATACAAATATATGATGTCTAAGTACAGTTTAAAACAATGATTATAAAGATAGCATCTGGGCTGGAAAAAGAGCACAGAAGAAAACTAGAGAATCCCTTACTGTAGAAATAAAAGAATTAAAATCTAGTCAGGCAACGTTAAAAATGCTATAACTGAGATGCAGTACCAAGTGACAAGCATTAAAAACAAGGAAGGTTATGGACCATAGAGGCAGATTTCGGAACTCAGCCACTTATTAAAACAATAACATTCATATCATGGGAGACTCCCAAGATGAAGAAGGAGGAAAGGTGGGCTTGCTGAGCCATTAGAAACGACAAATAACCACATTTTCCTTCAACATGGATGGAACTGGAAGGTATTATGCTGAGTGAAGTAAGTGAATCAGAGAAAGACAAATATTGTATGTTCTCATTCACTTGGGGAATATAGATAATAGTGAAAGGGAATATAGGGGAAGGGAGAAGAAATGTGTGGGAAATATCAGAAAGGGAGACAGAATATAAAGACTCCTAACTCTGGGAAATGAACTAAGGGTGATGTAAGGGAGGAGGGCGGGGGTGGGGGTGAATGAATGACGGGCACTGAGGGGGCACTTGACGCGATGAGCACTACTGGGTGTTATTCTGTATGTTGGCAAATTGAACACCAATAAAAAGTAAATTTATTTTTAAGGAAAGAAGAAAGAAAGAAGAAGAAAGAAAGAAAGAAAGAAAGAAAGAAAGAAAGAAGAAAGAAAGAAGAAAGAAAGAAAGAAAGAAAGAAAGAAAGAAAGAAAGAAAGGGTGGCACCTGTGAGGCTCAGTTAGTTAAGCTTCTGCCTTAGAGTCAGATCATGATCCAGGTCCCAAGGAAGGCTCCGTCTTCAGTAGGGAACCTGCTTCTCCCTCGCCCTCTGCCCTTATAGCACATGTTTTTCACTCCTCTCTCTCTGAAATAAATAAATAGCATCTTTGAAAAAGAAACAAACAAACCCAGAGGGAAAAAAATCTCCCATGTAGAAGATTTTCAAACAATTTGTGCAGACATTCCATCCTCAAGTTCCTGAGCATAGCTTCCCACTCTTAGGTGTGCAATACACATAGTAACTTCTTCTACAAAATATATTATGAAAAACTTAAAATAAAATGATAATAATAATAATAATTAATAATAATAATAATCAATAATAATAATAATAATAATAAAGAATCACTTTACTATGGAGAAACCTGACAAACACTACCTCAGCAAGATGATCAGATCAATACCAGGACTGATAAATCATGTTGATAGTATCTATCCTTTATATGATATAATGAAAATGGCATTATATCTCTGTATATAATCCACAAAAACTGTTCAATCATGAGATAAACAACAGATATGTCCCAACTGAGGGAAATTTTACAAAATACTCTACTTCTCAACGTGTTCCAGTTCAACAAAAACAAGGAAAGGCTGAGAGATTGTCACAATCCAGAGGAGCCTAAGAAAACATGAGGACAAATGGAGTGTGGTATGAGGGATGGTGATTTAGCAAAAACTAAGGAAATCTGAATAAAGTATGGTCTCTGGTTATTGCGAAAATTTTAATATTGATTCATTAGCTAATATTTGTACCGTACTGATATAAGATATCGATTATTGGGGAAATTGAGTGCAAGTGCATGAGAATTCTCTGTACTATCTTCTCAATTTCCCTATAAATCTTTGTTTTCTTTCTAAAAAATAAGATTTAATTTGAAAATTGAACACGTATAATGCCTCCTCAACCTGAAAAGCAGTAAAGGATAATAAATAGCAAAAATCAGATAAAAATACTTCTAGTATAATAGACACCATATTGCAAGTGCATTTAAAATTAGCAATGTATAACATTTATTTCCTTGACATTTGACTTCCAAAGAGTTCACAGTATTTCAGTGTCAGTTGAAACAGGGGAAGAATCTCAGGGAAGAATCCTTCACATAATAATAGGAACATTAGTACTAATGTCTCTCAAATATTTCCAAATCCATAAAGATCCATTTCCTGATGAGTGACTGAGCTGTGAAGAAAAAGATGAGAAACCCTCATCCCTTTGAATTACTTGTGTCAGAATATTTTAACCATAGTATTATGGATAGTAAATTATCCTTATTAACAGGAAATATGTCTCAGAGTGGAATCTGAGCAATCAGATGGGCAGAGAAAAAATGCTTTATCTCGCTCCTGTACTTTTAAAGACAAAGGAGAACTTTTCTATGTACAAAGTCAGTTGTCAAGATAGCCTTAGGGAATAAGAGTCTGCAGCATGGAATCCTGCTGCACTGCTGGGACGCCTGTGCCTCAGGTCTTCCTGATCTCAAATCTCTGGGCCTATCCCACAAAACAGGCTGCCATGCTGAGGTCATTTGCAATTTCTCTCTTAGGAGCTCCAGGGAGGGGGGCATGAGCTAGATAGGACGGGACGAGATGCTTGGAGGCCGAGAACATTACAGCCATTCTACTTTAAGTTCAGTATCAGCAGACGTCCAGCAATCCCAGGCCCCTGTGAAGAAAGCTGAAATTTGCATTACTTCAGTTACTGGAAAAAAACAAGTTTACAGCTTAATTTCTTAGAAAGCCCCACAATAGAATAAAAACTGAGCCTAAGCAAAAGGCTGGACACCCCAATTAGAATGAGAGGAGAGCTCAATGCCCTTGAAGGACCCATATCAAAATGTAAACAGAACTTGAGGAATTGCTCCAGCTCTTCTGGACGTCCCCGAGACCAGCCCTTAAAACTAAGCTAAAACCCTCCTCGTGGTCCAAATTCCTGTTCCACTGTGTGGCCTATACTTGAACACATGCTCGAGTTTGTAAAACAACCCTTGGGTGTTTGCATCAGTGTCGGCTCCTTAGTGGTTTCTCAGATTCGACATCTTGGGCACAACACCCCCATGACTCCTCCCCACTTGGACTGGCCTCCTGTCCCCTCCCACCCAGGCTTACCATCAGTCACTTCCCCGCCCACTACAGCTGGGCACAGGCCCTCACACAGTTCCACAGGCACGGTGGGCACTCCCGCCATCCCCTGCTCCTCCTCCGCGGTTTTCCCACAGGAAATGAAGGAGGACGCCCTTGTCTCCTCCTAGGACATCACGCAGGTAGACCTGGACGTCAACAGGACGTTGGGCAGCCACATTATATTTTAGGACTGCTAGGGGGTCAGGTGAGGCTCTGGGCCAGGGGGCTTCGGGGCCTCGGTGGCTTCTGTGTAGGGAAAACGGGTTCTCTGAGACCAGGGGAGCAACAGCAGTCAACAAGTCACCACTCCATGGTTGGGTGATGAGGATGACCACTGTGCCCACACCCCTGGGGACTCAGGGATGAGGAGGCCACTAGGATGGGGACTCCAGGGATTGCCATGGGAGCCGAACACCATAGGGGAGAGGGACAGCCCCTTGAGAAACAGGGGACAGGGTGGGGGATGTGGGGGGGCAAGAACTGGACCTGGGGGCCAAGCAGCATGGCCATGGCTGAAGCAGGACGCACATTGATCCCATGAGGGTCAGATGGGTCAGAGTGACACCCACTCTCAGTGCTTTATATATTTCTAAATTCTATGCATTTAATTTGAGACAATTTGCAATTTGAAAACATACAAATTATGATGACCCCCAGATAATGCCCCCAGTCCAGCAAGGGCCCTGCACTGACCACACCACGACTCAGGGGCAGGTGTCACAAGAAACCCCAGACTGGGTTCGCCTTTAACTGTAGAAGTCTCCTTCTGCATATTAGAGGAAGGAGATACCTTGTGTCCACAGGCCCCCGACGACATCCCGCTAATTCCCCACTCCCACATCATTCCCCTACATTATCATGCCAAATGGGATCCCACCTACACCATCCCCCTCATACCCACACAGCCCCACACAATCCCCACCCAGACTATACCACAACACCATTCCCCCTACACCATCCCCACACTCCACCACAATCATACTTTTGCCCCCACACCATCTACCCCCACACCATTTACCCCGAGCAAGGACCCAGTACAGGTGCCCCCTGTGGGACATGCTCAGCCTCCCTGGGGTTCTCGGCATACCCTGATCCCATTAGAAGCCCGGGGGTCCCATAGAGTACCCAAGGGTTGCAGGGAGGAGGAAAGACAGGGAGCCCCCGACAGGGTGGGTGCACCTGAGTGGTGCAGAGTATGCACTGTGCCCTGCCTCTGCCCACTGTCCCTCCTGGAGGGCGGCACACCCTGCACAGGACACCAGTCCCTAACCCATAGGGACCTGTGTTGACCTGGCCCTGGGCTCTGTGGGGGCTGAGTTGATTTGAGCCCCCACCAGGCCCAACACAAAGACTAATAGGATCCAGCCCCCCATGGCCCTGGCCAGCCCTGGAATCTGGCCCCGGGCTGAGCGAGCCCTCTCACAGCTAAACGTGGCCTCTTGGGCCCTGGGTGTACCCCACAGATCCAGGTCGCTGACCTAGGGTGCCCTGTGGATCCTGGGACACCCCAGGGTGGGGAGGCAAGGGTAGGCCGGTGGGCCCCACCCGCACCCACACCAGGAGGCAGGCTGCTACAGGTGCTGGGGCCCCAAGGACCCTGAGGCCGGGGACCAAGTGCCCTTCGAGGACCCATCACAGGAGCCCATGGGCTGTAGGACCAGGTCAGTTCTGCTGTCCTAAGAACCGTCTCTCAGGCTAAAACCTCAGGACACATGTCCCCACCTGGATTCCACACATGCTCACAGGTGGGGGACTCCAGCACCCGCCCCCCCAACCCACGTCATACGTGCCCTCCCCTAAAGGACAGAATGGTCTCCCTCCCCAGGGAAAGCACGCACCCTCGGCTCTGAGCCCATTTGCTGTAGAAAGTAAATAAAGTGTTGTGGTGGGAAAATGCACAGCCAGCCCATTTCTGTGTCTCCCAGAAAACTGTGCACGGGGCTTAGAGAGACCCCCAGAGAGGAAGAGGGGGCACAACCCAGGCCCCACCAGCCTGGGGCACTGCCATGCACACACAGCCGACTTCCCCATCTGCCTTGCAGGGGCGGTCAGACGCCAGGGTCAGGACCTGACAGACTTTACTGGGACTCAGGCTGTTCCCCGCAGGCCAGGAGGGGTGGGACAGAGCGACAACCAGGAAGCCTCAGGTCACCAGGGTCTGTGCAAAGCCACCCGGAGGTCTGTGCTCCCTCTGTCCAGGGGGCAGGGACTGGCTGGGTTCCGGGGAAATTCCTCCACCCATCATCCCCGTGCCTGTGTGCCTGGGGCAGAGAGGGCCTGCGCGGTGGTCAGCATGGCCCTGGAAGGGATGTCAGGACAGCAGTCCGTTGTGTTGTGCCCAAGATTGTGAATCCAAGAAACCACCGAGGAGCCAACACCGATGCAAACTCCCAAGGGTTTCTTTACAAACTGGAGCTTGTGTCCAAGTGCACCCGACACAGAGGAGCAGGGACTTGGACCCCGAGACTAAAAGGCGTAGTAGCTTTATAGGGGCCAGTGCACATGCATATGCAGAAAGTTGCACAGTCATGTCGGTTCACACGCAGGTGGCCGATTGAATTACACCTTACCCTATAGTATCCACTTGAGCTGGCGTATTACTTTGGTCAGAATCGGGGCACAGTTTTGGGGGGCACAAAGCAGGGTTACATTGTTATGAGCTGATTTCTGATTAGGGTGAGCCCAGCGACCTGACTAGGTTGGGGCAGTGCCTTAAGCCATAAGCAGGTCATGTGGGGGTCATCCTGGAGATGGCGGGTGTAGCACAAAATGGAAACAGTCCTGCACTGCTTGTCCAGGGCTAGGAGATTTTTGTAAAATTTCTTGGGTCCCACACTTGCAGCTCACGCACCTGAGCCACCCTCACTAGGTGGACTCAGCGTGCACACCTTGTGGTGTGGGATCTCTCACACCAGAGTGTGGAGGGCACCCTCCTTGCCCGAGTGAGTAGGGGCTTGGTGAGCATGGGGCTCGGCCTGAAGGCCAGGCAGCACAGCAGACCGAGGAATCCCAGCCCCATCCCCACCCTAACTCCCACACACAGGGAGCCCCTGCGCTCCCCGTCATGGGCACCCAGCTCCTCAGGAGCTCCCCCCAGGGTGGCACCGAGGTCTAGCTCCCTGCTGGAGAGGCATCCGGGAGAAGATAAGCAGCCAGCGCATGGCACGACCCACTGCCGCACATGAGAATATGGCCAAGCCGGACCTTCTAGCTCAGCTGACCCTCCAGCGGAAAGTCACTGCAGGAGCGAGCCCTGTGTCTGCCAGGAGAGCCTTTGGCTCAGGGTGTGATCCTGGGATCCCAGGATCAGCCTCCCTTTGGGGAGCCTACCTCTCTCTCTGCCTATGTTTCTGCCTCTGCTTCTCTGTGTATCTCTCATGAATAAATAAATAAAATATTTATATATCAAAAAAGAAAGAACAAATACTGTAAGAAGTGTTGAAGAAGGGCATTATTTCATAATTAAAAAGGCTCTCTATCAAGAACAAACAACTAAATATTTATTTTCTGCCAACATGGGAGTACCTAAATATAGAAACCAATTAAAAACAAACATGCAGAAACTCACTGATAATAATACAATGACAGGGGTTTTTAACAACCACTTATGGCAATGGACCGATCGTCTATACAGAAAATTAACAAGGGAAAAATAGCCTTGACACAGTGGACCACAGGGACTCAACAGATATACTCTGAACATTTCAACCTAAAGCAGAATACAATTCCTTTCAAGTGCACATGGGACATTCTCCAGAACAGATCATTCATGGCTCACAAATCAGCCCTCAACAGGTACAACAGGTAGAAGAAGGTTGATATCACACCCTGTACATTTTCGGACCAGGACGCTATGAAACTCAAAGTCCACAGTAAGAAAAAATTTGGACAGACCAAAAATACGTGGAGATTATGTACATCCTACTAGAGAATGAATGGAGCAACCAGGAAATTAAAGAGGAAATTTAAAACAAATGAAAATGAAAACATGTTTCTCCAAACCTCTGGGATGTAGCAAAGGTAGTCCTAAGAGGGAAGTACATAGCAATACAGGCCTACCTCAAGAAATAAGAAGTCTCCAATACACAGCCAAACCCTACACCTTCAGGACCGGGAAAAGGATAGCAAACAATGCCTAAAGGATATAGAAGAGGGGAAAAAAAGATGAGAGCAGAAATAAACAATACAGAAACAACAAAGCAGTAGAATGGAATAACAAAACAAAGGGTCGGTTCTTCAAAACAATTAAGAAAATGGATCAAGCCCTACTCACCCTTATCAATGAGAAAAGAGAAAAGACCTAAATAAATAAAACCACAAATGAGAAGAGAGATCACAATCAACACCAGAAAAATAAGACCATTTTAAGGGAATACTATGAAAGCTTATACACTAACATACTGGGAGACCTGGAGGAAATGGACAAATGCCTAGAAATATGCAAATGAGTAAAACTGAAATAGGAAGAAATAGAAAATGTGAACAGGCCCATAATTAGCAAAGGAATTGAATCAGCAATGCACCTGGGTGCCTCTTTGGTTGAACATCTCCTTTGGCTCAGGTCATGATCCCGGGGTCCTGGGGAATCAAGTCCCACATCAGGCTCCCCACATGGAGCCTCAATTTCCCTCTGCTCATAGCTCTGCCTCTCTGTGTCTCTCATGAATACATAAATAATATCTTTAAAAGAGAAAAAGATAAAAAGATGAGCAAGGACCCAAATAAAATCACAAATGAGAAAAGAGAAATAACAACCAACACTAGAGAAATACAAACGATTATAAGAGAACATTATGAAAAACTATATGCGAGCAACATAGAACCTGGAAGAAATAGATAATTCCTGGAAATATATAACATAGCAAAATGAAAAAGGAAGAAATAAGAAACTTGAACAGACAGATAACCAGCAAAGAAATTGAATCAGCAATCAGGGTTCCCCAACAGGAGATGCTTAGATCAATAGAATAGAATGGAAAGCCAAAGCAAGATACAAACCTGTAACTCTCTGATCCATTAATCGACAACAAGGCAGGAAGGAATATCCAATGGCACAAAGACAGTCTCTTCAACAAACACTAACCCTGACCCCGGATAAGAACAAATGGTGTTGGGAAAACCAGGCAGCAAAATGCAGAAGAATGAAACTGGACCACTTTCTTACACCATATATATAAAAAATGAATTCAAAATGGATGAAAGACCTAAATGTGAGATCTGAAACCATACATAGAAGGAAAGATAGGCAGCAACGTTTTTGACATTGGCCATTGGTTCTTCTTTCAGGATATGCCTCTGAGGTGAGGGAAACAAAAGCAAAAATACTATTGGGACTTCATCAAATTGAAAAGCTTCTGCAAAGTGAAGGAAACAACTAAAGCTAAAAAGCAACATACAGGAGGAGAGGCAAGATGGCGGAAGAGAAGGGTCCCAAGTCACCTGTCCTGACCAAATTACCTAGATAAACTTCAAATCATCCTGAAAATCTAGGAATTCAGCCTGAGACTTAAACAGAGACCAGATAGAATGCTATAGTGAGAAAAGTTCACACTTCTATCAAGGTAGGAAGATGGGGAAAAAGAAATAAAGATACAAAAGGCTTCCAAGGGGGAGGGGCCCCACAGAGCCAGGCTAAGGCCAAGGCGAGTGCCCCCCGGGCAGGAGAGCTCTGTCCCAGAGAAGCAGGAGCTGCACCATTCTTCCAGGGGGAAATGACGCCCGCAGGGATTCAGAGCAAGACCCCAGGAGGGCGGGGATACCCTCGGGCTCCATGGGACACAAACATACACCTGCACTCCCAGGAGATTGCACCGAGCTCCCTAAGGGCTGTAGGGCACATGCATTGACCCAGGAGCAGCTCTGAGGGGATCCGACAGCGGCTCTGTGCGGAGGGGGCAGCGGGTCCCTGGGAAAGCTGGTGGCAGCGCCTAGGGCAGAGGAAGTGGTTTCCTGTGAAGGGGGCTGCGGGGCTCCAGGAGCAGCTCAGAGGGTATATGGCGGCTCCGTGGAGAGGTGCCTACCCGGCCGGGAGTGAGAATCCAACAGCGCAGGTCGGGGAGCACAGGGCCAGGACACAGCCCAGGATTCGGCCTTCCCCGGGACAGGCAGAGGCCTGGAGGTCCAGGAGAGCAAGGACGCTCCTGCTCAGAGCTGAGAAGATCAGCAGCCCTGCCCCAGAGCCTCCAGGCCCTGCAGACGGACTGCTCCAGAGTTACTGGGGAGGCTGAATACAGGTGTTCCGACCTGGCTGCTGCCACTGGGGTTGTTCCTCCTTGGGCGTCACAGGGTATACATCCCCCAGTGAGCGCTTCACCAGGCAGGGGGAGAGGAGATACCCCAAGGGCTAGCACCTGAAAATGAGCACAACGGGCCCCTCCCCCCAGAAGACCAGATAGACGGACAAGTTCCAGGGGAAGTCAAGGGACTTAAAGTAGACAGAATCAGAGGATACTTCCCCATGTTTTTTTTAATTTCTGATTGCTTCCCCCATCCTTTCCCCCCTTTCTTTCTTTTTCTTTCTCCTTTTATTCTCTTTTTTGCTTTTTTCTTCCTTTTTCCTTTTTTCTTTTTCTATTCTCTTTTTTCTTTCTCTCTTCTTTTTCTCCTTTTCCCAATACAACTTGTTTTTGGCCACTCTGCACTGAGCAAAATGACTAGAAGGAAAACCTCACCTCAAAATAAAAACCAGTCCTCTCTCCCACAGAGTTACAAACTGGATTACAACTCAATGTCAGAAAACCAATTAGGAAGCACTATTTTACAGCTACTGGTGGCTCTAGAAAAAAGCATAAAGGACTCAAGAGACTTCATGACTGCAGAATTTAGATAAAATCAGGCAGAAAGTAAAAAACAATTGAATGAGATGCAATCCAAACTAGAATTCCTAATGACGAGGGTTAACGAGGTGGAAGAACGAGTGAGTGACATAGAAGACAAGTTGGTGGCAACGAGGAAAACTGAGGAAAAAAGAGACAGACAATTAAGAGACCAGGAAGACAGATTAAGGGAAATAAATAACAGCCTGGGGAAGAAAAACCTATGTGTAATTGGGGATCCTGAGGGCGCCGAAAGGGACAGAGGGACAGAATATGCATTTGAACAAATCCTAGCTGAAAACTTTCCTAATCTGGGAAGGGAAACAGGCATTCAGATCCAGGAAATAGAGATATCCCCCACCCTCTAAAATCAATAAAAACCGTCCAACACCTCAATTTAATAGTGAAGCTTGCAAATTCCAAACATAAAGAGAAGATCTTAAAGCAGCAAGAGACAAGAAATCCCTGACCTTTATGGGGAGGAGCAGACCTCTCCACAGCAACCTGGCAGCCCAGAAAGTGCTGGCTGGATATATTCAGGGTCCTCCATGAGTATAACATGCAACCAAGAATACTTTATCCAGCCAGGCTCTCATTCAAAATGGAAGGAGAGATAAAGAGCTTTCAAGACAGGCAGGAACTGAAAGAATATGTGAACTCCAAACAAGCTCTGCAAGAAATTTTAATGGGGACTCTAAAATTCCCCTTTAAGAAGAAGTTCAGTAGAACAATCTACAAAAACAAGGACTGAATAGATGACATGATGACACTAAACATATCTGTTGATAGTACCTCTGAACGTGAATGGGCTTAATGACCCCTTCAAAGGCGCAGGGTTTCAGACTGGATAAAAAATGAGGACCCAACTATTTGCTTTCTACAAGAGACTCATATTAGACAGAAGGACACCTACAATCTGAAAATAATGGGTTGGAGAGCCAGTTACCATTCAAATGGTCCTCAAAAGAAATCAGTGAGAAAAAAAAAAAGAAAGAAAGCAGTGGTAGCCATCCATATATCAGATAAACTAAAATTTACCCCGAAGACTATAGTGAGAGATGAAGACGGACACTAAATCATACTTAAAGGTTCTATCCAACAAGAGGGCTTAACAATCCTCAATATATATTCCCCGAATATCGGAGCTGCCAAATATTTAAACCAATTAATAACGAAAGTGAAGAAATACTTAGATAATAATTATCTTATACTTGGTGACTTCATTCTAGGTCTTTCTACCCTCGATAGGTCTTCTAAGCACAACATCTCCAAAGAAACGAGAGCTTTGGGATACCTGGGTGGCGCAGCGGTTTGGCGCCTGCCTTTGGCCCAGGGCGCGATCCTGGAGACCCGGGATCGAATCCCACGTCGGGCTCCCGGTGCATGGAGCCTGCTTCTCCCTCTGCCTGTGTCTCTGCCTCTCTCTCTCTCACTGTGTGCCTATCATAAATAAAAAAAAAAAAAAGAAACGAGAGCTTTAAATGATACACTGGAGCAGATAGATTTCACAGATATCTACAGAACTTTACATCCAAACTGAACTGAATACACTTTCTTCTCAAGGGCACATGGAACGTTCTCCAGAATAGACCACATACTGGGTCACAAATCACGTCTGAACCAATACGAAAAGATTCAGATCATCCCCTGCATATTCTCAGACCATAATGCCTTAAAATTAGAACTAAATCACAACAAGAAGTTTGGAAGGACCTCAAACACGTGGAGGTTAAGGACCATCCTGCTAAAAGATGAAAGGTTCAACCAGGAAATTGAGGAAGAATTAAAAGGATTCATGGAAACTAATTGGAATGAAGATACAAATGTTCAAAATCTTTGGCATGCAGCAAAAGCAGTCCTAAGGGGGAAATACATCACAATAGAAGCATCTATTCAAAAACTGGAAAGATCTCAAATACAAAAGCTAACCTTAATCATAAAGGAGCTAGAGAAAAAAACAGCAGCTAGATCCTACACCCAAACAGAATAAGAGATTTAATTAAATTTAGAGCAGACCTCAAGGAAACTGAGACCATAAGAAATGTGGAAAAGATCAACAGAACCAGGAGTTGGTTCTTTGAAAGAATTAATACCATACATAAACCATTAGCCAGTCTTATTAAGAAGAGAGACAAGACTCAAATTAATAAAATCATGAATGAGAAAGGAGAGATCACTACCAACACCAAGGAAATACAAACGATTTTCAAAACTTATTATGAACAGCTATACGGAAATAAATTAGGCAATCTAGAAGAAATGGACGCTTTCCTGGAAAGCCACAAACTACCAAAACTGGAACAGGAAGACATAGAAAACCTAAACAGGCCAATAACCAGGGAGGAAATTGAAGCAGTCATCAAAAACCTCCCAAGTCACAAAAGTCCATGGCCAGATGGCTTCCCAGGGGAAATCTATCAAACGTTTAAAGAAGAAACCATACCTTTCCTACTAAAGCTGTTTGGAAAGATAGAAAGAGATGGAGTACTTCCAAATTCGTTCTATGAAGCCAGCATCACCTAAATTCCAAAACCAGACAAAGACCCCATCAAAAAGGAAAATACAGACCAATATCCCTGATGAACATGGATGCAAAAATTCTCAACAAGATACTAGCCAATAGGATCCAACAATACATTAAGAATATTATTCACCATGACCAAGTAGGATTTATCCCCGGGACACAAGGCTGGTTCAACACGTGTAAAAAAATCAATGTCAATCATCATATCAGCAAGAGAAAAACCAAGAACCATATGATCCTCTCATTAGGTGCAGAGAAAGCATTTGAAAAAATAGAGCATCCATTCCTGATCAAAACTCTTCAGAGCGTAGGGATAGAGGGAACATTCCTCGATATCTTAAAAGCCATCTACGAAAACCCCACAGCAAATATCATTCTCAGTGGGGCAGCACTGGGAGCATTTCCCCTAATATCAGGAACAAGACAGGGATGTCCACTCTCACCATTGCTATTCAACATAGTCTGGAAGTCCTAGCCTGAGCAGTCAGACAGCAAAAAGACATTAAAGGCATTCAAATTGGCAAAGAAGAAGTCAAAATCTCCCTCTTCTCAGATGACATGATACTCTACCTAGAACACCCAAAAGCCTCCACCCCAAGATTGCTAGAACTCATACAGCAATTTGGTAGCATTGCAATAAAAAACTCAATATCCAAAAATCAATGGCATTTTTATACACTGACAATGGGACTGAGGAAAGAGAAATTAAGGAGTCAATTTCATTTACAGTTGCACCCAAATCAGAAGATATCTAGGAATAAATCTAACTAAGGCGGTAAATGATCTATACCCTAAAAACAATAGAACACTTCTGAAAGAAATTGAGGAAGACACAAAGAGATGGAAAAATATTCAATGCTCATGGATTGGCAGAATTAATATTGTGAAAATTTCAATATTACCCAGGCAATGTACACGTTTAATGCAATCCCTATCAAAATACCATGGACTTTCTTCAGAGAGTTAGAACAAATTATTTTAAGACTTGTGTGGAATCAAAAAAGACCCCGAAAGCCAGGGGAATTTTAAAAAAGAATACCATATCTGGGGGCATCACAATGCCAGATTTCAGGTTGTACTACAAAGCTGTGGTCAACAAGACAGTGTGGTACTGGCACAAAAACAGACACATAGATCAATGGAACAGAATAGAGAACCCAGAAATGGACCGTGAACTTTATGGTCAACTAATATTCGATAAAGGAGGAAAGACTATCCATTGGAAGAAAGTCTCTTCAATAGATGGTGCTGGGAAAATTGGACTTCCACCTTCAGAAGAATAAAACTAGACCACTCTCTTTCACCATAAACAAAGATAAACTCAAAATGGATGAAAGATCTAAATGTGAGACAAGAATACATCAAAATCCTAGAGGAAAACACAAGCAACACCCGTTTTAAACTTGGACACAGCAACTTCTTGAAACGTACATCCATGAAGGCAAAAGAAGGAAAAGCAAAAATGAACTATTGTGACTTCATCAAGATAAGAAGCTTTTGCACAGCAAAGGATACAGTCAACAAATCTAAAAGACAACCTACAGCATGGGAGAAGATATATATCAAAAGACGTTTCAGATAAAGGGCTAGTTTCTAAGATCTATAAAGAACTTCTTAAAATCAACACCAAAGAGACAAACAATCCAATCATGAAATGGGCAAAAGACATGAAGAGAAATCTCACGGAGGAAGACACTGACATGGCAACATGCACATGAAAACATGCTCCGCATCACTTGCCCTTAGGGACATACAAATCAAAACCACAATGAGATACCACCTCACACCAGTGAGAATGGGGAAAATGAACAAGGCAGGAAACCACAAATGTTGGAGAGGATGCGGAGAAAAGGGAAACCTCTTACACTGCTGTTGGGAATGTGAACTGTTGCAGTCACTCTGGAAAACTGTGTGGAGGTTCCACAAAGTGTTAAAAATAGACCTGCCCGATGACTCAGCAATTGCACTATTGGGGATTTACCCCAAAGATTCAGATACAATGAAACGCCGGGACACCTGCACCCCGATGTTTATAGCAGAATGTCCACAATAGCCAAACAGTGTCAGGAGCCTTGGTGTCCATCGAAAGATGAATGGATAAAGAAGATGTGGTTTATGTATACAATGGAATAATATTCAACCATTAGAAACGACAAATACCCAACATTTGTTTCAACATGGATGGAACTGGAGGCTATTATGCTGAGTGAAGTAAGTCAATCGGAGAAGGACAAACAGTGTATGTTCTCATTCCTTTGGGGAATATAAATAATAGTGAAAGGGAATATAAGGGAATGGAGAAGAAACGTTTGGGAAATATCAGAAAGGGAGAGAGATCATAAAGACTCCTAACTCTGGGAAAAGAACTAGCAGTGCTGGAAGGGGAGGAGGGCGTGGTGTGGTGGTGAAGGGGTGACAGGCACTGAGGGGGACACTTGGCGGGATGAGCACTGCGTGTTATTCTGTATGTTGGTCAATTGAACACCAATAAAAAATAAATTTATTTAAAAAAAATCAAACAACTGCATATTTATGCTGCCAACATGGGAGTACCGAAATATAGAAACCAATTAACAACAAACGTACAGGAACACACTGATAATAATACAATGACTGGGGATTTTAACACCCACTTATGGCAATGGACGGATCGTCTATGCAGAAAATCAACAGGGGAACAATAGGCTTGACACACTGGACCAAAGTGACTCAACAGATATAGTCTGAACATTTCTTCCTAAAGCAGAGTACACATTCCTTTCAAGTGCACATGGGACATTCTCCAGAATACATTATATCATGGACCACAAATCAGCCCTCAACAGGTACAACAGGTACAAGAAGGATGGTATCACACCATGTATATTTTCGGACGACGACGCTATGAAACTTGAAGTCGACAGTAAGAAAAAATTTGGACAGACCAAATATTTGTGGAGGTTATGATCATCCTACCAGAGAAGGAATGGAGTAACCAGGAAATTAAAGAGGAAATTTAAAACAAATGAAAATGAAAACATGTTTCTTCAAACTTCTAGGATGTAGCAAAGACAGTTCTTAGAGGGAAGTAGATAGCAATACAGGCCTACCTCAAGAAACAAGAAGTCTCCAATACACAACGCAACACTACACCTAAAGGAGCTGGAAAAGGAATAGGGAACAAATCCTAAAGCCTCCTTAAGAAGGAAAAAATAAAGATGAGAGCAGAAATAATCAATACAGAAACAACAAAACAGTAGAATGGAATAATGAAACTAAGAACTGGTTCTTCAAAATAACTAAGAAAATGGATCAAGCCCTAGCCAGCTTTATCAACAAGAAAACAGAAAAGAACTAAATAAATAAAATCACAAAAGAGAGAAGAGAGATCACAATCAACACCAGAAAATAAGACAATTATAAGGGAATACTATAAAAGATTATACGCTAACAACCTGGGAGACCAGGAAGAATTGGAGAGATCCCTAGAAATGTGCAAATGAGCAAAACTGAAAGAGGAAGAAATAGAAAATGTGACTAGACCCATAACTAGCAAAGGAATTTAATCAGCAAGGCACCTGGGTGCCTCAGTGGTTGAGCATCTGCTTTGGCTCAGGTCATGATCCCGGGGTCCTGGGGAATCATGTCCCACATCAGGCTCCCTGCGTGGAGCCTCATTTTCCCCCTGCCTATACCCCTGTCTCTCTGTGACTTGCATGAATACATAAATAAAATATTTAAAAAAGAAAAAAGATAAAAAGATGAGAAAGGACCCAAATAAAATTACAAATGAGATAAGAGAAATAACAACCAAAACAAGAGAAATAAAAACGTTTATAAGAGAACATTATGAAAAATTATATGCCAGCTACCTCGAACCTGGAAGAAATAGATCAATTCCTGGAAATATATAACACAGCAAAAATGAAAAAGGAAGAAATAAGAAACTAGAACACACAGATAACCAGCGACGAAATTGAATCAGCAATCAGGAATCTCCCAACAGGAGATGCTTAGATCAATAGAATAGAATGGAATGCCGAAACAAGATACAAACCTGTAACTCTATGATCCATTAATCGACAACAAGGCAGCAGGGAATATCCAATGGCACAAAGACAGTCTCTTCAACAAACCCTAACCCTGACCCCAGGATAAGAACAAATGGTGTTGGGAAAACCAGGCAGCCACATGCAGAAGAATGAAACTGGACCACTTTCTTACACAATATATATAAAAAATAAATTCAAAATGGATGAAAGACCTAAATGTGAGACCTGAAACCATAAAAAGAAGAAAAGATAGGCAACAACGTCTTTGACGTTGGCCATTGAATCTTCTTTCTAGATGTGCCTCTGAGTTGAGGGAAACAAAAGCAAAAATACTCTTGGGACTTCATCAAATTCAAAAGCTTCTGCAAAATGAAAGAAACAACTAACGCTAAAAGGCAACATAGAAAATGAAAGGAGATATTTGTAAATAACACATCCAATAAACAGTTAGTATGCAGAATACGCAAAGCAAATATAAATCTCAACCTCCTAAACACAAATTATCCAACTGCAGATGGGTAGAAGATATGAATGGACTTTGTCTCTGACAAGACATCCAGATGGCCACCAGACACCGAAAGACACTCCGCGTCACCCATCATCAGGGAAATTCAAATGAAATCACAATAAGATGTCACCTGACAGCCGACAGAATGGCTAAAATTAACAACAGAAGAAACAACAGGTGTTGTTGAGGCTATGGAGAAGAGGGAGCCCCCTTACACTCCTGGTGGGCATGCGAACAGTTGCAGCCACTGTGAAAAACACTGTGGAGGGTCCTCGAGACGTTAAAAATAGGGGATCCCTGGGTGGTGCAGCGGTTTGGTACCTGCCTTTGGCCCATGTCACAATCCTGGAGACCTGGGATTGAATCCCACGTCGGACTAACAGTGCACGGAGTCTGCTTCTCCCTCTGCCTGTGTCTCTGCCTCTCTCTCTGTGACTTTCATAAAATAAATTAAAAAAGAAGTTAAAAATAGGTCTACCCTACGATTCCAAAATTGCAGAGCTACGTATTTACCCCGAGGATACAAAAGTATTTTAGTAGATTCCAAGTAGGACACGCAGACCAGTGTTTGTAGCAGCGTTATCAACAACAGCCAAACTGTGGATACAGCCCAGATGTCCATCAACTGATGAATGGGCAGAGACGATGTGGTAAATATACCCACTGCGACATCACTCGGTCATCAGAAGCGATGAATGAAGCCATTTACAATGATGTGGGAGAAGTGGAAAGGACTTATGCTTAATGAACTCAGTCAGTCAGAGAAAGATATGAAATACCATACAATTGCATTCACATGTGAATTTTAAGAAAGCAGACAAACTGGCAAAGGGGCGGGGGCGGGATGAGAGAAGCAAACAAAAAAACATACTCTTAACCACAGAGAATCAACTAATAAATACCAGAGGAAGGTGAGGGGGATGGGGAATCAGGGGATGGGGATAGTGGAGGGCACCTGTGGCCAGTACCAGGCGTTGTAACCAAGAGTTGAATCACTATGTGGTAAACCTGAAACTATATCATACTGTGTATAGAAACAGGAATTCAAGTAAAACTTTAAAATAATAATTGGTAGTATTGATGAAACATGTACGCACTAGAGATAAAATCAGAAAGGCAACTGAAAATCCAAATAAAGAGTCTTTAGAGGCACAAATCCCCTCCTAGCTCAGCTCGGGAGAAGCCTGCCATGTCTATTCTGACACCATCAGAAGCCTGGATTTTGATTCTCTGGGGAGGCCACTGACTTGGTGGAGTCAGGCTATCTTTGAACCCAAAACCTAAATAGAGTGCATAAAACTAAACGGCCGAAGATGCTAGGAGTCCCAGTACAGGCACATGCTAAGTCCCAAACTCTAACCATACACAGACATAACCCTAACCCTACACTTAATTGTAATGTTAACCTAACCCTTAAACAAGACCCATCACTAATCGAAAAACAAACACAAACCCCAAGACCAAAACACATTCACTGAACCTTCCTGCCAACCCTCACCCTAACTCTTAAATGCAGGTGCACCTAAACTTAGGTTTCCTTAACCCTGACCCCTACATTAAATCTAACACGAACCCTAACCTCTAACCCTATCCTTAAAATAAGGTATTCAAATCCTATTCCTAACCTTAACCTGTACCCTAACCCTAACCCTCTAATACTAATCCTATCTCATACCGCAAACTGTACCCTAACCCATACCCTAAAGCCAACCCCTAACCCACTCCCTAACCCTATATCTTGCCCTTTTCCAAAACCGTACCCTGACCCTGACCTGACCCTAACCCTAAACCCTAACCAAACACTAACACTAACCCTAGCCCTAACCCCTATCCTAATCCTAACCCTCGCCCTAACCCTAAACCTAGCCCTAACTTTAACTCTAACCCTTAACTCTAACCCCTAACTCTAACCCCTAACAATAACTCACACCCTAACTCCTAACCCTAACTGCAAACCTAAGCCCAACCCTAACTCTAACCATAACCCTATCCCCAACTCCTAACCTCCTGCCCTCATCCCTAGAGCCTAAACACTAACCCTAACACTAAATCCTGTCCCTTACCCTAACCACCATCCTAACTCTTAACACTGACCAATAACCTTATGCCTCACCTAACCTCTAATTCGTAACCATAAGCATAATCACTAACCCCTAACATCTAACCTAAGGCTAACCACCAACTTCCTCCCCTCCCCTAACCCTACCATTCATTCTACCCTTTCACTTACACTGTGGTTCTGAGGAGTCCCTTCTGATATGGACGTGGCCCCCAATGGCTCCTCCAGATTCCTCCAAGGGGTCCTGAGGAAGCCGGGCTCCTGTGAGTGCGGACGTGGCCCCACGTGTTCCTGAGTCATAGTCAGCGGGTCCTGAGGACGCTGGGTCTCCTGTCACTGTGGACTATGCCTCACATCCTCTGGAAGCCTCACAGCAGGTCCTCAGGAGGCCGGGGGCTCCTGTCAGCCTGGACATGGCCCCACGTCCCCCAGAAATCTCACCGCAGGTCCTGAGGAGGCTGTGGGCTCCTGTCAGCATACACGCAGCCCCTTATGTCCCGAAGCCAAAGTGCAGGTCCTGAGGAAGACAGGGTTCCTGTCAGCATTGACGTGGTCCCACATTTTCCTCAAGCCTCACCATAAGACCTGAGGAGGCTGGGGGCTCCTGTCAGCATGGACGTGGCCTCAAATCTTCCCAAAACTTCACAGTGTGTCCTGAGGAGGCTGGAGACTCCTGTCACTGTGGATGCGGCACCCACAGTTTTCTTAGGCCTCACCACAGGCCCTGACAAAGCTGGGGTCTTCTGTCCACATGGACGCATCCACATATTTCCCCAAGTCTACACCAGGGGTCCTGAGGAAGTCAGCGTCCTGTTGTGTCCATGTGGCCCCAAGTCCTCCTGAAGCGTAGCCGAGGGTTCGAGGAGGCCAGGGCTCCTGTAACCATGAATGCGGCCCCGCTTCCAGAAGCCTCAACTTATGTCCTGAGGGGCCCGGGAGCTCCTGCCAGAGTGAACGCGTCGCCACATCTTCCTGAAGCCTCCACGCAGGTCCTGAGGCTGCTCAGGGGCGCCTGTCAGCGTGGATGTGGGCCCACAATTTCCTGAAACCTCCCCGCCAGTCCTGAGGTGTTCAGGGCTCCTGTCACCGTGAATGTGGGCCCACATCTTCCTGAAGCCTCCCCGCGGGTCCTGAGGCGGCCCAGGGGCTCCTGTCAGGTTGGATGCGGGCCCACAGCTTCCTAAGGCCTCAACGCGGGTCCTGAGGAGACCGCGGTTCCTGTCAGCATGAATGTGGCCCAATTTCCCCCTGAAGACTCCCCGCGGGTCCTGAGGAGGCTGCAGCTCATCAGCATAGATGCATCCCCATGTCTTCTGCAGGCCTCCCCAGCACAGGCTGGCTCCTGTTAGTGCAGGCAGAGGAGGCCTACTGCACATGCGTGCCCCATGGGAGGGGCCTGGGCTCAGGCGCCCCCTGCGGGATGCTCTGGTGCTACAGGAGACTGTGCAGGAGGCAGCAGGTGCTCTATGGGCCGCACCTGCCTCCTTTCAGGCTCCAGCTGGGGCCTGTTAGCTTTGGAAACATCTCACTGAAAAGGAGCCCAACACCCGGCTTCCCAGAAATACTTAAGGACAAGGAATTGGAGCCCACAGGACGTGAAATGAAATGTGGACCAGACTTTTACCACGTCCTGCAAAACTCACTCAACCCTCTTCCACTGTGGGCGGGACCGCAGGTTGGTGCAGCCACCCTGGAAACACTGTGGAGGCCCCTCAGGAAGTTACAAATAGAGCCGCCCTGCGACCAGCAGTTGAACGGCCTGGAGCTCACTCCGAAGATACAGATGCAGTGAGACTTGGGACACCTGCACCCCAATGTCCACAGCAGCTGGGTCCACAGTAGCCACACTGTGGGAGGAGCCTCGGTACCCTCTGCCAGATGATGGATAAAGAGGATGGGAGATAGATGATGGTCATAGAAAGAGGAATGGTACTCAGCTATCAAAGAGAAGGAAATCTTTCCATTTGCAATAATGTGGATAGAACTAAAGGGATCATGTTAAGTGAAGTAAGTCACTCGGGAAAGAGAATGACTGTGTGGTTTCATTCATAGGTGGAATTAAAGAAGCAAAGCAGATGAACAACTGTGAAGGGAAGGAAAAACAAGAGGAAAACAGATGCAGGAAATACAGACCCTTAATGATAGGAAACAAACTGAGGGTAGCTGGAGGGGGCAGATAACAGGGGACAGGCATGAAGGAGGGCACGTGATGTCTCGAGCACTGCTGTTATCTCCAACTGATGAATCCCTGAATTCTTCCTCTGAAAGTATAATACAATATACGTTAATTAATTGGGTTTAAATTAAGTTAAAAAAATCAGTTCTTTCAGAGCACATTTCCTTCTGGACTCTCTATTTTGCTCATTCAGCTTATGCCAGGACCACCCCCGTGGGTCTGGTTTGTCTACGTAGGCTCCACGCCTCATCCTTGGCCCAGCATAGGGCTAGAACTCACAACCCCTGAGATCAGGACCGGAGGTGAGGTCAGGAGTCGGATGCTTAACCAACGGAGTCAGCCAGGAGCCTGAGAACCACACTGCTTTATCTCTGTGACATCTTTTGAAATAGGAAAGTGCTGCGTCCCACTCTGTCATGCTTCTCCAATACTGATTTGCTGTCCGGGGTCATTTGTTGTGGGGGTTGGATGTTATGGTTTTTTTTTTCCTATTTCTAACATCTGCCACCATGATTTTGATAGGAATGACATTGAAACTGAGGGTGGCTTCAGGAACAGCGGACATTTTCACAAGATGAGGCTCCCACCCCACAAGCCCAGGACGGCCTCCCAGAGCCTGGTTTGGTTCAGTGCACAAGTCTTGTGCTCCTTTGGTTCAGTCTCATTATTTTCCTTGATGCTCCTGAGAAGGGCGTCACATCCTTCATTTCCTTCCTGAGTGCTCATTGTCAGGACACAGCAAGGCTACTCTGCTCTGTAGGGTCAGTTTGTGTCCCGTGACTTTTGAACTCACTCCTTAATTCTAACAGGATTTGGTGGAGGCTCTCGGGTTTCTCGTTTCTAGTACCTCTTCTTCAGCATATAGGGACAGTGTGACGTCCCCCTTCCAGCTGTGGAACCTTTGCTGTTTACAGCTTAATGTCCTAGAAAGCCTCACAATTGAATCAAAACTGAGCCCAGGCCAAGGGCAGGAAGCCCATATTAGAATGAGAACAGGGCTCAATTCCCTTGAAGGCCCCATATCAAAATGTAAACAGAACTTGAGGAATTGCTTCTGCCCTTCTGGAGGTCCCCGAGACCAGCCCTTAAAACTAAGCTAAAACCCACCTCAGGGTCCAAGTCCCTGCTCTGCTGTGTCGGGTATACTTGGATACAAGATCGAGCTTGTAAATAATCCCTCGTGTGTTTGCATCAGGAATCGGCTTCTCGGTGGTTTCTCATATTCGCAATCTTGGGCACAACAGTCTGAGGTAAAAAACAAAACCAAGGAAACTCGGACGCGGGCAGAGTGAAAGCAGGGTTCTGAGAGAAGCGGCTGAGACCCGGGGGCTTGGCGGCTCCTTTGGTTCCTGCAGCCTGCAGACTGGGGGGTGGAATCCTCAGCCCCAGAGCCAGAGGACCCAGTGTCCCCACCCGCATCCCCCCATCAGCGCTGAGTCTCAGGGAGCAGCACAGCGCCGCCCGCTGGAGCCCAGAGATGCTGACGCCCACCCCGTCTCTGATCCCTGCAGATGCATATCCCAGGCAGATGTGCACCTGACAATCTGCACCACATCCCATCCCCAGACCCCACACAGACCACTCGCTTCCACCAAGTTGTCAGACCACAGAGGCTGCAGAGCTTCAGCTCTGCCTGGAAAGTATGGTCTAGCTTCCTTTGTACTTTGTGCTTTATTTTCATTTATTTTCTTTGATTCTTTTATATTAATTGCCTTACTTTAATTTTTATGTATGTACCTTATAAATTTCTTATTTTTACTTTCATAGTATTTTAATTGTGTTTCTTTTTTTTAATTTCTTCAATTTATTTATGATAATCACAAACAGAGTGAAAGAGAGAGAGAGAGAGAGAGAGAGAGAGAGGTAGAGACACAGGCAGAGGGAGAAGCAGGCTCCAGGCACTGGGAGCCCGATGTGGGATTTGATCCAGAGTCTACAGGATCGTGCCCTGGGCCAAAGGCAGGCACTAAACCGCTGCGTCACCAGGGATCACTTTAATTGTTGCTATTTTGGGAGTTAGAATCTTTTAACAAGCAGGCCAAAATAATCTGGTGTTTTTTTTGGGGGGGGGGAGGGCAGTTGTTATTGTTTTTCTTGAATTTCTTTTTCTTCCTTCTTTCTTTTCTGGAAAAAATAATGAGATGGAGAAATTCACCTCCATAAAATAACATCAGGTTCTAATCACAGCCAGGAAGATGATCAATACACATATATGATGTGTAACTACAGTTTAAAACAATGATTATAAAGATAGCAGCTGGGCTGGATAAAGAGCACAGAAGAAAACTAGAGAAACCTTTACTGTAGAAATAAAAGAACTTAAATATAATCAGGTCAATGTTAAAAATGCTATAACTGAGATGCAGTCCCAAGTGGAAGCCTTAAAAAGAAGAAAGTTTATGGACCACAGAGACAGACGTAGGGAAGTCAGCCACTTATTAAAACAATAACATTCATACCATAGGAGACTCAGAAGATGAAGAGAGAGAAAAGGTGGGACTTGCTTAGACATTAGAAACGACAAATTCCCACCATGTACTTCAAGGTGGATGGAACTGGAAGGTATTATGCTGAGTGAAGTAAGTCAATCGGAAGACAAACATTGTATGTTCTCATTCATTTGGGGAATATAGATAATAGTGAAAGGGAATATAAGGGAACGGAGAAGAAATGAGTGGGAAATATCAGAAAGGGAGACAGAACATAAAGACTCCTAACTCAGGGAAATGAACTAGGGGTGATGGAAGGGGAGGATGGCGGGCGGTGGGGCTGAATGGGTTATGGGCACTGACGGGGGCACTTGACAGGATGAGCAGTGGGTGTTATTCTGTATGTTGGCAAATTGACACCAATAAAATATAAAATTATTATTAAAAATAAAGGAAGAAAGAAAGAAAGAAAGAAGAAAGAAGAAAGAAAGAAGAAAGAAAGAAAGAAGAAAGAAAGAAAGAAAGAAAGAAGAAAGAAAGAAAGAAAGAAAGAAAGAAAGAAAGAAAGAAAGAAAGAAGAATGAGTGGCACCTGTGTGGCTCTGTCAGTTAAGCTTTTCCCTTAGGCTCAGATCATGATCCAGGTCCCAAGGAAGGCTCCCTGTTCAGCAGGGAACCTGCTTCTCTCTCTCCTTCTGCCCCTCTCGTTCATGCTTTATCTCTCCTCTCTCTCTCAAATAAATAGAAAACATCTTTGAAAAAGAAACAAACAAACCCACAAGGAAGAGAAATCGCCCATTTAGAAAATTTCAAACAATTTGTGAAGACATTCCAGCCTCAAGTTCATGAGCATAGCTTCCCACTCTTAAGTGTGGAATACACATAGTAACTTCCTACTACCAAATATAATATGAAAAACTTAAAATATTGATAATATAATAATAATAATTAATAATAATAATAATAATCAGTTTACTATGGAGAAAGCTGACAAACACTACCTCAGCAAGATGATCAGATCGATACCAAGACTGATAAATCATGTTGATAGTATCTATCCTTTATATGATATAATGAAAATGGCAGTATATCTCTGTATATAATCCACAATAACAGTTCAGTCATGAGATAAACAACAGACATGTCCCAGCTGAGGGAAATTTTACAAAATACTCTACTTCTCAAAGTGTTCCAGTTCAACAACAAAAAGGAAAGGCTGAAAGACTGTCACAATCCAGAGGAGCCTAAGGAAACATGAGGACAAATGGAATGTGATATGAGGGATGGAAACTTAGCAAAAACTAAGGAAATCTGTATAAAGTATGGTCTTTGTTTTCGTTTTTGTTTTTGTTTTTTTTTTGTTTTTGGTCTTTGTTTAAAGCGAATTTTTTAATATTGATTCATTAGCTAATATTTGTATCATACTAATATAAGATATCAATAATTGGAGAAATTGAGTGCAAGTGCATGCGAATGCTCTGTACTATCTTCTCAATTTCCCTATAAATCTTTGTTTATTCCTAATAAATAAGATTTATTTTGAAAATTGACTTAAATGAATCAGGCTCCAAATGTGAAGACATTTTTAGAATAGTTGAATTAACTTTTGCCTTATTCTTAAAGAGTTCCTTTGATGGAAACAAAGTAAGAATTTTAGATCAGAAGGAAAGAAAAACACTTTGAACACGTACAATGCCTCCTCAACCTGAAAAGCAGGAACGGATAATAGCAAAAATCAGATAAAAATACTTCTATTTTAATAGACACCATATTGCAAGTGCATTTAAAATTAGCAGCGCATAACATTTATTTCCTTGACATTTGTCTTCCAAAGAGTTCACAGTGTTTCAGTGTCAGTTGAAACAGGGGAAGAATCTCAGGGAAGAATCCTTCACATAATAATAGGACCATTGGTAATAATGTCTCTCAGTTCATTCCAAATCCATAAAGATGCATTTCCTGATGAGTGACTGAGCTGTGAAGAAAGAGATGAGAAACCCTCATCCCTCTGAATTACTTGTGTCAGAATATTTTCACCATAGTACCACGGATAGTAAATTATCCTTATTAACAAGAAATATGTCTCAGATTGGAATCTGAGCAATCAGATGGGCAGAGAAAAATTGCTTTGACTTGCTCTTCATCTTTTAAAGACAAAGGAGAGCTTCTCTATGTACAAAGTCAGTTGTCAAGATAGCCTTAGGGAATAAGAGTCTGCAGCATGGAATCCTGCTGCGCAGCTGGGAAGCCTGCACCCCAGGTCTTCCTGATCCCAAATCCCTGGGCCTGTCCCCCAACAGACGCTGCCATGATGAGGTCATTTGCAATTGCTCTCTTAGGAGCTCTGGGGAAGGGGGAAGGAGATAGTTAGGATGGAACGGGAAGCATGGAGGCCAAGAAAATTAAGGCCAGTCCAATTTAAATTCAGTGTTAGCCCAAGTCCACCCATCCCAGGTCCCTGTGAAGAAGAGCTGAAATTTACATTACTTCAGTTACAGGAAAAAAACAAAAGTTTACAGCTTAATGACCTAGAAAGCCCCACAATAGAATCAAAACTGAGCCCAGGCCAAGGACAGGAAGCCTCTATTAGAATGAGAACAGAGCTCAATGCCCTTGAATGTCCCATATCAAAATGTAAACAGAACTTGAGGAATTGCTCCAGCCCTTCTGGAGGTCTCTGAGACCAGCCCTTAAAAGTAAGCTAAAACCTGCCTCGGGATCCAAGTCCCTGCTCCACTCTGTTGGGTATACTTGGACACAAGCTTGAGCTAGTAAATAAATGCATGTGCGTTTGAATCAGTGTCAGCTTCTCCGTGGTTTCTTGGATTCGCAGTCTTGGGCACAACACTCTGAGATAAAAAAACAAACCAAAAGAATCTCGGACACAGGTAGAGTAAACGCAGATTTCTGAGAGAATCAGCGAGACCTGGGGGCTTGCGGGCTCTTCTGTGGAGGCCCATGCAGACTGGGGGACCAGATGCTCACCCCAGAGCCAGAGGACCCAGAGACCCCACCCACATCCCGCCCATCAGGGGGGGTCTCAGGGAGCAGCACTGCACCGCCCACTGGAGGCCAGAGGTACTGACTCCCACCCCGCCTCTGACCCCGCAGGTGCATCTACCACGCAGATGTGCACCTGATAATCAGCGCCAGAGCCCATCCCCAGACCCTGCACAGACCACTCACTGCCACCATGTTGTCAGACCACAGAGGATGCGGAGATTCAGCTCTGCCTGGAAAGTAGGATCTAGGTTCCTTTGTACTTTGTGCTTTATTGTCATTTATTTTCTTTGATTTTTTTAATTAATTGCCTTATTTTAATTTTTATGTATGTACCTTATATATTTCTTATTTTTACTTTCATGGTACTTTAATTGTGTTTCATATTTTGGGATTTAGAATCTTTTAAAATGCAGGCCAAAATAATCTGGTGTTTTTTTTGGAGGGCAGTTGTTATTGTTTTCCTTGGTTTTTCTTTTTCTTCCCTCTTTCTTTTCTGGAAAAGGTAATGAGATGGATAAATTCACCTCCATAAAATAACACGAGGTAGTACTCACAGCCAGGAAGTCCATCAATACACATATATGATGTCTAACTACAGTTTAAAACAATGATTATAAAGATAGCATCTGGGCTGGAAAAAGAGCACAGAAGAAAACTAGAGAATCCCTTACTGCAAAAATAAAAGAACTAAAATCTTGTCAGGCCAACGTTAAAAATGCTATAACTGAGATGCAGTCCCAAGTGGAAGCCATAAAAACAAGAAAGGTTATGGACCACAGAGACAGACGTAGGGAAGTCAGCCAC
Source organism: Canis lupus dingo (assembly GCF_003254725.2). Classification (NCBI taxonomy): domain Eukaryota; kingdom Metazoa; phylum Chordata; class Mammalia; order Carnivora; family Canidae; genus Canis; species Canis lupus. Next base: position 172,806 of record NC_064279.1, on the reverse strand, counting down.
TTATTAAAACAATAATATTCATATCTTAGGAGACTCAGAAGATGAAGAGAGTGAAAAGGTGGGCCTTGCTCAGCCATTAGAAGCGACAAATACCCACCATTTGCTTCAACGTGAATGGAACTGGAAGGTATTATGCTGAGTGAAGTAAGTCCATCGGAGAAGGACAAGCATTGTATGTTCTCATTCATTTGGGGAATATAGATAATAGTGAAAGGGGATATAAGGGAACGGAGAAGAAATGTGTGGGAAATATCAGAAAGGGAGACAGAACATAAAGACTCCTAACTCATGGAAATGAACTAGGGGTGTTGGAAGGGGAGGAGGGCGGGGGTGGGGGTGAATGGGTGATGGGCATTGAGGGGGGCACTTGATGGATGAACACTGGGTATTTTTCTGTATGATGGCAAATTGAAAACTAATAAAAAATAAAATTATTATTAAAATAAAAGAAAGAAAGAAAGAAATGAAAGAAAGAAAGAAAGAAAGAAAGAAAGAAAGAAAGAAAGAAAGAAAGAAAGAAAAAAGAAAGAGAGAGTGGCACCTGGGTGGTCATTCAGTTAAGCTTCTGCTGTAGGCGCAGATCATGATCCAGGTCCCAAGGCAGGCTCCCTGTTTAGCAGGGAACCTGCTTCTCCCTCTCCCTCTGCCACTCTCACTCATGCTTTTTCTCCTCTCTCTCTCATATAAATAAAAAACATCATTGAAAAAGAAACAAACTCAGAAGGAAGAGAAATCTCCCATGTAGAAGAATTTCAAACAATTCGTGCAGACATACCACACTCAAGTTCATGAGCATAGCTTCAAACTTTTATGTGTGCAATATACATAGTAACTTCCTTCTGCAAAATATATTATGAAAAACCTAAAATAATAATGATAATATAATAATAATAATAATAATAATAATAATAATAAAGAATCACTTAACTACGGAGAAAGATGACAAATACTACCTCAGTAAATGATCAGATCGATACCAAGACTGATAAATCATGTTGATAGTATCTATCCTTTATATTATACAATGAAAATGGCAGTATATCTCTGTATATAATCCACAAAAACAGTTCAGTCATGAGATAAACAACAGACATGTCCCAACTGAGGGAAATTTTACAAAATACTCTACTTCTCAAAGCGTTCCAGTTCAACAACAAAAAGGAAAGGCTGAAAGACTGTCACAATCCAGAGGAGCCTAAGAAAACAGGAGGACAAATGGAATGTGATATGAAGGATGGTAACTTAGCAAAAACTAAGGAAATCTGAATAAAGTATGGTCTTTGGTTAATGCAAATATTTTAATATTGATTCATTAGTTCATATTTGTACCTGTACTAATATAAGATATCAATAATTGGAGAAATTGAGTGCCAGTGCATGCGAATGCTCTGTACTATCTTCTCAATTTCCCTATAAATCTTTGTTTTTTTCCTAATAAATAAGATTTATTTTGAAAATTGACTTAAATGAATCAGGATCCAAGTGTGAAGACATTTTAAGAATGGTTGAATTAACTTTTGCCTTATTCTTAAAGAGTTCATTCGGTGGGAACAAATAAATAATTTTATATCAGAAGGAAAGAACAACACTTATGAACACGTATAATGCCTGCTCAACCTGAAAAGCAGGAAAGGATAATAAAAGCAAAAATCAGAAAAAAATACTTCTATTATACTAGACACCATATTGCAAGTGCATTTAAAATTAGCAATGCATAACATTTATTTCCTGGACATTTGTCTTCCAAAGAGTTCACAGTTTTTCAGTGTCAGTTGAATTAGGGGAAGAATCTCAGGGAAGAATCCTTCACATAATAATAGGACCATTGTAATAATGTTTCTCAGTTCTTTCAAATCCATAAAGATGCATTCCCTGATGAGTGACTGAGCTGTGAAGAAAGAGATGAGAAAGCATCATCCCTCTGAACTATTTGTGTCAGAATATTTTAACCATAGTACTACGGATAGTAAATTATCCTTATTACCAGGAAATACATCTCAGATTGGAATCTGAGCAATTAGATGGACAGAGAAAAAAAACTTAGACTCACTCCTCATCTTTTAAAGATAAAGGAGAGCTTTTTTATGTACAAAGTCAGTTGTTAAGATAGCCTTAGGGAATAAGAGTCTGCAGCATGGAATCCTGCTGCGCAGCTGGGAAGCCCGTGCCCCAGGTCTTCCTGATCCCAAATCCCTGGGCCTGTCCCCCAACACACGCTGCCAAGCTGAGGTCATTTGCAATTGCTCTCTTAGGAGCTCCAGGGAAGGGGAAAGAGCTAGATAGGATGGGACTGGACACAAGGAGGTCGAGAAAATGAAGGCCTTTCTACTTTAAGTTCAGTGTTCGAACAAGTCCAGCCATCCCAGGCCCCTGTGAAGAAGACCTGAAATTTACATTACTTCAGTTACAGGAAAAAAACAAAGGTTTACAGCTTAATGGCCTAGAAAGCCCCACAATAAAATGAAACTGAGCCCATGTCAAGGGCTGGAAGCGCCTATTAGAATGAGAGCAGAGCCCAATACCCTTGAAGGCCCCATATCAAAATGTAAACATAACTTGAGGAATTACTCCAGCCCTTCTGGAGGACCCCGAGACAAGCCCTTAAAACTAAGCTAAAACCCACCTCGGGGTCCACGTCCCTGCTCCGCTGTGTTGGGTGTACTTGGACGCAAGCTGGAGTTTGGAAATGAACCCTTGTGTGTTTGCATTGGTGTCAGCCCCTTAGTGGTTTCTCAGATTCGCAAACTTGGGCACAACACCCCCATGTCCCCTCCTACCTTGGCTGAACCCCTATCCCCTCCCACCCAGGGTAACACTCAGTCTCCTCCCTGCCTACAACAGCTGGGCACAGGCCGTCACACAGGTCCCATGAGCACGGTGGAGACTCCCGCTGTCCCTGGCCTCCCAGAGGAAGGAAGGAGGTTTTGGCAGTAGACACTCCCATGGTGGCCCCAGGGATCCCTGCCCAGGACAGACAGGTTGGGGTCTGTGTCCCTTGATGCCAGCTCCTCCTCCCCGGTTTTCCCACAGGAAATGAAGGAGTAGGCACTGGTCTCCTCCAGGGACATCACGCAGGTGGACCTGGACGTCAACAGGACGTTCAGCAGTCACATCATATTTTTGGACTACTATGGGATAGGGTGAGGTTGAGGGGCCAGGGGGGATCAAGATTCAGGAGAGGACCGGGGGATTCTGGGTAGGGAAAACGGGGCTTCCGAGTCGGGGGGCAGAACAGCAGCCAACAACACACCGCTCCATGGTAGGGTGTTGGGGATTACCTCTGTGCCCCCACCCCCGGGACCTCAGGGATGAGGAGGCCACTAGGATGGGGTCTCCAGGTCTTGCCATGGGAGCTGAACCCCAAAGGGTAGAGGGACGACCCCCTGAGAAGCAGGGGATGGGTTGATGGCGTGGGGGACAGGAACCGGACCTGGGTGCCAGGCGGAATGACCGCAGCAGGAGCAGGACACACTTCGATCCCATGAGGGTCAGACGGGTCAGAGTAACACCCACTCTCGGTGCTTTACATGTTTCTAAATTCTATGCATTTAATTTGAGACTATTTGCAATTTGAAAACACACATAGTATGATGAACCCCAGATAATGCCCCCGGTCCAGCCAGGGTCCTGCACTGACCACACCACGCCCCAGGGGCAGGTGTCACAGCAAACCCCAGACTGGAGTCTCCTTTAAGTGTAGACGTCTCCTTGTGCATCTTAGAGGAAAGGGATGCCCTCTGTCCACAGGCCCACCATGACATCCCCCTCATTCCCCACTCCCACTCCATCTGCCTACATCATCATTCCCCATGGCATCTCACCTACACCATCCCCGTCAAACCCATACAGCCCCACACAATCCCCACCCACACTATACCCCAACACCATCCCCCCTACACCATCCCCCATAATCCACCACCATCATACCCCTGCCCCCACACCATCTACCCCCACACCAACAGCTCCCAGCAAGGACGCGGTGCAAGTGCCCCCTGTGGGACATACTCAGCCTCCCCGGGGTTCTCTGGATACCCTGCTCCCATCAGAAGCCCGGGTGTCCCATAGAGTACCCAGGGGTTGCAGGGAGGAGGGAAGACAGGGAGCCCCTGAAAGGGTGTGTGCAGGTGAGTGGTGCAGAGTATGCACTGTGCCCTGTCTCCACCCACTGTCCCTCCCTGAGGGCGGCTTACACTGCACAGAACACCAGCCCCTAACCAGGGGGATCTGGAATGGCCTGGCCCCGGGCTCTGTGAGGGTGGGTGTGATTTGAGCCCCCGCCCCAGTCCCAACAAAAAGACTAATGGGATCCAGCCCCCCATTGCCCTGTCCAGCGCTGGATTCTGGCCCCACGCTGAGCGAGCCCTCTCAAAGCTGGATGTGGCCTCCTGGGCCCTGGGGGTGCCCCACAGATCCAGGCCGCTGACCTAGGGCAGCCCTGGGGATCCCGGGACACCCAAGGTTGGAGAGAGCAGAGGTGGGCCGGTGGACCCCACCCGAACCCACACCAGGAGGCAGGCTCCTCCAGGTGCTGGGGCCCCAGGGGCCAAGTGGCTGGGGTCCAGCTGCCCTGCGGGGACCCAGCTAGGAACCCATGAGCTGCAGGTCAAGGTCAGCTCTGCTGTCCTCAGAAACGTCTCTCAGGCTGAAACCTCAGGACACATGCCCCCACTCGAGGTCCACACGTGCTCCCAGTTGGGGGACTCCAGCACTCACACCCCACCCATGTGATTCTTGCCCTCCCCTAAAGGACAGACATTCCCTCCACAGGGGAAGGCGCACACCCTCCACTCTAAGCCCGTTTGCTGTAGAATGTCAATAAAGTGTTGTGGTGCGAAAATGCACAGCCAGCCCGTTTCTGTGTCTCCCAGAACTCTGTGCACGGGGCGTGGACAGACCCACAGAGAGGAGGAGGGGGCACCACCCAGTCCCCAAACAGCCCCTGCACGGGCACTGCAAGGCACACAAGCTGACGTCCCCACGTGCCTTCCAGGGGTGGCCAGATGACAGGGTCAGGACCCCACAAACTATACTGGGACTCAGCCTGTGCCCCCGGGCCAGGAGGGCCTGGGACAGAGTGATGGCCAGGGAGCATCAGGTCACCAGGGTCTCTGTAAAGGGACCTGGGATGTCTGTGCTCCCTCTGTCAAGGGGGCAGGGGCTGGCTGGTTTCTGGGGTACTTCCTCCTCTCCCCGCATCACTGTGCCTGTGTGCCTGGGGAACAGAGGGCCTGTGGGGCCATCAGCGTGACCCTGGAAGGGATGTCAGGACAGTAGGCCCTTGTGTTGTGCCCAGGATTGCAAATCCAAGAAACCACCGATGAGCCGACATCGATGCAAACTTCCGAGGATTTCTTTACAAGCTGGAGCTTGAGTCCAAGTGCACCCGACACAGCGGAGCAGGGATGTGGACCCTGAGACTAAGAGGCGTAGCAGCTTTATACGGGCCAGTGGCCCATGGGATACACAGAAAGTTGCACAGTCGTGTCGGTCCACACGCAGGTGGCCGATTGAATGACACCTTACCCTATAGGATCCACTTTACCTGGCCTATTACTTTGGTCAGAATCGGCGTGCAGTTTTGGCGGGCACAAAGTAGAGTTACTTTGTTATGAGCCTATTTCTGATTAGGGTGTGCCCAGTGGCTTGACTGGGTTGGGGCAGCGCCTTAAGACATAAGCAGGTCATGTGGGGGTCATAGGGGAGGTGGCGGGTGTAGCACAAAATGGAATCAGTCCTGCTCTGCTTGTCCAGGGGTAGGGGATTTTTGTTATATTTCCTGGGTCCCACACTTGCAGATCACACACCTGGGCCACCCTCATCAAATGGACTCACTGTGCACACCTTGTGGTCCTGGATATCTCACAGCAGTGTGTAGAGGGCACCCTCCTCACCCTAGTGAGTAGGGACTGGGTGAACATGGTGCTCGGCCTGAAGGCCAGGCAGCACAGGGCACTGAGGAACCCCAGCCCCATCACCACCCCTACTCCCACACACAGGCTCCCCAAGGCTCCCCGTAATGGGCACCCGGCACCTCTGGAGATCCCCACAGGGCAGCCCCGAGGTCCGGCTCCCTGCTGGAGAGGCATCGGGGAGAAGAGAAGCAGGCGGCGCTTGGGGAGACCCACTGCCGGACATGGGAATGTGGCCGAGCCAGACCTTCCACCTCAGCTGACCCTCCAGCTGAAATTCATGACAGGAGCGAGCCCCGGGTCGGCCAGGAGAGCCCAGCTAGCCACCCAGCATCAGCACCAGAAATGATGTTGTACCAACCATTTCGGCGTTTGGGTGACCCAGCCAGAGGATCCGATAACTGCACGTGATAGCTTCGTGTGATAGACACACAAACACACCAAAACCAACAAAAGTCAGAATCCCCCCAATGTTGTCAAACAGCAGCTGGATGGTTACATACACAACGCTGTGGTCCCCAATAGGATACCTGGAAGACGCTATAAACCATGACTGCAGAGGTGCTGGAGGCACGGAGATGTGCCTCTTGTGTTCCAAAAAGGAGAGCAGAGGGGCAGGAAGCATCCTCCGGAGTGGGGGGCCCTCCTAGGAAAGGACACCAGGTCCCTGTGAAGGCCACGGATGGTGAAATTTTCCTCCTCTCTTTCAGCTTCTGCTTTTCCCCTAAATGCCATTTTCCTAAATCATAATAGCAAAAATTTATTTTAAGTTTTTAAATTTCTTTTTATTGGAGTCCAATTTGTATGAATTCTTTCTTCAGCAAGGGTGTCATTCAGGATAGAGAGAAAGATTTTCCCAGACAGGCAAAGTATAAAGGAGTTCATGACCACTAAACCAGTTCAGTAAGGAATTTTCAGAGGAACTATTCTAGTGGGGGAAAAAAGAGACCAAAAGCAACAAAGACTAGAAAGGACCAGAGTATGTCACCAGAAACACCAACTCTACCGGTAACACAAAGGCACAAAGTTCATATCTTTGAATAAGCACTCTGAATGCTGATGCTAAATGCTCCAATCAAAAGATATAGGGTATCAGAGTGCCTTAAAAAACAGGATCCAGGATGCCTGGGTGGCTCTGGGTTTGAGCCTCTGCCTTTGACTCAGGGTATGATCCTTGAGTCTGGGATCGAGTCCCATATTGGGCTCCTGGTGGGGAGCCTGCTTCACTCTTGGCCTAATTTTCTGCCTCTCTCTCTCTCTCTCTCTCTCATGCTCTCAAAAATAAAATCGTTATTAAAAAAACAAGATCCATCTGTATGCTGCCTACAAGATGCTCACCTTAGACCTATAGACACCAGCAGATTGAAAGTCAGGGGATGGAAGATCATCTATCACGCTAATGGTTATGAAAAGAAAGCTGGAGGACCAATACTTATATTAGAAAAACTAGATTTGAAACCAAACCCTGGGGGACACCTGGTGGCTCAGTGTTTGAGCATCTGCCTTTGGCTCAGGGTGTGTTCTTGGGATCCCAGGATCGAGTCCCACATCAGCATTCCTTTGGGGAGCCTGTCTCTCCATCTGCCTATGTTTCTGCCTCTGCTTCTCTGTGTATCTCTCATGAATAAATAAATATAATATTTAATCTCAAAAAAGAAAGAACAAATAATGTAAGAAGTGATGAAGAAGGGCATTATTTCATAGTTAAAATGAATCTCTATATCGATCAATGAACTAAATATTTATGCTGCCAACGAGTACCTAAATATGGAAACCAAATACCAACAAACGTACAGGAACTGACTGTATTGAAAATAATACAATGACAGGGGATTTTAAAACCCACCCACTTATGGCAATGGACCGATCGTCTATGCAGAAAATCAACATGGGAACAATAGCCTTGACACACTGGACCACAGGGACTCCACAGATATAGTCTGAACATTTCTTCCTAAAGCAGAATACACATTCCTTTCAAGTGCACATGGGACATTCTCCAGAACAGATCATATCATGGGCCACAAATCAGCACTCAACAGGTACAACAGGTACAAGAAGTTGATATCACACCCTGTATATTTTTGACCACGACGCTATGAAACTCGAAGTTGACAGTAAGAAAAAATTTGGACAGACCAAAAATACGTGGAGATTATGAACATCCTACTAGAGAATGATGGAGCAACCAGGAAATTAAAGAGGAAATTTAAAACAAATGAAAATGAAAACATGTTTCTCCAAACCTCTGGGATGTAGCAAAGGCAGTCCAAAGGGGGAAATACATAGCAATACAGGCTTACCTCAGGAAACAAGAAGTCTGGGATCCCTGGGTGACGCAGCAGTTTAGCGCCTGCCTTTGGCTCAGGGCGCGATCCTGGAGACCCGGGATTGAATCCCACATCGGGCTCTCGGTGCATGGAGCCTGCTTCTCCCTCTGCCTATGTCTCTGCCTCTCTCTCTGTGTGACTATCATAAATAAATAAAAAGTAAATAAAATGTTTTTTAAAAAAGGAAACAAGAAGTCTCTAATACACAACCTAACCCTACAGCTAAAGGAGCTGGAAAAGGCATAGCAAACAAAGCCTAAAGCCTACAGAAGATGGGAAAAAATAAAGATGAGAGCAGAAATAAACAATACAGAAATAAAAAAAACAGTAGAATGGAATAACAAAACTAAGAGCTGGTTCTTCAGAATAATTAATAAAATGGATCAAGCCCTAGCCAGCCTTATCAACGAGAAAAGAGAAAAGACCTAAATAAATAAAATCACAAATGAGAGAAGAGAGATCACAATCAACACCAGAAAAATAAGTCAGTTATAAGGGAAAACTATGAAAGCTTATACACTAACATACTGGAAGAAATGGAGGAAATGGACAAATCCCTTGAAATGTGCAAATGAGCAAAACTGAAATAGGAAGAAATAGAAAATGTGAACAGACCCATAAATAGCAAAGGAATTGAATCAGCAAGGCACCTGGCTGCCTCAGTGGTTGAGCATCTGCTTTGGCTCAGGTCATGATCCCGGGGTCCTGGGGGATCACGTCCCACATCAGGCTCCCCACATAGAGCCTCATTTTCCCTCTGCCTCTCTGTGTCTCTCATGAATACTTAAGTAAAGGTGCAGCCACTGTGGAAAACAGTCTGGAGGGTCCTCGAGAGTTAAAAATAAGGGATCCCTGGGTGGCGCAGCGGTTTGGTGCCTGCCTTTGGCCCAGGGCGTGATCCTGGAGACCCAGGATCGAATCCCACATCGGGCTCCCGGTCCATGTAGCCTGCTTCTCCCTCTGCCTGTGTCTCTGCCCCTCTCTCTGTGACTATCATAAAAAATTTTTGAAAAAAGAAGTTAAAAATAGAGTTACCCTCTGATTCCAAAATTAAACAGCTAGGTATTTACCCTGAGGATACAAAAGTAGTTTATTAGATTCAAAGAGGGACATGCAGCCCGGTGTTGGTAGCAGCGTTATCAACAACAGCCAATCTGTGGATACAGCCTAAATGTCCATCGACAGATGAATGGGCAGAGACGATGTGGTAAATATACACACTGCGACATCACTGGGTCATCAGAATGGATGAAATGAAGCCATTTCCAATGACGTGGGAGAATTGGAAAGACTTATGCTAAATGAACTCAGTCAGTCAGAGAAAGACAGATACCACATACCATACAATTGCATTAACATGTGAATTTTAGGAAACCAAACAAACTGGCAAAGGGGCGGAGGGGAGGGATGAGAGAAGCAAACCAAGATACACACTCTTAACCACAGAGAATAAACTAATCAATACCAGAGGAAGGTGGGGGGGAGGGGAATCAGGGGATGGGGATTGTGGAAGTCACCTCTGACCAGTACCAGGCGTTGTATCCAAGGGTTGAATCACTATGTGGTAAACCTGAAACTATATCATACTGTGTTTACAAACAGGAATTCAAGTAAAACTTTAAAATAATAATTGGTAGTATTGATGAAAAATGTGCGCACTAGAGATAAAATCAGAAAGTCAACTGAAAATCCAAATAAAGAGTATTTAGAGCCACAAAACCCCTCCTTACCTCAGCTCAGGAGAAGACTGCCATGCCTATTCTCACCCAAGTAAAAGCCTGGATTTTGATTCTCTGGGGAGGCCACTGACTTGGTGGAGTCAGGCTATCTTTGAACCCAAAACCTAAATAGAGTGCATAAAACTAAACTGCCCAAGATATTAGGAGTCCCAGTGCAGGCACATGCCAAGACCCAAACTCTAACCATACACAGACATAAGCCTAATCCTACACTTAAGCCTAATGTTCACCTAAACCTTAAACAAGACCTATCACTAATCGAAAACCAAACACAAACCCCAAGACCGAAATGTGGACCAGACTTTTACCAAGTCCCGCAAAACTCACTCAACCCTCTAACACTGTGGGCGGGACTGTGGGCTGGTGCAGCCGCCCTGGAAACAGTGTGGAGGCTCCTCAGGAAGTTACAAATAGAGCTGTAGGGTCAGTTTGTGTCCTCTGACTTTACTGAACTCACTCCTTAGTTCTAAGGTTTTGGTTTTGGTGGAGGCTCTCAGGTTTCCTGTTCCTAGTACCATGTCTTCAGCATATAGGGACAGTGTGAGTTCCCCTTCCAGTTGTGAAACCTTTACTGTTCACATCTTAATGTCTAGAAAGCCCCACAATAGAATAAAAACTGAGTCCAGGTCAAGGGCAGGAAGCCCCTATTAGAATGAGAACAGAGCTCAATGCCCTAGAAGGCCCCATATCAAAATGTAAACAGAACTTGAGGAATTGCTCCAGCCCTCCTGGAGGTCCCAAGACCAGCCCTTAAAACTAAGCTAAAACCCACCTCGGGGTCCAAGTCCCTGCTCCGCTCTGTCGGGTATACTTGGACACAAGCTCAAGCTTGTAAATAAACCCTCGTGTGTTTGCATCGGAGTCGACATCTCGGTGGTTTCTCGGATTCGCAATCTTGGGCACAACAGTCTGAGATAAAAAAAACAAAACCAAAAGAAGCTCGGACGCAGGCAGAGTAAAAGCAGGGTTCTGAGAGAAGCAGCGGAGACCCGGGGGCCTAGCGGCTCTTCTGTCGAGGCCCCTGCAGACAGGTGGGGGGGCGGAAAACTCAGCCCCAGAGCCAGAGGACCCAGCGTCCCCACCCGCATCCCGCCCATCAGCACGGAGACTCAGGGAGCAGCACAGTGCTGCCCACTGGAGGCCAGAGGCTCTGATGCCCACCCCGCCTCTGACCCCACAGGTGCATCTCCCTGGCAGATGTGCACCTGAGAATCAGTGCCAAGACCCATTCCGAGACCCTGCACAGACCATTCGCTGCCAGCAAGTTGTCGGACCACAGAGGCAGCAGAGCTTCAGCTCTGCCTAGAAAGTACGGACTAGATTCCTTTGTACTTTGTGCTTTATTTTCATTTATTTTCTTTGATTCTTTTTTATTAATTGCCTTATTTTAATTTTTCTGTATGTACCGTATATATGTCTTATTTTTACTTTCATGGTACTTTAATTGTTTTTCTTACTTTGGGATTTAGCATCTTTAACAAGCAGGCAAAAATAATCTGGTGGGTTTTTTTTGGGGGGGGAGGGCAGTTGTTATTGTTTTTCTTGTTTTTTCTTTTTCTTCCTTCTTTCTTTTCTGGAAAAAATAATGAGATGGAGAAATTCACCTCCATAAAATAACATGAGGTTCTACTCACAGCCAGGAAGTTCATCAATACACATATATGATGTCTAACTACAGTTTAAAACAATGATTATAAAGACAGCAGCTGGGCTAGAAAAAGAGCACAGAAGACAACTAGAGAAACCTTTACTGTAGAAATAAAAGAACTAAAATCTAGTCAGGCCAATGTTAAAAATGCTATAACTGAGATGCAGTGCCAAGTGGAAGCCTTCAAAACAAGAAAGGTTATGGACCACAAGACAGACGTAGGGAAGTCAGCCACTTATTAAAACAATAATATTCATATCATGGGAGACACAGAAGATGAAGAGATAGAAAAGGTGGGACTTGCTCAGACATTAGAAATGACAAATACCCACCATTTGATTCAACGTGGATGGAACTGGAAGGTATTATGCTGAGTGAAGTAAGTCAATCGGAGAAGGACAAACATTGCATGTTCTCATTCACTTGGGGAATATAAATAAGAGTGAAAGGGAATATAAGGGAACGGAGAAGAAATGTGTGGGAAATATCAGAAAGGGAGACAGAACATAAAGACTCCTAACTCTGGGAAATGAACTAGGGGTGATGGAAGGGGAGGAGGGTGGGTGTGGGTGTGAATGGATGACGGGTACTGACAGGCTGAGCACTGTGTGTTGTTCTGTATGTGGGCAATTGAACACCAATAAAAAGTAAATTTATTATTAAAAAAAAGAAAAAGAAAGAAAAAGTGGCATCTGGGTGGCTCAGTCACTTAAGCTTCTGCCTTAGGCTCAGATCATGATCCAGGTCCCAAGGCAGGCTCCCTGTTCAGCAGGGAACCTGCTTCTCCCTCTCCATCTGCCCCTCTCGCTCTTGGTTTTTCTCTCCTCTCTCTTTCAAATAAATTAATGACACCTTTAAAAAGAAACAAACAAACAAACCCAGAAGGACAAAAATCTCCCATGTAGAAGAATTTCAAAGAAGTTGTGCAGACATTCCACCCTCAAGTTGATTAGCATAGCTTCCCACTCTTATTTCCGGAAGACACATAGTAACTTCCTTCTACAAAATATAATATGAAAATCAGTATACAAAATTGATACAAATAATAATAATAATAATAAGAAGAAGAAGAAGAAGAAGAAGAAGAAGAAGAAGAATCACTTTACTATGGAGAAAGCTGACAAACACGACCTCAGCAAGATGATCAGATCGATACGAAGACTGATAAATCATGTTGATAATATCTATCCTTTATATGATATAATGAAAATGGCAGTATATCTCTGTATATAATCCACAAAAACGAGTTTAATCATGAGATAAAAAACAGACATTTCCCAACTGAGGTAAATTTTACAAAATACTCTACTTCTCAAAGTGTTCCAGTTCAACGATAACAAGGAAAGGCTGAAAGACTGTCACAATCCAGAGGAGCCTAAGAAAACATGAGTACAAATGGAATGGGATATGAGGGATGGTAATTTAGCAAAAACTAAGGAAATCTGAATAAAGTATGGTCTTTGGTTAATGAGAATATTTTAATATTGATTCAAGGCTAATATTGTACCTTCCTAATATACCACCACCATCATATCCCTACCCCACAACATCCACCCCCACACCATCGGCCCCCAGCAAGGACCCAGTGCAGCTGCCCCCTGTGGGACATGCTCAGCCTCCCTGGGGTTCTCTGGATACCCTGCTCCCATCAGAAGCCCAATTCTCCCATAGAGAACCCAGAGGTTGCAGGGAGGAAGGAAGGCAGCGATCCCTGAAAGGCTGGGGTAGGTGAGTGGTGCAGAGGACACATTGGGCCCTGCCCTCGCCCACTGTCCATCTTGGAGGGCGGCACACCCTGCACAGGACACCAGCCCCTAACCCAGAGGGACCTGGGCTGACCTGGCTCTGCGCTCTGTGGGAGCTAGGTTGATTTGAGCCCCTCCCAGGCCCAACACAAAGACTAATGGGATCCAGGTCCCCATGGTCCTGGCCAGCCCTGGATTCTGGCCCCAGGCTGAGCGAGCCCTCTCACAGGTGGATGTGGCCTCCTGGGCCCTGGGAATGCCCCACAGATCCAGGTCACTAACCTAGGGCAGGCCGGGGGATCCCGGGACACCCCAGGGTGGGGAGTGGATGGATAGGCCGGTTGGCCCCACCCAACCCCACACCAGGAGGCAGGCTCTTCTAGGTATTGGGGCCCCAGAGGGCCCAAGGCAGGTGTCCAGCTGCCCTGTGGGTCCCAGGACAGGAGCCCATGAGCTGCAGGTCCAGGTCATCTCTGCTGTCCTCAGAACAGTCACTCAGGCTGAAATCTCAGGACACACGCCCCCACCTGGAGTCCACACATGTTCCCACAATGTGGACTCTAGCACCCGCCCCTCCACACCTTGTGATTATTGCCCTCCCCTAAAGGACAGAAAGGTCTCCCTCCCCAGGGGAAGGCGCGCATTAGGCTCTGAGCCCCTTTGCTGTAGAAAGTCAATAAAGTGTTGTGCGAAAATGCACAGCCAGCCCGTTTCTGTGTCTCCCAGAACTCTGTGCATGGGGCGTGGAGAGACACCCAGAGAGGAGGAAGGGGCACCATCCAGGCCCCAAACAGCCCCTGCAGGGGCGCCACCAGGTACACAGAGCTGACGTCCCCACGTGCCATCCAGGGGCAGCCAGACGCCAGGGTCAGGACCCCACAGACTTTGCTTGGACTCAGGCTGTGTCCCCCGGGCCAGGGGGGGCTGGGACAGAGTGACAGCCAGGGAGCTTCAGGTCACCAGGGTCTGTGCACAGCGACCAGGAGGTCTGTGCACCCTCTGTCCTGATGAATGAGGATGGCCGAGTTCCGGGGCACTTATTCCCCTCCCCGCATCCCCATGCCTGTGTGCCTGGGGCACAGAGGGCCTGTGGGGTGGTCAGCGTGGCCCTGGAAGGGATGTCAGGACACCAGGCCCTGGTGTTGTGCCCAAGATTGTAAATCAGGGAAACCACCAAGGAGCCCACACCGATGGAAACTCCCGAGGGTTTCTTTACAAGCTGGAGCTTGGGTGTAATTGCACCCAACACAGTGGAGCAGGGACGTGGATCCCGAGAATAAGAGGCATAGCAGCTTTATAGGGGCCAGTGGCCCATGGAATACGCAGAAAGTTGCACAGTCATGCTGGTCCACACGCAGGTGGCCAATTGAATTACACCTTACCAAATAGTATCCACTTGAGCTGGCCTATTACTTTGGTCAGAATCGTCGCACAGTTTTGGGGGGCACAAAGCAGGGAGGGTTACATTGTTATGAGCCGATTTCAGAATAGGGTGTGCCCAGCGGCCTGACTAGGGTGGGGCAGCGCCTTAAGCAAAAAGCAGCTCATGTGAGGGTCATAGGGGAGGAGGCGGGTGTAGCACAAAATGGAATCAGTCCTGCTCTGCTTGTCCAGGGGTAGGGGATTTTTGTTAACTTTCCTGGGTCCCACACTTGCAGCTCACGAACCTGGGCCACCCTCACCAGGTGGACTCAGCCTGCACACCTTGTGGTGCTGGATCTCTCATACCAGCATGTGGAGGGCACCCTCCTCTCCCTAGTGAGTAGGGGCTGGGTGAGCATGGGGCTCGCCAGAAGGCCTGGCAGCACAGGGGACCAAGAACCCCAGCCCAGACCCCAACTCGACTCCCACACACAGGCAGCAACAGGGCTCCCCGCCATGGGCAGCTACCTCCTCAGGATCTCCCCCCAGGGCGGCGCTGAGGTCTGGCTCCCTGCTGGAGAGGCATCTGGGAGAAGAGAAACAGCAGGCGCTCAGTGGGACCCCCTGCCGGACATGGGAATTTGGCCAAGTCGGACCTTCCAGCTCAGCTGACTCTCCAGCAGAAAGTCACTGCAGGAGCGAGCCCCCAGTCGGCAAGGAGAGTCCAGCTATCTACCCAGCGCCAGCACCAGAAATGATGTTGTGCCAACCATTTCGGCATTTGGGTGACCCAGCCAGAGGATCAGATAGCTGCACGTGATATCTGCATGTGATAGTCACACACACAAGCAAAAACCAACAAAAGTCGGAATCCCCCCAATGTTGTCAAACAGCAGCCGGATGGTTACATATACGATGCTGTGGTCCCCAATAGGATACATGGTAGACGCTATAAACCATGACTACAGAGGTACTGGAGGCACGGAGATGTGCCTGCTGGGTTTCAAAAAGGAGCACAGAGAGGCAGGAAGCATCCTACGGAGGGGGTGTCCCTCCTAGGAAAGGACACCAGGTCCCTGTGTAGGCTACAGATGGTGAAATCTGTCCTCCTCTCTTTCAGCTTCTGGTTTCCTCCTCTTTTGTTCTTCCTAATTCTAGTTTAGCCTCCACCCTGCATCCAAGACAATGACCAAAGAGGCTTCGTTATGACATCGCGTCTAAAAGGAGGCCGAGCTCTGGCTACCGGGTTCAGAAATGGTCATTGCCTAGGTGTATGCTGATCCCCCGAACTTGTGGCTTCACGGCTTTTCTCTCCCTGCAGAACGAGGGGAACCACAGGTCTTACAATGAAAGACGCCCACTTCCCATCGAGCGGGACTATCCCTTGTGGAGGACCTCATCTGGGCCAAGTAGTACAAGCGGGGCGATCAAGAATAGTTCGCAGGTGAGACATAAGCAAACACTTACCTTTGATGTCATGCTTTATTTGTTCATCCATTTATTATTTGTTAAATATTTTCGTTTCATGTCCTCTCTATACCCAACATGGAGTTCAAACTCACAACCCTGAGATCAAGATCCCCCAACCAGGCCAGCCAGGCACCCCAGTGCCATGTTTCATAACTCTTTGCTTCCTTGCCTATCTCTGCATCGAACTGGAACATTGAGTCCTGGACGGGAAGCTTTAGTTACCTCCGAATCCTAGAACGTTCTCACTGTATCCCATTCCTAGATTGACATTTACCATTGAATAGCACTTTAAATAAATAGTCAGTAAAATAACTACTACAGTAAAGGAAATTATCAACTTTTCATGTGTGTGGGCCCTGCTCCCTGGGCTCCCAGGGAAGCTATGGTTTCTTTCACATTGATCAGGTCCAAATGACTCCACCACACCTCAAAGCGTGGGCTCAGTTTCTGCCCTGACACATGCAAGACCCCTGCTTCAATTAACATGTATCAATCAATCAAAGAGAGCCTGACTGGCTTGGTGTTGTTCGTAAGAACATGGGACTCTTGTTCTTGGGGTAGCAAGTTCTAGCCCCATGTTGGCTGTAGAGATTACAGAAAAATAAAATCTTAAAAACAATCAATCAGTTGATCTTGGGGAGACACAGCCCTGGATCCCACAAGGGCAGAGAGCCAACTGACAGTTCTACGCACAATATTATAAGCAGCAGTGCACAAAATCTGAACTTTCAGAAGTCTCCTAGAGTGGGGGACACACCAGCCTTAAGGTGTTCAGGTGGAGAAGTAGGGGGCAGTCCCTGGAGCGACAGGGTGGGCTCAGGATCCCAGGGGTCCCAAGGACAGTGGCGCCAACTGTTCCCAGGCATAGGAGCAGGAACCCGGCTGAGAGCAGCGGGACTCAGGCCAACTGCCCTGTGTGGCCATAAGCTGCAAACCCTGTGCAGTCACGGGGCCCAGTTCCTGGGACCGGCCAGCAAAGGCCAGGAGTGCGAGGACACCCTCCCTGGCAGGAATAGCACAGGTCTCCACCAGGGCAGCCCCTAAAATTTGGAGTTTTAAAATTCAGTCACTTGTCTGTGTGGAGGCTGAGAAAATTGAGGCTGTTCCACTTTAAGTTCACGGTTAGCACAAGAACTGCCGTCCCAGGACCCTATGAGTAAGAGCTAAAATTTACATTACTTCAGTTACAGGAAAAAAAGAAAAAAACAGCTTACAGCTTAAGGTCCCAGAAAGCCCCATATTAGAATGAGAACAGAGCTCAATGCCCTTGAAGGCCTCATGTCAAAATGTAAACAGAACTTGAGGAATTCCGCCAGCCCTTCTGGAGGTCCCTGAGACCAGCCCTTAAAACTAAGCTAAAACCCACCTTGGGGTCCAAGTCCCTGCTCCACTGTGTGGGGTATACTTGGACCCAAGCTCGAGTTTGTAAATCAACCCTCGTGTGTTTGCATCGGTCTCGGCTCCTTAGTTGTTTCTCCAATTCAGAATCTTGGGCACAACACCCGCAAGTCCCCTCCCCACCTGGGCTGATCCCCTGTCCCCTCCAACCCAGGCTGACCCTCAGTCACCTCCCGCCCACAGCAGCTCGGCACAGTCCCTCACAGAGGTCTCACGGCCACGGTGGGCACTCTGGCCGTCCCCGGCCTCCCAGGAGAAGAAAGGAGGTTTCGGTAGGACACACTACCATGGTGGCCCCAGGGCTCCCTGCCCAGGATGGCAGCTGGTGACAGGCCGTGGTCTGTGTCCCTGATGCCAGCTCCTCCTCCCTGGTTTTCCCACAGGAAATGAAGGAGGAGCCCTCGTCTCCTCCAGGGACATCACGCAGATAGACCTGGACATCAACAGGACGTTCGGCAGCCAAATCATGTTTTGGGACTGTTAGGGGGTGGGGTGAGGCTGCTGAGTCAGGGGGCTTCAGGGCCCCGGGGGAGTCCCAGAGGCTTCTGGGTAGGGAACACAGGGCTTAAGAGGCCGGGGGAAGCAACAGCAGCCAGCAACACACCACTGTATGGTAGGGTGCCGGGGATGACCACCGTGCCCCAACCCCCAGGGCTTCGGGGATGAGGAGGTCACTACGTTGGCACCTCTAGGGGTTTCCATGCGAGCTGAAACCCTAAGGGGTGAGGGACGGCCCCTTGAAAAGCAGGGGGCTGTGGTGGGGCCTGTGGAGGGCAGTAACCGGACCTGGGGGCCAGTCGTCATGGCCATGGCTGGAGCAGGACACACATCGATCCGATGAGGGTCGGACGGGTCAGGGTGACACCCACACTTGGTGTTTTATATATATCTAAATTCTATGCATTTAATTTGAGACAATTTGCAATTTGTAAACATACATAGTATGATGACCCCCAGATAATGCCTCCGGTCCAGCCAGCGCCCTGCACTGACCACACGGGGCCCCCGGGGCAGGTGTCACAGCAAACCCCAGACTGAGGTCGCCTTTATCTGTAGACGTATCGTGTGCATCTGAGAGAATGTGGATGCCCTGTGTCGGCAGGCCCCCCACGCCATCCACCCTCATTCCCCACTCCCACACCATCCCCCTTCATCATCATCCCCAATGGCATCCCACCTGTACCATCCCCCTCACACCCACACAGCCCCACACAATCCCCACCCACACCACACCCCCACCATACCCCCTACACCATACCCCACACTCCACCACCATCATACCCCTGTCCCCACAACATCCACCCCCACATCATCTGCCCCCAGCAAGGACCCAGTGCAGCTGCCCCCTGTGGGACATACTCAGCCTCACCAGGGTTCTCTGGATACCCTGCTCCCATCAGAAGCCCGGGTTTCCCATAGAGTACCCAGGGGAGGCAGGATCGAGGGAAGGCAGGGAACCCCGACAGGGTGGGTGCAGGTGAGTGGTGCAGAAGACCCACTGTGTACTGCCTCAACCCACTGTCCCTCCTGAAGGGCAGTACACCCTGCATAGGACACCAGCCCCTAACCCAGAGGGACATGGGCTGGACTGGCCCTGGGCTCTGTGGGGGCTGGGGGGATATGAGCCCCCCAGGCCCAAAACAAAGACTAATGGGATCCAGCCCCCCATGGCCCTGGCCAGCCCTGGATTCTGGCCCCAGGCTAAGAGAGTCCTCCCACAGCTGGATGTGGCCTCTTGGGGCCTGGGCAGTGCCCAACACGTGCCTAGGTCGCTGAACTAGGGCAGGCCTGGGGATTCCGGGACACCCCAAGTTGGGGAGAGAGGGGTAGGCTGGTGGGTCCCACCCACACCAACACCAGGGGACAGGCTCCACCAGGTTCTGGGACCCCAGGGGACCCAAGTCCGGGTCCAGCTGCCCTGTGGGGACCCAGCGCAGGAGCCCATGAGCTGTAAGTCCAGGTCAGCTCTGCTGTCCTAAGAACCGTCTCTCAGGCTGAAACCTCAGGACACGTCCCCACCCTGAGTCCAAACATGCTCCCAGGTGGGGGAATCCAGCACTAGCCCCCGCCCCACATGTGATTCTTGCCCTCCCATAAAGGACAGAATGGTCTCCCTCCCCAGGGGAAGGCGCGCACCCTTGCTCTGAGCCCGTTTGCTGTAGAAAGTCAATAGAGTGCTGTGGTGCAAAAATGCACAGCCAGCCCCTTTCTGTGTCTCCCAGAAGTCTGTGCAGAGGGTGAGGAGAGACCCCGAGAGAGGAGGAGGGGCTACATCCACGCCCCAAACAGCCCCTGCAGTGGCGCTGCCAGGCACACCCAGCTGACATCCCCACGTGCATTCAAGGGGCGGCCAGACACCAGGGTCAGGCCCCACAGACTTTACTGGGACTCCGGTGCCCCGCAGGCCAGGAGTGGCTGGGACAGAGTGACAGCCAGGGAGCCTCAGGTCACCAGGGTCTGTGGAAAGTGACCTGGGAGGTCTGTGCTCCCTCTGTCCAGGGGGCTGGGGTTGGCTGTGTTCTGGGGCACTTCCACCACTCCCTGCATCCCTGTGCCTGGGGCACAGAGGGCCTGTGGGGCAGTAGCGTGGCCCTGGAAGAGATGTCAGGACAACAGGGCCTTGTGTTGTGCCCAAGATGGCGAATCCGAGAAACCACCAAGGAGCCCACACCGATGCAAACTCCCGAGGGTTTCTTTACAAGCTGGAGCTTGGGTCCAAGGGCACCCAACACAGAGGAGTAGGGACTTGGACTCTGAGACTAAGAGGCGTAGCAGATTTATAGGAGTCAGTGGCCCATGGGAATGCTGAAAGATGCGTAGTCATGTCGGTCCACACGCAGGTGGCCAATTGAATTACACTTTACCCTATAGTATCGACTTGAACTGGCCTATTACTTTGGTCAGAATTGGCGCACAGCTTTGTGGGGCACAAAGCAGGGTTACATTGTTATGAGCCGATTTCGGATTAGGGTGTGCCCAGCGGCTTGAGTCGGGTGGGGCAGCGCCTTACACCTCATCAAGCCATGTGGGGTCATAGGGGAGATGGCAGGTGGAGCACAAAATGGAATCAGTCCTGCTCTGCTTGTCCAGGGGTAATTGATTTTTGTTAAATTTCCTGAGTCCCACACTGCAGCTCACAAACGTGGGCCACCCTCACATGGTGTACTCAGCGTGCACACCACGTGGTGCTAGATCTCTCACACCAGGGTGTGGAGGGTGCCCTCCTCACCCTAGTGACTAGGGGCTGGGTAAGCATGGGGCTCTGCCTGAAGGCCAGGCAGCACAGGGGACAAAGGAAACCCAGCCCTGTCCCCACCCAGACCCCCAAACACAGGCAGCCCCAGGACTCCCCGCCATGGGCAGCTGAATCGTCAGTCGCTCCCGCCAGGGCGGCCCCAAGGTCTGGCTTCCTGCTGGAGAGACATCAGGGAGAAGATAAGCAGCCAGCGCATAGCAGGACCCACTGCAGCACATGGGAATATGGCCAAGCCGGACCTTCCAGCTCAGCTGACTCTCCAGCTGAAAGTCACTGCAGGAGCGAGCCCTGGGGCTGCTAGGAGAGCCTAGCTACCGCCCAACGCCAGGACCAGAAATGATGTTGTGCCAACCATTTCGCCATTTGGGTGACCCAGCCAGAGGATCAGATAGCTGCACGTGATAGCGACATGTGATAGACACACACACACCCCAAAACCAATTCCAAAGTTGGAATCCCCCCCAATGTTTTCTAACAGCAGCCAGATGGTTACATACACGACACTGTTGTCCCCAGTAGGAAACATGGAAGACGCAAAAAACCATGATTGCAGAGGTGCTAGAGGCACAGAGATGTGCCTGCTGGTTTCCAACAAGGAGCACAGAGGGGCAGGAAGCATCCTACAGAGGGGAAGCCCCTCCTTGGAAAGGACATCATGTCCCTGTGAAGGCTACAGAGGGTGAAATCTGTCCTCCTCTCTCTTAGCTTCTGGTTTTCCTCCTAAATGCCATTTTCCTCAATCATAAGACCAAAAATTTATTTTATGTTTTTAAATTTCTTTTTATTGGAGTCCAATTTGTATGAATTCTTCCTTCAGCAAGGGTGTCATTCAGGAGAGAAGGAGAGATCATGAATTCCCAGACAGGCAAAATATAAAGGAGTTCACTTAACCAGTGACCACTTAACCAGTCCAGTAAGGAATTTTAAGAGGGACTCTTCTAGTGGGGTAAAAAAAGAGACCAAAAGCAACAAAGACTAGAAAGGACCAGAGAACGTCACCAGAAACTCCAACTCCTCCTGTAACACAAAGGCACAAGTTCATATCTTTGAATAATCATTCTGAATGCCGATAGACTAAATGTTCCAATCAAAAGATATAGGGTATCAGAGTGGCTTAAACACAGGATCCGGGATGCCTGGGTGGCTCAGGGTTTGACTATCTGCCTTTGACCCAGGCTGTGATCCTGTAGTCTGGGATTGAGTCCCATATTGGGCTCCTGGTGGGGAGTCTGCTTCTCTCTCTGCCTAATTTTCTGCCTCTCTCTCTGTCTCTCTCTCTCTCATAAACAAAATTGTTATTAAAAAAACAAGATCCATCTGTATGCTGCCAACAAGATGCTCAACTTACACGTATACACACCAGCAGATTGATAGTCAGTAGAGGAAAAATCATCTACCACGCTAATGGATATCAAAAGAAAGCTGGAGGACCCATACTTATATCAGACAAACGAGATTTGAAACCAAACCCTGGGGGACACCTGGTGGCTCAGTGGTTGAGCATCTGCCTTCGACTCAGGGTGTGATCCTGGGATCCCAGGATCGAGTCCCACATCGGCCTCCCTTAGGGGAGCCTGCCTCTCCCTCTGCCTATGTTTCTGCCTCTACTTCTCTGTGTATCTCTCATGAATAAATAAATAAAATATTTAAATCTCAAAAAGAAAGAACAAATACTGTAAGAAGAGATGAAGAAGAACATTATTTCATAATTAAAAAGACTATCAAGATCAAACAACTAAATATTTATGCTGCCAACATGGGAGTACCTAAATATAGAAACCAATTAGCAACAAACGTACAGGAACACACAGAGGATTTCAACACCCACTTATGGCAATGGACCGATTGTCTATGCAGAAAATCAACAAGGGAACAATTGCCTTGACACAATGGACCACAAGGACTCAACAGATATAGTTAGAATATTAGACCCGAAAGCAGAATACACATTCCGTTCAATTGCATATGGGACATTCTCAAGAACAGATCATATCAGGGCCCACAAATTAGCCCTCAACAGGTACAACCGGTACAAGAAGGTTGATATCACACCATGTACATTTTCGGACCAAGGCGCTATGAAACTGGAAGTCGACAGTAAGAAAAAAATCGGACAGACCAAAAGAACTTGGAGTTTATGATCATCCTACTAGAGAATGAATGGAGCAACCAGAAAATTAAACAGAAAATTTAAAACAAATGAAAATGAAAACATATTTCTCCAAACCTCTGGGGTGTACCAAAGGCAGTCCTAAGAGGGAAGTACATAGCAATACAGGCCTACCTCAAGAAACAAGAAGTCTCCAATACAAAACCTAACCCTACACCTGAAGGAGCTGAAAAAGGAATAGCAAACAAAGCCTAAAGGCTACAGAATAAGGGAAAAATTTAAGATGACAGCAGAAATAAACAATACAGAAACAACAAAACAGTAGAATGGAATAACAGAACTAAGAGCTGGTTCTTCAAAATAAATAATAAAATGGATCAAGCCCTAGCCAGCCTTATCAACGAGAAAAGAGAAAAGACCTAAATAAATAAAATCACAAATGAGAGAAGAGAGATCAAATCAACACCAGAAAAATAAGACAATTATAAGGGAATAGTATGAAAGATTATACGCTAACAAACTGGGAGACCTGGAAGAAATGGACAAATCCCTAGAAATGTGCAAACGAGCAAAACTGAAATATGAAGAAATAGAAAATATAAATAGACCCATAACTAGCAAAGGAATTGAATCAGCAAGGCACCTGGGTGCCTCAGTGGTTGAGCATCTGATTTGGCTCAGGTCATGATCCCGGGGTCCTGGGGGATCAAGTCCCACATCAGGCTCCTCGTATGGAGCCTCATTTCCCTCTGCCTATACCTCTGTCTCTCTGTGTCTTGCATGAATACATAAATAAAATCTTTAAAAAAGAGAACAGATACAAAGATGTGAAAGGACCCAAGTAAAATCACAAATGAAAAAAGAGAAATAACAACCAACAATAGAGAAATACAAAAGATTATAAGAGAACATTATGAAAAATTATATGCCACCAACCTAGAACCTGGAAGAAATAGATCAATTCCTGGAAATATATAACATAGCAAAAATGATAACGGAAGAAATAAGAAACTTGAACACACAGATAACCAGCAACGAAATGAATCAGCAATGAAGAATCTCCCAACAGGAGATGCGTAGATCGATAGAATTGAATGGATAGCCGAAACAAGATACAAACCTGTAACTCTATGATCCATTAATCGACAACAAGGCAGGAAGGAATATCCAATGGCACAAAGACAAGTCTCTTCAACAAACCCTAACCCTGACCCCAGGATAAGAACAAATGGTGTTGGGAAAACCAGGCAGCCACATGCAGAAGAATCAAACTGGACCACTTTCTTACACCATATATATATAAAATAAATTCAAAATGGATGAAAGACCTAAATGTGAGACCTGAAACCAATCAAAGAAGAAAAGATAGGCAGCAATGACTTTGACATTGGCCATTGGATGTTCTTTCAGATATGCCACTGAGGTGAGGGAACAAAAGCAAAAATGCTATTGGGACTTCATCAAAATGAAAAGCTTCCACAAAGTGAAGGAAACAACCAAAGCTAAAAGACAACATACAAAATGAAAGGAGATATTGGTAAAAAACACATCCAATAAAGAGTTAGTATGCAAAACACATAAAGGAAATATATCTCAAGATCCTAAAAACAAATTACGCAACTGGAGATGGGCAGAAAAATGAATGGACTTTGTCTATGACAAGACAGCCAGATGGCACCAGACACATGGAAAGACACAAAGCGTCACCCATCATCAGGGAAATGCAAACCAAAACCACAATGATATGTCACCTGAGAGCCGTCATAATGGCTAAAATTAACAACACAAGAAACAACAGGTGTTGGTGAGGCTTTGGAGAAAGGGTAGCCCCCTTACACTCCTGGTGGGCATGCGAACAGATGTAGTCACTGTGGAAAACAGTTTGAAGGTTCCCGAGAAGTTAAAAAAAAGGGGGGATCCCTGGGTGGTGAAGTGGTTTGGTGCCTGTCTTTGGCCCAGGGCGCGATCCTGGAGACCTGGGATCGAATCCCACTTTGGGTTCCCGGTGCATGGAGCCTGCTTCTTCCTCTGTCTGTGTCTCTGCCTCTCTCTCTGTGACTATCATAAAAAAATTAAAAAAAAAGAAGTTAAAAATAGAGCTACCCTATGATTCCAAAATTGCAGAGCTAGGTATTTACCCCGAGGATACAGAAGTACTTTAGTAGATTCGAGGAGGGACACGCAGCTCAGTGTTTGTAGCAGCATTATCAACAACAGCCAAACTGTGGATACAGCACAGATGTCCATCGACAGATGAATGGGAAGAAAGATGCGGTAAATATACACACTGTGACATCACTGGGTCTTCAGAAGGGATGAATTGAAGCCATTTACAATGACGTGGAAGGAGTGGAAAGGATTTATGCTAAATGAACTCAGTCAGTCAGAGAAAGACAGATACCAAATACCATACAGTTGCATTCACATGTGAATTTTTTGAGAGTAGCAAACCAAGATACACACTCTTAACCACAGAGAATAAACTAATAAATACCAGGGGAAGGTGGGGGGGATGGTGAGTCAGGGGATAGGGACAGTGGAGGGCACCTGTGACAAGTACCAGATGTTGTATCCAAGGGTCTAACCACTATGTGGTAAACATGAAACTATATCATACTGTGTTCACAAACAGGAATTCAATAAAACTTTAAAATAATAATTGGTAGTATAGAGGAAACATGTGCGCACAAGAGATAAAATCAGAAAGGCAACTGTAAATCCAAATAAAGAGTCTTTAGAGGCACAAATCCCCTCCTTAGCTCAGCTCGGGAGAAGCCTGCCATGTCTATTCTGACCCCAGCAGAAGCCTGGGTTTTGATTCTCTGGGGAGGCCACTGACTTGGTGGAGTCAGGCTATCTTTGAACCCAAAACCTAAATAGAGTGCATAAAACTAAACTGCCCAAGATATTAGGAGTCCCAGTGCAGGCACATGCCAAAACAGAAACTCTAACCATATACAGACATAACCGTAATCCTACACTTAAGCCTAATGTTAACCTAACCCTTAAACAAGACCCATCACTAATCGAAAACCAAACACAAACTCCAAGACCAAAACACATTCACTGGACCTTCCTGCCAACCCTCACCCTAAATCCTAAACCTATTCTAAACTCTTAACACTGACCCTTATCTTAAATCTGACCCTAACCTCTAACCCTAACCTTAACTTAATGTACTCAGATCCTATTCCTAACCTTAACCTGTACCCTAACCCTAACCCTCTAATACTAATCCTATCTCATACCCCAAACTGTACTCTAACCTGTACCCTAAAACTAACTCCTAAACCACTCCCTATACCTATCTCTTACCCTTTTCTTTTTTTAAAATTTTTTTCATTTATGATAGTCACAGAGAGAGAGAGAGAGAGGCAGAGACACAGGCAGAGGGAGAAGCAGGCTCCATGCACCGGGAGTCTGATGTGGGATTCGATCCCGGGTCTCCTGGATCGCGCCCTGGGCCAAAGACAGGCGCCAAACCGCTGCGCCACCCAGGGATCCCTCTTACCCTTTTCCAAAACCATACCCTGACCCTACCCTGACCTGACCCTAAACCCTAACTAAACACTAATCATAACCCTAGCCCTAACCCTTATCCTAAACCTAACCCTCGCCCTAACCATAAACCTAGCCCTAAATTTTACCCTAACCCCTAACCCTTACCTCTAACCCTAACTCACACCCTAACACCTCACCCTAACTGCAAACCTAAGCCCAACCCTAACTGCAACCAGAACCCTAACCCCACCTCCAAACCTCCTGCCATATCCCTAAAGCCTAAACCCTAACCCTAACTCTAAATACTGTCACTAACCCTAACCTCGTTTCCTAATCCCTAACCCCCATCCTAACTCCTAACCACTGACCCTTACCCTTATCCCTCACCCTAACCTCTAATCCGTAACCATAAGATTAATCACAAATACCTAACATCTAACCTAAGCCTAACCACCAACTGCCTCCCCTCCCCTGATCCTATCATTCATTCTACCCATTCACTTACCCTGTGGTTCTGAGTAATCCCTTCTGATGTGGACGAGGCCCCCAACAGCCCCTCCAAAGTCCTCCAGGGGGTCCTGAGGAAGCAGGGCTCCTGTGAGTGTGGACATGGCCCCACGTGTTCCTGAGTGATAGTCAGCGGGTCCTGAGGACGGCGGGTCTCCTGTCACTGTGCACTATGCCTCACATCCTCTGGAAGACTCACAGAAGGTCCTCAGGTGGTCGGGGGCTCCTGTCAGCCTGGACATGGCCCCACGTCCCCTGAAAACTCACCGCGGATCCTGAGGAGGCTGTGGGCTCCTGTCAGCATAGACGCAGCCCCATATTTCCTGAAGCTTTAGTGCAGGTCCTGAGGAGGACGGGGGTCCTGTCAGTGTTGAGGTGACCCACATTTTCCTCAAGCCTCACCATAAGACCTGAGGAGGCTGGGGCTCCTGTCAGATACATGTGGCCCCAAATCTTCCGAAACCTTCACAGTGGGTCCTGAGGAGGCTGGAGAATCCTGTCAGTGTGGATGAGGCACCCACATTTTTCTTAGGCCTCACCAAAGGCTCTGACAAGGCGGGGGTCTTCTGTCTGCATGGACGCATCCCATATTTCCCTAAGTCAACACCGGGGGTCCTAAGGAAATCAGCATCCTGTTGTGTCGATGTCACCCAACGTCCTCCCAAAGCGTCACCGAGGGTTCTGAGGAGGCAGGGGCTCCTGTCACCGTGAATGCTGCCCCCAGCTTCCAGAAGCCTCAACTTATGTCCTGAGGTGACCCAGGTGCTCCTGTCAGTGTGGATGCGGGCCCACATCTTCCTGAAGACAACCCCTGGGTCCTGAGGCCGCCCAGGGGCTCCTTTCAGTGTGGATGTGAGCCCACAATTTCCTGAAGCTGCGGCTCATCAGCATGGACGTGTCCCCACGTCCTCCTCAGGCCTCCCCAGCACAGGCTGGCTCCTGTCAGTGCAGGCAGAGGAGGCATACTGCACATTCATGCCCCCTGGGTGGAGCCTGGGCTCCGGCGCCCACTGTGGGATGCTCAGGCGCTGCAGGAGGCAGCAGGCACTCCAGGGGCCACACCTGCCTCCTTCCAGGCTCCATCTGTGGCCTGTTAGTTTCAGAAACGTCTCACTTAAGTAGATCCCAACACCCGGCTTCCCCAGAAATACTTAAGGACACGGAATTGGAGCCCACAGAATGCGAAAGGAAATGTGGACCAGACTTTTACCATGTCCCGCAAAACTCACTCAACCCTCTTCCACTGTTGGCGGGACTGCGGGCTGGTTGGTGCAGCCGCCCTGGAAACAGTGTGGAGGCTCCTCAGGAGTTACAAATAGAGCCTCCCTGCGACCAGCAGGTGAATGGCCTGAGCTCACTCCGAAGATATAGATGCAGTGACAATCAGGACACCTGCATGTCCCGATGTCCACAGCATCTGGGTCCATAGTAGCCACACTGTGGGAGGAGCCTCGGTGCCCTCTGGCAGATGATGGATAAAAAGGATGGGAGATAGATGATGGTCATAGAGAGAGGAATGTTACTCAACTATCAAAGAGAAGGAAATCTTGACATTTGCAATGACGTGGATAGAACTAGAGGGATCAGGATAAGTGAAATAAGTCAGACGGGAAAGAGAATGACCGTGTGGTGTCACTCATAACTGGAATTAAAGAACTAAAGCAGATAACAACTGTGAAGGGAAGGAAAAACAAATAAGATGAAAACAGATGCAGGAAATATAGACTCTTAATGATAGGAAACAAACTGATGGTCATCAGGGTGAAGCAGGGTGGGGGGGTTAACAGGGGACCGGCATGAAGGAGGGCACGTGATGTCACGAGCACTGTGGTTATCTCCAACTGGTGAATCCCTGAATTCTTCCTCTGAAAGTATAATACTCTATATGTTAATTAATTGGGTTTAAATTAAATTAAGTTAAAAAATCAGTTGTATCAGAGCATGTTTCCTTCTGGACTCTCTGTTCTGCTCCTCCAGCTTATGCTGGGACCAACCCTCGTGGGTCTGGTTTGTTTAAGTAGGCGTCAGGCCTCGTCCATGGACCAGCCCAGGGCTAGAACTCACAACCAGGAGATCAGGACCGGAGGTGAAGTCAGGAGTCCAATGCTTAACCGACAGAGCCAGGCGGGGTCCCGAGGACAACACTGCTTTATCCTGTGTCTCTGTGACATCGTTTGAAATAGGAAACTGCTGCATCCGGATCTGTACTGTTTATCCAATACTGATTTGCTGTCCGGTGTCATATTTCGGGGCAGATGGATGTTATGGGTTTTATTTCCCTATTTATAGGATCTGCCACCATGATTTGACAGGAATAACATTGTAAATAACATGAGGTAGTACTCACAGCCAGGAAGTTCATCAATAAACATATATGGTATCTAACTACAGTTTAAAACAATGATTATAAAGTTAGCAGCTGGGCTGGAAAAAGAGCACAGAAGGAAACTAGAGAATCCCTTACTGTAGAAATAAAAGAACTAAAATCAAGTCAGTCCAACGTTACAAATTCTATAACTGAGATGCAGTCCCAACTGGAAGCCTTAAAAACAAGAAAGGTTATGGATAACAGAGGCAGACGTAGGGAAGTCAGCCACTTATTAAAACAATAACATTCATATCATAGGAGACTCAGAAGATGAAGAGAGAGAAATGGTGGGCCTTACTCAGCCATCAGAAATGACAAATACCCACCATTTGCTTCAAGGTGGATGGAAATGGAAGGTATTATGCTGAGTGAAGTAGGACAATCGGAGAAGGACAAATATTGTATGTTCTCATTCATTTGGGGAATATAGGTAATAGTGAAAGGGAATATAAGAGAAGGGAGTAGAAATATGTTGGAAATATCAGAAAGGGAGGCAGAACATAAAGACTCCTAACATGGAATTGAACTAGGGGTGACTGAAGGGGAGGAGGGCAGGGTTGAGGGTAAACGGGTGACGGGAACTGAGGGGTGCACTAGATGGGATGAGCACTGGGTCTTACTCTGATTTGGCAAACTGAACACCAATAAAAAATAAATTTATTATTTAAAAAAAAGAAAGAAAGAAAGAAAGAGTGGCACCTGGGTGGCTCAGTTACGCTTCTGACTTAGGCACAAATCACGATCCAGGTCCCAAGGCAGGCTCCCTGTTCAGCAGGGAACCTGCTTCTCCCTCTCCCTCTGTCCCTATCGCTCATGTTTTTCTCCTCTCTCTCTCTCCTATAAATAAATAACATCTTTGAAAAAGAAACAAACAAACCCAGGAGGAAGAGAAATCTCCAATGTAGAAGAATTTCAAACAATTTGTGCAGACATTCCACCCACAAGTTCATGAGCATAGCTTCCCACTCTTAAGTGTGCAATAAACAAAGTAACTCTCCTCTACAAAATATATTTAGAAAAACCTAAAATAATAATGATAATATAATAATAATAATAAAATAATAACAATAATGAATCAGTTTACTACGGAGAAAGCTGACAAACATTACCTCAGCAAGATGATCAGATCGATACCAAGACTGATAAATCATGTTGATAGTATCTATCCTTTATATGATATAATGAAAATGGCATTATATATCTGTATATAATCCACAGAAACAGTTCAATCATGAGATAAACAACAGACATGTCCCAACTGAAGGAAATTTTTCAAAATACTCTACTTCTCAAAGTGTTCCAGTTCAACAACAACAAGGAAAGGCTGAAAGACTGTCACAATCCAGAGGAGCCTAAGAAAACATGAGGACAAACGGAATGTGATATGAGGGTTGGTAACTTAGCAAAAACTAAGGAAATCTGAACATAATATGGTCTTTGGTTAATGCGACTATTTTAATATTGATTCATTAGCTAATCTTTGTACCGTACTAATATAAGATATCAATAATTGGAGAAATTGAGTGCAAGTGCATGTGAATGCACTGTACTATCTTCTCAATTTCCCTATAAATCTTTGTTTTTTTCCTAATAAATAAGATTTATTTTGAAAATTAACTTAAATGAATCAGGCTCCAAGTGTGAAGACATTTTAAGAATAGTTGAATTAACTTTTGCCTTATTCTTAAAGAGTTCCTTTGATGGAAACAAAGTAAGAATTTAGGACCAGAAGGAAAGAAAAACACTTATGAACACGTATAATGCCACCTCAACCTGAAAAGCAGGAACGGATAATAAATAACAAAAATCAGATAAAAATAATTCTAGTATAATAGACACCATATTGCAAGGGCATTTAAATTTAGCAATGCATAACATTTATTTCCTGGACATTTGTCTTCCAAAGAGTTCACAGTGTTTCAGTGTCAGTTGAAACAGGGGAAGAATCTCAGGGAAGAATCCTTCACATAATAATAGGACCATTGGCAATAATGTCTCTCAGTTCGTTCCAAATCCATAAAGATGCATTTCCTGATGAGTGACTGAACTGTGAAGAAAGAGATGAGAAACCCTCATCCCTCTGAATTACTTGTGTCAGAATATTTTAACCATAGTACTACTGATAGTAGTAAATTATCCTTATTAACAGGAAATACGTCTCAGATTGGAATCTCAGCAATGAGATGCGCTGAGAAAAAATGCTTTAACTCGCTCCTCATCTTTTAAAGACAAAGGAGAGGTTTTCTATGTAGAAAGACAGTTGTCAAGATAGCCTTAGGGAATAAGAGTCTGCAGCATCGAACCCCGCTACACAGCTAGGACGCTCGTGCTCCAGGTCTTCCTGATCCCAAATCCCTGGGCCTGTCCCCCAACACAGGATGCCATGCTGAGGTCATTTGCAATGGCTCTCTTAGGAGCTCTGGGGAAGGGGGAAGGAGCTAGATAGGATGGGACAGGACACATGGAGGCCTAGAAAATTAAGGCCATTCCGATTTAAATTCAGTGATAGCACATGCCCAGCCATCCCAGGCTCCTGTGAAGAAGAGCTGAATTTTACATTACTTCAGTTACAGGAAAAAAACAAAAGTTTACAGCTTAATGACCTAGAAAGCCCCACAATAGAATCAAAACTGAGCCCAGGCCAAGGGCAGGAAGTCCCTATTAGAATGGGAAGAGAGCTCAATCCCTTAAAGGCCCCATATGAAAATGTAAACAGAAATTGAGGAATTGCTCCAGCCCTTCTGGAGGTCCCAGAGACAAGCCCTTAAAACTAAGCTAAAACCTACCTCGGGGTCCAACTCCCTGCTCTGCTCTGTCGGGTATAATTGGACAGAAGCTCGAGCTTGTAAGTAAACCCTCGTGTGTTTTCATCAGTGTCGGCTTCTCGGTGGTTTCTTGGATTTGCAATCTTGGGCACAACAGTCTGAGATAAAAAAACAAAAACAAAAGATGCTCGGACGCAGGTAGAGTGAACACAGGGTTCTGAGAGAAGCAGCAGAGACCCGGGGGCTTGGGGGCTCTTCTGTGGAGGTGCCTGCAGAATGGGGGGCAGTATACTCAGCCCCAGAGCCAGAGGACCCAGAGACCCCTCCCGCATCCCGCCCATCAGGGTCAGGTCTCAGGGAGCAGCAGAGCGCCTCCTGCTAGACTCCAGAGGCGCTGACACCCAACCCGCCTCTCACCCCTCAGTTCCATCTACCAGGCAGATGTGCACCTGATAATCAGCGCCACAGCCCATCCCCAGACCCGGCACAGACCACTCACTGCCACCAAGTTGTTGGACCACTGATGCTGCAGAGCTTCAGCTCTGCCTGGAAAGTAGGGTCTAGCTTCCTTTGTACTTTGTGCTTTATTTTCATTATTTTCTTTGATTCTTTTTTATTTTTTATTTTTTATTTTTTTTATTTTTTTATTTTTTTTTATTGGTGTTCAATTTACTAACATACAGAATAACACCCAGTGCCCGTCACCCATTCACTCCCACCCCCCGCCCTCCTCCCCTTCTACCACCCCTAGTTCGTTTCCCAGAGTTAGCAGTCTTTACGTTCTGTCTCCCTTTCTGATGATTCTTTTTTATTAATTGCCTTATTTAATTTTTATATATGTACCTTATATATTTCTTATTTTTACTTTCATGTTACTTTAATTGTGTTTCATATTTTGGGATTTAGAATCTGTTAACAAGCAGGCCAAAATAATTTGGTGGTTTTTTTTAGAGAGCAGTTGTTATTGTTTTTCTTAGTTTTCTTTTTCTTCCCATTTTCTTTTCTGGAAAAAGTAATGAGATGGAGAAATTCACCTCCATAAAATAACATGAGGTAGTACTCACAGCCAGGAAGTCCATCAATACACATATATAATGTAAAACTACAGTTTAAAACAATGATTATAAAGTACCAGCTGGACTGGAAAAAGAACACAGAAGAAAACTAGAGAATCCCTTACTGTAGAAATAAAAGAACTAAAATCTAGTCAGGCCAATGTTAAAAATGCTATAACTGAGATGCAGTCCCAAGTGGAAGCCTTAAAAACAAGAAAGGTTATGGACCACAGAGGCAGACGAAGGGAAGTCAGCCACTTATTAAAACAATAACATTCATATCATAGGAGACTCAGAAGATGAAGAGAGAGAAAAGGTGGGCCTTGCTCAGCCATCAGAAATGACAAATACCCACCATTTGCTTCAACGTGGATGGAACTGGAAGGTATTATGCTGAGTGAAGTAAGTCAATCGGAGAAGGACAAATATTGTATGTTCTCATTCGTTTGGGGAATATAGGTAATAGTGAAAGGAAATATAAGGGAGGGGAGTAGAAATTGTGAGAAATATCAGAAAGGGAGACAGAACATAGACTCCTAACTCAGGGAAATGAACTAGGGGTAATGGAAGGGGAGGAGGGCAGGCGGTGGGGGTGAATGGGTGATCAGCACTTGGTGTTCTTCTGTATGATGGCAAACTGAACGCCAATAAAAAAATAAATTTATTATTAAAAAAGAAAGAAAAAAAGAAAGAGTGGCACCTGGGTGGCTCAGTCAGTTAAGCTTCTGCCTTAGGCTCAGATCATGATCCAGGTCCCAAGGCAGCCTCCCTGTTTAGCAGGGAACCTGCTTCTCCCTCTCCCTCTGCCCCTCCCGCTCATGCTTTTTCTCTCCTCTCTCTCTCAAATAAATAGAAAACATCTTTGAAAAAGAAACAAACAAAAAACCCAGAAGGAAGAAAAATCTCCCATGTAGAAGAATTTCAAACAATTTGTGCATACATTTCACCGTCAAGTTCATGAACATAGCTTCCCACTCTTATTTCCAGAATACACATAGTAACTTCCTCCTAGAAAATATAATATGAAAAACTTAAAATAATATTGATAATATAATAATAATAATAATTAATAACAATAATAATAAAGAATCAGTTTACTATGGAGAAAGCTGAGAAACACTACCTCAGCAAGATGATCAGATCGATACCAAGACTGATAAATCATGTTGATAGTATCTATCCTTTATGATATCATGAAAATGGCAGTATATCTCTGTATATAATCCACAAAAACAGTTCAGTCATGAGATAAACGAAAGACATATCCCAAATGAGGGAAATTTTACAAAATACTCTACTTCTCAAAGCGTTCCAGTTCAAGAACAAGGAAATGCTGAAAGACTGTCACAATCTAGAGAAGCCTAAGAAAACAGGAGGACAAATGGAATGTGATATGAGGGATGGTAACTTAGCAAAAACTAAGGAAATCTGAATAAAGTATGGTCTTTAGTTAATGCGAATTTTTTACTCTTGATTCATTAGCTAATATTTGTACCGTACTAATATAAGATATCAATAATTGGAGAAACTGAGTGCAAGTGCATGCGAATGCTCTGTACTATCTTCTCAATTTCACTATAAATCTTTGTTTTTTTCCTAATAAATAAGATTTATTTTGAAAATTGACTTAAATGAATCAGGCTCCAAGTGTGAAGACATTTTAAGAATTGTTGAATTATCTTTGCCTTATTCTTATAGAGTTAATTCAGTGGGCACAAAGTAATAATTTTATATCAGAAGGAAATAACAACACTTATGAAGACGTATAATGCCTCCTCAACCTGAAAAGAAAGGATAATAAATGCAAAAATCAGATAAAATACTTCTAATATAATAGGCACCATATTGCAACTGCATTTAAAATTAGCAATGCATAACATTTATTTCCTGGACATTTGTCTTCCAAAGAGTTCACAGTGTTTCAATGTCAGTTGAAACAGGGGAAGAATCCCAGGGAAGAATCCTTCACATAATAATAGGACCATTGGTACTAATGTCTCTCAATTATTTCCAAATCCATACAGATGCATTTCCTGATGAGTGACTGAGCTGTGAAGAAAGAGATGAGAAACCCTCATCCCTCTGAATTACTTGTGTCAGAATATTTTAACCATAGGACTACGGATAGTAAATTATCCTTATTAACAAGAAATACGTCTCAGATTGGAATCTGAGCAATCAATGGGCAGAGTAAAAACACTTTGACTCGCTCCTCATCTTTTAAAGATAAAGGAGAGCTTTTCTATGTACAAAGTTAGTTGTCAAGATAGCCTTAGGGAATAAGAGTCTGCAGCATGGAATCCCGGGGCACAGCTGGGACGCCCACGAGCCAGTTCTTCCTGATCCCAAATCCCTGGTCCTGTCCCCCAACACACGCTGCCAAGCTGAGGTCATTTGCCATTGCTCTCTTAGGAGCTCCGGGGAAGGGGAAAGAGCTAGATGGGACAAAATGCAAAGAGGCCATTGAAATGAAGGCCTTTCTACTTTAGGTACAGTGTTCGAACAAGTCCAGCCATCCCAGGCCCCTGTGAAGAAGAGCTGAAATTTACATTATTTCAGTTACAGGAAAAATACAAAAGTTTACCGCTTAATGTCCTAGAATGCCCCACAATAGAATCAAACTGAGCCCATGCCATGGGCTGGAAGCACCTATTAGAATGAGAGCAGAGCTCAATACCTTTGAAGGCCCCAAATCAAAATGTAAACAGAGGGAACCCTGGGTGGCGCAGCGGTTTGGCGCCTGCCTTTGGCCCAGGGCGCGATCCTGGAGACCCGGGATCGAATCCCACGTCGGGCTCCCGGTGCATGGAGCCTGGTTCTCCCTCTGCCTGTGTCTATGCCTCTCTCTCTCTGTGTGTGACTATCATAAATAAATAAAAATTTAAAAAAAATTTAAAAAAAAAAACAAAAAAACAAAATGTAAACAGAATTTGAGGAATTGAGGAAGCCCTTCTGGAGGACCCCGGGACAAGCCCTTAAAACTAAGCTAAAACACACCTCGGGGTCCAAGTCCCTGCCCTGCTTTGTTGGGTGTACTTGGACACAAGCTCGAGTTTGGAAATCAACCCTTGTGTGTTTGCATTGGTGTCAGTTCCTTAGTGGTTTCTCGGATTCACAATCTTGGGCACAATACCGCCATGTCCTCTCCCACCTTGGCTGAACCCTTATCCCCTCCCACCCAGGGTGACACTCAGTCACCTCCCCGCCTACAACAGCTGGGCACAGGCCGTCACACAGGTCCCATGGGCATGGTGGGCACTCCCGCCTTCCCTGCCCTCCCAGAGGAAGGAAGGAGGTTTCGGCAGGACACACTCCCATGGTGGCCCCAGGGCTCCCTGCCCAGCACCGCACCTCGTGACAGGTCGGGTCTGTGTCCCTCACGCCTGCTCCTCCTTCCCGGTTTTCCCACAGGAAATGAAGGAGGACGCCCTGGTCTCCTCCAGGGACATCATGCAGATAGACCTGGACATCATCAAGAAGTTCAGCAGCCACATCATGTTTTAGGACTGCTAGGGGGTCGGATGAGGCTGCTGGGCCAGGGGGCTTTGGGGCCCTGGAGGCTTCTGGGTAAGGAAAACTGGGCCTCTGAGGCCAGGGAGAGCAATAGCAACCAACAACACACCGCTCCATGGTAGGGTGATGGGGATGACCACACCCCCAGGGCCTCAGGGATGAGGAGGCCACAAGGATGGGGCCTCCAGGGGTTGCCATAGGACCTGAACACCAAAGGGGAGAGGGACGGCCCCCTGAGAAGCAGGGGATGGGGTGGGGGACGTGAGGGGCATGAACCGGACCTGGGGGCCAGGCGGCATGTCCGCGGCTGGAGCAAGACACACATCGATCCCAAGAGGGTCAGACGGTTCAGAGTGACACCCACTCTCGGTGCTTTATATATTTCTAAATTCTGTGCATTTAATTTGAGACAATTTGCAATTTTAACCATACATATTATGATGACCCCCAGATAATGCCCCTGGTCCAGCCAGGGCCCTGCACTCACCACATGGGGCCCCAGGGGCAGGTGTCACAACAAACCCCAGAATGGGGTCGCCTTTATCTGTAGATGTCTCTGTGTGCATCTTAGAGAACGGGGATGCCTTGTGTCTGCCGGCCCCCCACGCCATCCCCCCATTCCCCAGACCCACACCATCCCCCTACATCATCATCCCCCATGGCATCGCAACTACCCCATCCCCCTCACACACACACAGCCTCACATAATCCCCCCACAGTATACCCCAACACCATCCCCCCTATACCATCCCCCACATTCCACCACCATCATACCCATGCCCCCACACCATCGACCCCGAGCAAGGACCCGGAGCAGCTGCCCCCTGTGGGACATGATCAGCCTCCCCGGGGTTCTCTGGATACCCTGCTCCCATCAGAAGCCCGGGTATCCCATAGAGTACCCAGGGGTTGCAGGGAGGAGGGACGGCAGGGAGCCCCCAACAGTGTGAGCAGGTGAGTGAATCAGAGGACCCACTGTGCCCTGCCTCCACCCACTGTCACTCCTGGAGGGTGGGACACCCTGCACAGGACACCAGGCCCTAACCTAGAGGTACCTGGGCTGATTGGGCCCAGGCTCTGTGGGGGCTGGGTTGATTTGAGCCCCCACCAGTCCCAACACAAAGACTAATGGAATCAGGCCCACATGGCCCTGGCCAGCCCTGGATTCTGGCCCCGGGCTGAGCAAGCCCTCTCACAGCTGGATGTGGCCTGCTGGGCCCTGGGCGTGACACACAGATCCAGGTCGCTGATCTAGGGCAGCCCTGGGGATCCTGGGACACCCCAGTGTGGGGAGAGGAGGGGCAAGCTGGTGGGCCCCACCCGCACCCACACCAGGAGACAGGCTCCTCCAGGTGCTGGGGCCCCCAGAGGGCCCAAGGCCGGGGTCCAGCTGCCCTGTAGGAACCCAGTGCAGGAGCCCATGAGCTGCAGGTCCAGTTCAGCTTTGCTGTCCTCAGAACCGTCTCTCAGGCTGAAACCTCAGGACACACGCCCCCACCCAGAGTCCACACATGCTCCCAGGTGGGGGACTCCAGCACTCGACCCCCAACCCATGTGATTCTTGTCCTCTCGTAAAGGACAGAAAGGTCTCCCTCCCCAGGTGAAGGCACGCACCCACAGCTCTGAGCCCGTTTGCTGTAGAAAGTCAATAAAATGTTGTGGTGCGAAAATGCACAGCCAGCCCGTTTCTGTGTCTCCCAGAACTCTGTGCACAGGGCGTGTAGAGACCCCCAGAGAGGAGGAGGGGGCACCACCTAGGCCCCAACTAGCCTGTGCAGGGGCGCCACCAGGCACACACAGCTGACGTCCCCACGTGCCTTCCAGGAGCGGCCAGACCCACTGCTGGACATGGGAATGTGGCCGAGCCAGAACTTCAAGCTCAGCTGACCCTCCAGCTGAAAGTCACTGCATGAGCGAGCCCCAGCGCTTCCAGGAGAGCCCAGCTAACTGCCCAGCGCCAGCACCAGAAATGATGTTGTGCCAACCATTTCGGGGTTTTTTGGTGACCCAGCCAGAGGATCCGATTGCTGCACTTGATAGCTGCATGGGATAGACACACACACACCTCAAAAGCAACAACAACAACAAAAAAGCAACAAAAGACGGAATCCCCCCAATACTGTCAAACAGCAGCCAGATGGTTACTTACACAATGCTGTGGTCCCCAATAGGATACAGGGAAAACGCTATAAGCCACGACTGCAGAGGTGCTAGAGATGTGCCTGCTGTGTTCCAACAAGGAGGCAGAGGGGCAGGAAGCATCCTCCGGAGGGGGGGCCCCTCCTAGGAAAGGACACCAGGTCCCTGTAAAGGCTACGGAGGGTGAAATATGTCCTCCTCTCTTTCTGCTTCTGGTTTTCCTCCTAAATGCCATTTTCCTCAATCATATTAGCAAGAATTTATTTTATGTTTTTAAATTTCCTTTTATTGCAGTCCAATTTGTATGAATTCTTTCTTCAGCAAGGGTGTCATTCAGGAGAGATAAAGATTTTCCCAGACAGGCAACATATAAAGGAGTTCAGGACCACTTAACCAGTCCAGTAAGGAATTTTAAGAGGGACTCTTCTAGTGGGGGGAAAAAAAGAGACCAAATGCAACAAAGACTAGAAAGGACGAGAGAACGTCACCAGAAACACCAACTCTTCTGGTAACACAGAGGCACAAAGTTCATATCTTTAAATAGTCACTCTGAAAGATGATAGACTAAATGCTCTAATCAAAAGATATAGGGTAACAGAGTAGCTAAAAATCAGGATCCGGGATGCCTGGGTGGCTCAGGGGTTGAGCCTCTGCCTTTAACTCAGGGTGTGATCCTGGAGTCTGGGATCGAGTCCCATACTGGGCTCCTGGTGGGGAGACTGCTTCTCTCTCTGCATAATTTCCTGCCTCTTACTCTCTCTGTCTCTCTGATAAATAAAATTATTATTAAAAAAACAACATCCATCTGTACGCTGCCAACAAGATGCTCACCTTAGACCTATAGACACCAACAGATTGAAAGTCAGGGGATGGAAAATCATCTATCACGCTAATGGATATCAAAAGAAAGCTGGAGGACACATACTTATATCAGACAAACGAGATTGGAGACCAAACCCAGGGGGACACCTGGTGGCTCAGTGTTTGAGCATCTGCCTTCAGATCAGGGGGTGATCCTGGGATCCCAGGATCGAGTCCCACATCTGCCTCCCCTTAGGGAGCCTGCCTCTCACTCTACTATGTTTCTTCCTCTGCTCCTCTGTGTATCTCTCATGAATAAATAAATAAAATATTTAAATTTCAAACAAGAAAGAACAAATACTGTAAGAAGAGATGAAGAAGGGCATTATTTCATAATTAAAAAGACTCTCTATCAAGATCAAACAACTAAATATGTATGCTGCCTACATGGCAGTACCTAAATATAGAAACCAATTAACAACAAACGTACAGGAACTCACTGATAATAATACAATGACAGGGGATTTTAACACCCACTTATGGAAATGGACTGATCATCTATGCAGAAAATCAATCGGGGAACAATAGCCTTGACACCCTGGACCACAGGGACTCAACAGATATAGTCTGAACATTTCATCCTAAAGCAGAATACACACTCCTTTCTTTTTTTTTTTTTAAATGATAGCTTTATTTTTTTTTAATTTTTATTTATTTATGATAGTCACAGAGAGAGAGAGAGAGGCAGAGACACAGGCAGAGGAAGAAGCAGACTCCATGCACCGGGAGCCCGACGTGGGACTTGATCCCGGGTCTCCAGGATCGCGCCCTGGGCCAAAGGCAGGCGCCAAACCGCTGCGCCACCCAGGGATCCCTACACACTCCTTTCAAGTGCACATGGGACATTCTCCAGATCAGATCATATCATGGCCCACAAATCAGCCCTCAACAGGTGCAACAGGTACAAGAAGGTTGATATCACACCCTGTACATTTTTGGAACACGACACTATGAAACTTGAAGTCGACAGTAAGAAAAAAAATTGGACAGACCAAAAATACGTGGAGATTATGAACATCCTACTAGAGAATGAATGGAGCAACCAGGAAATTAACGAGGAAATTTAAAACACATGAAAATGAAAACATGTTTCTCCAAACCTCTGGGATGTCGCAAAGGCAGTCCTAAGAGGGAAATACATAGCAATACAGGCCTAGCTCAAGAAACAAGACGTCTCCAATACAAGCTTCTGCAAATTGAAAGACACAACCAACGCTAAAAGGCAACATACAAAATGAAACGAGATATTTGTAAACAACACATCCAATAAAGAGTTAGTATGCAAAATACGTAAAGCAAATATAAATCTCAGCATCCTAAACACAAATTATCCAACTGCAGATGGGCAGAAGACATTAATGGACTTTGTCTCTGACAAGACATCCAGATGGCCACCAGATACCGAAAGACACTCAGCGTCACCCATCATCAGGGAAATGGAAATGAAAACCACAATAAGATGTCACCTGACAGCCATCGGAATGGCTAAAATTAACAAGAGAAGAAACAGCAGGTGTTGTTGAGGCTTTGGAGAAAGGGTAGCTCCCTTACACTCCTGGTGGGCATGTGAAAAGTTGCAGCCACTGTGGAAAACACTGTGGAGGGTCCTCGAGAAGTTAAAAATAGGGGATCCCTGGGTGGTGCACTGGTTTGGCACCTGCCTTTGGCCCATGTCACGATCCTGGAGACCCGGGATCGAATCCCACGTCAGACTCTCAGTGAATGGATCATGCTTCTCCCTCTGCTTGTGTCTCTGCCTTTCTCTCCATGACTATCATAAAAAAAATAAAAGAGAAGTTAAAAATAGAGCTACACTACGATTCCAAAATTGCAGAGCTAGGTATTTACCCCAAGGATACAAAAGTCATTTAGTAGATTCCAAGAGGGACACGTAGCCCAGTGTTTGTAGCAGCATTATCAACAACAGCCAAACTGTGGATACAGCACAGATGTCCATTGGCAGATGAATGGGCAGAAAGATGTGGTAAATATACACACTGCAACATCACTCAGTCATCAGAAGGGATGAAATGAAGCCATTTACAATGACGTGGGAGAAGGGGAAAGGACTTATGCTAAATGAACTCAGTCAGTCATAGAAAGACAGATACCAAATAACATAGAATTGCATTCACATGTGAATATTAGGAAACCAAAAAAACTGGCAAAGGGGCAGAGGGGGGATGAGAGAAGCAAACAAAAAAACACACTCTTAACCACAGAGAATAAACTAATCAATACCAGAGGAAGGTGGGGCGGATGGGGAATCAGGGGATGGGGATAGTGGAGGGCACCTGTGACCCGTACCAGGCGTTGTATCCAAGGGTTGAATCACTATGTGGTAAACCTGAAACTATATCATACTGTGTTTACAAAGAGGACTTCAAGTAAAACTTTAAAATTATAATTGGTAGTATTGATGAAACATGTACACACTAGAGATAAAATCAGAAAGGCAACTGAAAATCCAAATAAAGAGTATTATAGCCACAAACCCCTCCTTATCTCAGCTCGGGAGAAGACTGTCATGCTTATTTTCACCCAAGTAAAAGCCTGGATTTTGATTCTCTGGGGAGGCCACTGACTTGGTGGAGTCAGGCTATCTTTGAACCCAAAACCTAGAGTGCATAAAACTAAACTGCCCAAGATACTAGGGGTCCCAGTGCAAGCACATGCCAAGACCCAAACTAACCATACACAGACATAACCCTAACCCTACACTTAATCCTAATGTTAACCTAACTGTTAAAGAAGACCTATCACTAGAAGAAAACCAAACACAAACCCCAAGACCGAAACACATCCACTGAACCTTCCTGCCAACCCTCACCCTAACTCCTAAACGTCGGTTCACCTAAACTTAGGTTTCCTTAACCCTTAACCCTACGTTAAATCTAACCCGAACCCTAACCTCTAACCGTACGTAACCTTAAAATAAGGTATTCAAATCCTATTTCTAATCTTAACCTCTACCATAACACTAACCCTCTAATACTAATCCTATCTCATACCCCAAACTGTACCCTAACCCGTACGCTAAAACCAACCCCTAATACACTCCCTAACCCTATATCTGACCCTTTTCCAAAACCGTACCCT
The DNA here is from genome assembly GCF_003254725.2 of Canis lupus dingo. Lineage (NCBI taxonomy): Eukaryota > Metazoa > Chordata > Mammalia > Carnivora > Canidae > Canis > Canis lupus. The sequence goes on along the minus strand of NC_064279.1, from coordinate 130,031 downwards.
GACCCTGACCTGACCCTAACCCTAACCCCTAACCAAACCTTAACCCTAACCCTAGCCCTAACCCCTATCCTAATCCTAACCCTCGCCCTAACCCTAAACCTAGCCCTAGCTTTAACTGTAACCCTTAACTCTAACCCCTAACCATAACTCACACCCTAACCCCTAACCCTAACTGCAAACCTAAGCTCAACCCTAACTCTAACCATCACACTAACCCCAACTCCGAACCTCCTGCCCTAATCCCTAAAGCCTAAACCCTAACCCTAACACCAAATCCTGTCCCTAGCCCTAATCCACATCCTAACTCCTAACCACTGACCCTTACCCTTATCCCTCACCCTAACCTCTAATCCATAACCATAAGCATAATCACTAACACCTAACATCTAACATAAGGCTAACCACCAATTGCCTCCCCTCCCCTGACCCAACCATTCATTCTACCCATTCACTTACTCTGTGATTCTGAGGAGTCCATTCTGATATGGACGTGGCCCACAATGGCACCTCCAGAGTCCTCCAGGGGGTCCTGAGGAAGCAGGGCTCCTGTGAGTGTACACGTGGCCCCACGTGTTCCTGAGCCATAGTCAGTGGGTCCTGAAGACGCTGGGTCTCCTGTCACTGTGGACTATGCTTCACATCTCTGGAAGCCTCACAGCAGGTCCTCAGGAGGCCGGGGGCTTCTGTCAGCCTGGACATGGCCCCACGCCACCCAGAACACTCACCGTGGGTCCTGAGGAGGCTGTGGGCTCCTGTCAGCAAAGACCCAGCCTCATATATCCCAAAGCCAAAGTGCAGGTCCTGAGGACAACGGGGGTCCTGTCAGTGTTGAGGTGGACCCGCATTTTCCTCAAGCCTCACCATAAGCCCTGAGGAGGCTGGGGGCTCCTGTCAGCATGGACGGGCCCCAAATATTCCCAAAACTTCACAGTGCATCCTGAGGAGGCCAGAGATTCCTGTCAGTGTGGATGCAGCACCCACATCTTTCTTAGGCCTCACCAGAGGCCCTGACAAGGCTGGGCTCTTCTGTCCGCATGGACGCATACCCATATTTCCCGAAGACTACACCAGGGGTCCTGAGGAAGTCAGCGTCCTGTTGTGTGGACGTTACCACACATACTCCCGAATTGTCACCAATGGATCTAGGAGGCCACGGCTCCTGTCATCCTGAATGCGGCCCCCAGCTTCCAGAAGCCTCAATTTATATCCTGAGGGGCCTGGGAGTTCCTGCCAGAGTGGACGCAGTGCCACATCTTCCTGAAGCCTCCCCGCGGGTCCTGAGGTGGCCCAGGGGCTCCTGTCAGCCTGGATGCGGGCCCACAATTTCCTGAAGCCTCCATGTGGGTCCTGAGGCAGCCAAGTGCTCCTGTCAGCGTGGACGCGGTGCCACATTTCCTGAAGCCTCCCGGCAGGTCCTGAGGTGGCCCACGGTCTCCTGTCAGCATGGATGCGGTTCCACAGTATCTTGAAGCCTCCCCGCGAGTCCTGAGGCAGCCCAGGGTCTCCTATCAGGGTGTATGTGGGCCCACATCTTCCAGAAGCCTCACTGCGGGTCCTGAGGAGACCCGGGCTCCTGTCAGCGTGAACGCAGCCCAATGTCCCCCTTTAGACTCCCTGAGCGACCTGAGGAGGCTGCGGCTCATCAGGGTCGATGCGTCCCCATGTCCTCCTCAGGCCTCCCCAGCACAGGCTGGCTCCTGTTAATGCTGGCAGAGGAGGCGTACTGCACATGCAGGTCCCCTGGGTGGGGCCTGGTCTCGGGCACCCCCTTTGGGATGCTAGGCACTGCAGGAAGCTGTGTAGGAGGTGGCTTGCTGGTGCACGGGGCGGCACCTGCCTCCTTCCAGGCTCCAGCTGTGGCCTGTTAGCATCGGAAATGTCTCACTGAAACGGAGCCCAACACCCGGCTTCCCCAGAAATACTTAAGGACAAGGAGTTGGAGCCCACAGACCGCAAAATGAAATGTGGACCAGACTTTGAGCAAGTCCTGCAAAAATCACTCAACCCTCTTCCACTGTGGGTGGGAACGCGGGCTGGTGCAGCCACCCTGGAAACAGTGTGGAGGCTCCTCAGGAAGGTACAAATAGAGCCGCCCTGCAACCAGCAGGTGCAGGGACAGGAGTTGACTTCGAAGATACAGATGCAGTGAGACTCAGGACACCTGTACCCCAATGTCCACAACAGCCGTGTCCACAGTAGTCACACTGTGTGAGGAGTCTCGGTGCCCTCAGGCAGATGATGTATAAAGAGGATGGGAGATAGATGATGGTCATTGAGAGAGGAATGGTTCTCAGCTATCAAAGAGAAGGAAATCTTGCCATTTGCAATGACGTGGATAGAACTAGAGAAATCATGTTAAGTGAAATAAGTCAGTCGGGAAAGTGAATGACCGTGGGGTGTCATTCATAGGTGGAATTAAAAAAGCAAAGCAGATGAACATTTGTGAAGGGAAGGAAAAACAAATAAGATGAAAACAGATGCAGGAAATACAGACTGTTAATTATAGGAAAAAAATGAGGGTCGCTGGAGGGTAGGGGACAGGTGAGGGGATCACAGGGAACCAGCATGAAGGAGGGCATGTGATGTCATGTGCACCGCTGTTATCTCCAACTGGTGAATCCCTGAATTCTTCCTCTGAAAGTATAATACACTATACGTTAATTAATTGGGTTTAAATTAAGTTAAAAAATCAGTTGTATCAGAGCACAATTCTTTCTGGACTCTCTGTTCTGCTCCTTCAGCTTATGTCAAGAACACCACTCTGAGTCTGGTTTGTTTAAGTAGACTCCACGCCTCATCCATGGCCCAGCCCAGGGCTAGAACTCAGGACCCCAAGGTCAGGACAGGAGGTGAGGTCAGGTGTCGAATGCTTAACTGACAGAGCCAGCCAGGGGCCCGAGAACAACACTGCTATATCCTGTGTCTCTGTGACATCGTTTGAAATAGGAAAGTGCTATGTCCAACTCTGTTCTGCTTTTCCAATACTGATTTCCTCTCTGGGGTCATTTGTGGGGGCAGATGGATGTTAAGGTTTTTTTTTTCCTATTTCTAAGATCTGCCACCATGATTTTGATACGAATGACATTGAAACTGAGGGTGGCTTCAGGAACTGCGGACATTTTCCAAGATAAGCCTCCCACCCCATGAGCCCAGGAAGGCCTCCCAGAGCCTGGTATGGCTCAGTGCACAAGTCTTGTGCTCCTTTGGTTCTGTCTCATTATTTATTCTCTGTGATGCTCCTGAGAAGGGAGTCACGTCCTTCGTTTCCTTCCTGAGTTCTCATTGCCAGGACACAGCAAGGCTACTCTGCTCTGTAGAGTCAGTTTGTGTCCCCTGACTTTACTGAACTCACTCGTTAGTTCTAAGAGGCTTGGTGGAGGCTCTCGAGTTTCCTGTTTCTAGTACCACATCTTCAGCATATAGGGACAGTGTGAGTTCCCCTTCCAGTTGTGGAACCTTTGCTGTTTACAGCTTAATGCCCTAGAAACCCCCACAATAGAGTAAAAACTGAGTCCAGGCAAAGGGCAGGAAGCCCCTATTAAAATGAGAACAGAACTCAATGCCCTAGAAGGCCCCATATCAAAATGTAAACAGAACTTGAGGAATTGCTCCAGCCCTCCTGGAGGTCCCGAGACCAGCACTTAAAACTAAGCTAAAACCCATCTCGGGGTCCAAGTCCCTGCTCCGCTATGTCGGGTGCACTTAGACACAAGCTCGAGCTTGTAAATAAACCCTCGTGTGTTTGCATCGGTGTCAGCTTCTCGGTGGTATCTCGGATTCCCAATCTTGGGCAAAACAGTCTGAGATAAAATATCAAAACCAAAAGAAGCTCAGACGCACGCAGAGTAAAAACAGGGTTCTGAGAGAAGCAGCAGAGCCCCGGGGGGTTGGCGGCTCTTCTGTTGAGGCCCCTGCAGATGGGGCGGGGATGCTCAACCCCAGAGCCAGAGGACCCAGCGTCCCCACCCACATCCCGCCCATCAGCGCGGAGTCTAAGGGAGCAGCACATCGCCGCCCACTGGAGGCCAGAGGCGATGACACCCACCCAGCCTCTGACCCGCAGGTGCATCTCCCAGGCAGATGTGCACCTGAGAATCAGCACCAAGGCCCTTCCGGAGACCCTGCACAGACCACTCAATGCCACCAAGTTGTCAGACTACAGAGGCAGCAGAGCCTCAGCCCTGCCTGGAAAGTAGGGTGTAGCTTCCTTTGTACTTTGTGCTTTATTTTCATTTATTTTCTTTGATTCTATTTTATTAATTGCTTAATTTAATTTTTATTTATGTACCTTATATATTTCTTACTTTTACTATCATGGTACTTTAATTGTGTTTCTTATTTTGGGATTTAGAATCTTTAAGAAGCAGACCAAATAATCTGGTGTTTTTTTGGGGGGGATGGTAGTTGTTATTGTTTTTCTGGTTTTCCTTTTTCTTCCTTCTTTCTTTTCTGAAAAAAAATAGTGAGATGGAGAAATTCAACTCCATAAAATAACATGAAGTAGTACTCACAGCCAGGAAGGTCATCAATACACATATATGATGTCTAACTACAGTTTAAAACAATGATTATAAAGATAGCATCTGGGCTGGAAAAAAAGCACAGAAGACAACTAGAGAAACCTTTACTGTAGAAATAAAAGAACTAAAATCTAGTCAGGCCAATGTTAAAAATGATATAACTGAGATGCAGTCCCAAGTGAATGCCTTCAAAACAAGAAAGGTTATGGACCACAAAGGCAGACATAGGGAACTCAGCCACTTATAAAAACAATAACATTCATATCATAGGAGACTCAGATGATGAAGAGAGAGAAAAGGTGGGCCTTGATCAGCCATTAGAAACGACAAATACCCACCATTTGATTCAACGTGGATGGAACTGGATGGTATCATGCTGAGTGAAGTAAGTCAATCGGAGAAGGACAAACATTGTATGTTCTCATTCACTTGGGGAATATAAATAAGAGTGAAAGGGAATATAAGGGAACGGAGAAGAAATGTGTGGGAAATATCAGAAAGAGAGACAGAACATAAAGACTCCTAACTCTAGGAAATAAACTAGGGGTGATGGAAGGGGAGGAGGGTGGGGGTGGGGGTGAATGGGTGACGTGTACTGAGGGGGGCACTTGACGGGTTGAGCACTGGGTGTTATTCTGTATGTTGGCAAATTGAACACCAATTAAAAGTAAATTTATTATTAAAAAAAAGTTTGAAAGAAAGAAAAAGTGGCATCTGGTTGACTCAGTCAGTTAACCTTCTGCCTTAGGCTCAGATCATGATCCAGGTCCCAAGGCAGGCTCCCTGTTCAGCAGGGAACCTGCTTGTCCTTCTCCATCTGCCCTTCTCGCTCGTGGTTTTTCTCTCCTCTCTCTCTCAAATAAATAAATAACATCCTGAAAAGAAACAAACAAACCCAGAAGGAAGAGAAATCTCCCATGTAGAATAATTTCAAAGAAGTTGTGCAGACATTCCACTCTCAAGTTGATTAGCATAGCCTCCCACTCTTATGTGTCGAATACACATAGTAACTTCCTTCTACAAAATATAATATGAAAATCTTAATATAAAAATGATAATAAATAATAATAATAAAAAGAATCACTTTACTATGGAGAAAGCTGACAAACACTACCTCAGCAAGATGATCAGATCAATACCAAGACTGATAAATCATGTTGATAATACCTATCCTTTATATAATAAAAATGGTATTATCTCTCTGTATATAATCCACAAAAACAGTTCAATCATGAGTTAAACAACAGACATGTCCCAACTGAGGTATATTTTACAAAATACTCTACTTCTCAAAGTGTTCCAGTTCAATGACAACAAAGAAAGCCTGAAAGACTGTCACAATCCAGAGGAGCCTAAGAAAACATGAGTACAAATGGAATGGGATATGAGGGATGGTAACTTAGCAAAAACTAAGGAAATCTGAATAAAGTATGGTCTTTGGTTAATGCGACTATTTTAATATTGATTCATTAGCTAATACTTGTACCGCACTAATATACCATCACAGTCATATCCCTGCCCCACACCATCCACCCCCACACCATTGGCCCCCAGAAGGCCCCAGTGGAGCTGCCCGGTGGGACAATGCTCAGCCTCCCCAGTGTTCTCTGCATACCCTGCTCCCATCAGAAGCTGGATTGTTCCATAGAGAACCCAGGGGTTGCAGGGAAGAGGGAAGGCAGGGATCCCCGAAATGGTGGGTGCAGGTGAGCGGTGCAGAGGACACATTGGGCCCTGCCTCCGCCCACTGTCCCTCCTGGAGGGCGGGCACACCCTGCACAGGACACCAGCCCCTAACCCAGAGGGACCTGGGCTGACCTGGCTCCACGCTCTGTGGGGGCTGAGTTGATTTGAGCCCCCCCCAGGCCCAAAACAAAGACTAATGGGATTCAGGCCCCCATGGTCCTGGCTACCCCTGGATTCTGGCCCCAGGGTGAGCCAGCCCTCTCACAGCTGGATGTGGCCTCCTGGGCCCTGGGCGTGCTCCAGAGATCCAGGTCGCTGACCTAGGGCAGGCCGTGAGTTCCCCGGACACCCCAGAGTGGGGACAGGATAGATAGGCCAGTTGGCCCCACTCGACCCCACTCCAGGAGGCAGGCTCCTCCAGCTATTGGGGCCCAGAGGGCCCAAGGCCGGGGTCCAGCTGCCTTGCGGGGGCCCAGTGCAAGAGCCCATGAGCTGCAGGTCCAGGTCATCTCTGCTGTCCTCAGAACAGTCACTCACTCAGGCTGAAATCTCAGGACAAACGCCCCCACCTAGAGTCCACACATGCTCCCACGATGTGGACTCTAGCACCCGCCCCCCCACACCGTGGGATTCTTGCCTTCCCCTAAAGGACAGAAATGTCTCCCTCCCCAAGGGAAGGCGCGCAGTAGGCTCTGAGCCTGTTTGCTGTAGAAATCAATAAAGTGTTGTGGTGGGAAAATGCACAGCCAGGCCATTTCTGTGTCTCCCAGAACTCTGTGCGTGGGGTGTGGCGAGACACCCAGAGAGGAGGAGGGGGCACCATCCAGACCCCAAACAAATCCTGCAGGGGCGCCGCCAGGTAAACACAGCTGATGTCCCCATGTGCCTTACATGGGCGGCCAGATGGCAGGGTCAGGACCCACAGACTTTACTGGGACTCAGGCTCTGCCCCCGGGCCAGGAAGAGCTGGGACAGAGTGACAGCCAGGGAGCTTCAGGTCACCAGGGTCTGTGAACAGCGATGTGGGAGGTCTGTGCTCCCTCTGTCCAGAGGGCTGCGGGTGGCCAAGTTCCGGGGCACTTCCTCCCCTCCCCGCATCCCTGTGCCTGTGTTCCTGGGGCACAGAGGGCCTGTAGGGCAGTCAGCGTGGCCCTGGAAAGGATGTCAGGACACCAGGCCCTGGTGTTGTGCCCAAGATTGCAAATCAGGGAAACCACTAAGGAGCCCACACCGATGGAAACTCCCGAGGGTTTCTTTACAAGCTGGAGCTTGGGTCTAATTGCACCTGACACAGCGGAGCAGGGACGTAGATCCCGAGACTAAGAGGCATAGCAGCTTTATAGGGGCTAGTGGCCCATGAGATATGCAGAAAGTTCCACAATCATGCCAATCTACACGCTGGTGGCTGACTGAATTACACCTTACCCTATAATATCCACTTGAGCTAGCCTATTACTTTGGTCAGAATCGCACAGTTTTGGGGGGCACAAAGCAGCGTTACATTGTTATGAGCCGATTTCCAATTAGGGTGTGCCCAGTGGCCTGACTAGGGTAGGGCAGTGCCTTAAGCAATAAGCAGGTCATGTGGGGGTCATAAGGGAGGTGGCGGGTGTAGCACAAAATAGAATCAGTCCTATCCTGCTTGTCCAGGGGTAGGGGATTTTTGTTAACTTTCCTGGGTCCCACACTTGCAGCTCACGTACCTGGGCCACCCTCACCTGGTGGACTCAGACCGCACACCTTGTGGTGCTGGATCTCTTACACCAGCGTGTGGAGAGCACCTTCCTCACCCTAGTGAGTAGGGGCTGGGTGAGCATGGGGCTTGCCAGAAGCCCAGGCAGCACAGGGGTGCGAGAATCCCAGCCCTAACCCCAACTCGACTCCCACACACAGGCAGCAACAGGGCTTTCCGCCATGGGCAGCCAGGTCCTCAGGATCTCCCCACAGGGTGGCGCTGAGGTCCGGCTCCCTGCTGGAGAGGCATAAGGGAGAAGAGAAGCAGCCAGCGCTCAGCGGGATCCCCTGCCTGACATGGGAATTGGCCAAGTCCGATGTTCCAGCTCAGCTGACCCTGCAGCAGGATCACTGCAGGAGCGAGCCCCGAGTCGGCAAGGAGAACCCAGCTAACTGCCCAGCGCCAGCACAAGAAATGATGTTGTGCCAACCATTTTGGCATTTGGGTGACCCAGCCAGAGGATCAGATAGCTGCACGTGATATCTGCCTGTGATAGACACACACACACCCAAAACCAACAAAAGTCGGAATCCCCCCAATGTTGTCAAACAGCAGCCGGATGGTTACATACACGACGCTGTGGTCCCCAATAGGATACATAGAAGTCTCTATAAACCATGACTGCAGAGGTACTGGAGGCATGGAGATGTGCCTGCTGGGTTTCAAAGAGGAGCACAGAGAGGCAGAAAGCATCCTACGGAAGGGGTGCCCCTCTTAGGAAAGGACACCAGGTCCCTGTGTAGGCTATGGTTGGATCTGTCCTCCTCTCTTTCAGCTTCTGGTTTTCCTCCTCTTTTGTTCTTCCTAATTCTAGTTTAGCCTCCACCCTGCATCCAAGACAATGACCAAAGAGGCTTCCTTATGACATCGCATCCTAAAAGGAGGCCGAGCTTTGGCTACCGAGTTCAGAAATTGTCATTGCCTAGGTGTATGTTGATCCCCCGAACTCGTGGCTTCACGGCTCTTCTCTCCCTGCAGAATGAGGGGAACCACAGGTCTTACAATGAAAGACGCCCACTTCCACTCGGGCGGGACTATCCTTTCTGGAGGATGTCATCTGGGCCAAGTAGTGCAAGCGGGGCGATCAAGAATAGTTCGCAGGTGAGACATAAGCAAACACTTACCTTTGATGTCATGCTTTATTTGTTCATCCATTTATTATTTGTTAAATATTTTCATTTAATGTCCTCTCTATACCCAACATGGAGTTCAAAACCACAACCCTGAGATCAAGATCCCCCAACCAGGCCAGCCAGGCACCCCAGTGCCATGTTTCATAACTCTTTGCTTCCTTGCCTATCTCTGCATCCAACTGGAACATTAAGTCCTTGACGGGAAGCTTTAGTTACCTCTGAATCCAAGAACATTCTCACTGAATCCTAGATTGACATTTACCATTGAATAGCACTTTAAATAGTAAAATAACTACTACCGTAAAGGAAATTATCAACTTTTCACGTGTGTGGGCCCTGCTCCCTGGGCTCTCAGGGAAGCTATGGTTTCTTTCACATTGATCAGGTCCAAATGACTCCACCACACCTCAAAGCGTGGGCTCAGTTTCTGCCCTGACACATGCAAGACCCCTGCTTCAATTAACATGTATCAATCAATCAAAGAGAGCCTGACCGGCTCTGTGTGGTTCGTAAGAACATGGGACTCTTGTTCTTGGGGTAGCAAGTTCTAACCCCATGTGGGCTGTAGAGATTACAGAAAAATAAAATCTAAAAAAAAGTCAATCAGTTGATCTTGGGGAGACACAGCCCCGGATCCCACAAGGGCAGAGAGCCAACTGACAGTTCTACGCACAATATTATATGCAGCAGTGCACAAAATCTGAACTTTCAGAAGTCTCCTAGAGTGGGGGACACACCAGAATTAAGGTGTTCAGGTGGAGAATTGGGGGGCAGTCCCTGGAATGACAGGGCGGGCTCAGGATCCCAGGGGTCCCAAGGACAGTGGTGCCAACTGTTCCCAGGCACAGGAGGAACCCAGCTGAGAGCAGCGCACTTGGGCCAGCTGTCTGCCCTGTGTGGCCATAAGCTGCAAACCCCTGTGCAGTCACGGGGTCCAGTTCCTGGGACAGGCCAGCAAAGGCCAGGAGTGCGAGGACACCCTCCCAGAAGGAAGAGCACAGGTCTCCACCAGGGCAGCCCCTAAAATTTGGAGTTTTATAATTCAGTCACTTGTCTGTGTGGAGGCTGAGAAAATTGAGGCTGTTCCCCCTTAAGTTCACTGTTAGCACAAGTACTGCCATCCCAGGCCCCTGTGAATAAGAGCTAAAATTTACATTACTTCAGTTACAGGAAAAAAGAAAAAAACAGCTTACAGCTTAAGGTCCCAGAAAGCCCCATATTAGAATGAGAGCAGAGATCAATGCCCTTGAAGGCCTCATATCAAAATGTAAACAGAACTTGAGGAATTGCTCCAGCCCTTCTGGAGGTCCCTGAGACCAGCCCTTAAAACTCAACTAAAACCCACTTCGGGGTCCAAGTCCCTGCTCCGCTGTGTGGGGTATACTTGGACCCAAGCTCGAGTTTGTAAATCAACCCTTGTGTGTTTGCATCGGTGTCGGCTCCTTAGTTGTTTCTCGGATTCACAATCTTGGGCACAACACCCGCAAGTCCCCTCCCCACCTGGGCTGATCCCCTGTCCCCTCCAACCCAGGCTGACCCTCAGTCACCTCCCGCCCACAGCAGCTCACCACAGCCCCTTACAGAGGTCCCAGGGCCACGGTGGGCACTCTGGCTGTCCCCTGCCTCCCAGGAGAAGAAAGGAGGTTTTGGCAGGACACATTCCCATGGTTACCCCAGGGCTCCCTGCCCAGGATGGCAGCTGGTGACAGGCCGGTATCTGTGTCCCTGACACTGCCTCCTCCTTCCTGGTTTTCCCGCAGGAAATGAAGGAGGAGGCCTCCTCTCCTCCAGGGACATCACGCAGATAGATCTGGACATCAACAGGATGTTCAGCAGCCAAATCATGTTTCGGGACTGCTAGAGAGTGGGGTGAGGCTGTTGAGTCAGGGGGCTTCAGGGCCCTGGGGGAGGCCCAGGGGCTTCTGGGTAGGGAACACGGGGCTTAAGAGGCCGGGGGAAGCAACAGCAGCCAGCAACACACCACTGTATGGTAGGGTGACGGGGATAACCCCCGTGCCCCAACCCCCGGGGCTTCGGGGATGAGGAGGTCACCAGAAACTCCAACTCCTCCTGTAACACAAAGGCACAAAGTTCATATCTTTGAATAATCACTCTGAATGCTGATAGACTAAGTGCTCCATTCAAAAGATATAGCATATCAGAGTGGCTTAAAACACAGGATCCGGGATGCCTGGGTGGCTCAAGGGGTTGAGCATCTGCCTTTGACTCAGGCTGTGATCCTGGAGTCTGGGATCGAGTCCTATATTGGGATCCTGGTGGAGAGTCTGCTTCTCTTTCTCCCTAATTTTCTCTCTGTCTCTCATAAATAAAGTTGTCATTAAAAAAACAAGATCCATCCTTACGCTGCCTACAAGATGCTCACCTTAGACCTATACACACCAGCAGATTCATAGTCAGGGGAGGGAAAATCATCTACCACGCTAATGGATATCAAACGAAAGCTGGAGGACACATACTTATATCAGACAAACGAGATTTGAATCCAAACACTAGGGGACACCTGGTGGCTCAGTGGTTGAGCATCTGCCTTCACAGGTGTGAACCTGGGATCACAGGATCGAGTCCCACATCGGCCTCCCTTAGGGGAGCCTGCCTCTCCCTCTGCCTATGTTTCTGTCTCTGCTTCTCTGTGTATCTCTCATGAAAAAATAAATAAAATATTTAAATCTCAAAAAGAAAAAACAAATACTGTAAGAAGAGATGAAGAAGAACATTATTTCATAATTAAAAAGACTCTCTATCAAGATCAAACAACTAAATATGCTGCCAACATGGGAGTACCTAAATATAGAAACCAATTAACAACAAATGTACAGGAACTCACTGATAATAATACACTGACGGGATTTCAACACCCACTTATGGCAATGGACCGATCGTCTAGCAGAAAATCAACAAGGGAACAATAGCCTTGACACACTGGACCACAGGGACTCAACAGATATAGTCAGAACATTAGATCCGAAAGCAGAATACACATTCCTTTCAAGTGCACATAGGACATTCTCCAGAACAGATCATATCAGGGCCCACAAATCAGCCTTCAACAGGTACAACAGGTACAAGAAGGTTGATAACACACCATGTACATTTTCGGAACACAGCGCTATGAAACTGGAAGTTGACAGTAAGAAAAAACTTGGACAGACCAAAAATATGTTAAGTTTATGATCATCCTACTAGAGAATGAATGCAGTAACCAGGAAATTAAAGAGGAAATTTAAAACAAATGAAAATGAAAACATGTTTCTCCAAACCTCTGGGATGTAGCAAAGGCAGTCCTAAGAGGGAAGTACATAGCAATACAGGCCTACCTCAAGAAACAAAAGTCTCCAATACACATCCTAACCCTACACCTGAAGGAGCTGAAAAAGGAATAGCAAACAAAGCCTAAAGCCTAAGAAGAAGGGAAAAAATAGATGAGAGCAGAAATAAACAATACAGAAACAACAAAACAGAAGAATGGAGTAACAAAACTAAGAGCTGGTTCTTTAAAATAATTAATAAAATGGATCAAGCCCTAGCCAGCCTTATCAACGAGAAAAGAGAAAAGACCTAAATAAATAAAATCACAAATGAGAGAAGAGAGATCACAATCAACACCAGAAAAATAAGACAATGATAAGGGAATACTATGAAAGATTATACGCTAACAAACTGGGAGACCTGGAAGAAATGGACAAATCCCTAGAAATGTGCAAATGAGCAAAACTGAAATAGGAAGAAATATAAAATATGAACAGACCCATGAGTAACAAAGAAATTGAATCGGCAAGGCACCTGGGTGCCTCAGTGGTGGAGCATCTGATTTGGCTCAGGTCATGATCCCGGGGTCCTGGGGAATCAATCCCACATCAGGCTTCCCGCATGGAGCCTCATTTTCCCTCTGCCTATAACTCTGCTTCTCTGTGTCTCTCATGAATACATAAATAAAGGTGCAGCCACTGTGGAAAACAGTCTGGAGGGTCCTCGAGAAGTTAAAAATAGGGGATCCCTGGGTGGCGCAGCCATTTGGCCCTTGCCTTTGGCCCAGGGCGTGATCCGGGAGACCCAGGATTGAATCCCACGTTGGATCCCGGTGCATGGAGCCTGCTTCTCCCTCTGCCTGTGTCTCTGCCTCTCTCTCTGTGACTATCATAAAAAAAATTAAAAAAAGAAGTTAAAAATAGAGCTACCCTACGATTCCAAAATTGCAAACCCAGGTATTTAACCCTAGAATACAAAAGTAGTTTAGTAGATTCGAAGAGGAACACACAGCCCAGTGTTGGTAGCAGCGTTACCAACAACAGCGAAACTGTGTATAGAGTCCAGATGTCCATCGACAGAAGAATGGGCAGAGACGATGTGGTAAATATACACACTGCGACATCACTCGGTCATCAGAAGGGATGAAATGAAGCCATTTACAATGATGGGGGAGAAGTGGAAGGGACTTATGCTAAATGAACTCAGTCAGAGAATGACAGATACCAACTACCATACAATTGCATTCACATGTGAATTTTAAGAAACCAAAAAAACTGGTAAAGGGGCAGAGGGGGGGATGAGAGAAGCAAACAAAAAAACACACTCTTAACCACAGAGATTAAACTAATAAATACCAGGGGAAGGTGGGGGGGATGGGGAATCAGGGGATGGGGATTGTGGAGGTCACTACTGACCAGTACCAGGCATTGTATTCAAGGGTTGAATCACTATGGGGTAAAACTGAAACTATATCATACTATGTTTATAAACAGGACTTCAAGTAAAACTTTAAAATAATAATTGGTAGTATTGATGAAACATGTACGCACTAGAGATAAAATCAGAAAGGCAACTGAAAATCCAAATAAAGAGTCTTTAGAGCCACAAATCCCCTCCTAGCTCAGCTCGGGAGAAGCCTGCCATGTCTATTCTGACACCATCAGAAGCCTGGATTTTGATTCTCTGGGGAGGCCACTGACTTGGTGGAGTCAGGCTATCTTTGAAACCAAAACCTAAATAGAGTGCATAAAAATAAACTGCCCAAGATGCTAGGAGTCCCAGTGTAGGCACATGCCAAGACACAAACTCTAACCATACAGAGACATAACCCTAACCCTAAACTTAAGCCCAATGTTAACCTAACCCTTAAACAAGAACTATCACTAATCAAAAACCAAACACAAACCCCAAGACCGAAACACATTCACTAAACCTTCCTGCCAACCCTCACCCTAACTCCTAAACCTCTTCTAAACCTTTAACCCTGATGCTTATCTTAAATCTAACCCTAACCCTAACCTCTAACCATAACCTTAACTTAATGTACTCAAATCCTATTCCTAACCTTAACCTGTACCCTAACCCTAACCCTCTAATACTAATCCTATCTCATATCCCAAATTGTACCCTAACCCGGACCCTAAAACTAATCCCTAACCCGCTGCCTAACCCTCTCTTACCCTTTTCCAAAACCGTACCCTGACCCTGACCTGACCCTAACCCTAACCCCTAACCAAACTCTAACCCTAATCCTAGCCCTAACCCGTATCCTAAACCTAACCCTCACCCTAACCCTAAACCTAGCCTTAACTTTAACTCTAACCCCTAACGCTAAATCTTAACCCTAATTCACACCCTAACCCCTAACCCTAACTTCAAGCCTAGCCGAACCCTAACTCTAACCATAAGCCAAACCCCAACTCTTAACCTCGTGCCCTAATCCCTAAAGTCTAAACCCTAACCCTAACTCTAACTCCTGTCCCTAACCCAAACCCCCATCCTAACTCCTAACCACTGACCCTTACCCTTATCCCTCACCCTAACCTCTAATCTGTAACCATAAGCATAATCACTATCCCAACATCTAACTTAAGCCTAACCACCAACCACCTCCCCTCCCTTGACTCTACCATTCATTCTACACATTCACTTATCCTATGGTTCTGAGGAGTCCCTTCTGACATGGACGTAGCCCCCAATGGCGCCTCCAGAGTCCTGCAGGGGGTCCTGAGGAAGCCGGGCTGCTGTGAATGCGGACGTGGCCCCACGCGTTCCAGAGTCATAGTCAGCGGGTACTGAGTACGCCGGGTCTCCTGTCAACGTGGAGTATGCCTCCTCTGGAAGGAGGAGGAACATCCTTCTGGATGCCTCACATCCTCTGGAAGCCTCACAGCAGGTTCTCAGGAGGCCGGGGGCTCCTGTCAGCCTGGACATGGCCCCATGTCCCCTGAAAATTCACCCCGGGTCCTGAGGAGGCTGTGGGTTCCTGTCAGCCTAGACACAGCCCCATGTGTCCCGAAGCCAAAGTGCAGGTCCTGAGGAGGACAGAGGTCCTCTCAGTCTTGACGTGGCCCCACATTTTCCTCAGCCTCGCCATAAGACCTGAGGAGGCTGGGGGCTCTTGTCAGAATGGACGTGGTCCTAAATCATCCCAATCGTTCAGTGTGTCCTGAGGAGGCTGGAGACTTCTATCAGTGTGGATTCGGCATCCACATATTTCTTAGGCCTCACCACTGGCTATGACAAGGCTGGGGTCTTCTGTCCGCATGGACGCATCCCCGTATTTCCCAAAGTCTACACCGGGGGTCCTGAGGACATCAGCGTCCAGTTGTGTGGACGTGGCCCCACATCCTCCCGAAGTGTCACCGCAGGTTCTGAGGTGGCAGAGGCTCCTGGCACTGTGGATGTGGCCCCCAGCTTCCAGAAGACTCAACTTATGTCCTGAAGAGCCAATTAGCTCCTGCCAGAGTGGAAGCAGTGCCCCATCTTTCAGAAGCCTCCCCACATGTTCTGAGGCGGCCCAGGGGCTCCTGTCAGCGTGGATGGGGGCCCACATCTTACTGAAGCCTCCCCGCGGGTCCTGAGGCAGCCCAGGAGCTCCTCTCAGGGTGGGTGCGGGCCCACAATTTCCTGAAGCCTCCCGGCAGGTCCTGAAGTGGTCCAAGGGTTCCTGTCAGGGTGGATGTGGGCCCACATCTTCCTGAAGCCTCACCGTGTGTCCTGAGGAGACCGGGGCTCCTGTCAGCATGAAGGCTGCCCAATATCCCGCTGAAGACACCCTGCAGGTTCTGAGGAGGCTGTGGCTCATCAGCGTGGACATGTCCCCACGTCTTCCTCAGGCCTCCCCAGCACAGGCTGGCTCCTGGTAGTGCAGGCAGACGAGACCTACAGCACATGCCTGTCCGTGGCAGTGCCTGGGCTCAGGCACCCCTGCGGGATCCTCAGGCGCTACAGGAGGCACGTGCCCGTCCCCAGGACCACCTCTGCCTCCCCCCACGCTCCAGCTGTGGCCTGTTAGCTTCGGAAACGTCTGACTGAAAAGGAGCCCAACACACAGCTTCCCCAAAAATACTTAAGGAGAAGGAATTGGAGCCCAAAGGATGCAAAACGAAATGTGGACCAGACTTTTACCACGTCCTGCAAAACTCACTCAACCCTCTTCCACTGTGGGCAGGACCGCGGGTTGGTGCAGACGCCATGGAAACAGTGTGGAGTCTCCTCCTGAATTTACAAATAGAGCCGACTTGCGACCAGCATGTGTAAAGCCTGGAGCTCACTCCGAAGATACAGATGCAGTGAGACATGGGACAACTGCACCCCAATGTCCACAGCAGCCGGGTCCACAGTAGCCACACTGTGTGAGGACCCTCGGTGCCCTGTGGCAGATGATGGATAAAGAGGATGGTAGATAGATGATGGTCATAGAGAGAGGAATGGTACTCAGCTATCAAAGAGCAGGAAATCTTGCCATTTGCAATGACGTGGATAGAAGGAGAGGGATCATCTTAAGTGAAATAGGTCAGTCAGAAAAGAGAATGATCGTGTAGTGTCATTCGTAGGTGGAATTAAAGAAGCAAAGCAGATGAACATCTGTGCAGGGAAGGAAAAACAAATAAGATGAAAACATGCAGGGAATACAGACTCTTATATTTAGGAAACACACTGAGTGTCACAGCAGGGGAGGGGACGGGGGAGAGCATAACGGGAGTGGCATGAAGGAGGGCATGTGATGTCACGTGCACTGCGGTTATCTCCAACTGGTGAATCTCTGAATTCTTCCTCTGAAAGTATAATACACTATACGTTAATTAATTGGGTTTAAATTAAATTAAGTTAAAAAATCAGTTGTATCAGAGCACGTTTCCTTCTGGACTCTCTGTTCTGCTCCTTCAGCTTATGGTGGGACCAACTCTCGTGGGTCTGGTTTGTTTAAGTAGGCGTCAGGCCTCATCCATGGACCAGCCCAGGTCTAGAACTCACGACCCCGAGATCAGGACGGGAGGTGAGGTCAAGTGTCGGATGCTTAACGGACGGAGCCAGGTGGGGACCCGAGGACAACACTGCTTTATCCTGTGTCTCTGTGACATCGTTTGAAATAGGAAAGTGCTGCGTCCCACTCTGTCTTGCTTCTCCAATACTGATTTGCTCTCCGGGGTCATTTGTAGGGGCAGATGGATGTTATGGGTTTTTTTTTTCCTATTTATAGGATGTGCCACCATGATTTGACAGGAATGACATTGAAATAGAGGGTGGCTTCAGGAACTGCGGACATTTTCACAAGATGAGGCTCCCAAACCACGAGCCCACGATGGCCTCCCAGAACCTGGTATGGCTCAGTGCACAAGTCTTGTGCTCCTTTGGTTCTGTCTGATTATTTATTCTCTGTGATGCTCCTGAGAAGGGAGTCACGTCCGTCATTTCCTTCCTGAGTGCTCATTGTCAGGACACAGCAAGCCCCACAATAGAATAAAAACTGAGCCCAGGCCAAATGCAGGAAGCCCCTATTAGAACACATCTCAATGCCTTTGAAGGCCCCATATCAAAATGTAAACAGAACTTGAGGAATTGCTCCAGCCCTTCGGGAGTTCCCCGAGACCAGCCCCTAAAACTAAGCTAAAAACCACCTTGGGTTCCTAGTCCCTGCTCCACTGTGTCGGGTATACATGGACACAAGCTCGAGTTTGTAAATAAACCCTCGTGTGTTTGCATCAGTGTCAGCTTCTCGGTGGTTTCTCGGATTCGCAATCTTGGGCACAACAGTCTGAGATAAAAAAACAAAACCAAAAGAAGCTCGGACACAGGTAGAGTGAACGCAGGGTTCTGAGAGAAGCAGCGGAGACCCGGGGGCTTGGGTGCTCTCCTGTGGAGGCGCCAGCTGACTGGGGGGCAGGATGCTCAGCCCCAGAGCCAGAGGACACAGAGACCCCACCCGCATCCCGCCCATCAGCACAGCGCCGCCCGCTGGAGCCCATAGGCTCTGACACCCACCCCGCTTCTGACCCCCACAGGTGCAACTCCCAGGCAGATGTGCACCTGACAATCAGCGCCGCGGCCCATGCCCAGACCCCACACAGACCATTTGCTGCCACCAAGTTGTCAGACCAGAGAGGCTGCAGGGCTTCAGCTCTGCCTCAAAAGTAGAGTCTAGATTCCTTTGTAGTTTGTGCTCTTTTTGCATTTATTTTCTTTGATTCTATTTTATTAATTGCCTTATTTTAACTTTTATGTATGTACCTTATATATTTCTTATTTTTACTTTCATGGTACTTTAATTGTGTTTCATATTTTGGGATTTAGAATCTTTTAATGAGCAGGCCAAAATAATCTGGTGGTTTTATTTGTGGGGGAGGGCAGTTGTTATTGTTTTTCTTGGTTTTTCTTTTTCTTCCTTCTTTCTTTTCTGGAAAAAATAATGAAATGGAGAAATTCTCCTCCATAAAATAACATGAGGTAGTACTCACAGCCAGGAAGTTCATCAATACACATATATGATGTCTAAATACAGTTTAAAACAATGATTATCAAGATAGCAGCTAGGCTGGAATTAGAGCACAGAAGAAAACTAGAGAATCCCTTACTGTAGAAATAAAAGAACTAAAATCTAGTCAGGCCAACATTGAAAATGCTATAACTCTGATGCAGTCCCAAGTGGAAGCCCTAAAAACAAGAAACGCTATGGACCATAGAGGCAGATTTTGGGAACTCAGCCACTTATTAAAACAATAATATTCATATCATAGGAGACTCAGAAGATGAAGAGAGAGAAAAGGTGGGCCTTGCTCAGCCATTAGAAACGACAAATACCCACCATTTGCTTCAACGTGGATGGAACTGGAAGGTATTATCCTGAGTGACGTAAGTCAATTGGAGAAGGACAAACATTGTATGTTCTCATTCATTTGGGGAATATAGATAATTTTTTTTCAATTTTCACTTATTTATTATAGAGAGAGAAAGAGAGGCAGAGACATAGGCAGAGGGATAAGCAGGCTCCATGCACTGGGATGCCCGATGTGGGATTCGATCCCGGGTCTCCAGGATCGCGCCCTGGGCCAAAGGCAGGCGCCAAACCGCTGCGCCACCCAGGGATCCCGGAATATAGATAATAGTGAAAGGGAATATAGGGGAAGGGAGAAGAAATGTGTGGGAAATATCAGAAAGGGAGACAAAACATAAAGACTCCTAACTCTGGGAAAAGAACTAGGGGTGATTGAAGGGGAAGAGGGCGGTGGGTGGGGGTGAATGGGTGACGGGCACTGAGGGGGGCACTAGACGGGATGAGCACCGGGTGTTATTCTGTATGCTGGCAAATAGAACACTAATAAAAAGTAAATTTATTATTAAAAAAACGAAAGAAACAAAGTGTCGCACCTGGGTTGCTTAGTCAGTTAAGCTTCTGTCTTAGGCTCGGATCATGATCCAGGTCCCAAGGCAGGCTCCCTGTTCATCTGGGAACCTGCTTCTCCCTCTCCCTCTGTCCCTCTCACTCATGCTTTTTCTCTCCTCTCTCTCTAAAATAAATAAATAACATCTTTGAAGAAAAACAATGAAACAAACCTAGAGGGAAGAGAAATCTCCCATGTAGAAGAATTTCAAACAATTTGTGCAGACATTCCACCGTCAAGTTCATGAGCATATCTTCCCACTCTTATGTGTGCAATACACATAGTAACTTCCTTCTACAAAATATATTATGAAAAACTTAAAATAATAATGCTAATATAATAATAATAATAATAATAATAATAATAATAATAAAGAATCAGTTTACTACGGAGAAAGCTTTTTTTGTCCTTTAGGGGAGGACAAGAATCACATGGGTGGGCAGGCAAGTGCTGGAGTCCCCCACCAGGGAGCATGTGTGGACTCCGGGTGGGGACGTGTGTCCTGAGGTATCAGCATGAGAGATGGGTGTGAGGACAGCAGAGCTGACCTTGACCTGCAGCTCATGGGTTCCTGCACTGGGTCCCCGCAGGGCAGGTGGACCCCGGTCGTGGGGCCCCTGTGGCCCCAGCACCTGGAGGAGCCTGCCTCCTGGTGTGGGTGTGGGTAGGGTCCACCGGCCTACCTCTGCTCTCCCCAACCTTGGGTGTCCCGGGATCCCCAGGACTGCCCTAGGTCAGCGACCTTGATCTGCGTGGCACCCCCAGGGCCCAGGAGGCCACATCCAGCTGTGAGAAGACTCGCTCAGTGTAGGGTCAGAATCCAGGGCTAGAGAGGGCCATGGGGGGCTGGATCCCATTAGTCTTTTTTTGGGCCTGGGGCGGGGTCTGAAATCACCCCCACCTTCACAGAGCCTGGAGCCAGGCCAGCCCAGATCCCCCTGGGTTATGGGCTGGTGTCCTGTGAAGGGTGTATCGCCCTCCAGGAGGGACAGTGCATCCTCTGCACCACTCACCTGCACACACCCTGTCGGGGGCCCCTTGTCTTCGCTCCTCCCTGCAACCCCTGGGTACTCTATGGGACCCCTGGGCTTCTGATGGGAGCAGGGTATCGAGAGATCCCTGGGGAGGCTGAGCATGTACCACAGGGGGTACCTGCACCAGGTCCTTGATGGGGGCTGATGGTGTGGGGATGGATGGTGTGGGGGCATGGTGTTGGGGTATAGTGTGGGTGGGGATTGTGTGGGGCTGTGTGGGTTTGAGGGGGATGGTGTAGGTGGGATGCCATGGGGAATGATGATGTAGGGGGATGGAGTGGGAGTGGGGAATGAGGGGGATGTCACGGGGGGCCTGCGGACACAGGGCATCCCCTTCCTCTAAGATGCACAAGGAGATGTCTACACTTAAAGGCAACTCCAGTCTGGGGTTTGCTGTGACACCTGCCCCTGGGGCGGGGTGTGGTCATTGCAGGACCCTGGCTGGACCGGGGGAATTATCTGGGGTTCATCATACTATGTGTGTTTGCTTTTTTTTTAATTTTTATTTATTTATGATAGTCACAGAGAGAGAGAGAGGCAGAGACACAGGCAGAGGGAGAAGCAGGCTCCATGCACCGGGAGCCCAATGTGGGATTCGATCCCGGGTCTCCAGGATCGCGCCCTGGGCCAAAGGCAGGCGCCAAACCGCTGCGCCATCCAGGGATCCCTATGTGTGTTTTCAAATTGCAAAATGTCTCAAATTAAATGCATAGAACTTAGAAATATATAAATCACCGAGAGTGGGTGTCACTCTGACCCGTCCGACCCTCATGGGATCGATGTGTATCCTGCTCCAGCCGTGGCCATGCCGCTTGGCACCCAGGTCCAGTTCCTGCCCCCCATATCCCCCACCCCATCCCCTGCTACTCAGAGGACCGTCCCTCTCCCCTTTGGGGTTCAGCTCCCATGGCAAGCCCTGGAGACCCCATCCTAGTGTCCTCCTCATGTCCGAGGCCCCGGGGGTGGGTGCACAGAGGTCATCCCCAACACCCTACCATGGAGCGTTGTGTTGTTGGCTTCTGTTCTGCCCCCCGACTCAGAAGCCCCGTTTTCCCTACCCAGAATCCCCCGGTCCTCCACTGGGTCCTGATTCCCCCTGGCCCCTCAACCTCACCCTACCCCGTAATAGTCCCAAAATATGATGTGACTGCTGAACGTCCTGTTGACGTCCAGGTCCACCTGCGTGATGTCCCTGGAGGAGACCAGGTCCTCCCATTTCATTTCCTGCGAGAAAACCTGGGAGGAGGAACTGGCATCAGGGATACAGACCCCGACCTGTCACCAGGTGCTCTCCTGGGCAGGGAGCCCTGGGGCCACCATGGGAGTGTGTCCTGCCGAAACCTCCTTCCATCCCCTGGGAGTCCAGGGATGGCGGGAGTGCCCACCGTGCCCGTGGAACTGTGTGAGGGCCTGTGCCCAGCTGTGGTGAGTGGGAGGTGACGGAGGGTCAGCCTGGGTGGGAGGGGACAGGAGGTCAGTCCAGGTGGGGAGGGGTCATGCGGGTGTTGTGTCCAAGATTGCGAATCCCAGAAACCACTAAGGAGCCGACACTTATGCAAACACACGTGGGTTGTTTTACAAACTCAAGCAAGGGTCCAGGTATACCTGGACTTGGACTTGGACCCTGAGGAGGGTTTTAGCTTAGTTTTAAGCGCTGGTCTCGGGGACCTCCAGAAGGGCTGGAGCAATTCCTCAAGTTCTGTTTACATTTTGTTATTGGGCCTTCAAGGTCATTGAGCTCTCTTCTCATTCTAATTGGGGCTTCCAGCCCTTGGCTTAGGCTCAGTTTTTATTCTATTGTGGGGCTTTCTATGACATTAAGCTGTCAACTTTTGTTTTATTCCAGTAACTGAAGTAATGCAAATTTCAGCTCTTCACAGGGGCCTGGGATGGCTGGACGTGTGCTAATACTGAACTTAAAGTAGAATGGCCATAATGTTCTCGGCCTCCACGCATCCCGTCCTGTCCTATCTAGCTCATGCCCCCCTCCCTGGAGCTCCTAAGAGAGAAATTGCAAATGACCTCAGCCTGGCAGCCTGTGTTCGGGGACAGGCCCAGGGATTTGGGATCAGGAAGACCTGGGGCACGGGCGTCCCGGCAGTGCAGCAGGATTTGATGCTGCAGAATCTTATTTCCTAAGGCTATCTTGACAACTGACTTTGTACATAGAAAAGTTCTCCTTTGTCTTTAAAACTTGAGGAGTGGGATCCCTGGGTGGCACAGTGGTTTGGCGCCTGCATTTGGCCCAGGGCGCGATCCTGGAGACCCGGGATCGAATCCCACATCAGGCTCCCGGTGCATGGAGTCTGCTTCTCTCTCTGCCTGTGTCTCTGCCTCTCTCTCTCTCTCTCACTCTCTCTCTCTCTGTGACTATCATAAATAAATTTAAAAAAATTAAAAAAATAAAACGAGGAGCGATTTAAAGCATTTTTTCTCTGCCCATCTGATTTCTCAGATTTTAATCTGAGATGTATTTCCTGTAAATAAGGATAATTTACTATCCGTAGTACTATGGTTAAAATATTCTGACACAAGTAATTCAGAGGGATGAGGCTTTCTCATCTATTTCTTCACAGCTCAGTCATTCATCAGGAAATGAATCTTTATGGATTTGGAAATAATTGAGAGACATTAGTACCAATGGTCCTATTATTAAGTGACGGATTCTTCCCTGAGATTCTTCCGTTTCAACTGACACTGAAACACTATGAACTCTTTGGAAGACAAATGTCAAGGAAATAAATGTTATACATTGCTTTTTTTAAATGCACTTGCAATATGGTGTCTATTTTTTTTAATTTTTATTTTTTTGTGATAGTCACAGAGAGAGAGAGAGAATGAGGCAGAGACATAGGCAGAGGGAGAAGCAGGCTCCATGCACCGGGAGCCCGACGTGGGATTCGATCCCGGGTCTCCAGGATTGCGCCCTGGGCCAAAGGCAGGTGCCAAACCACTGCGCCACCTAGGGATCCCTGCAGTGTCTATTATACTAGAAGTATAAACACCAGAAAAATTAGACAATTATAAGGGAATACTAAGAAATTATACGCTAACAAACTGGGAGACCTGGAAGAAATGGACAAATCTCCAGAAATGTGCAAATGAGCAAAAATGAAATAGGAAGAAATAGAAAATGTGAACAGACCCATAACTAGCAAAGGAATTGAATCAGCAAGGCACCTGGGTATCTCAGTGGTTGAGCATCTGCTTTGGCTCAGTTCATGATCCCGCAGACCTGGGGGATCAAGTCCCACATCAGGCTCCCCGAATGGAGCCTCATTTTCCCTCTGCCTATAACTCTGCCTCTCTGTGTCTCTCATGAATACATAAATAAAATCTTTAAAAAAGAAAAAAGATAAAAAGATGAGAAAGGACCCAAATAAAATCACAGATGAGAAAAGAGAAATAGCAACCAACACTACAGAAATACAAACGATAATAAGAGAATATGATGAAAAAGTATATGCCAGCAACCTAGAACCTAGAAGAAATAGATCAATTCCTGGAAATATGTAACATAGCCAAAAGGAGAAATGAAGAAATAAGAAACTTGAACAGACAGATAACCAGCAAAGATATTGAATCAGCACTCAAGAATCTCCCAACAGGAGACACTTAGATCAATAGAACAGAATGGAAAGCCGAAACAAGATACAAACCTGTAACTCTATGATCCATTAATCGACAACAAGGCAGGAAGGAATATCCAATCGCACAAAGACAGTCTCTTCAAAAAACCCTAACCTGACCCCAGGATAAGAACAAATGGTGTTGGGAAAACCAGGTAGCCACATGCAGAAGAATGAAACTGGACCACTTTCTTACACCATATATATAAAAAATAAATTCAAAATGGATGAAAGACCTAAATGTGAGACCTGAAACCATACAAAGAAGAAAAGATAGGCAGCAATGACTTTGACATTGGCCATTGGATGTTCTTTCAGATATGCCTCTGAGGTGAGGGAAACAAAAGCAAAAATACTATTGGGGCTTCATCAAATTGAAAAGCTTCCACAAAGTGAAGGAAACAACCAAAGGTAAATGGCAACATACAGGAGGAGGGTAAAGATGGCAGAAGTGTAGTGTCCCCAAATCAACTGTCCCCACGAAATTACCTAGATAACCTTCAAAACATCCAGAAAATCTACGAATTTGGCCTGAGATTTAAACAGAGACCATATTGAATGCTACAGTGAGAAAAGTTCATGATTCTATCAAGGTAGGAAGTCGGGAAAAAGAAATAAAGAAACAAAAGGCATCCAAGTGTGAGGGGCCCTGCGAGGAGCTCGGCTAAGGCCGGAGCGAGTTCCCCCAGGACAGAAGAGCTCTGTGCTGAGAGAAGGAGGAGCTGCACTAATCTTCCAGGGCGGAATGGCGCCTTCAAGGAGTCAGAGCAGGACCCCAGGAGAGCAGGGATGCCCTAGGGCTCCCTGGGACTCTAACAGACACCTGCACTCCCAGGAGAGTGCACCGAGCTCCCTGAGGGCTGCAGGGCACATGCATTGACCCAGGAGCAGCACTGTGGGCCTCGGGCGGCGGCTCTGCGAGGAGGGTTTGCATGGCCCCAGGAGCAGCTTGGCAGCGGCTCCTCCTGCAGAGGAAGAGGCTCCGTGCGGAGGGTGCTGTGGGGCTCCGGGAACAACTCGGAGGGGCTTGGGCGGTGGCTCTGCAGTGAGGCGGCTTTGCAGCGGGGAGCGAGAATCCAACAGCGCAGGCCCCAGAGTACAGGGCTTCGGGATACAGCCCAGGATTCGGCCTCCCCCAGGACAGGCAGAAGCCCAGAGGGCCCAGGACAGGATGGACGCTCCTGCCCAGAGCTGAGCAGATCAGTGGCCCCGCCCCAGAGGCTCCAGGCCCTTCAGATGGACTACTCCTGAATTACTGTGGGGGCTGAATACAGGTTTCTAGAGCTGGCCGCTGACACTGGGGTTGTTCATCCTGGGGCCTCACAGGGTAAACTACCCCCACTGTGCCCTGCACTAGGCAGGGGACAGAGCAGCTCCCCCAAGGGCTAACACCTGACAATCAGCACAACAGGCCCCTCCCCCAGAAGACCAGCCAGACGGACAAGTTCCTGGGGAAGTCAAGGGACTTAAAGTATACAGAATCAGAAGATACTCCCCCATGTTTTTTTCATTTCTGATTGCTTCCCCCACCCTTTTCCCCCTTTCTTTCTTTTTCTTTCTCTTTTATTCTCTTTTTTCCTTCTTTCTTCCTTTATTCTTTTTTCTTTTTCTCTTTTCTTTCCTTCTTTCTCTCCTCTCTTTTTCTCCTTTTCCGAATACAATTTGTTTTTGGCCACACTGCACTCAGCAAAATGACTAGATGGAAAAGCTCTCCTCAAAAGAAAGAATCAGAAACAGTCCTCTCTCACACAGAGTTACAAAATCTAGATTACAATTCAATGTCAGAAAGCCAATTCAGAAGCACTATTATACAGCTACTGGTGGCTCTAGAAAAAAGCATAAGGACTCAAGAGACTTCATGACTGCAGAATTTAGATCCAATCAGGCAGAAAGTAAAAATCAATTGAATGAGATGCAATCCAAACTAGAAGTCCTAACGATGAGGGTTAATGAGGTGGAAGAACGAGTGAGTGACATAGAAGAAAAGTTGATGGCAAAGAGGGAAACTGAGGAAAAAAGAGACAGACAATTAAAAGACCAGGAAGACAGATTAAGGGAAATAAACAACAAACTGAGGAAGAAAAACCTATGTGTAATTGGGGTTCCCGAGGGTGCCAAAATGGACAGAGGGCCAGAGTAGTTATTTGAGCAAATCCTAGCTGAAAACTTTCCTAATCTGGGAAGGGAAACAGGCATTCAGATCCAGGAAATAAAGAGATCCCCCCTAAAATCAATAAAAACCGTCCAACACCTTGACATTTAATAGTGAAGCTTGCAAATTCCTAGGATAAAGAGAAGATCCTTAAAGCAGCAAGAGACAAGAAATCCCTGACCTTTATGGGGAGGAGCATTACGGTAACAGCAGACCTCTCCACAGCGACCTGGCAGCCCAGAAAGGGCTGGCAGGATATATTCAGGGTCCTCCATGAGAAGAACATGCAACCAAGAATCCTTTATCCAGCAAGGCTCTCATTCAAAATGGAAGGAGAGATAAAAAAAAAAAAAAAAAAGGAAGGAGAGATAAAGAGCTTCCAAGACAGGCAGGAACTGAAAGAATATGTGACCTCCAAAGCAGCTCTGCAAGAAATTTTAAGGGGGACTCTTAAAATTCCCCTTTAAGAAGAAGTTCAGTGGAACAATCCACAAAAACAAGGACTGAATACAAGAAACAACAGATATATCCTACACCCAACAGAAGAATAGAGTTAATTAAAATTCGAGCAGAATTCAAGGATATCGAGACCAGAAGAATGGTGGAACAGATCAATGGAATGAGGAGTTGGTTCTTTGAACGAATTAATAAGATAAATAAACCATTAGCCAAACTTATTAAAAAGAAGAGAGAATATTTAAATTAATAAAATCATGAATGAGAAAGGAGAGGTCACTACCAACACCAAGGAAATACAAACAATTATAAAAACATATTATGAAAAGCCATACTCCAATAAATTAGGAAATCTAGAAGAAATGGACGCATTCCTGGAAAGCCAGAAACTACCAAAACTGGAACAGGAAGAAATAGAAAACCTGAACAGGCCAATAACCAGGGAAGATATTGAAGCAGTCATCTAAAACCTCCACAGACACAAAACTCCAGGGCCTGATTGCTTCCCAGGGGAATTCTATCAAACGTTTAATGAAGAAACCAGACCTATCTTACTAAACCTGTTTGGAAAGATAGAAAGAGATGGAGTACTTCCAAATTAGTTCTATGAAGCCAGCATCACCTTAATACCAAAACCAGACAATGACCCCACTAAAAAGGAGAATTATAGACCAATATCCCTGATGAACATGGATGCAAAAATTCTCAACAAGATACTAGCCAATAGGATCCAACAGTACACTAAGAAAATTATTCACCATGAACAAGTAGGACTTATCCCCAGGGACACAAGGCTGGTTCAACACTCGTCAAACAAACAATGTGATTCATCATATCAGCAAGAGAAAAACCAAGAACCATATTATCCTCTCATTAGATGCAGAGAAAGCATTTGACAAAATAGAGCATTCATTCCTGATCAAAACACATCAGAGAGTATGGATAGAGGGAATATGCCTCGACATCTTAAAAGCCATCTACAAAAGCCAACAGCAAATATCATTCTCAATGGGGAAGAACTGGGAGCCTTTCCCCTAAGATCAGGAACAAGACAGGGATATCCACTCTCACCACTGCTATTCAACATAGTACTGGAAATCCTAGCCTCAGCAATCAGACAACAAAAAGACATTAAAGGCATTCAAATTGGCAAAGAAGAAGTCAAACTCTCCCTCTTCGCCGATGACATGATACTCTACATAGAAAAACTAAAAGCCTCCACCCCACGATTGCTAGAACTCATACAGCAAATGATAGCATTGCCAGATACAAAATCAATGCCCAGAAATCAATGGCATTTCTATACACTAACAATGAGACTGAAGAAAGAGAAGTTAAGGAGTCAATCTCATTTACAATTGCACCCAAAAGCATAAGATACCTAGGAATAAACCTATCCAAGGAGGCAAAGGATCTATACCCTAAAACCATAGAACACTTCTGAAAGAAATTGAGGAAGACACAAAGAAATGGAAAAATATTCCATGCTCATGGATTGGCAGAATTAACATTGTGAAAATGTCAATGTTACCAAGGCAATGTACAGGTTTAATGCAAACCCTATCAAAATATCATGGACTTTCTTCAGAGAGTTAGTACAAATTATTTTAAAATTTGTGTGGAATCGGGATCCCTGGGTGGTACAGCGGTTTGGCGCCTGTCTTTGGCCGAGGGCACGATCCTGGAGACCCGGAATCGAATCCCATTTCAGGACCCCAGTTCATGAAGCCTGCTTCTCCCTCTGCCTGTGTCTCTGCCTCTCTCTCTCTCTCTCTCTCTGTCTCTCTGTCTCTCTCTCTGTGTGTGTGTGTGTGTGTGACTATCATAAAAAATAGACTTTTGTGGAATCAGAAAAGACCCTGAATAGCCAGGGGAATTAAAAAAAAAACAACGATATCTGAGGGCATCACAATGCCAGATTTCAGGTTGTACTACAAAGCTGTGGTTCAATACAGTGTGGTACTGGCACAAAAACAGACAAATAGATCAATGGAACAGAATAGAGAACCCAGAAGTGGACCCTGAACTTCATGGTCAACAAATATTCGATAAAGGTGGAAAGACTATCCATTGGAAGAAAGACAGTCTCTTCAATAAATGGTGCTGGCATAATGGACATCCACATGCAGAAGAATGAAAGTAGACCACTCTCTTTCATGATACACAAAGATAAACTCAAAATGGATGGAAGATCTAAATGTGAGACAAGAGTCCATCAAAATCGTAGAGGAGAACACAGGCAACATACTTTTTGAACTTGGCCACAGTAACTACTTGCAAGATACATCCACGAAGGCAAAAGAAACAAAAGAAAAAATGAACTGTTGTGATTTCATCAAGATAAGAAGCTTTTGCACAGCAAAGGATACAGTCAACCAAACTAAAAGACAACCTACAGAATGGGAGAAGATATTTGCAAATGACGTATCAGATAAAGGGCCAGTTTCAAAGATCTATACAGAACTTCTTAAAATCAACACCAAAGAGACAAAGAATCCAATCATGAAATGGGCAAAAGACATGAAGAGAAATCTCACAGAGGAAGACATTGACATGGCCAACATCCACATGAAAAAACGTTCTGCATCACTGCCATCAGGGAAATACAACTCAAAACCACAATGAGATACCACCTCACACCACTGAATGGGGATAATTAACAAGCAAGAAAGAACAAATGTTGGAGAGGATGCGGAGAAAAGGGAAGACTCTTACACTGTTGGTGGGAGTGTGAACTGGTGCAGCCACTCTGGAAAACTGTGTGGAGGTTCCTCAAAGAGTTAAAAATAGACCTGCCCTATGACCCAGCAATTGCACTGTTGGGGATTTACCTCAAAGATTCAGAAGCAATGAAACGCTGGGACACCTGCACCCCGCTGTTTATAGCACCAATGTCCACAATAGCCAAAATGTGGAAGGAGGCTTGGAGTCCATTAAAAAATGAATGGATAAGGAATATGTGGTTTATGTATACAATGGAATATTACTCAGCCATTAGAAATGACAAATACCCACCATTTGCTTCAACAGGGATGGAACTGGAGGGTATTATGCTGAGTAAAGTATGTCAATCGGAGAAGGACAAACATGTATGTTCTCATTCATTTGGGGAATATAAATAATAGTGAAAGGGAATATAAGGGAATGGAAAAGAAATGTGTGGGAAATATCAAGGGAGAGAGAACATAAAGACTCCTAACTCTGAGAAAGGAACTAGGGAGCTGGAAGAGGAGGATGGCAGGGGTACGGGTGAATGGGTGACGGGCATTGAGGGGGGCACTTGCCGGGATGAGCACTGGGTGTTATTCTGTATGTATGTTATTCTGTTTGTTGGTAAATTGAACACCAATAAAAAATAAATTTATTTTAAAAAAAAGGTCAAAAAAAAAAAGGTCAAACAACTAAATATTTATGCTGCCAACATGGCAGTACCTAAATATAGAAACCAATTAGCAACAAACGTACAGGAACTCACTGATAATGATAAAATTACAGGGGATTTTAACACCCACTTATGGCAATGGGCTGATCGTCTATGCAGAAAATCAACCGGGGAACAATAGCCTTGATACAATGGACCACAGGGACTCAACAGATAATGTCTGAACATTTCAACCTAAAGCAGAATACACATTCCTTCCAAGTGCACATGGGACATTCTCCAGAACAGATCATATCATGGCCACAAATCAGCCCTCAACAGGTACAACAGGTACATGGTTGATATCAACAAGGTTGATATCACACCCTGTACATTTTTGGACCATGACGCTATGAAACTTGAAGTCGAAAGTAAGAAAAAATATTGGACATACCAAAAATACGTGGAGATTATGAACATCCAAATAGAGAATGAATGGAGCAACCAGGAAATTAAAGAGGAAATTTGAAACAAATGAAAATGAAAACATGTTTCTCCAAACCTCTGGGTTGTAGCAAAGGCAGTCCTAAAGGGAAGTACATAGCAATACAGGCCTACCTCAAGAAACAAGAAGTCTCCAATACACAACCTAACTATACACCTAAAGGAGCTGGAAAAGGAATAGCAAACAAAGCCTAAAGCCAACAGAAAAAGAGAAAAAATAAAGATGAGAGCAGATAACTCTGGGAAACGAACTAGGGGTGGTGAAAGGGGAGAAGGGCGGGGGGTAGGAGTGAATGGGTGACGGGCACTGGGGGTTATTCTGTATGTTAGTAAATTGAACACCAATAAAAAATAAATTAAAAAAAGATGAGAGCAGAAATAAACAATGCAGAATGAACAAAACAGTAGAATGGAATAACGAAGATAAGAGCTGGTTCTTCGAAATAATTAATAAAATGGATCAAGCCCTAGTCAGCCTTATCAACGAGAAAAGAGAAAACTTAAATGAATAAAATCACAAATGAGAGAAGAGAGATCAAATCAACACTAGAAAAATAAGACAATTATAAGGGAATACTATGTAAGATTATACGCTAACAAACTGGGAGACCTGGAAGAAATGGACAAATCCCTAGAAATGTGCAAATGAGCAAAACTAAAAGAGGAAGAAATAGAAAATATGAAGAGACCCATAACTAGCAAGGAAATTTAATCAGGAAGGCACCTGTGTGCCTCAGTGGTTGAGCATCTGCTTTGGCTCAGGTCATGATCCCGGGGTCTGAGGGATCACGTCCCACATCTGGCTCCCCGCATAGAGCCTCATTTTCCCTCTGCCTATAACTCTGCCTCTCTGTGTCTCGCATGAATACATAAATAAAAGTGCCGCCACTGTGGAAAACAGTCTGGAGGGTCCTCGAGAAGTTAAAAATAGGGGATCCCTGGGTGGCACAGCAGTTTGGCGCCTGCCTTTGGCCTTGGGCATGATCCTGGAGACCCGGGATCGAATCCCACATCGGGCTCCCGGCATGGAGCCTGCTTCTCCCTCTGCCTGTGTCTCTGCCTCTCTCTCTGTGACTATCATAAAAAAAATTAAAAAAAGAAGATAAAAATAGAGCTACCCTACGATTCCAAAATTGCACAGAGGATACAAAGAGGACACAAAAGTAGTTTAGTAGATTTGAAGAGGAGCACGCAGCCCAGTGTTGGTCGCAGTGTTATCAACAACAGCGAAAGTGTGTATACAGCCTAGATGTCCATCGACAGATGAATGGTCAGAGATGATATGGTAAATATACACACTGCGACATCACTCGTTCATCAGAAGGGATGAAATGAAGCCATTTTCAATGACATGGGAGAAGTGGAAGGGACTTATGCACAATGAACTCAGTCAGTCTGAGAAAGACAGATACCAAATACCATACAATTGTATTCACATGTGAATTTTAAGAAACCAAACAAACTGGCAAGGGGCGAAGGATGGATGAGAGATGCAAACCAAGAAACACACTCTTAACCACAGAGAATAAACTAATAAAACCAGAGGAAAGTGGGGGGGATGGGGAATCAGGGGATGGGGATAGCGGAGGTCACCTCTGACCAGTACCAGGCATTGTATTCAAGGGTTGAATCACTATGTGGTAAACCTGAAACTATATCATACTGTGTTATCACTATGTGGTAAACCTGAAACTATATCATACCTTGTTTACAAAGAGGAATTCAAGTAAAACTTTAAAATAATAATTGGTAGTATAGAGGAAACATGTGTGCACAAGAGATAAATCAGAAAGACAACTGAAAATCCAAACAAAGAGTCTTTAGAGCCACAAATCCCCTCCTTAGCTCAGCTCAGGAGAAGCCTGACATGCCTATTCTCACCCCAGCAGAAGACTGGATTTTGATTCTCTGGGGACGCCACTGACATGGTAGAGTCAGGCTCAAAGAACCCAAAACCTAAATAGAGTGCATCAAACTAAACTGCCCAAGATGCTAGGAGTCCCAGTGCAGGCACATGCCAAGACCCAAACTCTAACCATACACAGACATAACCCTAACCCTACACTTAAGCCTAATGTTAACCTAACCCTTTAACAAGAACTATCACGGGATCCTTGGGTGGCGCAGCAGTTTGGCGCCTGCCTTTGGCCCAAGGCGTGATCCTGGAGACCCGGGATCAAATCCCACATCGGGCTCCCGGTGCATGGAGCCTGCTTCTCCCTCTGCCTGTGTCTCTGCCTCTCTCTCTTTCTCTCTCTGTGACTATCATAAATAAATAAAAATTAAAAAAAAGAACTATCACTAATCAAAAACCAAACACAAACCCAAAGACCGAAACACATTTATTGAACCTTCCTGCCTACCCTCACCCTAACTCCTAAACCTATTCTAAACCCTTAACCCTGACCCTTACCTTAAATCTAACCCTAACCCTAACCTCTACCAATAACCTTAACTTAATGTACTCAAATTCTATTCCTAACCTTTACCTATACCCTAACACTAACCCTCTAATACTAATCTTATCTCATACCCCAAAGTGTACCCTAACCCGTACCCTAAAACTAATCCCTAACCCACTGCCGAACCCTCTCTTACCCTTTTCCAAAACCGTACTCTGACCCTGACCTGACCCTATACCTAACCCTAACCAAACACTAACCCTAATCCTAGCCCTAACCCCTATCCTAAAACTAACCCTCGCCCTAACCCTAAACCTAGCCCTAACTTTAACTCTAACCCCTAACCCTAATCCTAAATCACACCCTAACCCCTAACCCTAACTGCAAACCTAGCCCAACCCTAAATCTAACCATAACCCAAACCCCAATTCCTAACCTCCTGCCCTAATCCCTAAAATCTTAACCCTAACCCTAACACTAACTCCTGTCCGTAACCCAAACCCCCATCCTAACTCCTAAACACTGACCCTTTATCCTTATCCCTCACCCTAACCTCTAATCCGTAACCATAAGCATAATCACTAACCCCTAACATCTAACCTAAGCCTAACCACCAACTGACTCCCCTCCCCTGATCCTATCATTCATTCTACCCATTCACTTACCCTGTGGTTCTGAGTAGTCCCTTCTGAGGTGGATGTGGCCCCCAACGACGCCTCCAGAGTCCTCTAGGGGGTCCTGAGGAAGCTGGGCTCCTGTGAGTGCGCACGTGGCCCCACGTGTTCCAGAGTCATAGTCAGCGGGTCCTGAGTACGCCAGGTCTCCTGTCACTGTGGAGTATGCCTCACATCCTCTGGAAGCCTCACAGCAGGTTTTCAGGAGGCCGGGGGCTCCCGTCAGCCTGGACATGGCCCCACATCCCCTGAAAACTCACCGCGCATCCTGAGGAGGCTGTGGGTTCCTGTCAGCCTTGATGGAGCCCCATGTGTCCCGAAGCCAAAGTGCAGGTCCTGAGGAGGACGGGGGTCCTCTCAGTCTTGACGTGGCCCCACATTTTCCTCAGCCTCACCATAAGACCTGAGGAGGCTGGGGGCTCCTGTCAGCATGGACGTGGCCTCAAATCATCCCAATCCTTCACAGTGCATCCTGAGGAGGCCGGAGAAACCTGTCAGTGTGGATTCGGCATCCACATCTTTCTTAGGCCTCACCACAGGCTCTGACAAGGCTGGGGTCTTTTGTCCGCATGGACACATCCCCATATTTCCCAAAGTCTACACCGGGGGTCCTGAGGAAGTCAGCGTCCTGTTGTGTCCATGTGGCCCCAAGTCCTTCCGAAGCGTCACCGAGGGTTCTGAGGAGGCCGGGGCTCCTGTAACCATGAATGCGGCCCCCAGCTTCCAGATGTCTCAACTTATGTCCTGAGGGGCCCAGGAGCTCCTGCCAGAGTGGACGCGGTGCCACATTTTCCTGAAGCCTCCCCGCAAGTCCTGAGGTTGCTCAGGGGCTCCTGTCCGCGTGGATGCGGGCCCATATCTTCCTGAACCCTCCCCGCGGGTCCTGAGGCTGCTCAGGGGCTCCTGTCAGCATGGATGTGGGCCCACAATTCCTGAAGCCTCCCGGCGGTCCTGAGGAGGCTCAGGGTTCCTGTCAGTGAGGATGTCAGCCCACATCTTCCTGAAGTTCCCCGCGGGTCCTGAGGCGCCCAGGGGCTCCTGACAGGGTGGATGCGGGCCCACATTTTCCTAAAGCCTCACCTTGGGTCCTGAGGAGACCGGGGTTCCTGACAGCGTGAACACGGCCCAATTTCCCCCTGAAGACTCCCTGCGGGTCCTGAGGAGGCTGCAGCTCATCAGCATAGATGCGTCCCCACCTCCTCCTCAGCTCTCCCCAGCACAGGCTGGCTCCTGTTAGTGCAGGCAGAGGAGGCCTACTGCACATGCGCGCCCCATGGGAGGGTTCTGGTCTCGGGCGCCCCGTGCGGGATGCTCAGGTGCTGCAGGAGGCTGTGTAGGAGGCAACGGGGGCTTCATGGGCCGCACCTGCCTCTTTCAGGCTCCAGCTGGGGCTGTTAGCTTCGGAAACATCTCACTGAAAAGGAGCCCAACACCCGGCTTCCCCAGTAATACTTAAGGACAAGGAATTTGAGCCCACAGCACGCGAATAAAATGTGGAACAGACTTTTACCACGTCCTGCAAAACTCCTCAATCCTCTTCCACTGTGGGCGGGACAGCGGGTTGGTGCAGCCGCAATGGAAACAGTGTGGAGGCCCCTCAGGAAGTTACAAATAGAGCCGCCCTGCGACCAGCAGGTGAACGGCCTGGAGCTCACTCCGAAGATACAGATGCAGTGAGACTCGGGACACCTGCACCCCAATGTCCACAGCAGCCGGGTCCACAGTAGCCACACTGTGGGAGGAGACTCGGTGCCCTGTGGCAGATGATGGATAAAGAGGATGGGAGATAGATGATGGTCATAGAGAGAGGAATGGTACTCAGCTATCAAAGAGAAGGAAATCTTGCCATTTGCAATGATGTGGATAGAACTAAAGGGATCATGTTAAGTGAAGTAAGTCAGTCGGAAAGAGAATGACCGTGTGGTGTCACTCATAGATGGAATTATAGAAGCAAAGCAGATGAACTACTGTGAAGGGAAGGAAAAACAAATAAGATGAAAACAGATGCAGGAAATAAAGACTCTTAACGATAAGAAATGAACTGAGGGTCTCTGGAAGGGGGAGGATAACAGGGGACCGGCATGAAGAAGGGCACGTGATGTCACGGGCACTGCTGTTATCTCCAACTGGTGAATCCCTGAATTCTTCCTCTGAAAGTATAATACACTATACATTAATTAATTGGGTTTAAATTAAATTAAAAAAATCAGTTGTGTCAGAGCACATTTCCTTCTGGATTCTCTGTTTTGCTCATTCAGCTTATGCCGGGACCACCCCACGTGGGTCTGGTTTGTCTTAGTAGGCTCCACGCCTCGTCCATGGCCCAGCCCAGGGCTAGAACTCAAGACCCCTGAGATCAGGACCAGAGGTGAGGTCAGGAGTCGGATGCTTAACCGATGGAGCCAGCCAGGGGCCTGGAACCACACTGCTTTATCCTGTGTCTCTGTGATATCATTTGAAATAGGAAAGTGCTGCATCCCACTCTGTCATGCTTCTCCAGTACTGATTCGCTGTTCGGGGTCATTTGTTGGGGGGGATGGATGTTATAGTTTTTTTTTTTCCTATTTCTAAGATTTGCCACCATGATTTTGATAGGAATGACATTGAAACTGAGGGTAGCTTCAGGAACTGCGGACATTTTCACAAGATGAGGCTCCCACCCCACAAGCCCAGGACGGCCTCCCAGAGCCTGGTATGGCTCAGTGCACAAGTCTTGTGCTCCTTTGGTTCAGTCTCATTATTTCTTCTCCTTGATGCTCCTGAGAAGGCCTTCACGTCCTTCCTTTCCTTCCTGAGTGCTCATTGTCAGGACACAGCAAGGCTACTCTGCTTTGTAGGGTCAGTTTGTGTCCCGTGACTTTACTGAACTCACTCCTAAGTTCTAACAAGTTTTGGTGGAGGCTCTCGGGTTTCCTGTTTCAAGTACCGCATCTTCAGCATATAGGGACAGTTTGACGTCCCCCTTCCAGGTGTGGAACCTTTGCTGTTTACAGCTTAATGTCCTAGAAAGCCCCACAATAGAATCAAAACTGAGCCCAGGCCAAGGGCAGGAAGCCCCTATTAGAATGAGAACAGGGCTCAATGCCCTTGAAGGCCCCATATCAAAATGTAAACAGAACTTGAGGAATTGCTCCAGCCCTTCTGGAGGTCCCCGAGACCAGCCCTTAAAACTAAGCTAAAACCCTCCTCGGGGTCCAAGTCCTTGCTCCGCTGTGTCGGGTATACTTGGACACAAGATCGAGCATGTAAATAATCCCTCATGTGTTTGTATCGGAATCGGCTTCTCAGTGGTTTCTCAGATTCGCAATCTTGGGCCCACAGTCTGAGATAAAAAAACAAAACCAAAAGGAGCTCGGACGCGGGCAGAGTGAAAGCAGGGTTCTGAGAGAATCAGCAGAGACTCGGGGGCTTGGGTGATCTGTGGAGGGCCTGCAGACTGGGGGACGGAATGCTCAGCCCCAGAGCCAGAGGACCCAGTGTCCCCACCCGCATCCCGCCCATCAGCACGGAGTCTCAGGGAGCAGCACAGCACTGCCCACTGGAGGCCAGAAGTGCTGACGCCCACCACGCCTCTGACCCCACATGTCCATCCCCCAGGCATATGTGCACCTGACAATCAGAGCCATGGCCAATCCCCAGACCCCACACAGACCACTCACTGCCACCATTGTGTCAGACCACAGAGGCTGCAGTGATTCAGCTCTGCCTGGAAAGTAGGGTCTAGATTCCTTTGTACTTTGTG
This sequence comes from Canis lupus dingo, assembly GCF_003254725.2. Lineage (NCBI taxonomy): Eukaryota > Metazoa > Chordata > Mammalia > Carnivora > Canidae > Canis > Canis lupus. The sequence goes on along the minus strand of NC_064279.1, from coordinate 92,351 downwards.
CTTTATATTCATTTATTTTCTTTGATTCTTTTATATTAATTGCCTTATTTTAATTTTTATGTATGTACCTTATATATTTCTTATTTTTAGTTTCATGGTATTTTAATTGTGTTTCTTATTTTGGGATTTATAATCTTTTAACAACCAGGCCAAAATAATCTGGTGGGTTTTTTTTGGGAGGGCAGTTGTTATTGTTTTTCTTGGTTTTTCTTTTTCTTCATGAGGTAGTACTCACAGCCAGGAAGTCCATCAATACAAATATATGATGTCTAACTACAGTTTAAAACAATGATTATAAAGATAGCAGCTGGGCTGGAAAAAGAGCACAACAGAAAAGTAGAGAATCCCTTACTGTAGAAATAAAAGAAGTAAAATCTAGTCAGGCCATCGTTAAAAATGCTATAACTGAGATGCAGTCCCAAGTGGAAGCCTTAAAACAAGGAAGGTTATGGACCACAAAGGAAGACTTCGGAACTCAGCCACTTATTAAAACAATAACATTCATATCATGGGAGACTCAGAAGATGAAGAGAGAGAAAAGGTGGGCCGTGCTCAGCCATTAGAAATGACAAATACCCACCATTTCCTTCAATGTGGATGGAACTGGAGGGTATTATCCTGAGTGAAGTAAGTCAATCAGAGAACGACAAATATTGTATGTTCTCATTCACTTGGGGAATATAGATAATAGTGAAAGGGAATATTAGGGAAGGGAGAAGAAATGTGTGGGAAATATCAGAAAGGGAGACAGAACATAAAGACTCCTAACTCTGGGAAACGAACTAGGGGTGATGTAAGGTGAGGAGGGCGGGGGTGGGGGTGAATGTGTGACGGGCACTGAGGGGGGCACTTGACGCGATGAGCACTGGGTGTTATTCTGTATGTTGGCAAATTGAACACCAATAAAAAGTAAATTTATTATTAAGAATAGAAAGAAAGAAGAAAGAAAGAAGAAAGAAAGAAAGAAAGAAGAAGAAAGAAAGAAAGAAAGAAAGAAAGAAAGAAAGAAAGAAAGAGTGGCACCTGGGTGTCCTAGTCTGTTAAGCTTCTGCCTTAGGGTCAGATCATGATCCAGGTCCCAAGGAAGGCTCCCTGTTCAGCAGGGATCCTGCTTCTCCCTCTCCTCTGCCCCTCTAGCACATGTTTTTCACTCCTCTCTCTCTCAAATAAATAAATAGCATCTTTGATAAAGAAACAAACAAACAAACCCAGAGGGATGAGAAATCTCCCATGTAGAAGATTTTCAAACAATTTGTGCAGACATTCCACACTCAAGTTCATGAGCATAGCTTCCCACTCTTATGTGTGGAATACACATAGTAACTTCCTTCTACAAAATATATTATGAAAAACTTAATAATGATAATATAATAATAATAATATTAATAACAATAAAGAATCACTTTACTACGGAGAAACCTGACTAACACTACCTCAGCAAGATGATCAGATCGATACCAAGACTGATAAATCGTGTTGATAGTATCTATCCTTTACATGATATAATAAAAATGACAGTATATCTCTGTATATAATCCACCAAAACAGTTCAATCATGAGATAAACAACAGACATGTCCCAACTGAGGGAAATTTTACAAACTACTCTACTTCTCAAAGTTTTCCAGTTCACCAAAAGCAAGGAAAGGCTGAAAGACTCTCACAATCCAGAGGAGCCTAAGAAAACATGAGGACAAATGGAGTGTGATATAAGGCATGGTGACTTAGCAAAAACTAAGGAAATCTGAATAATGTATGGTCTTTGGTTATTGCAAATATTTTAATATTGATTCGTTAGCTAATATTTGTACCGTACTGATATAAGATATCAATAATTGGAGAAATTGAGTGCAAGTGCATGAGAATTCTCTGTACTATCTTCTCAATTTCCCTATGAAGCTTTGTTTTCTTTCTAAGAAATAAGATTTAATTTGAAAATTGACTTAAATGAATCAGGCTCCAGTGTGAAGACATTTTACGAATCGTTGAATTAACTTTTGCCTTATTCTTAAAGAGTTCCTTCGATGGGAACATAGTAAGAATTTTATATCAGAAGGAAAGAAAAACACTTATGAACACGTATAATGCCTCCTCAACCTGAAAAGCAGGAACGGATAATAAATAGCAAAAGTCAGATAAAAATACTTCTTTTATATTAGACACCATATTGCAAGTGCATTTAAAATTAGCAATGCATAACATTTATTTCCTGGACATTTGTCTTCCAAATGGTTCACAGTGTTTCAGTGTCAGTTGAAACAGGGGAAGAATCTCAGGGAAGAATCCATCAGATAATAATAGGACCATTGGTAATAGTGTCTCTCAGTTCTTTCCAAATGATAAAGATGCACTTCCTAATGAGTGACTGAGCTGTGAAGAAAGAGAAGACAATCCCTCATCCCTCTGATTTACTTGTGTCAGAATATTTTAACCATAGTACTACGGATAGTAAATTATCCTTATTAACAGGAAATACGTCTCAGATTGGAATCTGAGCAATCAGAAGTGCAGAGAAAAAACACTTTGACTCGCTCTTCATCTTATAAAGAGAAAGGACAGCTTTTGTATGTACAAAGTCAGTTGTCAAGATAGCCTCAGGGAGTAAGAGTCTGCAGCATCGAATCCGGCTGCACAGCTGGGACGCCCATGCTCCAGGTCTTCCTGATCCCAAATCCCTGGGCCTGTCCCCCAACACTGGATGTCAGGCTGAGGTCATTTGCAATTGATCTCTTAGGAGCTCCAGGTAAGGGGAAGGAGCTAGATAGGATGGGAATGGACGCAAGAGGCCGACAAAATAAAGGTCTTTCCACTTTAAGTTCAGCGTTCGAACACGTCAATCCATCCCAGGACCCTGTGAAGAAGAGCTGAAATTTACATTACTTCAGTTACAGGAAAAAAACAAAAGTTTACAGCTTATTACCCTGGAAAGCCCCACAATAGGATAAGAACTGAGCCCACGCCAAGGGCTGGAAGCGCCTATTAGAATGAGAACAGAGCTCAATGTCCATGAAGGTCCCATATCAAAATGTAAACAGAACTTGAGGAATTGTTCCAGCCCTTCTGGAGGTCCGTGAGACAAGGCCTTAAAATTAAACTAAAACCCAACTCGAGGTCCAGGTCCCTGCTCCGCTGTAGTGGGTTCGGGTGTACTTGGACACAAGCTCGAGTTTGGAAATCAATCCTCATGTGTTTGCATTGGTATCAACTCCGTAGTGGTTTCTCAGATTCGCAATCTTGGGCACAACAACCCCATGTCCCCTCCCACCTGGGCTGAACCCCTATGCCATCCCACCCAGGCTGACCCTCAGTCACCTCCCTGCCCACAACAGCTGGGCCCAGGCCCTCACACTGTTCCACGGGCACAGTGGGCACTCCCACCTTCCCCGGCCTCCCAGAGGAAGGAAGGAGGTTTCTGCAGGACACACTCCCATGGTGGCCCCAGGGCTCCCTGCCCAGCACAGCAGCTCGTGACAGGTCGGGGTCTGTATCCCTGACACCTGCTCCTCCTCCCCGGTTTTCCCACAGGAAATGAAGGAGGAGGCCCTGGTCTCCTCCTAGGACATCACGCAGGTAGACCTGGACGTCAACAGGACATTCAGCAGTCACATCATGTTTTGGTACTTCTAAAGAGTAGGGTGAGGCAGAGGGACCAGGTGGGATCGGACTCCAGGGGAGGATCAGGGGCTTCTGGGTCGGGAACACAGGGTTTCTGAGGCCGGGAGAAGAACAGCAGCCAGCAACACACAGTTGCATGGTAAGGTGCTGGGGATAACCCCCGTGCCCCCTCCCCCGGGGTCTCAGGGATGAGGAGGCCACTAGGATGGGGGCTCCAGGGGTTGCCATGTGAGCTGAACCCCAAAGGTGTGAGGGACGGCCCTCTGAAAAGCAGGGGGCGGGGTTGCGGGCCGTGGGGGGCGGTAAGGGGACCTGGGGGCTGGGTGCATGGCTGTGACTGGAGGAGGACACACATCGATCCGATGAGGGTCGGACGGGTCAGGGTGTCACCCCTTCTCAGTGCTTTATTTATTTCTAAATTCTATGCATTTAATTTGAGACAATTTGCAATTTGTAAACATACATAGTATGATGACCTGAGATATTGCCCCCGGTCCAGCCAGGGCCCTGCACTCACCACACAGAGCCCCAGGGGCAGGTGTCACAGCAAACCCCAGACTGGGGTCACCTTTATCTGTAGACGTCTCCTTGTGCATCTTAGAGAAAGGGTTTGCCGTGTGTCTGCCAGCCCCCCACCCATCCCCCCATTTCCCAGAAACACATCATCCCCCTACATCATCATCCCCCATGGCATTGCCCCTACACCATCCCCCTCACACACACAAAGCCCCACACAATCCCCACCCACACTATACCTCAACACTATCCCCCCTACACCGGCCCCCACACTCTACCACAATCATACCCATGCCCCCACACCATCCACCACCACACCATCGGCCCTGAACAAGGACCTGGTGCAGCTTCCCCCTGTGGGACATGCTCAGCCTCCCCGGTGTTCTCTGGATACCCTGCTCCCATCAGAAGCCTGGGTGTTCCATAGAGTACCCAGGGGTTGCAGGGAGGAGGGAAGACAGGGAGCCCCCGACAGGGTGTGTACAGGTGAGTGGTGCAGAGGACCCACTGTGCCCTGCCTCCGCCCACTGTCCCTCCTGGAGCACGGCACACCCTGCACAGGACACCAGGCCCTAATCTAGAGGGACCTGGGCTGACTGGGCACCAGGCTCTGGGGAGCTGGGTTGATTTGAGCCCCCACCAGGCCCAACCCAAAGACTAATGGGATCCAGCCCCCCCATGGCCCTGGCCAGCCCTGGATTCTGGCCCCGGGATGAGCGAGCCTTCTCACAGTTGGATGTGGCCTCCGGGGCACTGGGCATGCCCCACAGATCCAGGTCGCTGACCTAGGGCAGACCGGGGGATCCCGGTACCCCACAGGGTGGGGAGAGAAGGGGTAGGCCGGTGGGCCCCACCCTCACCCACACCAGGAGGCAGGCTCCTACAGGTGTTGGGGTCCCAGGGGTCCCGAGGCCGGGGTCCAGCTGCCCTGTAGGGACCCAGCACAGAAGCCCATGATTTGCAGTTCCAGGTCAGCTCTGCTGTCCTCAGAACCGTCTCTCAGGCTGAAACCTCAGGACACACGCCCCCAACCAGAGTCCACACATGCTCCCAGGTGGGGGGCTCCAGCACTCGCCCCCTCACCCTGTGTGATTCTTACCCTCCCCTAAAGACAAAAAGGTCTCCTTCCCCAGGGGAAGGCACGCACCCTCTGCTCTGAGCCCGTTTGTTGTACAAATTCAATAAAGTGTTGTGCGAAAATGCACAACCAGCCCATTTCTGTGTCTCCCAGAACTCTGTGTATAGGGCGTGGAGAGACCCCCAGAGAGGAGGAGGTGGCACTACTGAGGCCCCAACCAGCCCATGCAGGGGCCCCGCTGTGCACACACAGCTGACGTCCCCACGTGCCATCCAGGGGCGGCCAGACGCCAGGGTCAGGCCTCACAGACTTTACTGGGACTCAGCCTGTGCCCCGTGGGCCTGAATGGGCAGGACAGAGTGACAGCCAAGAAGCCTCAGGTCACCAGGGTCTGTGAAAAGTGACCTGAGAGGTCACTGCTCCCTCTGTCCAGGGGGCCGGGCCTGGACGGGTTCCGGGGCACTTCCTCCCCTCCCCGCAACCCGTGCCTGGGTGCCTTGGGCACAGAGGGCCTGCAGGGCGGTCAGCGTGGCTGTGGAAGTGATTTCAGGACAGCAGCCCTTGTGTTGTGCCCAAGATTGCGAATCCGAGAAACCACCAAGGAGCCGACACCAATGCAAACTCCCGAGGGTCTCTTTACAAGCTGGAGCTTGGGTCCAAGTGCACCAGATACATTGGAGCAGGGACTTGGACCCCGAGACTAAGAGGCGAGGCAGCTTTATAGGGGCCAGTGGACCATGGGATATGCAGAAAGTTGCACAGTCATGTCGGTCCACATGTAGGTGGCCGATTGAATTACACCTTACCCTATAGTATCCACTTGAGCTGGTCTATTACTTTGGTCAGAATTGGTGCACGATTTTGGTGGTCACAAAGCAGGGTTACATTGTTATGAGCCGATTTCCAATTAGGGTGTGCCCAGTGGCCTGACTAGGGTGGGGCAGCACCTTAAGCCATAAGCAGGTCATTTGGGGGTCATAGGGGAGTTGGCGGGTGTAGCACAAAATGGAATCAGTCCTGCTCTGCTTGTCCAGGGGTAGGGTTTTTTTGTTAAATTTCCTGGGTCCCACACTTATAGCTCATGCACCTGGGCCACCCTCACCAGGTGGACTCAGCGTGCACACCTTGTGGTGCTGGATCTCTCACACCAATGTGTGGAGGGCACCTTCCTTGCCCGAGTGAGTAGGGGGTGGGTGAGCATGGGGCTCGGTCTGAAGGACAGTCAGGACTGGGGACCGACAACCCCCGCCCCATCCCCACCCTGACTCCCACATACAGGTAACCCCATGGCTCCCCGCCATGGGCAGCCGGCTCCTCAGGAGCTCCCCCCAAGGGTGGACCAAATGTCTGGTTCCCTGCTAGAGAGGCATTGGGGAGAAGAGAAGCAGCCAGCGCTTGGCAGGACCCACTGCTGGACATGGGAATGTGGCCGAGCCAGACCTTCCAGCTCAGCTGACCCTCTAGTGGAAAGACACTGCATGAGCTTCCCACGGGGTGGACAGGAGAGCCCAGCTAGCCACCCAGCGCCAGCACCAGAAATGAGGTTTTGCCAACCATTTCGGGGTTTTGGGTTACCCAGCCAGAGGATCCAATAGCTGCACGTGATAGCTGCATGTGATAGAAACACACACACATCAAAACCAGCAAAAGTCGGAATCCCCCCAATGTTGTCAAACAGCAGCCGGATAGTTACATACAAGACACTGTGATCCCTAATAGGATACATGGAAAACGCTATAAACCACGACTGCAGACATTCTGGAGGCACGGAGATGTGCCTGATGGGTTCCAACAAGGAGCACAGAGGGGAAGGAAGCATCCTACCGACAGGGGGCACCTCCTAGGGAAGGACACCAGGTCCCTGTGAAGGCTACAGAGGGTGAAATCTCTCCCCTTCTCTTTGTGCTTCTGGTTTTCCTCCTACATGCCATTTTCCTCAATCATATTAGAAAGAATTTATTTTATGTTTTTAAATTTATTTTTATTGGAGTCCAATTTGTATGAATTCTTTCTTCAGCAAGGGTGTCATTCAGGAGAGAAGGAGAGATAAAGATTTTCTTAGACAGGCAACATATAAAGGAGTTCATGACCACTTAACCAGTCCACTAAGGAATTTTAAGAGGGACTCTTCTAGTGGGGGGAAAAAGAGACCAAAAAAACAAAGACTAGAAAGGACCAGAGAAAGTCACCAGAAACACCAACTCTTCCAGAAACACAAAGGCACAAAGTTCATATCTTTGAATAATCATTCTGAAGGCTGATAGACTAAATGCTCCAATCAAAAGATATAGGGTATCAGAGGGGCTTAAGAAACAGGATCCAGGAGGCCTGCGTGGCTCAGAGGTTGAGCCTCTGCCTTTGATTCAGGGTGTAATCCTGGAGTCTAGGATCGAGTCCCATATTCTGCTCCTGGTGGGGAGCCTGCTTCTCTCTCTGACTAATTTTCTGCCTCTCTCTCTGTCTCTCTCTCTCTCTCTCTCTCTCCCTCTCATAAATAAAATCATTATTAAAATAACAAGATCCATCTGTATGCTGCCTACAAGATGCTCACATTAGACTTATAAACACCAGGAGATTGAAAGTCAGGGGATGGAAAATTATCTATCATGCTAATGGATATCAAAAGAAAGCTGGAGGACCCATACTTATATCAGACAAAGGAGAATTGAAACCTAACCCTGGGGGACACCTGGTGGCTCAGTGGTTGAGCATCTGCCTTCGGCTCAGGGGTGATCCTGGGATCCCAGGATAGAGTCCCATATCAGCCTCCCTTTGCAGAGCCTGCCTTTCCCTCTGCCTATGTTTTGCCTCTGCTTCTCTGTGTATCCCTCATGAATAAATAAATAAAATATTTAAATTTCAAAAAAGAAAGAACAACTAGTATAAGAAGAGATGAAAAAGGGCATTATTTCATAATTAAAAAGACTCTCTATCAAGAACAAACAACTAAATATTTATGCTGCCAACATGGGAGTACCTAAATATAGAAACCAATTAACAGCAACGGTACAGGAACTCACTGATAATAATACAGTGACAGGGGATTTTAACACCTACTTATGGCAATGGACCGATCGTCTATACAGAAAATCAATAGGGTAACAATAGTCTTCACACACTGGACCACAGGGACTCAACAGATAGAGTCTGAACATTTCATCCTAAAGCAGAATACACATTCCTTTCGTCTTTTATTATTTATGATAGCACATAGAGAGAGAGAGTGAGAGAGGGGCAGAGACATTGGCAGAGCGAGAAGCAGACTCCTTTCACCGGGAGGCCGATGTGTCATTCGATCCCGGGTCTCCAGGATCGCACCCTGTGCCAAAGGCTGGCACTAAACCGCTGTGCCACCCAGGGATCCCTACACGTTCCTTTCAACTGCACATGGGACATTCTACAGAACAGATATCATGGCCCACAAATCAGCCCTCAACAGGTACAACAGGTACAAAAAGGTTGATATCACACCCTGTACAGTTTTGGACCACGACACTATGAAACTTGAAGTCGACAGTAAGAAAAAAAAATTGGACAGACCAAAAATACATGGAGATTATGAACATCCTACTAGAGAATGAATGAAGCAACCAAGAAATTAAATAGGAAATTTAAAACAAATGAAAATGAAAGTATGTTTCTCAAAACCTCTGGGTTGTAGCAAACGTAGTCATAAGACGGAAGTACATAGCAGCCTAGCTCAAGAAACAAGACGTCTCCAATACACAACCTAACCCTACACCTAAAGGAGCTGGAAAAGGAATAGCAAACAAAGCCTAAAGCCTACAGAATAAGGGAAAAAATAAAGATGAGAGCAGAAATAAACAATGCAGAAACAACAAAACAGTAGAATGGAATAACGAAACAAAGAGCTGGTTCTTCAAAATAATTAATAAAATAGACAAGCCCTAGCCAGCCTTATCAACGAGAAAAGAGAAAAGACCTATATAAATAAAGTCACAAATGTAAGAAGAGAGAACACAATCAACACCAGAAAAATAAGACAATTATAAGGGAATACTATGAAAGATTATATGCTAACAAACTGGGAGACCAGGAAGAATTGGAGAGATCCCTAGAAATGTGCAAACAATCAAAACTGAAATAGGAAGAAATAGAAATGTGAACAGACCCATAACTAGCAAAGGAATTGAATCAGCAAGGCCCCTGGGTGCCTCAGTGGTTGAGCATGTGCTTTGGCTCTGGTCACGATCCCAGGATCCTGGGGCATCAAGTGCCACATCACGCTCCCCACATGGAGCCCCATTTTCCCTCTGCCTATACCTCTGTCTTTCTGCGTCTCACATGAATACATAAATAAAATCTTTAAAAAAGAAAAAGATATAAAGATGAGAAAGGACCCAAATAAAATCACAAATGAGAAAAGAGAAATAACCACCAACACTAGAAATACAAACGTTTATAAGAGAACATTATGAAACATTGTATGCCAGCAGCCCCGAACCTGGAAGAAATAGATCAATTCCTAGAAATATATAACATAGCAAAAATGAAAAAGGAAGAAAGAAGAAACTTGAACACACAGATAACCAGCAGAGAAATTGAATCGGCAATCAAGAATCTCCCAACAGGAGACGCTTATATCAATAGAATAGAATGGAAAGCTGAAACAAGTTATAAACCTGTAACTCGGGGATCCCTGGGTGGCGCAGCGGTTTGGCGCCTGCCTTTGGCCCAGGGCGCGATCCTGGAGACCCGGGATCGAATCCCACGTCGGGCTCCCGCTGCATGGAGCCTGCTTCTCCCTCTGCCTGTGTCTCTGCCTCTCTCTCTCTCTCTCTACCATAAATAAATAAAAAAATTAAAAAAAAACTGTAACTCTATGGTCCATTAATCGACAACAAGGCAAGAAGGAATATCCAATGGCACAAAGACAGCCTCTTCAACAAACCCTAACCCTGACCCCAGGATAAGAACAAATGGTGTTGGGAAAACCAGGCAGCCAAATGCAGAAGAAGGAAACTGGACAACTTTCTTACACCATATATATAAAAAATAAATTCAAAAGGGATGAAAGACCTAAATGTGACACCTGAAACCATACAAAGAAGAAAAGATAGGCAGCAACATCTTTGACATTGGCCATTGGATCTTCTTTCCAAGTATGCATCTGAGGTGAGTGAAACAAAAGCAAAAATCCTATTGGGAGTTCATCAAATTGAAAAGCTTCTGCAAAGTGAAGGAAACAAGCAACGCTAAAATGCAACATACAAAATGAGAGGAGATATTTGTAAACAACACATCCAATAAAGAGTTAGTATGCAAAATACATAAAACAAATATAAATCTCAGCATCCTAAACACAAATTATCCAACTGCAGATGGGCAGAAGACATGAATGGACTTTGTCTCTGACAAGATATACAGATGGCCACCAGACACATGGACAGACACACAGCGTCACCCATCATCAGGGAAATGCAAACCAAAACCACAATGAGATGTCACCTGACAGCCGTCAGAATGGTTAAAATTAACAACACAAGAAACAACAGGTGTCGGTGAGGCTATGGAGAAGGCGGAGCCCCCTTACACTCCTCGTGGTCCTGTGAACAGGTGCAGCTACTGTGGAAAACAGTGTGAAGGGTCCTCAAGAAGTTAAAAGTAGAAGTATCCTATGATTCCAAAATTGCACAGCTAGGTGTTTATCCCGAGGATATAAAAGTAGTCTCTTAGATTCAAAGAGGGACACGCAGCCTAGTGTTTGTAGTGGCGTTATCAACAATAGCCAAACTGTGGATACAGCTCAGATGTCCATCGACAGATGAATGGGAAGAGACGATGTGGTAAATATACACACTGCGACATCACTTCATCATCACAAGGGATGAAATGAAGCCATTTACAATGATGTGGGAGAAGTCGAAAGGACTTATGCTCAATGAAATCAGTCAGAGAAAGACAGATACCAAATACCATACAATTGCATTCACATGTGAATTTTAAGAAACCAAACAAACTGGCAAGGGGATCGATGGGGTGGGATGAGAGAAGCAAACCAAGAAACACACTCTTAACCACAGAGAATAAAGTAATAGATAAGAGGAGGTTGGGGGAGATGGGGAATCAGGGGATGGGGATAGTGGAGGGCACCTGTGACCAGTACCAGGCATTGTATCCAAGGGTTGAATCAGTATGTGGTAAACCTGAAACTATATCATATTGTGTTTACAAACAGGAATTCATTAAAAGTTTAAAATAATAATTGTTAGTATTGATGAAACATGTGCGCACAAGAGATAAAATCAGAAAGGCAACTGAAAATCCAAATAAAGAGTATTTAGATCCACCAATCCCCTCCTTAGCTCAGCTCGGGGAAGCCTGCCATGTCTTTTCTGACCCCAGCAGAAGCCTGGATTTTGATTCTCTGGGGAGGCCACTGACTTGTTGGAGTCAAGCTATCTTTGAACCCAAAACCTAAATAGTGTGCATAAAACTAAACTGCCCAAGATACTAGGAGTCCCAGTGCACACACAGGACAAGACCCAAACTCTAACCTACACAGACATAACCCTAACCCTACACTTAAGCCTAATGTTAACCTAAACCTTAAACAAGACCTATCACTAATCAAAAACCAAACACAAACCCCAAGACCGAAACACATTCACTGAACCTACCTGCCAAGCATCACCCTAACTCCTAAACCTATTCTTAGGCTTCCTTAACCCTGACCCCTACCTTAAATCTAACCCTATCCCTAACCTCTAACCATAACCTTAACTTAATGTATTCAAATCCTATACTTAACCTTATCCTGTACCCTAACCCTAACCCTCTAATACTAACCCTATCTCATACCCCAAACTGTACCCTAACCCGTACCCTAAAACTAACCCCTAACCCACTGCCTAACCCTATCTCTTACCCTTTTCCAAAACCGTACACTGACCCTACCCTGACCCTGACCTGACCATTACCCCTAACCAAACACTAACCCTAATCCTAACCCCTATCCTAACCCTACCACTCACCCTAACTCTAAACCTAGCACTAACTTTAACCCTAACCCGTAACCCTAACAACTAACCTTAACTCACTCCCTAACACATTACCCTAACTGCAAACCTAATCACAACCCTAACACTAACCATAACCCTAACCCCAACTCCTAACATCCTGCCCTAATCTCTAAGCCTAAACCCTAACCCTAACTCTAAATCCTGTCCCTAACACTAACCCTAACCCCTTTCCCTACTCCCTAACCCCCATCCAACTCCTAACCACTCACACTTACCCTTATCCCTCACGCTATCCTTAAATCCGTAACCATAATCATAATCACTAAACCCTAACATCTAACATAACTTAACCACCAAGTGCCTCCCCTCCCCTGACCCTACCATTCATTCTACCCTTTCACTTACACTGTGGTTCTGAATAGTCCCTTCTGATGTGGACGTGGCCCACAACGGCGCCTCCAGAGTCCTCCAGGGGGTCCTGAGGAAGCCAGGATCCTGTGAATGTGGATGTGGCCCCACGTGTTCCTGAGTCATAGTCAGCGGGTCCTGAGGACGCTGGATCTCCTGTCACTGTGGACTATGCCTCACATCCTCTGGAAGCCTCACAGCAGGTCCTCAGGAGGCTGAGGGCTCCTGTCAGCCTAGACATGGCCCCACGGCCCCCAGAAAACTCACCGCAGGTCCTGAAGGGGCTGTGGGCTCCTGTAAGCATAGACATAGCCCCATATATCCCGAAGACAAAGGGCAGATCCTGAGGAGGCCGGAGACTCCTGTCAGTGTGGATTCGGCACCCACATCTTTCTTAGGCCTCACCACAGGCCCTGACAAGGCTGGGGTCTTCTGTCCACATGGAAGGATCCCCATATTTCCCGAAGTCTACACCGGGGGTCCTGAGGACGTCAGCGTCCTGTTGTGTGGGCGTGGCCCCACGTCCTCCCATAACCTCACTGCGGGTTCTGAGGAGGCCAGGGCTCCTGATACCGTGGATGTGGCCCCCACCTTCCAGAAGCCTCAACTTATATCCTGAGCGGCCCGGGAGCTCCTGCCAGAGTGTACACGGCACCACAGATTCCTGAAGCTTCCCTGCAGGTCCTGAAGCGGCCCAGGTGTTCCTGTCAGGGTGGATGCGGGCCCACATCTTCCTGAAGCCTCACTGCGGTTCCTGAGGAGACCGGGGCTCATCAGCGTGGATGCGTCCCCACGTCCTCCTCAGGCCTCCCCAGCACAGGTGGGCTCCTGTTAGTGCAGGTGGACGAGGCCTACTGAGCCTTCGCAGCCCTTGGGCCAGACCTGGGCTTGGGAACCTCCTGCGGGATGCTCAGGCACTGCAGGAGGCCATGCAGGAGGCAGGGTCCCCATGCACAGGGCCACAACTGCCTCCTTCCAGGCTCCAGCTGAGGCCAATGAGCTTTGGAAACGTCTCACTGAAACGGAGCCCAATACCCGGCTTCCCCAGAAATACTTAAGGACAATGATTGGAGCCCACAAGACACAAAATGAAATGTGTACCAGACTTCAACCACATCCTGCAAAGCTCACTCAACCCTCTTCCTCTGTGGGCGGGACCGCAGGCTGGCGCAGCCGCCCTGGAAACAGTGTGGAGGCTCCTCAGGAAGTTACAAATAGAGCCGCCCTGGGACCAGAGGTGCACAGCCTTAGCTCACCCCAAATACAGAACCATGGGACTCGGGGACCCTGAGACCAGCCTTTAAAACTAAGCTAAAACCCACCTCCGGGTCCAAGTCCCTGCTCCACTCTGTCGGGTATACTTGGAAACAAGCTCAAGCTTGTAAATAAACCCTTGTGTGTTTGCATTGCTGTTGGCTTCTCAATGGTTTCTCGGATTCACAATCTTGGGCACAACAGTCTGAGATACAAAACCAATACCAAAAGAAGCTCAAATGCAGTTAGAGTGAACGCAGGGTTCTGAGAGAAACGGCGGAGACCCGGGGACTCGGCAGCTCTTCTGTAGAGGCCCCAGCAGACTGGGGGGCGGGATGCTCTGCCCCAGAGCCAGAGGACCCAGAGACCCCACCCGCATCCCGCCTATCAGGGCCGAGTCTCAGGAGCAGCACAGCACCGCCCACTGAGCCCAGAGACGCTGACGCCCACCCCGCCTCTGGCCCCCGAAGGTGCATCTCCCAGGAAGATGTGCACCTGATAATCAGCGCCACGGCCCATCCCCAGACCCCACACAGACCATTCGCTGTCACCAAGTTGTCAGACCACAGAGGCTGCAGATCTTTAGCTCTGCTTGGAAAGTAGGGTATAGATTCCTTTGTACTTTGTGTTCTTTTTTCATTTATTTCTTTGATTCTTTTTTATTAATTGCCTTATTTTAATTTTTATGTATGTACCTTATATATTTCTTATTTTTACTTTCATAGTACTTTAATTGTGTTTATTCTTAATTTTTTTCAATTTATATATGATAGGCACAAACAGAGTGAAAGAGAAAGAGAGAGAGAGAGAGAGAGAGAGAGAGAGAGGCAGAGACACAGGCACAGGGAGAAGCAGGCTCCATGCACTGGGAGCCCAACGTGAAATTCGATCCAGAGTCTATAGGATCCTGCCCTGGACCAAAGGCAGGCACTAAACCCCTGTGCCACCCAGGGATCACTTTAATTGTTTCTATTTTGGGATTTAAAATCTTTTAACAAGCAGGCAAAAATATTCTGTTTTTTTGGGGGGGAGGGGGAGGGCAGTTGTTATTGTTTTTCTTGGTTTTCCTTTTTCTTCCTTCTTTCTTTTCTGGAAAATATAATGAGATGGAGAAATTCACCTCCATAAAATAACATGAGGTCTACTCACAGCCAGGAAGTTCTTCAATACACATATATGATATCTAACTACAGTTTAAAACAATGATTATAAAGATAGCAGCTGGGCTGGAAAAAGAGCACAGAAGAAAACTAGAGAAACCTTTACTGTAGAAATAAAAGAACTTAAATATAATCAGGTCAATGTTAAAAATGCTATAACTGAGATGCAGTCCCAAGTGGAAGCCTTAAAAAGAAGAAAGTTTATGGACCACAGAGACAGACGTAGGGAAGTCAGCCACTTATTAAAACAATAACATTCATACCATAGGAGACTCAGAAGATGAAGAAAGAAAAGGTGGTCCTTGCTCAGCCATTAGAAATGACAAATACCCACCGTTTGCTTCAACGTGGATGGAACTGGATGGTATCATGCTGAGTGAAGTAAGACAATCGGAGAAGGACAAACATTGTATGTTCTCATTCATTTGGGGAATATAGATAATAGTGAAGGGAATATAAGGGAAGGGAGAAGAAATGTGTGGGTAATATCAGAAAGGGAGACAGAACATAAAGACTCCTAACTCTGGGATACGAACTAGGGGTGATGGAAGGGGAGGATGGCGGGCGGTGGGGGTGAATGTGTGATGGGTACTGAGGGGGGCACTTGACGGGATGAGCACTGGGTGTTATTCTGTATGTTGGCAAATTGAACACCAATAAAAAATAAAATTATTATTAAAAAAAGAAAGAAAAAGAAAGAAAAAGAAAGAAAAGAAAGAAAGAAAGAAAAGAAAGAAAGAAAGAAAGAAAGAAAGAAAGAAAGAAAGAAAGAAAGAAAGAGAAAGAAAGAGTGGCACCTGTGTGGTTCAGCTAGTTAAGCTTCTGCCTTAGGCTCATATCATGATCCAGGTCCCAAGGAAGGCTCCCTGTTCAGCAAGGAACCTGCTTCTCCCTCTCCCTCTGCCCCCTCACTCATGGATTTTCTCTCCTCTCTCTCTCAAATAAATAAAAAACATCTTTGAAAAAGAAACAAACAAACCCAGAAGAAGAGAAATTACCCATGTAGAAGAATTTCAAACAAATTGTGCAGACATTCCACACAAGTTCATGAGCATAGCTTCCCACTCTTATGTGAGGAATACACATTGTAACTTCCTTCTACAAAATATAATATGAAAAACTTAAAATAATATTGATAATATAATAATAATAATGTTTAATAATAATAAAAAAGGATCAGTTTATTGCGTAGAAAGCTGACAAACACTATCTCAGCAATGTGATCAGATCGATACCAAGACTGATAAATCATGTTGATAGTATATCCTTTATATGATATAATGAAAATGGCAGTATATCTCTGTATATAACCCAAAAAACTGTTCAATCATGAGATAAATGACAGACATGTCCCACCTGAGGGAAATTTTACAAAATACTCTACTTCTCAAAGTGTTCCAGGGCAACAACAACAAGGAAAGGCTGAAAGACTGTCACAATCCAGAGGAGCCTAAGAAAACATGAGGACAAATGGAATGTGATATGAGGGATGGTAACTTAGCAAAAACTAAGGAAATCTGAATAAAGTATGGTCTTTGGTTAATGCGACTATTTTAATATTGATTCATTAGCTCATATTTGTACCATACTAAAATAAGGTATCAATAATTGGAGAAATTGAGTGCAAGTGCATGTGAATGCACTGTACTATCTTCTCAATTTCCCTATAAATCTTTGTTTTTTTCCTAATACGATCTATTTTGAAAATTGACTTAAATGAATCAGGCTCCAACTGTGAAGACATTTTAAGAATAGTTGAATTAACTTTTGCCTTATTCTTAAAGAGTTCCTTTGATGGAAACAAAGTAAGAATTTTAGATCAGAAGGAAAGAAAAACACTTTTGAACACGTATAATGCCTCCTCACCCTGAAAAGCAGGAATGGATAATAAATAGCAAAAATCAGATAAAAATACTTCTATTATAATAGACACCATATTGCAAGTGTATTTAAAATTTGCAACGCATAACATTTATTTCCTTGACATTTGTCTTCCAAGGAGTTCACAGTGTTTCAGTGTCAGTTGAAACATGGGAAGAATCTCAGGAAAAAATCCTTCACATAATAATAGGACCATTGGTAATAATGTCTCTCGGTTCTTTCCAAATCCATAAAGATGCATTTCCTGATGAGTGACTGAACTGTGAAGAAAGAGATGAGAAACCGTCACCCCCTGAACTCTTGTGTCAGAATATTTTAACCATAGTACTACAGATAGTAGTAAATTATCCTTATTAACAGGAAATACGTCTCAGATTGGAATCTGAGCAATCAGATGGGCAGAGAAAAAACGCTTTGACTGGCTCCTCATCTTTTAAAGACAAAGGAGAGGTTTTCTATGTACAAAGTCAGTTGTCAACATAGCCTTAGGGAATAAGAGTCTGCAGCATGGAATCCAGCTGCAAAGCTGGGACGCCCATGCTCCAGGTCTTCCTGATCCCAATCACTGGGCCTGTCCCCCAACACAGGATGCCACGCTGAGGTCATTTGCAATTGCTCTCTTAGGAGCTCTTGGGAAGGGGGAAGGAGCTAGATAGGATGGGACAGGATGCATGGAGGCTGAGAAAATTAAGGCCATTCCAATTTAAATTCAGCATTCGCACATGCCCAGCCATCCCAGGCCCCTGTGAAGAGGAGCTGAAATTTACATGCCTTCAGTTACAGGAAAAAAACAAAAGTTTACAGCTTAATGTCCTAGAAAGCCCCACAATAGAATCAAAACAGAGCCCAGGCCAAGGGCAGGAAGCCCCTATTAGAATGAGAACAGAGGTCAATGCCCTTGAAGGCCCCATATCAAAATGTAAACAGAACTTGAGGAATTGCTCCAGCCATTCTGGAGGTCCCTGAGACCAGCCCTTAAAACTAAGCTAAAACCCACCTCAGAGTCCAAGTCCCTGTTCCGCTGTGTTGGGTGTATTTGGATGCAAGCTCAAGTTTGGAAATCAACCGTTGTGTGTTTGCATCGGTGTCACCCCCTTAGTGGTTTCTTGGATTCGCAATCTTGGGCACAATACCCCCATGTCCTCTCCCACCTTGGCTGAACCCCTATCCCCTCCCACCAAGGCTGACACTCCGTCACCTCCCAGCCCACAACAACTGGGCACAGACCGTCACACAGGTCCCACGGGCACAGTGGGCGCTCCCGCCATCCCTGGCCTCCCAGAGGAAGGAAGGAGGTTTCGGCAGGGCACACTCCCATGGTGACCACAGGGCTCCCTGCCCAACATGGCAGCTCGTGACAGTTCGGGGTCTGTGTCCCTAATGCCTGCTCCTCCTCCCCGGTTTTCCCACAGGAAATGAAGGAAGAGGCCCTGGTCTCCTCCTAGGACATCACGCAGGTAAACCTGGACGTAAACAGGACGTTCGGCAGCCACATCATGTTTTAGGACTGCTAGGTGTTGGGTGAGGCTGCTGGGCCACGAAGCTTTGGGCCCCCGGGGGCTTCTGAGTAGGGAAAACGGGGCCTCTGAGGCCAGGGGGAGTAACAGCAGCCAATAACATACGGCTCCATGGTAGGGTGATTGGGATGACCCCCTTGCCCACCCCTCCGGGCCTCAGGGATGAGGAGGCCACTAGGATGGGGCCTCCAGGGGTTGCCATGGGAGCTGAACACCACCAAATGGTAGAGGGACGGCCCCATGAGAAGCAGGGGATGGGGTTGGGGATGTGGGAGGCATGAACCGGACCTGGGGGCCAGGCGGCATGGCCACGGCTGGAGCAGGTCACACATCGATCCCATGAGGGTCAGAGTGGAAGTGACATCCACTCTCGGTGCTTTATATATTTCTAAATTCTATGCATTTAATTTGAGACAATTTGCAATTTGAAAGCATACGTATGGGGATCCCTGGGTGGCGCAGCGGTTTGGTGCCTGCCTTTGGCCCAGGGCACGATCCTGGAGACCCGGGATCGAATCCTACATTGGGCTCCCGGTGCATGGAACCTGCTTCTCCCTCTGCCTGTGTCTCTGCCTCCCTGTCTCTCTCTGTGACTATCATAAATAAATAATTTAAAAAATAAAAAAATTTGAAAGCATACATATTATGATGACCCCCAGATAATGCCCCCGGTCCAGACAGGGCCCTTCACTGACCACATCGCGCCCCAGGGGCAGGTGTCACAACAATCCCCAGACTGGGGTTGCCTTTAACGGTAGATGTCTCCTTGTGCATCTTAGTGGAAGCAGATACCCTGTGTCCACAGGCCCCCACAACATCCCCCTCATTCCCCACTCCCACTCCAACCCCCTCCATCATCATCCCCAATAGCATCCCACCATCCCCCTCATACGCACACAGCCCCACACAATCCCCACCCACACTATACCCCAACACAATCCCCCTACACCATCCCCCACACTCCACCACAATCATAGTCCTGCCTCCACACGATCCACCGCCACACCATTTATCCCCAGCAAGGAGCTGGTACAGGTGCCCCCTGTGGGACATGCTCAGCCTCCCTGGGTTTTTCTGCATGCCCTGATCCCATCAGAAGCCCTGGTGTCCCATAGAGTACCCAGGGTTTGCAGGGAGCAGAGCAGGAAAGTCATGGAGCCCCCGACAGGGTGGGTGCAGGTGAGTGGTGCAGAGGATGCACCGTGCCCTGCCTCCGCCCAGTGTCCCGCCTGGAGGGCAGCACACCCTGCAGAGGACACCAACCCATAACCCATAGGGACCTGGGCTGACTTCACCCCGGGCTCTGTGGGGGCTGAGTTGATTTGAGCCCCCCAGGGCAAACACAAAGACTAATGGGATCCAGCCCCCCATGGCCCTGGCCAGCCTGGATTCTGGCCCCAGGCTGTGTGAGCCCTCTCACAGCTAAATGTGGCCTCTTGGGCCCTGGGCTTACCCCACTGATCCAGGTCACTGACTTAGGGCGCCCTTTGGATCCTGGGAAACCCAGGGTGGGGAGAGCAGGGGTAGGCCGGTGGGCCCCACCCACAGCCACACCAGGAGCCAGGCTGCTCCAGGTGCTGGGGCCCCTGGGAGCCCAAGGCCAGGGTCCAGCTGCCCTGCTTGGACCCAGCGCAGGTCCAGGTCAGCTCTGCTGTCCTCAGAACCGTCTCTCAGGCTGAAACCTCAGGACACACGCCTCCACCCGGATTCCACACATGCTCCCAGGTGGGGGACTCCAGCACCCACCTCCCCAACCCGTGTCATTCTTGCCCTCCCCTAAAGGACAGAAACCTCTCCATTCCCAGGGGCAGGCGCGCCCCCTCGGCCCTGACCCGTTTGCTGTAGAAAGTCAATAAAGTGTTGTGGTGTGAAAATGCACAGCCAGCCCGTTTCTGTGTCATCCAGAACACTGTGCACAGGGCTTGGAGAGACCACCAGAGAGGAGGAGGGGGCACCACCCATGCCCCACCAGCCCCTGCAGGGGCACCACCATGCACAGCCAGCTGACATCCCCATGTGCCTTCCAGGGGCGGCCAGACGCCAGGGTCAGGACCTGACAGACTTTACTAGGACTCAGGATGTGCCCCGCGGGCCAGGAAGGGCTGGGACAGAGTGACAGCCAGGAAGCCTCAGGTCACCAGGTTCTGTGCAAAGCAACCCGGTTGTCTGTGCTCCCTCTGTCCAGGGGGCCTGGGCAGGCCGTGTTCCGGGGCCCTTCCTCCACGCATCATCCCCGTGCCTGTGTGCCTGGGGCAGAGAGGACCTGTGGGGTGGTCAGCATGGCCCTAGAAGGGATGTCAGGACAGCAGGCCCTTGTGTTATGCCCAAGATTGTGAATCCGAGAAACCACCGAGGAGCCAACACCAATGCAAACTCCCAAGGGTTTCTTTACAAGCTGGAGCTTGGTTCCAAGTGCACCTGACACAGCAGAGAATGGACTTGGACCCTGAGACTAAGAGGCATAGCAGCTTTATAGGGGCCAGTGGCCCATGGGATACACAGAAAGTTGCACAGTCATGTCTGTTCACAAGCAGGTGGCCAATTGAATTACACCTTACCCTATAGTATCCACTTGCGCTAGCCTATTACTTTGGTCAGAATCGGAGTGCAGTTTTGGGGGACATAAAGCAGGGTTACATTGTTATGAGCTGATTTCAGATAAGGGTGTGCCCAGCGGCCTGACTAGGGTGGGGCAGCGCCTTAAGCAATAAGAAGGTCATGTAGGGGTCATCCTGGAGGTGGGGGGTGTAGCACAAAATGGAATCAGTCCTGCTCTGCCTCTCCAGGGGTAGGAGATTTTTGTTAAATATCCTGGGTCCCACACTTGCAGATCACTCACCTGGGCCAGCCTCACCAGATGGACTCAGCGTGCACACCTTGTGGTGCTTGATCTCTCACACCAGCGTGTGGAGGGCACCCTCCTTGCCCGACTGAGTAGGGGCGGGTGAGCATGGGGCTCGGCCTGAAGGTCAGACAGCACAGGGGACCGAGGAACCCCAGCCCCGTCCCCACCCAGACTCGCAAACACAGGCAGCCCCAGGGCTCCCCCCCATGGGCAGCTGGATCCTCAGGAGCTCCCACCAGGATGGCCCCAAGGTCTGGCTCCCTGCTGGAGAGGCATCAGGGAGAAGATAAGCAGCCAGCACATGGCAGGACCCATTGCCTCACATGGGAATATAGCCAAGCCGGACCTTCCAGCTCAGCTGAACCTACAGCAGAAAGTCACGGCAAGAGCGAGCCCAGGGTCTGCCAGGAGAGCCTAGCTAGCCGCCCAGCACCAGCACCAGAAATGATGTTGTGCCAACCATTTGGGCATTTGGGTGACCCAGCCAGAGGATCCAATAGCTGCACGTGATAGCTACATGTGATAGACACACACACACCCCAAAACCAACAAAAGTCGGAATCCCCCCAATGTTGTCTAACAGCAGCCGGATGGTTACATACACGACGCTGTGGTCTCCAATAGGATACATGAAAGACGCAACAAACCATGACTGCAGAGGTGCTGGAGGCACAGAGATGTGCCTGCTTGGTTCCAACAAGGGTCACAGAAGGGCAGGAAGCATCCTACAGAGGGGAGGCCCCTCCTTGGAAAGGACATCATGTCCCTGTGAAGGCTACGGAGGGTGAAATCTGTCCTCTCTTTCAGCTTCTGGTTTTCCTCCTAAATGCCATTTTCCTCAATCATAAGACCAAAAATTTATTTTATGTTTTTAAATTTCTTTTTGTTGGTGTCCAATTTGTATGAATTCTTGCTTCAGCAAGGGTGTCATTCAGGAGAGAAGGAGAGATCATGATTTTCCCAGACAGGCAAAATATAAAGGAGTTCATGACCATTTAACTAGTCCAGTAAGGAATTTTAAGAGGGACTCTTCTAGTGGGGGAAAAAAAGAGTCCAAAAGCAACAAAGACTAGAAAGGCCCAGAGAACATCACCAGAAACACCAACTCTTCCGGTAACACAAAGGCACAAAGTTCATATCTTTGAATAATCACTCTGAATGCCGATAGACTAAATGTTCCAATCAAAAGATACAGGGTATCAGAGTGGCTTAAAACACAGGATCCTGGAAGCCTGGGTGGCTCAAAGGGTTGAGCATCTACCTTTGACTCAGGTTATGATCCTGCAGTCTGGGATCAAGTCCCATATTGAGCTCCAGGAGTGGAGTCTGCTTCTCTCTCTCCCTAATTTTCTGCCTCTCTCTCTCTCTCTCTCTCATAAATAAAATTGTTATTAAAAAAACAAGATCCATCTGTATGCTGCCTACAAGATGTTCACCTTACACGTATACACACCAGCAGATGGATAGGGCGGGAAAATCATCTACCACGCTAATGGATTTCAAAAGAAAGTTGGAGGACCCATACTTATATCAGACAAACGAGATTTGAAACCAAACCCTGGGGGACACCTGGTGGCTCAGTGGTTGAGCATCTGCCTTCAGCTCAGGGTGTGAACCTGGGATCACAGGATCGAGTCCCACATCGGCCTCCCTTAGAGGAGCCTGCCTCTCCCTCTGCCTATGTTTCTGCCTCTGCTTCTCTGTGTATCTCTCATGAAAAAATAAATAAAATATTTAAATCTCAAAAAGAAAGAACAAATCCTGTAAGGAGAGATGAAGAACATTATTTCATAATTAAAAAGACTATCAAGATCAAACAACTAAATATTTATGCTGCCAACATGGGAGCACGTAAATATAGAAACAAATTAACAACAAACGTACAGGAACTCACTGATAATAATACACTGACAGGGCATTTCAACACCCACTTATGGCAATGGACTGATCGTCTAGCAGAAAATCAACAAGGGAACAATAGCCTTGACACACCGGACCACAGGGACTCAACCGATATAGTTAGAAAATTAGATCTGAAAGCAGAATACACTTTCCTATGAAGTGCACATGGGACATTCTCCCGAACAGATCATATCAGGGCCCACAAATCAGCCCTCAACAGGTACAACAGGTACAGGAAGGTTGATATCACACCATGTACATTTTTGGCCCACGGCGCTATGAAACTGGAAGTCGAAGGTAAGAAAAAATTTGGACAGACCAAAAATATGTTGAGTTTATGATCATCCTACTAGAGTGAATGGAGCAACCAGGAAATTAAAGAGGAAATTTAAAACAAATGAAAATGAAAACACGTTTCTCCAAACCTCTGGGATGTAGCAAAGGCAGTCCTAAGAGGGAAGTACATAGCAATACAGGCCTACCTCAAGAAACAAGAAGTCTCCAATACACATCCTAACCCTACACCTGAAGGAGCTGAATAAGGAATAGCAAACAAGGCCTAAAGCCTACAGAAGAAGGGAAAAAATAAAGATGAGTGCAGAAATAAACAACACAGAAACAACAAAACAGTAGAATGGAATAACAAAACTAAGAGCTGGTTCTTTAAAATAAATAATAAAATGGATCAACCCTAGCCAGCCTTATCAAGGAGAAAGAGAAAAGACCTAAATAAATAAAATCACAAATGAGAGAAGAGAGATCACAATCAACACCAGAAAAAAAGACAGTTATAAGGGAATACTATGAAAGATTATACGCTAACAAACTGGGAGACCTGGAAGAAATGGACAAATCCCTAGAAATGTGCAAATGAGCAGAACTGAAATAGGAAGAAATAGAAAATGTGTAGAGACCCATAACTAGCAAAGGAATTTAATGAGCAAGGCACCTGGGTGCCTCAGTGGTTGAGCATGTGCTTTGGCTCAGGTCATGATCCCGGGGTCCTGGGGGATCAAGTCCCACATCAGGGTCCCCGCATGGAGCCTCATTTTCCCTCTGCCTATAACTCTGCCTCTCTGTCTCTCATGAATACATAAATAAAGGTGCAGCCACTGTGGAAAACAGTCTGGAGGGTCCTCGAGAAGTTAAAAATAGGGGATACCTGGGTGGCGCAGCCATTTGGCCCCTGCCTTTGGCCCAGGGCGTGATCCGGGAGACTTGGGATCGAATCCCACGATGGGATCCCGGTGCATGGAGCCAGCTTCTCCCACTGCCTGTGTCTCTGCCCCTCTCTCTGTGACTATCATAAAAAAGAAATTAAAAAAGAAGTTAAAAATAGAGCTACCCTACAATTCCAAAATTGCAAAGCTAGGTATTTACCCCGAGGATACAAAAGTAGTTTAGTAGATTCAAAGAGGAACACGCAGCCCAGTGTTGGTAGCAGCGTTATCAACAACAGCGAAACTGTGTATAGAGCCCAGATGTCCATCGACAGATGAATGGGCAGAGACGATGTGGTAAGTATACACACTGCGACATCACTCGGTCATCAGAAGGGATGAAAGGATGCCATTTACAATGATGTGGGAGAAGTGGAAGGGACTTATGCTAAATGAACTCAGTCAGAGAAAGACAGATACCAAATACCAAAGAATTGCATTCACATGTGAATTTTAAGAAACCAAACAAACTGACAAAGGGGCGAAAGGGGGGATGAGAGATTCAAACCAAGAAACATACTCTTAACCACAGAGATTAAACTAATAAATACCAGAGGAAAGTGGGGGGGGGATGGGGAATCAGGGGATGGGAAAAGTAGAGGTCACCTCTGACCAGTACCAGGCGTTGTATTCAAGGGATGAATCACTATGTGGTAAACTGGAAACGATATCATACTGTGTTTACAAAGAGGAATTCAAGTAAAACTTTAAAATAATAATTGGTAGTATAGAGGAAACATTGGCGCACAAGAGATAAAATCAGAAAGGAAACTGAAAATCCAAACAAAGAGTCTTTAGAGCCACAAATCCCCTCCTTAGCTCAGCTCAGGAGAAGCCTGCCATGCCTATTCTCACCCCAGAGAAGCCTGGATTTTGATCATTTTAAAATGATCTCTGGGGAGGTCGCTGACTTGGTGGAGTCAGGCTATCCTTGAAACCAAAACCTAAATAGAGTGCATGAAACTAAACTGCCCAAGATGCTAGGATTCCCAGTGCAAGCACATGCCAAGACACAAACTCTAACCATACACAGATATAACCCTAAGCCTACACTTAAGCCTAATGTTAACCTAACCCTCAACAAGAACTATCACTAATCAAAAACCAAACACAAACCCCAAGACCAAAACACATTCTCTGAACCTTCCTGCCAACCCTCACCCTAACTCCTAAACTTATTCTAAACCTTTAACCCTGACCCTTACCTTAAATCTAACCCTAACCCTAACCTCTAACCATAACCTTAACTTAATGCACTCAAATCCTATTCCTAACCTTAACCTGTACCCTAACCCTAACCCTCTAATACTAATCCTATCTCATATCCCAAACTGTACCCTAACCCGGACCCTAAAACTAATCCCTAACCCACTGTCTCACCCTCTCTTACCCTTTTCCAAAACCGTACCCTGACCCTGACCTGACCCTAACCCTAACCCCTAACCAAACTCTAACCCTAATCCTAGCCCTAACCCGTATCCTAAACCTAACCCTCGCCCTAACCCTAAACCTAGCCCTAACTTTAACTCTAACCCCTAACGCTAACCTCTAACCCTAACTCACACCCTAACCCCTAACCCTAACTGCAAACCTACCTGAACCCTAACTCTAACCATAACCCAAACCCCAACTCCTAACCTCCTGCCCTAATCCCTAAAGTCTAAACCCTAACTCTAACTCTAACTCCTGTCCCTAACCGAAACCCCCATCCTAACTCCTAACCACTGACCCTTACCTTTATCCCTCACCCTAACCTCTAATCTGTAACCATAAGCATAATCACTAACCCCTAACATCTAACCTAAGCCTAACCACCAACCACCTCCCCTCCCCTGATCCTACCATTCATTCTACCCATTCACTTACCCTATGGTTCTGAGGAGTCCCTTCTGACATGGACGTGGCTCCCAACGGTGCCTCCAGAGTCCTCCAGGGGGTCCTGAGGAAGCCGGGCTCCTGTGAATGCGGACGTGGCCCCACGTGTTCCAGAGTCATAGTCAGTGGGTCCTGAGTGCGCCGGGTCTCCTGCCAACGTGGAGTATGCCTACTCTGGAAGGAGGAGGAACATCCTTCTGGATGCCTCACAACCTCTGGAAGCCTCACAGCAGGTTCTCAGGAGGCCGGGTGCTCCTGTCAGCCTGGATATGGCCTCATGTCCCCTGAAAACTCACCGCGGGTCCTGAGGAGGCTGTGGGTTGCTGTCAGCCTAGACGCAGCCCCATGTGTCCCGAAGCCAAGCTGCAGGTCCTGAGGAGGAAGGGGGTCCTCTCAGTCTTGATGTGGTCCCACATATTCCTCAGCCTCATCATAAGACCTGAGGAGGCTGGGGGCTCTTGTCAGAATGGACATGGCCCCAAATCATCCCAATCTTTCACAGTGTGTCCTGAGGAGGCCGGAGACTTCTGTCAGTGTGGAATCGGCATCCACATTTTTCTGGGGCCTCACCATAGGCTCTGAAAAGGCTGGGGTCTTCTGTCCACATGGACGCATCCCCATATTTCCCGAAGTCTACACTGGGGGTCCTAAGGACATCAGCGTCCGGTTGTGTGGACGTGGCCCCACGTCCTCCCGAAGCATCACCCCGGTTCTGAGGTGGCCGAGGCTCCTGTCACTGTGGATGCGGCCCCCAGCTTCCAGAAGTCTCAACTTATGTCCTGAGGGGCCAGTTAGCTCCTGCCGGAGTGGAAGCATCGCCCCATCTTTCAGAAGCCTCCCCACATGTTCTGAGGCGGCCCAGGGGCTCCTGTCAGCGTGGATGGGGGCTCACATCTTACTGAAGCCTCCCCGCGGGTCCTGAGGCAGCCCAGGGGCTCCTGTCAGGGTGGGTGCGGGCCCACAATTTCCTGAAGCCTCCCCGCAGGTCCTGAAGCGGCCCAAGGTCTCCTATCAGGATAGATGTGGGCCCATATCTTCCGCAAACCTCACCATGTGTCCTGAGGAGACCAGGGCTCCTGTCAGCGTGAACGCTGCCCAATATCCCCCTGAAGACTCCCCGCAGATTCTGAGGAGGCTGTGGCTCATCAGCGTGGACATGTCCCCACGTCTTCCTCAGGCCTCCCCAGCACAGGCTGGCTCCTGTTAGTGCAGGCAGACGAGGCCTACTGCACATTCGTGCCCCTTGGGCGATGCTTGGGCTCGGGCGCCCCCTGCGGGATCCTCAGGCACTACAGGAGGCTGTGCAGGAGGCACGTGCCCATCCCCGGGCCGACCTCTGCCTCCTTCCAGGTTCCAGCTGTGGCCTGTTAGCTTCGGATACGTCCGACTGAAAAGAAGCCCAACACACGGCTTCCCCAAAAATTCTTAAGGAGAAGGAATTGGAGCCCAAAGGATGTGAAATGAAATGTGGACCAGACTTTTACCATGTCCTGTAAAACTTACTCAACCCTCTTCCACTGTGGGCGGCACCGCAGGCTGTGCAGACACCATGGAAACAGTGTGGAGGCTCCACAGGAAGTTACAGATAGAGCCGCCCTGGGACCAGCAGGTGCACGGCCTTAGCTCACCCCGAAGATACAGATGCATGAGACTCGGGGACACCTGCACCCCAATGTCCACAGCAGCCGGGTCCACAGTAGCCACACTGTGGGAAGAGCCTCGGTGCCCTCAGGCAGATGATGGATAAAGAGGATGGAAGATAGATGATGGTCATAGATGATAGATAGTTAGATGATAGGAATGGTACTCAGCTATCAAAGAGAAGAAAATATTGCCATTTGCAATGACGTGGATAGAACTAGAGGGATCATGTTAAGTGAAATAAGTCAGTCAGGAAAGAAAATTACCGTATGGTTGCATTCATAGGTGAAATTAAAGAAGCAAAGCAGATGGGCATCTGTGAAGCGAAGGAAAAACAAAATGAAAACAGAGATGGAGAAAAAAAAGAATCACAGGAAAAAAACTGAGGGGCGCTGGAGGGGAGGGGAGTGGAGGGACAGGGTAACTGGTAGATGGGCATGAAGGAGGGCACGTGATGTCATGAGCCCTGTTGTTATCTCCAACTGGTGAATCCCTGAATTCTACCTCTGAAAGTATAATACACTATACTGTTAATTAATTGGGTTTAAATTAAATTAAGTTCAAAAAATCAGTTGACGGTATAGGAGTGCATTTTCTTCCAGGCTCTCTATTCTGCTCCTTCAGCTTATGCCAGAACCACACCCCTGTGGGTTTGGTTTGTTTAAGTAGGCTCCATGCCTCGTCCACAGTTCAGCACAGGGCTGGAATTCATGACCCCGAGATCAAGACCAAGGGTGAAGTCAGGAGTCGGATTCTTAACCAATGGAGCCAGCTGGGGCCCGAGAACCACATTGCTTTATCCTGTGTCTCTGTGACATTGTTTGAAATAGGAAAGTGGAGGGAGGGGCAAGATGGCGGAAGAGTAGGGTCCCCAAATCACCTGTCCCCGCCAAATTACCTAGATAATCTTCATCATCCTGAAAATCTATGAATTCGGCCTGAGATTTATTTTTTTTTATTTTTATTTTTTTCGGCCAGGGATTTAAAGAGAGACCAGCTGGAATGCAACAGTGATAAGAGTTCGCACTTCTATCAAGGTAGGAAGAGGGGGGAAAAAAATAAAGAAACAAAAGGCATCCAAGGGGAGGGGCCCCCTGAGGTGCTGGGCTAAGGACAGGACGAGTGCCCCCAGGACAGGAAAGCTCTGTCCCGGAGAAGCAGGAGCTTCACCAATCTTCCCAGATGGAAAGGCTCCTGAAGGGAGTTGGAGCAGGACGCCAGGATGGTGGGGATGCCCTCGGGCTCCCTGGAACACTAACGGACACCTGCGCACCCAGGAGACTGCACCATACCCCGTTGCTGAGCTCCTTAAAAGACTGCAGGGACCACGGCTGGACCCGGAGCAGCTCGCAGGGGCTCGGGTGGCAGCTCCACATGGAGGGGGCTGCGAGGCCAGGAGCAGCTCGGAGGTGCCTCCGGCAGAGGAAGAGGATCCCTACAGAGAGGGTTGCGGGGCTCTGGGACCAGCTCAGTGGGGCTTGGGTGGTGGTGCTGCGGAGGCGGCTGTGTGGCCTGGAGGGGGAATCAAAAGCGCAGGCACTGGAGCACAGGGCGCCAGGACACAGCCCAGGATCCGGCCTCCCCCTGGGACAGGCAGACCCTGGGAAGGCCCACAACAGCTAGGATGCTTCGGCTCAGAGCTGAGCAGATCAGCGTCCCCGCATTGGCACCTCCAGGCCCTGCAGAGGGAGAGCTCCATAGTTACTGTGGGAGCTGAATCCAGGGCTGAGAGCTGCCGACGTCACTGGGATGGTTCCTCTTGGGGCCTCACGGGATAAATGAGCCCTGCACCAGTCAGAGGGCAGAGCAGCTCCCCCAAGAGCTAACACCTGAAAATCAGCACAACAGGCCCCTCTTCCAGAAGACCAGCTAGACGAACAAGTTCCAGGGGAAGTCAAGGGAATTAAGTATACAGAATCAGAAGATACTCCCCGTGGTTTTTTCTTTTCTTTTCTTTTCTTTTATTTCTTTTCTTTTCTTTTATTTCTTTTTGATTTGTTTGCATCCCCCACCCTTTATTCCTTTCTTTCTTTTTCTTTCTCTTTTTCTTCTCTTTTTTTTCTTCCTTTTCTCTTTTTCTCTTTTCTTTCCTCTTTCTCTCTCTTTTATCCTTTTCCCAATACAACTTGTTTTTGGCCACTCTGCACTGAGCAAAATGACTAGAAGGAAAACCTCACCTCAAAAGAAAGAAACACTCCTCTCTCCTAAGTGTTACAAAATACGGATTACAATTCAATGTCAGAAAGCTAATTCAGAAGCACTTATACAGCTACTGGTGGCTCTAGAAAAAAGCATAAAGGACTCAAGAGACTTCATGACTGCAGAATTTAGATCCAATCAGGCAGAAATTAAAAATCAATTGAATGAGATGCAATCCAAACTAGAAGTCCTAACGACGAGGGTAAACGAGGTGGAAGAACGAGTGAGTGACATAGAAGCCAAGTTGATGGCAAAGAGGGAAACTGAGGAAAAAAGAGACAGATAATTAAGATACCAGGAAGACAGATTAAGGGAAATAAACGACAGCCTGAGGAAGAAAAACCTATGTGTAATTGGGGGTACCGAGGGCACCGAAAGGGACAGAAGGCCAGAATATGTATTTGAACAAATCCTAGCTGAAAACATTCCTAATCTGGGAAGGGAAACAGGCATTCAGATCTAGGAAATAGAGAGATTTCCCCCCCCTAAAATCAATAAAAACCATCAACACCTCGACATTTAATAGGAAAGCTTGCAAATTCCAAAGATAAAGAGAAGATCCTTAAAGCAGCAAGAGACAAGAAATCCCTGACCTTTATGGGGAGGAGCATTAGGGTAACAGCAGACCACTCCAGAGAGAACTGGCCGTTCATAAAGGGCTGGCAGGATATATTCAGGGTCCTCCATAAGAAGAACATGCAACCAAGAATACTTTATCCAGCAAGGCTTTCATTCAAAATGGAAGGAGAGATAAAGAGCTTCCAAGACAGGCAGGAACTGAAAGAATATGTGACCTCCAAACCAGCTCTGCAAGAAATTTTAAGGGGGACTCTTAAAATTCCCCTTTAAGAAGAAGTTCAGTGGAACAATCCACAAAACAAGGACTGAATAGATATCATGATGACACTAAACTCATATCTGTCGATTAGTAACTCTGAATGTGAACAGGCTTAATGACCCCATCAAAAGACGTAGGGTTTCAGACTGGATAAAAAAGCAGGACCCATCTATTTGCTGTCTACAAGAGACTCATTTTAGACAGAAGGACACCTACAGCCTGAAAATAAAAGGTTGGAGAACCATTTACCATTCAAATGGTCCTCAAAAGAAAGCAGGGGTAGCCATCCTTATATCAGATAAACTAAAATTTACCCCGAAGACTGTAGTGAGAGATAAAGAGGGACACTACATCATACTTAAAGGATCTATCCAACAAGAGGACATAACAATCCTCTACATATATGCCCCGAATGTGGGAGCTCCCAAACATTTAAATCAATTATAACCAAAGTAAAGAAATACTTAGATAATAATACACTTATACTTGGTGACTTAATTCTAGCCTTTTCTATACTCAATAGGTCTTCTAAGCACAACATCTCCATAGAAATGAGAGCTTTAAATGATACACTGGACCCGATGGATTTCACAGAAATCTACAAAACTTTACATTCAAACTCAACTGAATACACATTCTTTTCAATTTCAAGTGCACATGGAACTTTCTCCAGAATAGACCACATACTGGGTCACAAATCGAGTCTGAACCAATACCAAAAGATTGGGATCGTCCCCTGCATATCCTTAGACCATAATGCCTTGAAATTAGAACTAAATCATAACAAGAAGTTTGGAAGGACCTCAAACACGTGGAGGTGAAGGACCATCCTGCTAAAGATGAAAGGGTCATAGGAAATTAAGGAAGAATTAAAAAGATTCATGGAAACTAATGAGCATGAAGATACAACCATTCAAAATCGTTGGAATGCAGCAAAAGCAGTCCTAAGAGGGAAATATATCGCAATACAAGCATCCATTCAAAAACTGGAAAGAACTCAAATACAAAAGCTAACCTTACTCATAAAGGAGCTAGAGAAAACACAGCAGATAGATCCTACACCCAACAGAAGAAGAGAGTTAATTAAAATTCGAGCAGAACTCAAGGAAATCGCGACCTAAAGAAATGTGGAACAGATCAACAGAACTGGGAATTGGTTCTTTGAAAGAATTAATAAGATACCTAAAGCATTAGCCAGCCTTATTAAAAAGAAGAGAGAGAAGACTCAAATTAATTAAATCATGATGAGAAAGGAGAGATCACTACCAACACCAAGGAAATACAAACGATTTTAAAAACATATTATGAACAGTTATACGCCAAAAAATTAGGCAATCTAGAATAAATGGACACTTACCTGGAAAGCCAGAAACTACCAAAACTGGAACAGGAAGAAATAGAAAACCTGAACAGACCAATAACCAGGGAGGAAATTGAGCACTCATCCAAAAATTCCCAAGACACAAAAGACCAGGGCCAGATGGCTTCCCAGGGGAATTCTATCAAACTTTAAAGAAGAAACCATACCTATCCTACTAAAGCTGTTTGGAGAGATAGAAAGAGATGGAGTACTTCCAAATTCATTCTATGAAGCCAGCATCACCTTAATTCCAAAACCAGACAAGGACCCCACCAAAAAGGAGAATACAGACCAATATCCCTGATGAACATGGATGCAAAAATTCTCAACAAGATACTAGCCAATAGGATCCAACAATACATTAAGAAAATTATTCACCATGACCAAGTAGGATTTATCCCTGGGACACAAGGCTGCTTCAACACTCGTAAAACAATCAATGTGATTCATCATATCAGCAAGAGAAAAACCAAGAACCATATGATCCTCTCATTAGATGCAGAGAAAGCATTTGACAAAATAGAGCATCCATTCCTGATCAAAACCCTTCAGAACATAGGGATAGAGGGAACATTCCTCGACATCTTAAAAGCCATCCAGGAAAAGCCCAAAGCAAATATCATTCTCAATATGGAAGCACTGGGAGTATTTTCCCTAAGATCAGGAACAAGACAGGGATGTCCACTCTCACCACTGCTATTGAACATAGTAATGGAAGTCCTAGCCTCAGCAATCAGACAACAAAAAGAAATAAAGGCATTCAAATTGGCAAAGAAAAAGTCAAACCCTCCCTCTTCACCAATGACATGATACTCTACCTAGAAAACCCAAAACCATCCCCCAAAAGATTGCTACAACTCATACAACAATTTGGTAGCGTGGCAGGATACAAAATCAATGCCCAGAAATCAATGGCATTTCTATACACTAACAATGAGGCTGAAGAAAGAGAAATTGAGGAGGCAATCTCATCTACAATTGCACCCAAAAGCATAAGATACCTAGGAATAAACCTAACCAAGGAGGTAAAGGATCTCAACCATAAACACTATAGAACGCTACTGAAAGAAATTGAGGAAGACACAAAGAGATGGAAAAATATTCCATGCTCATGGATTGGCAGAATTAATACTGTGAAAAAGTCAATGTTACCCAGGGCAATGTACACGTTTAATGCAATCCCTATCAAAATACCATGGACTTTCTTCAGAGAGTTAGAACAAACTATTTTAATATTTGTGTGGAATCAGGAAAGACCCCGAATAGCCAGGGGAATTTTAAAAAAGAAAACCATATCTGGGGGCATCACAATGCCAGATTTCAGGTTGTACCACAAAGCTGTGGTCATCAAGACAGTGTGGTACTGGCACAAAAACAGACTCATAGATCAATGGAACAGAATAGAGAACCCAGAAGTGGACCTTGAACTTTATGGTCAACTGATATTCGATAAAGTAGGAAAGACTATCCATTGGAAGAAAGACAGTCTCTACAATATATGGTGCATGGAAAATTGGACATCCACATGCAGAAGAATGAAACTAGAGCACTCTCTTTCACCATACACAAAGATAAACTCAAAATGGATGAACGATCTAAATGTGAGACAAGAGTCCATCAAAATCCAAGAGGAGAACACAGGCAACACCCTTTATGAACTCAGCCACAGTAAATTCTTGCAAGGTACATTCACGAAGGCAAAAGAAAAAAAGCAAAAATCAACTATTGGGACTTCATCAAGATAAGAAGCTTTTGCACAGCAAAGGATACAGTCAACAAAACTAAAAGACAACCTACAGAATGGGAGAAGATATTTGCAAAAGACGTATCAGATAAAGGGCTAGTTTCCAAGATCTATAAAAAACTTCTTAAACTCAACACCAAAGGAACAAACAATCCAATAATGAAATGGGCAAAAGACATGAACAGAAATCTCACAGAGGAAGACATAGAAATGGCAAACATGCACATAAGAAAATGCTCTGCATTACTTGTCTCAGGGAAATACAAATCAAAACTACAATGAGATACCACCTCACACCAGTGAGCATGGGTAAAATGAACAAGGCAGGAAACCATAAATGTTGGAGAGGATGCTGAGAAAAGGGAACCCTCTTACACTGTTTCTGGGAATGTGAACTGGTGCAGCCAATCTGGAAAACTGTGTGGAGGTTCCTCAAAGAGTTAAAAATAGACCTGCCCTAAGACCCAGCAATTACAGTGTTGGGGATTTACCCAAAGTATTCAGATGCAATGAAACGCCAGGACACCTGCACCCCAAAGTTTTTAGCAGGAATGTCCACAATAGCGAAACTGTGGATGGAGCCATGGTTTCCATCGAAAAATGAATGGATGAAGATGTGGTTTATGTATACAATGGAATATTATTTAGGCATTAGAAACGACAAATACCCACCATTTGCTTCAAAGTGGATGAAACTGGAGGGCATTATGCTGAGTAAAGTAAGTCAATCGGAGAAGTACAAACAGTGTATGTTCTCATTCATTTGGAGAATATAAATAATAGTGAAAGGGAATATAAGGGAATGGAGAAGAAACGTGTGGGAAATATCAGAAAGGGAGACAGAACATAAATACTCCTAACTCTGAGAAAGGAACTAGGGATGCTTTAAGGGGAGGAGAGTGGGGGTTGCGGGTGAATGGGTGAATGGCACTGAGGGGGGCCCTTGCCGGGATGAGCACTGGGTGTTATTCTGTTTGTTGGTAAATTGAACACCATAAAAAATAAATTTATTTTAAAAAAAGTTCAAACAACTAAAAATTTATGCTGCCAACATGGGAGTACCTAAATATAGAAACCAATTAACAACAAACGTACAGAAAGTCATTGATAATAATACAATGACAGGGGATTTTAACACCCACTTATGGCAATGGACCTAACGTCTATACAGAAAATCAACAAGGGAAAAATAGCCTTGACACACTGGACCACAGGGACTCAACAGATATAGTCTGAACATTTCAACCTAAAGCAAAATACACATTCCTTTCAGGTGTACATGTGACATTCTCCAGAACAGATCATATCATGGCCCACAATTCAGCCCTCAACAGGTACAACAGGTACAAGAAAGTTGATATCACACCCTGTACATTTTTGGACCACGACGCTATGAAACTCGAAGTTGACAGTAAGAAAAAATTTGGACAGATCAAAAATACGTGGAGATTATGAACATCCTACTAGAGAATGAATGGAGCAACCAGGAAATTAAAGAGGAAATTTAAAACAAATGAAAATGAAAACATGTTTCTTCAAACCTCTGGGATGTAGCAAAGGCAGTCCTTAGAGGGAAGTACATAGCAATACAGGCCTACCTCAAGAAAGAAGAAGTCTCCAATACACAGCCTAACCCTACACCTTAAGTAGCTGGAAAAGGAATAGCAAACAAAGCCTAAAGCCTATAGAAGAGGGGGAAAATAAAGATGAGAGGAGAAATAAATAATACAGAAACAACAAAGCAGTAGAATGGAATAACGAAACAAAGAGATGGTTCATCAAAATAATTAAGAAAATGGATCAAGCCTTAGCCAGCCTTATCAACGAGAAAAGAGAAAAGACCTAAATAAATAAAATCACAAATGAGAGAAGAGAGATCACAATCAACACCAGAAAAATAAGACAATTATAAGGGAATACCATGAAAGATTATACGCTAACATACTGGGAGACCTGGAAGAAATGGACAAATCCCCAGAAATGTGCAAATGAGCAAAACTGAAATAGGAAGAAACAGAAAATGTGAACAGACCCATAACTAGCAAAGGAATTGAATCAGCAGGCACCTGGGTGCCTCATGGTTGAGCATGTGCTTTGGCTCAGGTCATGATCCCGGGTCCTGGGGAATCAAGTCCCACATCAGGCTCCCCGCATGGAGCCTCAATTTCCCTGTGTCTATACCTCTGCCTCTCTGTGTCTCTCATGAATCCATAAATAAATCTTTAAAAAATGCAAAAAGATAAAAAGATGAGAAAGGACCCAAATAAAATCACAAATGAGAAAAGAGATATAACAACACTAGAGAAATACAAACGATTATAAGAGAACATTATGAAAAATTATATGCCAGCAACCTCGAACCTGGAAGAAATAGATCAATTCCTAGAAATATATAACATGGCAAAAATGAAAATGTAAGAAATAAGAAACTTGAACAGACAGATAACCAGCAAAGAAATTGAATCAGTAATCAAGGATCTCCCAACAGGAGACGCTTAGATCAATAGAACAGAATGGAAAGCCGAAACAAGATACAAACCTGTAACTCTATGATCCATTAATCGACAATGAGGCAGGAAGGAATATCCAAAGCACAAAGACAGTCTCTTCAAGAAACCCTAACCCTGACCCCAGGATAAGAAAAAATGGTGTTGGGAAAACCAGGCAGCCACATGCAGAAGAATGAAACTGGACCACTTTCTTACACCATATATATAAAAAATAAATTCAAAATGGATGAAAGACCTAAATGTGAGACCTGAAACCATACAAAGAAGAAAAGATAGGCAGCAACGTCTTTGACATTTGCCACTGGATCTTCTTTCTAGATATGCCTCTGAGGTGAGGGAAACAAAAGCAAAAATACTATTGGGACTTCATCAAATTGAAAAGCTTCTGCAAAGTGAAGGAAACAACGAAACCTAAAAGGCAACATACAAAATGAGAGGAGATATTTGTAAACAACACATCCAATAAAGATTTAGTATCCAAAATACATAAAGGAAATATAAATCTCAGCATCCTAAACACAAATTATCCAACTGCAGATGGGCAGAAGACATGAATGGACTTTGTCTCTGACAAGACATCCACATGGCCATGAGACACACGGAAAGACACTCAGCGTCACCCATCAGCAGGGAAATGCAAACCAAAACCACAATGAGATGTCACCTGACAGCCATCAGAATGGCTAAAATTAAGAACAGAAGAAACAACAGGTGTCATTGAGGCTATGGAGAAGAGGGAGGCCCCTTACACTCCTGGTGGGCAGGCGAACAGGTGCAGCCACTGTGGAAAACACTGTGAGGGTCCTCGAGAAGTTGAAAATAGGGGATCCCGGGGTGGCTCATCAGTTTGGCACCTGCCTTTGGCCCATGTCGCGATCCTGGAGACCCGGGATCGAATCCCACGTCGGACTCACAGTGCATGGAGCCTGCTTCTCCCTCTGCCTGTGTCTCTGCCTCTCTCTCTGTGACTATCATAAAAAAATTTAAAAAAAAGAAGTTAAAAATAGAGCTACACTACGATTCCAAAATTGCACAGCTAGGTATTTACCCCAAGGATACAGAAGTTGTTTAGTAGATTCGAAGAGGGACACGCAGCCCAGTGTTTGTAGCAGCATTATCAACAAGAGCCAAACTGTGGATACAGCCCAGATGTCCATCGACAGATGAATGGGCAGAGACGATGTGGTAAATATACCCACTGCGACATCACTCGTTCATCAGAAGGGATGAAGTGAAGCCATTTACAATGACGTGGGAGAAGTGGAAAGGACTTATGCTAAATGAACTCAGTCAGAGGAAGACATATACCAAATACCATACAATTGCATTCACATGTGAATTTTAAGAAACCAAACAAACTGGCAAAGGGGCAGAGGGGGGATGAGAGAAGCAAATAAAAAAACACACTATTAACCCCAGAGAATAAACTAATAAATACCAGAGGAAGGTGAGGGGGATGGGGAATCAGGGGATGGGGATAGTGGAGGAGCACCTGTGACCAGTACCAGGCGTTGTATCCAAGGGTTGAATCACTATGTGGTAAACCTGAAACTATATCATACTGTGTTTACAAAGAGGAATTCAAGTAAAACTTTAAAATAATAATTGGTAGTATTGATGAAACATGTGCGCACAAGAGATAAAATCAGAAAGGCAACTGAAAATCCAAATAAAGAGTCTTTAGAGTCACAAATCCCCTCCTTAGCTCAGCTTGGGAGAAGCCTGCCATGTATATTCTGACCCCAGCAGAAGCCTGGATTTTGATTCTCTGGGGAGGCCACTGACTTGGTGGAGTCAGGCTATCTTTGAAACCAAAACCTAAATAGAGTGCATAAAACTAAACTGCCCAAGATACTAGGAGTCCCAGTGCAGGCACATGCCAAGACCCAAACTCTAACCATACACAGATATAACCCTAACACTACACTTAAGCCTAATGTTAGCCTAAACCTTAACAAGACCTATCACTAATCGAAAACCAAACACAAACCGCAAGACCGAAACACATTCACTGAACCTTCCTGCCAAACCTCACCCTAACTCCTAAACCTATTCTAAACCCTTAACCCTGACCGCTACCTGAAATCTAACCCTAACCCTAACCTCTAAACCTAAACTTAACTTAATGTACTCAAATCCTATTCCTGACCTTAACCTGTACCCTAACCCTAACCCTCTAATACTAATCCTATCTCATACCCCAAACTGTACCCTAACCCGTACCCTAAAACTAACCCGTAACCCACTCCTAAATGTATCTCTTACCCTCTTCCAAAACCATACCCTGACCCTGACCTGTCCCTAACCCTAACCCCTAACCAAACAATAACCCTAACCCTAGTCCTAACCCCTATCCTAACCCTAACCCTCACCCTAATTCTAAACCTAGCCCTAACTATAACCCTAACCCCTCACCCTAAACCCTAACTCACACCCTAACCCCTAACCCTAACTGCAAACCTAAGCCCAACCCTAACTCTAACCATAACCCTAACCTCAACTCCTAACCTCCTGCCCTAATCCCTAGAGCCTAAACCCTAACCCTAACATTAAATCCTGTCCCTTACCCTAACCCCATCCTAACTCTTAACTACTGACCATTACCCTTATGCCTCACCTAACCTCTAATCCGTAACCATAAGCATAATCACTAACATCTAACATATAACCTAAGGCTAACCACCAATTGCCTCTCCTCCCCTAACCTTACCATTCATTCTACCCTTTCACTTACCATGTGGTTCTGAGGAGTCCCTTCTGATGTAGACATGGCCCCCAACGGCTCCTCCAGAGTCCTCCAGGGGGTCCAAGCAAGCCGGGCTCCTGTGAGTGTGGACATGGCCCAACGTGTTCCTGAGTCATAGTCAGCGGGTCCTGAGGACGCCAGGTCTCCTGTCACTGTGGACTATGTCTCACATCCTCTGAAGCCTCACAGCAGGTCCTCAGGAAGCTGGGGGCTCCTGTCAGCATGGACATGGCCCCATGGCCCCCAGAAAACTCACCGTGGGTCCTGAGGGGGCTGTGGGCTCCTGTCAGCATAGACGCAGCCCCATATGTCCTGAAGCCAAAGTGCTGGTCCTGAGGAGGACGGGGTTCCTGTCAGGGTTGACATGACCCCTCATTTTCCTCAAACCTCACCATAAGACCTGAGGAGGCTCGGGGCTCCTGTCAGCATGGATGTGGCCCATAATCTTCCCAAACCTTCACAGTGGGTTCTGAGGAGGCTGGAGACTCTGTCAGTGTGGATGCGGCACCCACATTTTTCTTAGGCCTCACCACAGGCCCTGACAAGGCTGGGGTCTTCTGTCCGCATGGATGCATCCACATATTTCCCCAAGTCTACACCAGGGGTCCTGAGGAAGTCAGGGTCCTGTTCTGTCCATGTGGCCCCAAGTCCTCCCGAAGCGTCACCGAGGGTTCTGAGGAGGCCGGGGCTCCTGTAACCTTGAATGCGGCCCCCAGCTTCCAGAAGCCTCAACTTATGTCCTGAGGGGCCCGGGAGCTCCTGGAAGAGTGGACGTGGCACCACATCTTCCTGAAGCCTCCCTGCAGGTCCTGAAGCGGCTCAGGGGCTCCTGTCAGTGTGGATGTGGACCCACATCTTCCTGAAGCCTCCCTGCGGGTCCTGAGGTGGCTCAGGGCTCCTGTCAGTGTGGATGTGGACCCACATCTTCCTGAAGACTCCCCGCGGGTCCTGAGGCAGCCCAGGGCTCCTGTCAGGGTGGATGCGGGCCCACATCTTCCTAAAGCCTCACCGCGGGTCCTGAGGAGACCGGGGTTCCTGTCAGCATGAACGCGACCCAATTTCCCCCTGAAGACTCCCCGCGGGTCCTGTGGAGGCTTCAGCTCATCAGCGTAGATGCGTCCCCACATCCCCCTCAGGCCTCCCCAGCACAGGCTGGCTCCTGTTAGTGCAGGCAGAGGAGGCCTACTGCACACGCGTGCCCCATGGGAGGGGCCTGGGCTCGGGCGCCCCCTGCGGGACACTCAGGCACTGCAGGAGGCTGTGCAGGAGGCAGCAGGTGCTCCATGGGCCCCACCTGCCTCCTTTCAGGCTCCAGCTGGGGCCTGTTAGCTTCAGAAACATCTCACTGAAAAGGAGCCCAACACCCG
Organism: Canis lupus dingo; assembly: GCF_003254725.2. Taxonomy (NCBI): domain Eukaryota; kingdom Metazoa; phylum Chordata; class Mammalia; order Carnivora; family Canidae; genus Canis; species Canis lupus. The sequence goes on along the minus strand of NC_064279.1, from coordinate 51,693 downwards.
ACTTCCCCAGAAATACTTAAGGACAAGGAATTGGAGCCCACAGGACACGAAATGAAATGTGGACCAGAATTTTACCACATCCTGCAAATCTCACTCAACCCTCTTCCACTGTGTGTGGGACCGTGGGTTGGTGCAGCCGCCCTGGAAACAGTGTGGAGGCTCCTCAGGAAGTTACAAATAGAGCCACCCTGCCACCAGCAGGTGAACGGCCTGGAGCTCACTCCGAAGATACAGATGCAGTGAGTCTTGGGACAACTGCACCCCAATGTCCACAGCAGCTGGGTCCACAGTAGCCACACTGTGGGAGGAGCCTCAGTGCCCTGTGGCAGATCATGGATAAAGAGGATGGGAGATAGATGATGGTCATAGAGAGAGGAATGGTACTCAGCTATCAAAGAGAAGGAAATCTTGCCATTTGCAATGATGTGGATAGAACTAAAGGGATCATGTTAAGTGAAGTAAGTCACTTGGGAAAGAGAATGACCGTGTGGTGTCATTCATAGGTGGAATTCAAGAAGCAAAGCAGATGAACTACTGTGAAGGGAAGGAGAGACAAGATCAAAACAGATGCAGGAAATACAGACTCTTAACGATAGGAAATGAACTGAGGGTCGCTGGAGGGGTGGGGCATAACAGGGGAAATAGGAAAGTGCTGCGTCTCACTCTGTCCTACTTCTCCAATACTGATTTGCTGTCTGGGGTTATTTGTTGAGGAGGATGGATGTTATTTTTTTTTCCTATTTCTAAGTTCTGCCACCATGATTTTGATAGGAATGACTTTGAAACTGAGGGTGGCTTCAGGAACTGTGGACATTTTCACAAGATGAGGCTCCCACCCCACAAGCCCAGGATGGCCTCCCAGAGCCTGGTATGGCTCAGTGCACAAGTCTTGTGCTCCTTTGGTTCAGTCTCATTATTTATTCTCCTTGATGATCCTGAGAAGGCCTTCACATCCTTCCTTTCCTTCCTGAGTGCTCATTGTCGGGACACAGCAAGGCTACTCTGCTCTGTAGTTTCAGTTTGTGTCCCGTGACTTTACTGAACCCACTCCTTAGTTCTAACAGGTTTTGGTGGAGGCTCTGGGGTTGCCTGTTTCTAGTTCCGCGTCTTCAGCATATAGGGATAGTGTGACGTCCCCCTTCCAGGTGTGGATCCTTTGATTTTTACAGCTTTATGTCCTAGAAAGCCCCACTATTGAATCAAAACTGATCCCAAGCCAAGGGCAGGAAGCCCCTATTAGAATGAGAACAGAGCTCAATGCCCTTGAAGGTCCCATATCAAAATGTAAACAGAACTTGAGGAAGTGCTCCAGCCCTTCTGGAGGTTCCGGAGACCAGCCCTTAAAACTAAGCTAAAACCCGCCTCAGGGTCCAAGTCCCTGCTCCGCTCTGTCGGGTATACTTGGACACAAGCTCGAGGTGGTAAATAAACCCTCGTGTGTTTGCATCAGTGTCGGCTACTCTGAGATTTCTCGGATTCGCAATCTTGGGCACAACAGTCTGAGATAAAAAAAGAAAACCAAAAGAAGCTCAGACGCAGGTAGAGTGAACGCAGGATTCTGAGAGAAGCGGCGGAGACCCGGGGGCTTGTGGGCTCTTCTGTGGAGGCCCCTGCAGATGGGGGACAGGATGCTCAGTCCCAGAGCCAGAGGACCCAGAGACCCCACCCATATCCCGGCCATCTGGGCCGGGTCCGAGTGAGCAGCACAGTGCTGCCCGCTGGAGTCCAGACGCGCTGATGTCCACCCCGCCTCTGACCCCGCAGATGCATCTCCCAGGCAGATGTGCACCTGACAATCAGCGCCATGACCAATTCCCAGATCCCGCACAGACCATTTGCTGCCACCAAGTTGTCGGACCACAGAGGCTGCAGAGCTTCAGCTCTGCTTGGAAAGAAGAGTCTAGCTTCCTTTGTACTTTGTGATTTATTTTCATTGATTCTATTTTATAAATTGCCTTATTTTAACGGTTATGTATGTACCTTATATATTTCTCATTTTAGGTTTCATGGTACTTTAATTGTGTTTCTTATTTTGGTATTTAGAATCTTTTAACAACCAGGCAAAAATAATCTGGTAGTTTTTTTTGGGGGGACGGCAGTTGTTATTGTTTTTCTTGGTTTTTCTTTTTCTTCTTTCGTTTCTGGAAAAAATAATGAGATGGAGAAATTCACCTCTATAAAATAATATGAGGTAGTACTCACAGCCAGGAAGTCCATCAATACAAATATATGATGTCTAACTACAGTTTAAAACAATGATTATAAAGATAGCAGCTGGGCTGGAAAAAGAGCACAAAAGAAAACTAGAGAATCCCTTACTGTAGAAATGAAAGAATTAAAATCTAGTCAGGCCAACGTTCAAAATGCTATAACTAAAAAAAATAAAAATAAAAAAAATAAAAAATAAAAATAAAAAAATAAAAAAAAATGCTATAACTGAGATGCAGTACCAAGTGGAAGCCTTAAAAACAAGGAAGGTTATGGACCACAAAGGCAGACTTCGGAACTCAGCCACTTATTAAAACAATAACATTCATATCATGGGAGACTCCCAAGATGAAGACAGAGGAAAGGTGGGCTTGCTCAGCCATTAGAAACGACAAATAACCACCATTTCCTTCAACGTGGATGGACCTGGAAGGTATCATGCTGAGTGAAGTAAGTCAATCAGAAAAAGACAAATATTGTATGTTCTCATTCACTTGGGGAATATAGATAATAGTGAAAGGGAATATAAGGGAAGGGAGAAGAAATGTCTGGGAAATATCAGAAAGGGAGACAGAACATAACGACTCCTAACTCTGGGAAATGAACTAGGGGTGATGTAAGGGGGGGAGGGCGGGGATGGGGGTGAATGTGTGACGGGCACTGAGGGGGGCACTTGACGTGATGAGCACTGGTTGTTATTCTGTATGTAGGCAAATTGAACACCAATAAAAAGTAAATTTATTATTAAGAGAAAGAAAGAAAGAAAGAAAGAAAGAAAGAAAGAAAGAAAGAAAGAAAGAAAAGAAAAGAAAGAAGAAAGAAAGAAAGAAAGAAGAAAGAAAGAAAGAAAGAAAGAAAGAAAGAAAGAAAGAAAGAAAGAAAGAAAGAAAAGAAAAGAAAGAAAGAAAGAAAAAAGAGTGGCACCTTAGTGGCTCAGTTAGTTAAGCTTCTGCCTTAGGGTCAGATCATGATCCAGGTCCCAAGGAATGCTCCCTGTTCAGCAGGGAACCTGTTTCTCCCTCGCCCTCTGTCCCTCTAGCACATGTTTATCAGTCTTCTCTCTCTCAAATAAATAAATAGCATCTTTGAAAAAGAAACAAACAAACCCAGAGGGAAAAGAAATCTCCCATGTAGAAGATTTTCAAATAATTTGTGCAGACATTCCACCCTCAAGTTCCTGAGCGTAGTTTCCCAATCTTATGTGTGGAATACACATAGTAACTTCCTTCTACAAAATATATTATGAAAAACTAAAAATAATAATGATAATATAATAATAATAATAATAATAATAATAAAAGAATCACTTTACGACAGAGAAACCTGAGAAACACTACCTCAGCAAGATGATCAGATCGATACTAAGACTGATAAATCGTGTTGATAGTATCTATCCTTTACATGATATAATAAAAATGGCAGTATATCTCTGTATATAATCCACAAAAACAGTTCAATCATGAAATAAACAACAGACATATCCCAACTGAGGGAAATTTTACAAAATACTCTACTTCTCAAAGTGTTCCAGTTCAACAACAACAAGGAAAGGCTGAAAGACTGTCACAATCCAGAGGAGCCTAAGAAAACATGAGGACAAATGGAGTGTGGTATGAGGGATAGTGATTTAGCAAAAACTAAGGAAATCTGAGTAAAGTATTGTCTTTGGTTATTGCGAAAATTTTAATATTGATTCATTAGCTAATATTTGTACCGTAGTGATATAAGATATCAATAATTGGAGAAATTGAGTGCAAGTGCATGAGAATTCTCTGTACTATCTTCTCAATTTCCCTATAAATCTTTGTTTTCTTTCTAAGAAATAAGATTTCAGTTGAAAATTGACTTAAATTAATCAGGCTCCAGTGTGAAGACATTTTAAGAATCCTTGAATTAAAAAAAAAAAGAATCCTTGAATTATTTTTTGCCTTATTCTTAAAAAGTTCCTTCGATGGGAACAAAGTAAGAATTTTATATCAGAAGCAAAGAAAAACACTTATGAACACGTATAATGCCTCCTCAACCTGAAGCAGGAAAGGATAATAAATAGCAAAAATCAGATAAAAATACTTCTATTATAATAGACACCATATTGCAAGTGCATTTAAAATTAGCAATGTATAACATGGATTTCCTTGACATTTGACTTCCAAAGAGTTCATAGTGTTTCAGTGTCAGTTGAAATGGGAAGAATCTCAGGGAAGCATCCTTCACGTAATAATAGGACCATTGGTACTAATGTCTCTCAATCATTTCCAAATCAATAAAGATGCATCTCCTGATGAGTGACTGAGCTGTGAAGAAAGATGAGAAACCCTCCTCCCTTTGAATTACTTGTGTCAGAATATTTTAACCATAGTATTATGGATAGTAAATTATCCTTATTAACAGGAAATATGTCTCAGAGTGGAATCTGAGCAATCAGATGGGCAGAGAAAAAATGCTTTAACTTGCTCCTGCACTTTTAAAGACAAAGGAGAACTTTTCTATGTACAAAGTCAGTTGTCAAGATAGCCTTAGGGAATAAGAGTCTGCAGCATCGGGATCCCTGGGTGGCGCAGCGGTTTGGCGCCTGCCTTTGGCCCAGAGCGCGATCCTGGAGACCCGGGATCGAGTCCCACATCGGGCTCCCGGTGCATGGAGCCTGCTTCTCCCTCTGCCTGTGTCTCTGCCTCTCTCTCTCTCTGTAACTATCATAAATAAATAAAAAAATAAAAAAAAAATAGAGTCTGCAGCATCGAATCCTGCTGCACAGCTGGGATGCCCGTGCCCCAGTTCTTCCTAATCTCAAATCCCTGGGCCTGTCCCACAACACAGGTAGCCACGCTGAGGTCATTTGCGATTTCTCTCTTAGGAGCTCCAGGGAGGGGGGCATGAGCTAGATAGGACGGGACGGGATGCGTGGAAGCTGAGAACATTACGGCCATCTACTTTACGTTCAGTATTAGCACACGTCCAGCAATCCCAGGCCCCTGTGAAGAAGAGCTGAAATTTGCATTACTTCAGTTACTGTAAAAAAACAAAGTTTACAGCTTAATGTCTTAGAAAGCCCCACAATAGAATAAAAACTGAGCCTAAGCAAAGGGCTGGAAACCCAATTAGAATGAGAAGAGAGCTCAATGCCCCTGAAGGCCCAATAACAAAATGTAAACAGAACTGGAGGAATTGCTCCAGCCCTTCTGGAGGTCCCCGAGACCAGCCCTTAAAAGTAAGCTAAAACACTCCTTGGGGTCCAAGTCCCTGTTCCACTGTGTGGTGTATACTTGAACCCATGCTCGAGTTTGTAAAACAACCCTCGTGTATTTGCATCAGTGTCGGCTCTTTAGTGGATTCTCGGATTCGCCATCTTGGGCACAATACCCCCATGACCCCTCCCCACCTGGACTGACCTGTCCCCTCCCACCCATGCTGACCCTCAGTCAACTCCCCGCTCACAACAGCGGGGCACAGGCCCTCACACATGTCCAACGGGCACGGTGGGCACTCCCGCCATCCCCAGGCTCCCAGGGGAAGGAAGGAGTTTTGGGCAGGACACACTCCCATGGTGGCCCCAGGGCTCCCTGCCCAGGAGAGCACCTGGTGAAAGGTCGGGGTCTGTGTCCCTGATGCCAGCTCCTCCCTGTTTTTCCAACAGGAACTGAGAGAGTAGGGATCCCTGGGTGGCGCAGCGGTTTGGCGCCTGCCTTTGGCCCAGGGCGCGATCCTGGAGACCCGGGATCGAATCCCACGTCGGGCTCCCGGTGCATGGAGCCTGCTTCTCCCTCTGCCTGTGTCTCTGTGCCTCTCTCTCTCTCTGTGACTATCATAAATAAATAAAAATTAAAAAAAAAAAAAAGGAAATGAGAGAGTAGGACCTGGTTTCCTCCAGGGACATCACACAGGTGGACCTGGATGTCAACAGGACGTTCAGCAGTCACATCATATTTTGGGACTACTACGGGGTAGGGTGAGGTTGAGGGGCCAGGGGGGATCGGGACCCAGGGGAGGACCGGGGCATTCCGGGTAGGGAAAACGGGACTTCTGAGTCGGGGGGGCAGAACAGCAGCCAACAACAAACCGCTCCATGGTAGGGTGTTGGGGATGACCTCTGTGCCCCACCCCGAGGGACTCGGGGATGAGGAGGCCACTAGGATGGGGCCTCCAGGGCTTGCCATGGGAGCTGAACCCCAAAGGGAAGAGGGACGACCCCTGAGAAGCAGGGGATGGGGGGCAGGGGGGGCAGGAACCGGACCTGGGTGCCAGGCAGAATGGCCGCGACAGGAGCAGGACACACTTCGATCCCATGTGGGTTGGACGGATCAGAGTGACACCCACTCTCAGTGCTTTACATGTTTCTAAGTTCTATGCATTTAATTTGAGACAATTTGCAATTTGAAAACACACATAATATGATGAACCCTGTATAATGCCCCCGGTCCAGCCAGGGCCATGCACTGACTACACCCGGCCCCAGGGGCATGTGCTGCAGCAAACCCCAGACTGGAGTCTCCTTAAAGTGTAGACGTCTCCTTTTGCATCTTAGAGGAAGGGGATGCCCTGTGTCCGCAGGCCTCCCCACGACATCTCCCTCATTCCCCACTGCCACTCCATCCATCTACATCCTCTACCTCAATGGGATCCCACCTACAACATCCCCCACACTCCACCACTATCATACCCCTGCCCCCACACCATCCACCCACACACCATCGGCCCCCAGCAAGGACCCGGTGTAGGTGACCCCTGTGGGACATGCTCAGCCTCCCCGGGGTTCTCTGGAAACCCTGCTCCCATCAGAAGCCCAGGTGTCCCATAGAGTACTCAGGGGTTGCAGGGAGGAGGGAAGACAGGGAGCCCCCAACAGGGTGTGTGCAGTTGAGTGGTGCAGAGGAAGCACTGTGCCCTGCCTCTGCCCACTGTCCGTCCTGGAGGGTGGCACACCCTGCACAGGACACCAGCCCCTAACCCAGGGGGATCTGGACTGGCCTGGCCCCGGGCTCTGTGAGGGTGGGTGTGATTTGAGCCCCCGCCCCAGGCCCAAGAAAAAGACTAATGGGATCAGGCCCCCATGGCCCTGTCCAGCGGCTGGATTCTGGCCCCACACTGAGCGAGCCCTCTCACAGCTGGATGTGGCGTCCTGGGCCCTGGGAATTCCCCACAGATCCAGGTCACTGACCTAGGGCAGCCCTGGAGATCCCGGGACACCCAAGGTTGGGGAGAGCAGAGGTGGGCCGGTGGGCCCCACCCACACTCACACCAGGAGGCAGACTCCTCCAGGTGCTGGGGCCGCAGGGGCCCCGTGGCTGGGGTCCAGCTGCCCTGCGGGGACCCAGCTAGGAACCCATGAGCTGCAGGTCTAGGTCAGCTCTGCTGTCCTCAGAACCGTCTCTCAGCCTGAAACCTCAGGACACACGCCCCCACCCGAGGTCCACACGTGCTTCCAGTTGGGGGACTCCAGCACTCGCACACCACCCATGTGATTCTTGCCCTCCCCTAAAGGACAGACATTCCCTCCACAGGGGAAGGCGCGAACCCTCGACTCTGAGCCCGTTTGCTGTAGAATGTCTATTGACATGTGTTGTGGTGCGAAAATGCACAGCCAGCCCGTTTCTGTGTCTCCCAGAACTGTGTGCACGAGGCGTGGATAGACCCACAGAGAGGAGGAAGGGGCACCACCCAGTCCCCAAACAGCTCCTGCATGGGCACTGCAAGGCACACACAGCTGATGTCCCCACGTGCCTTCCAGGGGCGGCCAGACGCCAGAGTCAGGACCCAACAAACTATACTGTGACTCAGCCTGTGCCCCATGGGCCAGGAGGGTGTGGGACAGAGTGACGGCCAGGGAGCCTCAGATCACCAGGGTCTATGTAAAGCGACCTGGGAGGTCTCTGCTCCCTCTGTCAAGGGGGCCGGAGCTGGCTGGTTTCTGAGGTACTTCCTCCCCTCCCCACATCTCTGTGCTTGTGTGCCTGGGGAACAGAGGGCCTGTGGGGCCGTCAGCATGACCCTGGAAGGGATGTCAGGACAGCAGGCCCTTGTGTTGTGCCCAAGATTGCAAATCCAAGAAACCACCGATGAGCCATCACCGATGCAAACTCCGAGGATTTCTTTACAAGATGGAGCTTGAGTCCAAGTGCACCCAACACAGCAGAGCAGGGATTTGGACCCTGAGACTAATAGGCATAGCAGCTTTAAAGGGGCCAGTGGCCCATGGGATACACAGAAAGTTGCACAGTCGTGTCGGTCAACAAGCAGGTGGCCGATTGAATGACACCTTACCCTATAGGATCCACTTGACCTGGACTATTACTTTGGTCAGAATTGGCCGGCAGTTTTGGCGGGCACAAAGCAGGGTTACATTGTTATGAGCTGATTTCCGAAGAGGGTGTGCCCAGCGGCTTGACTGGGTTGGGGCAGTGCCTTAAGACATAAGCAGGTTATGTGGGGGTCATAGGGGAGGTGGCGGGTGTAGCACAAAATGGAATCAGTCCTGTTCTGCTTGTCCAGGGGTAGGGGATTTTTGTTAAATTTCCTGGGTCCCACACTTGCAGCTCACGCACCTGGGCCACCCTCACCAGGTGGACTCAGTGTGCACACCTTGTGGTGCTGGATCTCTCACACCAGCGTGTAGAGGGCACCCTCCTTGCCCGAGTGAGTAGGGGCTGGGTGAGCATGGGGCTCAGCATGAAGGCCAGACAGCACAGGGAATCGAGGAACACCAGCCTCATCACCACCCCTACTCCCACACACAGGCTGCCCCATGGCTCTCCGTAATGGGCACCCGGCGCCTCTGGAGATCCCCCCAGGGCAGCCCCGAGGTCTGGCTCCCTGCTGGAGAAGCACTGGGGAGAAGAGAAGCAGCTGACGCTCAGCGGGACCCACTGCCGGACATGGGAATGTGGCCGAGCCAGAACTTCCAGCTCAGCTGACCCTCCAGATGAAAGTCACTGCACGAGCCAGCCCCGGGTTGGCCAGGAGAGTCCAGCTAGCTGCCCAGTGCCAGCACCAGAAATGATGTTGTGCCAACCATTTCGGTGTTTGGGTGACCCAGCCAGAGGATCCAATAGCTGCACGTGATACCTGCATGTGATAGACACACAGTCACACCGATACCAACAAAAGTCAGAATCCCCCAATGTTGTCAAACAGCATGTGAATGTTTACATACATGACGCTGTGGTCCCCAATAGGATACCTGGAAGACGCTATAAATCACTACTGCAGAGGAGCTGGAGGCAAGGAGATGTGCCTGCTGGGTTCCTACAAGGAGAGCAGAGGGACAGGAAGCATACTTCAATGGGGGGGCCCCTCTTAGGAAAGGACACCAGGTCCCTGTGAAGGCTACGGATGGTGAAATCTTTCCTCCTCTCTTTCAGCTTCTGGATTTCCTCCTCCTTTGTTCTTCCTAATTCTAGTTTAGCTTCCACCCTGCATCCAAACCAATGACCAAAGAGGCTTATTTATGATATCCGGTCCTAAAAGGAGGCTGAGCTCTGGCTACCGGGTTCAGAAATGATCATTTTCTAGGTGTATGCTGATCCCCCGAACTCGTGCCTTCGTGGCCCTTCTCTCTCTGCAGAATGAGGGGAACCACAAGTCTTACAATGAAAGACGCCCACTTCCACTCGGGCGGGACTATCCCTTGTGGCGGACGTCATCTGGGCCAAGGTGTGTAAATGGGGCGATCAAGAATAGTTCGCAGGTGAGACATAAGCAAACACTTACTTTTGATGTCATGCTTTATTTGTTCATCCATTTATTATTTGTTAAATATTTTAAATTTATGTCCTGTCTATACCCAATACGGTGTTGAAACTCATAACCCTGAGTTCAAGATCCCAAACCAGGACAGCCAGGCACCCCAGTGCCATGTTTCATAACTCTTTGCTTCCTTGCCTATCTCTGCATCGAACTGGAACATTGAGTCCTTGACGGGGAGCTTTAGTTATCTCCGAATCCTAGAATGTTCTCACTGTATCCCAATCCTAGATTGACATTTACCATTGAATAGCACTTTAAATAAATAGTCAGTAAGATAACTACTACAGAAAAGGAAATTATCAAATTTTCATGTATGTGGTCCCTGCTCCCTGGGCTCCCAGGGAAGCTATGGTTTCTTTCACATTGATCAAGGTCCAAATGACTCCACTACACCTCAAAGCGTGGGCTCAGTTTCTGCCCTGACACATGCAACATCCCTGCTTCAATTAAAATGTATCAATCAATCAAAGGGAGCCTAACTGGCTCGGTGTGCTTCGTAAGAACATGGGACTTTGTTCTTGGGGTAGCATGTTCAAGCCCAATGTTGGCTGTAGAGATTACAGAAAAATAAATTCTTAAAAAAAATCAATCAGTTTATCTTGGGGAGACATAGCCCTGGATTCCACAAGGGCAGGGAGCCAGCTGATGGTTCTACGCACAGTATTATATGCAGCAGAGCACAAAATGTGAACTTTCAGAAGTCTCCTAGAGTGGGGGACACACCAGCCTTAAGGTGTTCAGTTGGAGAAATCAGGTACAGTCCCTGGATCGACAGGGTGGGCTCAGGATCCCACGGGACCCAAGGATGGTGGCACCAACTGTTCCCAGGCACAGGAGCGGGAATGCGGCTGAGAGCAGTGGGACTCAGGCCAGCTGTCTGCCCTGTGTGGCCATAAGCTGCAAACCCCTGTGCAGTCACTGGGCCGCGTTCCTGGGACAGGCCAGCAAAGGCCAGGAGTGGGAGGACCCTCTCCCGGGCACGAAGAGTGCAGGTCTCCACCAGGGCAGCCCCTAAAATTTGGAGTTTTAAACATCAGTAACTTGTCTGTGTGGAGGCTGACAAAATTGAGGCGGTTCCACTTTAAGTTCACTGTTAGCACAAGTACTGCCATCCCAGGCCCCTGTGAATAAGAGCTAAAATTTACATTGCTTCAGTTACAGGAAAAAAAGAAAAAAACAGCTTAGAGCTTAGGGTCCCAGAAAGCCCCATATTAGACTGAGAACAGAGCTCAATGCCCTTGAAGGCCCAATATCAAAATGTAAGCAGAACTTGAGGAATTGCTCCAGCCCTTCTGGAGGTCACCGAGACCAGCCCTTAAAACTAAGCTAAAACCCACTTCGGGGTCCAAGTGCATGCTCCTCTGTGTCGGGTGTACTTGGACACAAGCTCAAGTTTGGAAATCAACCATCGTGTATTTGCATTGGTGTCGGCTCCTCAGTGGTTTCTCGTATTTGCAATCTTGGGCACAACACCTCCATGTCCTCTCCCCACCTGGGCTGACCCCCTGTCCCCTCCCCCCCAGGCTGACCCTCAGTCACCTCCCCACCCACAACAGCTTGGGACATGCCCTCACACAGTTCCCATGGGCTCGGTGGGCACTGCCGCCATCCCCAGCCTCACAGGGCAAGACAGGATGTTTCGGCAGACCCACTCCCATGGTGGCCACAGGGCTCCCTGCCCAGCATAGCTGCTCGTGACAGGTCAGGGTCTGTGTCCCTGATGCGAGCTCCTGCTCCCTGGTTTTCCCACGGGAAATGAAGGAGGAGGCCCTGGTCTCTTCCAGGGATATCACGCAGGTAGACCTGGACGTCAACAGGACATTCAGCAGCACACTATGTTTTGGGCCTGCTAAGGGGTCAGGTGAGGCTGCTGGGCCAGGGGGCTTAGGGGCCCCAGGGGAGGCCTGGGGGCTTCGGGGTAGGGAAAATGGGGCTTCTGAAGCCGAGGGGAGCAACAGCAGCCAACAACACACCGCTCCATGGTAGGGTGATGGGGATGACCCACATGCCCCCAACCCCGGGGCCTCAGAGATGAGGAGGCCAATTGGATGGGGCCTCCAGTGGTTGCCATGGGAGCCGAACCCCATAGGGGAGAGGGACGGTGCCCTGAGAAGCAGGGGATGGGGTGGGGGATGTGGGGGGCAGGAACCAGGCCTGGGAGCCAGGCGGCATGGCCACGGCTAGATCAGGACACACATCAATCCCACAGGGTCAGACGGGTCAGAGTGACACCCACTCTCGGTGCTTTATATATTTCTAAATTCTATGCATTTCATTTGAGACAATTTGCAATTTGAAAACATACATAGTATGATGACCCCCAGATAATGACCCTGGTCCAGCCAGGGCCCTGCACTGACCACACGGTGCCACAGGGGCAGGTGTCTCAGCAAACCCTAGACTGGGGTAGCCTTTAACTGTAGAAGTCTCCTTGTGCATCTTAGAGGAAGGGGATGCCCTGTGTCCGCAGGCCCCCCACGCCATCCTGCTCATTCCCCACCCCCACATCATCCCCCTACATCATGATCCCCAATGGCATTCCACATAACACCATCCCCCTCACAGCCCCACAGCCCCACACAATCTTATCCCACACTACACCACAACACCATCCCCCCTACACCATTCCCCACACTCCACCACCATCATACCCCTGGTCCCACACCATCTACCCCACACCATCGGCCCCCAGCAAAGACCCGGTGCAGGTGACCCCTGTGAGACGCGCTCAGCCTCCCTGTGATTCTCTGGATACCCTGTTCCCATCAGAAGACCGGGTGTTCAATAGGGCACACAGGGGTTGCAGGGAGGAGTGAAGGCACGGAATCCCCAACAGAGTGGGTGCAGGTGAGTGGTGTAAAGGAACCACTGTGCCTTGCCTCCGCCCACTCTCCCTCCTGGAGGGTGACACACCCTGCACAGCACAACAGCCCCTAACCCAGTGGGACCTGGGCTGCCCTGGCACCAGGATCTGTGGGGGCTGGGTTGATTTGGGCCTCCCCAGGGCCCAACACAAAGACGAATGTGTTCCAGCCCCCCATGGCCCTGGGCAGACCTGGATTCTGGCCCCATGCTGAGCGAGCCCTCTCACAGGTGGATGTGGCCTCCTGGGCCCTGGGCGTGACCCACAGATCCAGGTCGCAGACCTAGGGCAGCCCTGAGGATCCCGGTACACCCCAGGGTGGGGAGAGCAGGGGTAGGCCAGTGGGCCCCACCTGTACCCACACCAGGAAGCAAGCTCCTCCAGATACTCGGGCTCCAGGAGGCCCGAGGCCAGGGTCCAGCTGCCCTGCGGGAACCCAGCACAGGAGCCCATGAGCTGCAGGTCCAGTTCAGCTCTGCTGTCCTCAGAACAGTCTCTCAGGCTGAAAACTCAGGACACACGCCCCCACCCAGAGTCCACACATGCTCCCAGGTGGGGAACTCCAGCACTCAACCCCCAACCCATGTGATTCTTGTCCTCCCGTAAAGGACTGAAAGGTCTCCCTCCCCAGGTGAAGGCGCACACCCACAGCTCTGAGCCCGTTTACTGTAGAAAGTCAATAAAGTGTAGTGGTGGAAAAATGCACAGCCAGCCCTTTTCTGTGTCTCCCAGAACTCTGTGCACGGGGTGTGGAGAGACCCACAGAGAGGAGGAGGGGGCACCACCCAGGCCCCAAACAGCCCCTGCAGGGACACCGCAAGGCATACACCGCTGACATCCCCACGTGCCTTCCAGGGGTGGCCAGACGCCAGGGTCAGGACCCCACAGACTATACTGGGACTCATCCTGTGCCCCGTGGGCCAGAATGGGCTAGGACAGAGTGACAGCCAGGGAACCTCAGGTCACCAGGGTCTGTTCAAAGCGACCTGGGAGGTCTGTGCTCCCTCTGTCCAGGAGGCCGGGGCTGGCCCAGTTCCAGGGCACGTACTACCCTCCCCGCATCCCCATGCCAGTGTGCCTGTGGCACAGAGGGCCTGTGGGGCGCTCAGCGTGGCCTGGAAGGCATGTCAGGACAGCAGGCCCTTGTGTTGTGCCCAAGACTACGAATCTGAGAAACCACCAAGGAGCCGACACCGAAGCAAACTCCCGAGGGTTTCTCTACAAGGTGGAGCTTGGGTCCAAGTTCACCCGACACAGTGGAGCAGGGACTTGGACCCCGAGACTAAGAGGCATAGCAGATTTATATGGTCAGTGGACCGTGGGATATGCAGAAATTTGTACAGTCATGTAGGTCAACACGCAGGTGGCTGACTGAATTACACCTTACACTATAGTATCCACTTGAGCTGGCCTATTACTTTGGTCAGAATCGGTGCGCAGTTTTGGGGGACACAAAGCAGGGTTACATTGTTATGAGCCGATTTCCGATTAGGGTGTGCCCAGCAGCTTGACTTGGGTGGGGCAGCGCCTTAAGCCATAAGCTGGTCATTTGGGGGTCATAGGGGAGGTGGTGGGTGTAGCACAAAATGGAATCAGTCCTGCTCTGCTTGTCCAGGGGTACGGGAATTTTGTTAAATTTCTTGGGTCCCAACTTGCAGCTCATGCACCTGGGCAACGCTCACCAGGTGGACTCAGCGTGCACACCTTGTGGTGCTGGATCTATCACACCAGCGTGTGGAGGACACCCTCCTCGCCCTAGTGAGTAGGGGCTGGGTGAGCATGGGGCTCGGCCTGAAAGCCAGGCAGCACAGGGGACTGAGGAACCCAGCCCTGTCCCCACCCCGACCACACAAATGCAGCCTCAGCGCTCCCTGCCATGGGCACCCAGCTCCTCAGGAGCTCCCACCAGGGTGGCCCCGAGGTCTGACTCCCTGCTGGAGAGACATCGGGGAGAACAGAAGCAGCCGGAGCTCGGCAAGACCCACTGCCGGACATGGGAATGTGGCCAAGCCATACCACCTCAGCTAACCCTCCAGCTGAAATTCACTACAGGAGCAAGCCGCGGGGAAAGCCCCGCTAGCCACCCAGCATCAGCACGAGAAATGATGTTGTACCAACCAATTCGGCGTTTGGAATACCCAGACAGAGGATCTGATAGCTGCACATGATAGCTTCATGTAATACACACACACACACCCCACAACCAACAAAAGTCAGAATCCCCCCAAAGTTGTCAAACAGCAGCTGGATGGTTACATACACAACGCTGTGGTCCCCAGTAGGATACCTGGAAGACGCTATAAACCATGACTGCAGAGGTGCTAGAGGCATGGAGATGTGCCTGCTGTGTTCCAAAAAGGAACGCAGAGGGGCAGGAAGCATCCTACGGAGGAGGGGGGGGCCCTCCTAGGAAAGGACACCAAGTCCCTGTGAAGGCTACGGTTGGTGAAATCTTTCCTCTTCTCTTTCAGCTTCTGCTTTTCCTCCTAAATGCCATTTTCCTCAATCATAATAGCAAAAATTTATTTTATGTTTTTAAATTTCTTTTTATTGGAGTCCAATTTGTATGAATTCTTTCTTCAGCAAGGGTGTCATTCAGGATAGAAGGAAAGATTTTCCCAGACAGGCAAAGTATAAAGGAGTTCATGACTGCTAAACCAGTCCACTAAGGAATTTTAAGAGGGACTATTCTAGTGGGGGAAAAAAAGAGACAAAAGCAACAAAGACTAGAAAGGACCAGAGAACGTCACCAGAAACACCAACTCTACAGGTAAAACAAAGGCACAAAGTTCATATCTTTGAATAAGCACTTTGAATGCTAATACTAAATGCTCCAATCAAAAGATATAGGGTATCAGAGTGGCTTAAAAAACAGGATCCGTGATGCCTGTGTGGCTCAGGGGTTAAGTCTCTGCCTTTGACTCAGGGTGTGATTCTAGAGTCTGGGATCGAGTCCCATATTGGGGTCCCGGTGGGGAGCCTGCTTCTCTCTTGGCCTAATTTTCTGCCTCTGTCTCTGTCTCTCTCTCTCTCTCTCTCTCTCATGCTCTCAAAAATAAAATTGTTATTAAAAAAACAAGGTCCATCTGTATGCTGCCTAATAGATGCTCACCTTAGACCTATAGACAACAGCAGATTGAAAGGCAGGGGATGGAAAATCATCTATCATGCTAATGGTTATGAAAAGAAAGCTGGAGACCAATACTTATATTAGAGACACTAGATTTGAAACCAAACCCTGGGAGTCACCTGGTGGCTCAGTGGTTGAGCATCTGCCTTCGGCTCAAGGTGTGTTCGTGGGATCCCAGGATCGAGTCCCACATTGGCATCCCTTTGGGGAGCCTCTCTCCCTCTGCCTATGTTTCTGCCTCTACTTCTCTGTGTATCTCTCATGAATAAATAAATAAATAAAATATTTAATCTCAAAAAGAAAGAACAAATACTGTAAGAAGTGATGAAGAAGGGCATTATTTCATAGTTAAAAAGACTCTCCATCAGGATCAAACAACTAAATATTTATGCTGCCAACATGCGAGTACCTAATTATGGAACCCAATTACCAATAAACGTACAGGAACTCACTGATAATAATACAATGACAGGGGATTTTAACACCTACCAACTTATGGCAATGGACCGATGTCTATTCAGAAAATCAACAGGGAAACAATAGCCTTGACACACTGGACCACAGGGACTCCACAGATATAGTCTGAATATTTCCTCCTAAAGCAAAATACACATTCCTTTCAAGTGCACATGGGACATTCTCCAGAACAGATCATATCATGGGCCACAAATCAGCCCTCAACAGGTACAACAGGTACAAGAAGGTTGATATCACACCCTGTACATTTTCGACCACAACGCTATGAAACTCGAAGTCGACAGTAAGAAAAAATTTGGACAGACCTAAAATACGTGGAGATTATGAACATCCTACCAGAGAAGGAATGGAGCAACCAGGAAATTAAAGAGGAAATTTAAAACAAATGAAAATGAAAACATGTTTCTCCAAACCACTGGGATGTAGCAAAGGCAGTCCAGAGGGAAGTACATAGCAATACAGGCCTATCTCAGGAAACAAGAAGTCTCTAATACACAACCTAACCTTACACCTAAAGGAGCTGGAAAAGGAATAGGAAACAAAGCCTAAAGCCTACAGAAGAAGGGAAAAAATAAAGATGAGAGCAGAAATAAACAATACAGAAACAGTAGAATGGAATAACGAAACTAAGAGCTGGTTCTTCAAAATAATTAATAAAATGGATCAAGCCCTAGCCAGCCAAATGAACGAGAAATGAGAAAAGACCTAAATAAATAAAATCACAAAAGAGAGAAGAGAGATCACAATCAACACCAGAAAAATAAGACAATCATAAGGGAATACTATGAAAGATTATATGTTAACAAACTGGGAGACCTGGAAGAAATGGACAAATCCCTAGAAATGTGCAAACAAGCAAAACTGAAATAGGAAGAAATAGAAAATGTGAATAGACCCATAACTAGCAGAGGAATTGAATCAGCAAGGCACCTGGGTGCCTCAGTGGTCGAGCATGTGCTTTGGCTCAGGTCATGATCCCGGGGTCCTGGGGAATCAAGTCACACATCAGGCTCCCCGCATGGAGCCTCATTTTCCCTGTGCCTATACCTATGCATCTCTGTGTCTCTCATGAATACATAAATAAAATCTTTAAAAACGAAAAAAGATAAAAAGATGAGAAAGGACCCAAATAAAATCACAAATGAGAAAAGAGAAATAACAACATTAGAGAAATACAAACAATTATAAGAGAATATGATGAAAAACTACATGCCAGCAACCTAGAACCTGGAAGAAATAGATCAATTCCTGGAAATATATAACATAGCAAAAATGAAAAATGAAGAAATAAGAAATTTGAACAGACAGTTACCAGCAAAGAAATTGAATCAGCAATCAGGGTTCCCGAACAGGAGACTCTTAGATCAATAGAACAGAATGGAAAGCCAAAACAAGATACAAACATGTATCTATGACCCATAATGGACAACAAGGCAGGAAGGAATATCCAATGGCACAAAGACAGTCTCTTCAACAAACACTAACCCTGACCCCCGGATAAGAACAAATGGTGTTGGGAAAACCAGGCAGCCAAATGCAGAAGAATGAAACTGGACCACTTTCTTACACCATATATATAAAAAATGAATTCAAAATGGATGAAAGACCTAAATGTGAGATCTGAAACCATACATAGAAGAAAAGATAGGCAGCAACGATTTTGACATTGGCCATTGGATCTTCTTTCAGGATATGCCTCTGAGGTGAGGGAAACAAAAGCAAAAATACTATTGGGACTTCATCAAATTGAAAAGCTTCTGCAAAGTGAAGGAAACAACTAAAGCTAAAAAGCAACATACAGGAGGAGAGGCAAGATGGCAGGAGAGAAGGGTCCCCAAGTCACCTGTCCTGACCAAATTACCTAGATAAACTTCAAATCATCCTGAAAATCTAGGAATTCAGCCTGAGACTTAAACAGAGACCAGATAGAATGCTACAGTGAGAAAAGTTCACACTTCTATCAAGGTAGGAAGATGGGGGAAAAGAAATAAAGATACAAAAGGCATCCAAGGGGAGGGGCCCCACAGAGCCAGGCTAAGGCCAGGGCGAGTGCCCCCCGGGCAGGAGAGCTCTGTCCCAGAGAAGCAGGAGCTGCACCATTCTTCCAGGGGGAAATGACGCCCACAGGGATTCAGAGCAAGACCCCAGGAGGGCGGGGATACCCTCGGGCTCCATGGGACACAAACATACACCTGCACTCCCAGGAGATTGCACCGAGCTCCCTAAGGGCTGTAGGGCACATGCATTGACCCAGGAGCAGCTCTGAGGGGATCCGGCAGCGGCTCTGTGCGGAGGGGGCAGCGGGTCCCTGGGAACAGCTAGGTGGCGGCGCCTAGGGCAGAGGAAGTGGCTTCGTGTGGAGGGGGCTGCGGGGCTCCAGGAGCAGCTCAGAGGGGCTATGGCGGCTCCGTGGAGAGGTGCCTACCCGGCCGGGAGCGAGAATCCAACAGCGCAGGTCAGGGAGCACAGGGCCGGGACACAGCCCAGGATTCAGCCTCCCCCGGGACAGGCAGAGGCCTGGAGGGCCCAGGACAGCAAGGACGCTCCTGCTCAGAGCTGAGAAGATCAGCAGCCCTGCCCCAGAGCCTCCAGGCCCTGCAGACGGACTGCTCCAGAGTTACTGGGGAGGCTGAATACAGGTGTTCCGACCTGGCTGCTGCCACTGGGGTTGTTCCTCCTTGGGCGTCACAGGGTATACAACCCCCACTGAGCGCTTCACCAGGCAGGGGGAGAGGAGCTCCCCCAAGGGCTAGCACCTGAAAATCAGCACAACAGGCCCCTCCCCCCAGAAGACCAGCTAGACGGACAAGTTCCAGGGGAAGTCAAGGGACTTAAAGTAGACAGAATCAGAAGATACTCCCCCATGTTTTTTTTAATTTCTGATTGCTTCCCCCATCCTTTCCCCCCTTTCTTTCTTTTTCTTTCTCCTTTTATTCTCTTTTTTGCTTTTTTCTTCCTTTTTCCTTTTTTCTTTTTCTCTTCTCTTTTTTTCTTTCTCTCTTCTCTTTTTCTCCTTTTCCCAATACAACTTGTTTTTGGCCACTCTGCACTGAGCAAAATGACTAGAAGGAAAACCTCACCTCAAAAGAAAAAACAGTCCTCTCTCCCACAGAGTTACAAATCTGGATTACAACTCAATGTCAGAAAACCAATTCAGAAGCACTATTATACAGCTACTGGTGGCTCTAGAAAAAAGCATAAAGGACTCAAGAGACTTCATGACTGCAGAATTTAGATACAATCAGGCAGAAAGTAAAAAACAATTGAATGAGATGCAATCCAAACTAGAATTCCTAATGACGAGGGTTAACGAGGTGGAAGAACGAGTGAGTGACATAGAAGACAAGTTGATGGCAACGAGGAAAACTGAGGAAAAAAGAGACAGACAATTAAGAGACCAGGAAGACAGATTAAGGGAAATAAACGACAGCCTGAGGAAGAAAAACCTATGTGTAATTGGGGATCCTGAGGGCGCCGAAAGGGACAGAGGGACAGAATATGTATTTGAACAAATCCTAGCTGAAAACTTTCCTAATCTGGGAAGGGAAACAGGCATTCAGATCCAGGAAATAGAGAGATCCCCCCTAAAATCAATAAAAACCGTCCAACACCTCGATTTAATAGTGAAGCTTGCAAATTCCAAAGATAAAGAGAAGATCCTTAAAGCAGCAAGAGACAAGAAATCCCTGACCTTTATGGGGAGGAGCAGACCTCTCCACAGCGACCTGGCAGCCCAGAAAGTGCTGGCTGGATATATTCAGGGTCCTCCATGAGAATAACATGCAACCAAGAATACTTTATCCAGCCAGGCTCTCATTCAAAATGGAAGGACAGATAAAGAGCTTTCAAGACAGGCAGGAACTGAAAGAATATGTGACCTCCAAACCAGCTCTGCAAGAAATTTTAAGGGGGACTCTTAAAATTCCCCTTTAAGAAGAAGTTCAGTGGAACAATCCACAAAAACAAGGACTGAATAGATGTCATGATGACACTAAACTCATATCTGTTGATAGTAACTCTGAACGTGAATGGGCTTAATGACCCCTTCAAAGGCGCAGGGTTTCAGACTGGATAAAAAATCAGGACCCAACTATTTGCTTTCTACAAGAGACTCATATTAGACAGAAGGACACCTACAATCTGAAAATAATGGGTTGGAGAACCATTTACCATTCAAATGGTCCTCAAAAGAAAGCAGTGAAAAAAAAAAAAGAAAGAAAGCAGTGGTAGCCATCCATATATCAGATAAACTAAAATTTACCCCGAAGACTATAGTGAGAGATGAAGACGGACACTAAATCATACTTAAAGGATCTATCCAACAAGAGGGCTTAACAATCCTCAATATATATTCCCCGAATATCGGAGCTGCCAAATATTTAAACCAATTAATAACGAAATTGAAGAAATACTTAGATAATAATTATCTTATACTTGGTGACTTCAATCTAGGTCTTTCTACCCTCGATAGGTCTTCTAAGCACAACATCTCCAAAGAAACGAGAGCTTTAAATGATACACTGGAGCAGATAGATTTCACAGATATCTACAGAACTTTACATCCAAACTGAACTGAATAAACATTCTTCTCAAGTGCACATGGAACGTTCTCCAGAATAGACCACATACTGGGTCACAAATCACGTCTGAACCGATACCAAAAGATTCAGATCATCCCCTGCATATTCTCAGACCATAATGCCTTAAAATTAGAACTAAATCACAACAAGAAGTTTGGAAGGACCTCAAACACGTGGAGGTTAAGGACCATCCTGCTAAAAGATGAAAGGTTCAACCAGGAAATTGAGGAAGAATTAAAAGGATTCATGGAAACTAATTGGAATGAAGATACAAATGTTCAAAATCTTTGGCATGCAGCAAAAGCAGTCCTAAGGGGGAAATACATCACAATAGAAGCATCCATTCAAAAACTGGAAAGATCTCAAATACAAAAGCTAACCTTACTCATAAAGGAGCTAGAGAAAAAAAACAGCAGCTAGATCCTACACCCAAACAGAATAAGAGATTTAATTAAAATTAGAGCAGACCTCAAGGAAACTGAGACCATAAGAAATGTGGAACAGATCAACAAAACCAGGAGTTGGTTCTTTGAAAGAATTAATACCATACATAAACCATTAGCCAGTCTTATTAAGAAGAGAGACAAGACTCAAATTAATAAAATCATGAATGAGAAAGGAGAGATCACTACCAACACCAAGGAAATACAAACGATTTTAAAAACATATTATGAACAGCTATACGGAAATAAATTAGGCAATCTAGAAGAAATGGACGCTTTCCTGGAAAGCCACAAACTACCAAAACTGGAACAGGAAGACATAGAAAACCTAAACAGGCCAATAACCAGGGAGGAAATTGAAGCAGTCATCAAAAACCTCCCAAGTCACAAAAGTCCAGGGCCAGATGGCTTCCCAGGGGAATTCTATCAAACGTTTAAAGAAGAAACCATACCTCTCCTACTAAAGCTGTTTGGAAAGATAGAAAGAGATGGAGTACTTCCAAATTCGTTCTAAGAAGCCAGCATCACCTTAATTCCAAAACCAGACAAAGACCCCACCAAAAAGGAGAATACAGACCAATATCCCTGATGAACATGGATGCAAAAATTCTCAACAAGATACTAGCCAATAGGATCCAACAATACATTAAGAATATTATTCACCATGACCAAGTAGGATTTATCCCCGGGACACAAGGCTGGTTCAACACGTGTAAAAAAATCAATGTCATTCATCATATCAGCAAGAGAAAAACCAAGAACCATATGATCCTCTCATTAGATGCAGAGAAAGCATTTGACAAAATAGAGCATCCATTCCTGATCAAAACTCTTCAGAGCGTAGGGATAGAGGGAACATTCCTCGACATCTTAAAAGCCATCTACGAAAAGCCCACAGCAAATATCATTCTCAGTGGCGCAGCACTGGGAGCCTTTCCCCTAATATCAGGAACAAGACAGGGATGTCCACTCTCACCATTGCTATTCAACATAGTCTGGAAGTCCTAGCCTTAGCAGTCAGACAGCAAAAAGACATTAAAGGCATTCAAATTGGCAAAGAAGAAGTCAAAATCTCCCTCTTCTCAGATGACATGATACTCTACCTAGAACACCCAAAAGCCTCCACCCCAAGATTGCTAGAACTCATACAGCAATTTGGTAGCATTGCAATATAAAAACTCAATAGCCAGAAATCAATGGCATTTCTATACACTGACAATGAGACTGAGGAAAGAGAAATTAAGGAGTCAATTTCATTTACAGTTGCACCCAAATCAAAAGATACCTAGGAATAAACCTAACCAAGGAGGTAAATGATCTATACCCTAAAAACAATAGAACACTTCTGAAAGAAATTGAGGAAGACACAAAGAGATGGAAAAATATTCCATGCTCATGGATTGGCAGAATTAATATTGTGAAAATGTCAATGTTACCCAGGCAATGTACACGTTTAATGCAATCCCTATCAAAATACCATGGACTTTCTTCAGAGAGTTAGAACAAATTATTTTAAGATTTGTGTGGAATCAGAAAAGACCCCGAAAGCCAGGGGAATTTTAAAAAAGAAAACCATATCTGGGGGCATCACAATGCCAGATTTCAGGTTGTACTACAAAGCTGTGGTCATCAAGACAGTGTGGTACTGGCACAAAAACAGACACATAGATCAATGGAACAGAATAGAGAACCCAGAAGTGGACCTTGAACTTTATGGTCAACTAATATTCGATAAAGGAGGAAAGACTATCCATTGGAAGAAAGACAGTCTCTTCAATAGATGGTGCTGGGAAAATTGGACATCCACCTTCAGAAGAATGAAACTAGACCACTCTCTTTCACCATAAACAAAGATAAACTCAAAATGGATGAAAGATCTAAATGTGAGACAAGAATCCATCAAAATCCTAGAGGAGAACACAAGCAACACCCGTTTTAAACTTGGACACAGCAACTTCTTGAAACGTACATCCATGAAGGCAAAAGAAACAAAAGCAAAAATGAACTATTGTGACTTCATCAAGATAAGAAGCTTTTGCACAGCAAAGGATACAGTCAACAAAACTAAAAGACAACCTACAGCATGGGAGAAGATATATGCAAAAGACGTTTCAGATAAAGGGCTAGTTTCCAAGATCTATAAAGAACTTCTTAAAATCAACACCAAAGAGACAAACAATCCAATCATGAAATGGGCAAAAGACATGAAGAGAAATCTCACAGAGGAAGACACTGACATGGCAACATGCACATGAAAACATGCTCTGCATCACTTGCCCTTAGGGATATACAAATCAAAACCACAATGAGATACCACCTCACACCAGTGAGAATGGGGAAAATGAACAAGGCAGGAAACCACAAATGTTGGAGAGGATGCGGAGAAAAGGGAACCCTCTTACACTGCTGTTGGGAATGTGAACTGGTGCAGTCACTCTGGAAAACTGTGTGGAGGTTCCACAAAGTGTTAAAAATAGACCTGCCCGATGACTCAGCAATTGCACTATTGGGGATTTACCCCAAAGATTCAGATGCAATGAAACGCCGGGACACCTGCACCCCGATGTTTATAGCAGAATGTCCACAATAGCCAAACAGTGTCAGGAGCCTTGGTGTCCATCGAAAGATGAATGGATAAAGAAGATGTGGTTTATGTATACAATGGAATAATATTCAACCATTAGAAACGACAAATACCCAACATTTGTTTCAACGTGGATGGAACTGGAGGCTATTATGCTGAGTGAAGTAAGTCAATCGGAGAAGGACAAACAGTGTATGTTCTCATTCCTTTGGGGAATATAAATAATAGTGAAAGGGAATATAAGGGAATGGAGAAGAAACGTTTGGGAAATATCAGAAAGGGAGAGAGATCATAAAGACTCCTAACTCTGGGAAAAGAACTAGCAGTGCTGGAAGGGGAGGAGGGCGGGGGGTGGGGGTGAATGGGTGACGGGCACTGAGGGGGACACTTGACGGGATGAGCACTGCGTGTTATTCTGTATGTTGGTCAATTGAACACCAATAAAAAATAAATTTATTTAAAAAAAAAGATCAAACAACTGCATATTTATGCTGCCAACATGGGAGTACCGAAATATAGAAACCAATTAACAACAAACGTACAGGAACACACTGATAATAATACAGTGACTGGGGATTTTAACACCCACTTATGGCAATGGACCGATCGTCTATGCAGAAAATCAACAGGGGAACAATAGGCTTGACACACTGGACCAAAGTGACTCAACAGATATAGTCTGAACATTTCTTCCTAAAGCAGAATACACATTCCTTTCAAGTGCACATGGGACATTCTCCAGAATAGATTATATCATGGACCACAAATCAGCCCTCAACAGGTACAACAGGTACAAGAAGGATGGTATCACACCATGTATATTTTCGGACGACGACGCTATGAAACTTGAAGTCGACAGTAAGAAAAAATTTGGACAGACCAAATATTTGTGGAGATTATGATCATCCTACCAGAGAAGGAATGGAGTAACCAGGAAATTAAAGAGGAAATTTAAAACAAATGAAAATGAAAACATGTTTCTTCAAACCTCTAGGATGTAGCAAAGACAGTCCTTAGAGGGAAGTAGATAGCAATACAGGCCTACCTCAAGAAACAAGAAGTCTCCAATACACAACCCAACACTACACCTAAAGGAGCTGGAAAAGGAATAGGGAACAAATCCTAAAGCCTCCTTAAGAAGGAAAAAATAAAGATGAGAGCAGAAATAATCAATACAGAAACAACAAAACAGTAGAATGGAATAATGAAACTAAGAACTGGTTCTTCAAAATAACTAAGAAAATGGATCAAGCCCTAGCCAGCCTTATCAACAAGAAAACAGAAAAGAACTAAATAAATAAAATCACAAAAGAGAGAAGAGAGATCACAATCAACACCAGAAAATAAGACAATTATAAGGGAATACTATAAAAGATTATACGCTAACAACCTGGGAGACCAGGATGAATTGGAGAGATCCCTAGAAATGTGCAAACGAGCAAATCTGAAAGAGGAAGAAATAGAAAATGTGACTAGACCCATAACTAGCAAAGGAATTTAATCAGCAAGGCACCTGGGTGCCTCAGTGGTTGAGCATCTGCTTTGGCTCAGGTCATGATCCCGGGGTCCTGGGGAATCATGTCCCACATCAGGCTCCCTGCGTGGAGCCTCATTTTCCCCCTGCCTATACCCCTGCCTTTCTGTGTCTTGCATGAATACATAAATAAAATATTTAAAAAAGAAAAAAGATAAAAAGATGAGAAAGGACCCAAATAAAATCACAAATGAGATAAGAGAAATAACAACCAAAACTAGAGAAATAAGAACGTGTATAAGAGAACATTATGAAAAATTATATGCCAGCAACCTAGAACCTGGAAGAAATAGATCAATTCCTGGAAATATATAACACAGCAAAAATGAAAAAGGAAGAAATAAGAAACTAGAACACACAGATAACCAGCAACGAAATTGAATCAGCAATCAGGAATCTCCCAACAGGAGATGCTTAGATCAATAGAATAGAATGGAATGCCGAAACAAGATACAAACCTGTAACACTATGATCCATTAATCGACAACAAGGCAGCAGGGAATATCCAATGGCACAAAGACAGTCTCTTCAACAAACCCTAACCCTGACCCCAGGATAAGAACAAATGGTGTTGGGAAAACCAGGCAGCCACATGCAGAAGAATGAAACTGGACCACTTTCTTACACAATATATATAAAAAATAAATTCAAAATGGATGAAAGACCTAAATGTGAGACCTGAAACCATAAAAAGAAGAAAAGATAGGCAACAACGTCTTTGACGTTGGCCATTGGATCTTCTTTCTAGATGTGCCTCTGAGTTGAGGGAAACAAAAGCAAAAATACTCTTGGGACTTCATCAAATTCAAAAGCTTCTGCAAAATGAAAGAAACAACCAACGCTAAAAGGCAACATACAAAATGAAAGGAGATATTTGTAAATAACACATCCAATAAACAGTTAGTATGCAAAATACGCAAAGCAAATATAAATCTCAACCTCCTAAACACAAATTATCCAACTGCAGATGGGTAGAAGACATGAATGGACTTTGTCTCTGACAAGACATCCAGATGGCCACCAGACACCGAAAGACACTCCGCGTCACCCATCATCAGGGAAATTCAAATGAAAATCACAATAAGATGTCACCTGACAGCCGACAGAATGGCTAAATTAACAACAGAAGAAACAACAGGTGTTGTTGAGGCTATAGAGAAGAGGGAGCCCCCTTACACTCCTGGTGGGCATGCGAACAGTTGCAGCCACTGTGAAAAACACTGTGGAGGGTCCTCGAGATGTTAAAAATAGGGGATCCCTGGGTGGTGCAGCGGTTTGGTACCTGCCTTTGGCCCATGTCGCGATCCTGGAGACCTGGGATTGAATCCCACGTCGGACTAACAGTGCACGGAGCCTGCTTCTCCCTCTGCCTGTGTCTCTGCCTCTCTCTCTGTGACTATCATAAAAAAAATTTAAAAAGAAGTTAAAAATAGCGCTATCCTATGATTCCAAAATTGCAGAGCTAGGTATTTACCCCGAGGATACAAAAGTCTTTTAGTAGATTCCAAGTAGGACACGCAGACCAGTGTTTGTAGCAGCGTTATCAACAACAGCCAAACTGTGGATACAGCCCAGATGTCCATCGACTGATGAATGGGCAGAGACGATGTGGTAAATATACCCACTGCGACATCACTGGGTCATCAGAAGCGATGAAATGAAGCCATTTACAATGATGTGGGAGAAGTGGAAAGGACTTATGCTTAATGAACTCAGTCAGAGAAAGATATGAAATACCATACAATTGCATTCACATGTGAATTTTAAGAAACCAGACAAACTGGCAAAGGGGCAGAGGGGGGGATGAGAGAAGCAAACAAAAAAACACACTCTTAACCACAGAGAATCAACTAATAAATACCAGAGGAAGGTGAGGGAGATGGGGAATCAGGGGATGGGGATAGTGGAGAGCACCTGTGGCCAGTACCAGGCGTTGTAACCAAGAGTTGAATCACTATGTGGTAAACCTGAAACTATATCATACTGTGTATACAAACAGGAATTCAAGTAAAACTTTAAAATAATAATTGGTAGTATTGATGAAACATGTACGCACTAGAGATAAAATCAGAAAGGCAACTGAAAATCCAAATAAAGAGTCTTTAGAGCCACAAATCCCCTCCTAGCTCAGCTCGGGAGAAGCCTGCCATGTCTATTCTGACACCATCAGAAGCCTGGATTTTGATTCTCTGGGGAGGCCACTGACTTGGTGGAGTCAGGCTATCTTTGAACCCAAAACCTAAATAGAGTGCATAAAACTAAACGGCCCAAGATGCTAGGAGTCCCAGTGCAGGCACATGCCAAGTCCAAACTCTAACCATACACAGACATAACCCTAACCCTACACTTAATCGTAATGTTAACCTAACCCTTAAACAAGACCCATCACTAATCGAAAAACAAACACAAACCCCAAGACCAAAACACATTCACTGAACCTTCCTGCCAACCCTCACCCTAACTCCTAAATGCAGGTGCACCTAAACTTAGGTTTCCTTAACCCTGACCCCTACATTAAATCTAACACGAACCCTAACCTCTAACCCTATCCTTAAAATAAGGTATTCAAATCCTATTCCTAACCTTAACCTGTACCCTAACCCTAACCCTCTAATACTAATCCTATCTCATACCGCAAACTGTACCCTAACCCATACCCTAAAGCCAACCCCTAACCCACTCCCTAACCCTATATCTTGCCCTTTTCCAAAACCGTACCCTGACCCTGACCTGACCCTAACCCTAAACCCTAACCAAACACTAACACTAACCCTAGCCCTAACCCCTATCCTAATCCTAACCCTCGCCCTAACCCTAAACCTAGCCCTAACTTTAACTCTAACCCTTAACTCTAACCCCTAACTCTAACCCCTAACAATAACTCACACCCTAACCCCTAACCCTAACTGCAAACCTAAGCCCAACCCTAACTCTAACCATAACCCTATCCCCAACTCCTAACCTCCTGCCCTCATCCCTAGAGCCTAAACCCTAACCCTAACACTAAATCCTGTCCCTTACCCTAACCACCATCCTAACTCTTAACACTGACCAATACCCTTATGCCTCACCTAACCTCTAATTCGTAACCATAAGCATAATCACTAACCCCTAACATCTAACCTAAGGCTAACCACCAACTTCCTCCCCTCCCCTAACCCTACCATTCATTCTACCCTTTCACTTACACTGTGGTTCTGAGGAGTCCCTTCTGATATGGACGTGGCCCCCAATGGCTCCTCCAGATTCCTCCAAGGGGTCCTGAGGAAGCCGGGCTCCTGTGAGTGTGGACGTGGCCCCACGTGTTCCTGAGTCATAGTCAGCGGGTCCTGAGGACGCTGGGTCTCCTGTCACTGTGGACTATGCCTCACATCCTCTGGAAGCCTCACAGCAGGTCCTCAGGAGGCCGGGGGCTCCTGTCAGCCTGGACATGGCCTCACGTCCCCCAGAAAACTCACCGCAGGTCCTGAGGAGGCTGTGGGCTCCTGTCAGCATACACGCAGCCCCTTATGTCCCGAAGCCAAAGTGCAGGTCCTGAGGAAGACAGGGTTCCTGTCAGCATTGACGTGGTCCCACATTTTCCTCAAGCCTCACCATAAGACCTGAGGAGGCTGGGGGCTCCTGTCAGCATGGACGTGGCCTCAAATCTTCCCAAAACTTCACAGTGTGTCCTGAGGAGGCTGGAGACTCCTGTCACTGTGGATGCGGCACCCACAGTTTTCTTAGGCCTCACCACAGGACCTGACAATGCTGGGGTCTTCTGTCCACATGGACGCATCCACATATTTCCCCAAGTCTACACCAGGTGTCCTGAGGAAGTCAGCATCCTGTTGTGTCCATGTGGCCCCAAGTCCTCCTGAAGCGTAGCCGAGGGTTCGAGGAGGCCAGGGCTCCTGTAACCATGAATGCGGCCCCCTGCTTCCAGAAGCCTCAACTTATGTCCTGAGGGGCCCGGGAGCTCCTGCCAGAGTGAACCCGTCGCCACATCTTCCTGAAGCCTCCCCACAGTTCCTGAGGCTGCTCAGGGGCGCCTGTCAGCGTGAATGTGGGCCCACAATTTCCTGAAACCTCCCCGCCAGTCCTGAGGTGCTCAGGGCTCCTGTCACCGTGAATGTGGGCCCACATCTTCCTGAAGCCTCCCCACGGGTCCTGAGGCGGCCCAGGGGCTCCTGTCAGGTTGGATGCGGGCCCACATCTTCCTAAGGCCTCAACGCGGGTCCTGAGGAGACCGCGGTTCCTGTCAGCATGAATGTGGCCCAATTTCCCCCTGAAGACTCCCCGCGGGTCCTGAGGAGGCTGCAGCTCATCAGCATAGATGCGTCCCCATGTCTTCTGCAGGCCTCCCCAGCACAGGCTGGCTCCTGTTAGTGCAGGCAGAGGAGGCCTACTGCACATGCGTGCCCCATGGGAGGGGCCTGGGCTCAGGCGCCCCCTGCGGGATGCTCTGGTGCTACAGGAGACTGTGCAGGAGGCAGCAGGTGCTCTATGGGCCGCACCTGCCTCCTTTCAGGCTCCAGCTGGGGCCTGTTAGCTTCGGAAACATCTCACTGAAAAGGAGCCCAACACCCGGCTTCCCAGAAATACTTAAGGACAAGGAATTGGAGCCCACAGGACGTGAAATGAAATGTGGACCAGACTTTTACCACGTCCTGCAAAACTCACTCAACCCTCTTCCACTGTGGGCGGGACCGCGGGTTGGTGCAGCCACCCTGGAAACAGTGTGGAGGCCCCTCAGGAAGTTACAAATAGAGCCGCCCTGCGACCAGCAGGTGAACGGCCTGGAGCTCACTCCGAAGATACAGATGCAGTGAGACTTGGGACACCTGCACCCCAATGTCCACAGCAGCTGGGTCCACAGTAGCCACACTGTGGGAGGAGCCTCGGTACCCTCTGCCAGATGATGGATAAAGAGGATGGGAGATAGATGATGGTCATAGAGAGAGGAATGGTACTCAGCTATCAAAGAGAAGGAAATCTTTCCATTTGCAATAATGTGGATAGAACTAAAGGGATCATGTTAAGTGAAGTAAGTCACTCGGGAAAGAGAATGACCGTGTGGTTTCATTCATAGGTGGAATTAAAGAAGCAAAGCAGATGAACAACTGTGAAGGGAAGGAAAAACAAATAAGATGAAAACAGATGCAGGAAATACAGACCCTTAATGATAGGAAACTGAGGGTAGCTGGAAGGGGCAGATAACAGGGGACAGGCATGAAGGAGGGCACGTGATGTCTCGAGCACTGCTGTTATCTCCAACTGATGAATCCCTGAATTCTTCCTCTGAAAGTATAATACACTATACGTTAATTAATTGGGTTTAAATTAAGTTAAAAAAATCAGTTCTTTCAGAGCACATTTCCTTCTGGACTCTCTATTTTGCTCATTCAGCTTATGCCGGGACCACCCCCGTGGGTCTGGTTTGTCTACGTAGGCTCCACGCCTCATCCTTGGCCCAGCATAGGGCTAGAACTCACAACCCCTGAGATCAGGACCGGAGGTGAGGTCAGGAGTCGGATGCTTAACCGACGGAGCCAGCCAGGAGCCTGAGAACCACACTGCTTTATCTCTGTGACATCTTTTGAAATAGGAAAGTGCTGCGTCCCACTCTGTCATGCTTCTCCAATACTGATTTGCTGTCCGGGGTCATTTGTTGTGGGGGTTGGATGTTATGGGTTTTTTTTTTCCTATTTCTAACATCTGCCACCATGATTTTGATAGGAATGACATTGAAACTGAGGGTGGCTTCAGGAACTGCGGACATTTTCACAAGATGAGGCTCCCACCCCACAAGCCCAGGACGGCCTCCCAGAGCCTGGTTTGGCTCAGTGCACAAGTCTTGTGCTCCTTTGGTTCAGTCTCATTATTTATTTTCCTTGATGCTCCTGAGAAGGGCGTCACATCCTTCATTTCCTTCCTGAGTGCTCATTGTCAGGACACAGCAAGGCTACTCTGCTCTGTAGGGTCAGTTTGTGTCCCGTGACTTTTGAACTCACTCCTTAATTCTAACAGGATTTGGTGGAGGCTCTCGGGTTTCTCGTTTCTAGTACCTCTTCTTCAGCATATAGGGACAGTGTGACGTCCCCCTTCCAGGTGTGGAACCTTTGCTGTTTACAGCTTAATGTCCTAGAAAGCCCCACAATTGAATCAAAACTGAGCCCAGGCCAAGGGCAGGAAGCCCATATTAGAATGAGAACAGGGCTCAATTCCCTTGAAGGCCCCATATCAAAATGTAAACAGAACTTGAGGAATTGCTTCTGCCCTTCTGGAGGTCCCCGAGACCAGCCCTTAAAACTAAGCTAAAACCCACCTCAGGGTCCAAGTCCCTGCTCTGCTGTGTCGGGTATACTTGGATACAAGATCGAGCTTGTAAATAATCCCTCGTGTGTTTGCATCGGAATCGGCTTCTTGGTGGTTTCTCATATTCGCAATCTTGGGCACAACAGTCTGAGGTAAAAAACAAAACCAAAGAAACTCGGACGCAGGCAGAGTGAAAGCAGGGTTCTGAGAGAAGCGGCAGAGACCCGGGGGCTTGGCGGCTCCTTTGGTTCCTGCAGCCTGCAGACTGGGGGGCGGAATCCTCAGCCCCAGAGCCAGAGGACCCAGTGTCCCCACCCGCATCCCCCCATCAGCGCCGAGTCTCAGGGAGCAGCACAGCGCCGCCCGCTGGAGCCCAGAGATGCTGACGCCCACCCGTCTCTGATCCCCGCAGGTGCATATCCCAGGCAGATGTGCACCTGACAATCTGCACCACATCCCATCCCCAGACCCCACACAGACCACTCGCTTCCACCAAGTTGTCAGACCACAGAGGCTGCAGAGCTTCAGCTCTGCCTGGAAAGTATGGTCTAGCTTCCTTTGTACTTTGTGCTTTATTTTCATTTATTTTCTTTGATTCTTTTATATTAATTGCCTTACTTTAATTTTTATGTATGTACCTTATAAATTTCTTATTTTTACTTTCATAGTATTTTAATTGTTTCTTTTTTTAATTTTTTCAATTTATTTATGATAATCACAAACAGAGAGAAAGAGAGAGAGAGAGAGAGAGAGAGGTAGAGACACAGGCAGAGGGAGAAGCAGGCTCCAGGCACTGGGAGCCCGATGTGGGATTTGATCCAGAGTCTACAGGATTGTGCCCTAGGCCAAAGGCAGGCACTAAACTGCTGTGCCACCAGGGATCACTTTAATTGTTTCTATTTTGGGAGTTAGAATCTTTTAACAAGCAGGCCAAAATAATCTGTTGGTTTTTTTTTTTTGGGGGGGAGGAGGGCAGTTGTTATTGTTTTTCTTGAATTTCTTTTTCTTCCTTCTTTCTTTTCTGGAAAAAATAATGAGATGGAGAAATTCACCTCCATAAAATAACATGAGGTTCTAATCACAGCCAGGAAGTTCATCAATACACATATATGATGTCTAACTACAGTTTAAAACAATGATTATAAAGATAGCAGCTGGGCTGGATAAAGAGCACAGAAGAAAACTAGAGAAACGTTTACTGTAGAAATAAAAGAATGAAAATCTAGTCAGGCCAATGTTAAAAATGCTATAACTGAGATGCAGTCCCAAGTGGAAACCTTAAAAACAAGAAAGGTTATGGACCACAGAGACAGACGTAGGGAAGTCAGCCACTTATTAAAACAATAACATTCATACCATAGGAGACTCAGAAGATGAAGAGAGAGAAAAGGTGGGACTTGCTTAGACATTAGAAACGACAAATTCCCACCATGTACTTCAAGGTGGATGGAACTGGAAGGTATTATGCTGAGTGAAGTAAGTCAATCGGAGGACAAACATTGTATGTTCTCATTCATTTGGGGAATATAGATAATAGTGAAAGGGAATATAAGGGAATGGAGAAGAAATGAGTGGGAAATATCAGAAAGGGAGACAGAACATAAAGACTCCTAACTCAGGGAAATGAACTAGGGGTGATGGAAGGGGAGGATGGCGGGCGGTGGGGGTGAATGGGTTATGGGCACTGAGGGGGGCACTTGACAGGATGAGCAGTGGGTGTTATTCTGTATGTTGGCAAATTGACACCAATAAAATATAAAATTATTATTAAAAATAAAGGAAGAAAGAAAGAAAGAAGAAGAAAGAAAGAAAGAAAGAAAGAAAGAAAGAAAGAAAGAAAGAAAGAAAGAAAGAAAGAGTGGCACCTGTGTGGCTCTGTCAGTTAAGCTTTTCCCTTAGGCTCAGATCATGATCCAGGTCCCAAGGAAGGCTCCCTGTTCAGCAGGAAACCTGCTTCTCCCTCTCCCTCTGCCCCTCTCGTTCATGCTTTATCTCTCCTCTCTCTCTCAAATAAATAGAAAACATCTTTGAAAAAGAAACAAACAACAAACCCACAAGGAAGAGAAATCGCCCATTTAGAAGAATTTCAAACAATTTGTGAAGACATTCCAGCCTCAAGTTCATGAGCATAGCTTCCCACTCTTAAGTGTGGAATACACATAGTAACTTCCTACTACCAAACATAATATGAAAAACTTAAAATATTGATAATATAATAATAATAATAATTAATAATAATAATAATCAGTTTACTATGGAGAAAGCTGACAAACACTACCTCAGCAAGATGATCAGATCGATAC
Organism: Canis lupus dingo; assembly: GCF_003254725.2. Lineage (NCBI taxonomy): Eukaryota > Metazoa > Chordata > Mammalia > Carnivora > Canidae > Canis > Canis lupus. The sequence goes on along the minus strand of NC_064279.1, from coordinate 17,534 downwards.
CAAGACTGATAAATCATGTTGATAGTATCTATCCTTTATATGATATAATGAAAATGGCAGTATATCTCTGTATATAATCCACAACAACAGTTCAGTCATGAGATAAACAACAGACATGTCCCAGCTGAGGGAAATTTTACAAAATACTCTACTTCTCAAAGTGTTCCAGTTCAACAACAAAAAGGAAAGGCTGAAAGACTGTCACAATCCAGAGGAGCCTAAGGAAACATGAGGACAAATGGAATGTGATATGAGGGATGGAAACTTAGCAAAAACTAAGGAAATCTGTATAAAGTATGGTCTTTGTTTTCGTTTTCGGTTTTTGTTTTTGTTTTTGTTTTGGTCTTTGTTTAAAGCGAATTTTTTAATATTGATTCATTAGCTAATATTTGTACCATACTAATATAAGATATCAATAATTGGAGAAATTGAGTGCAAGTGCATGCGAATGCTCTGTACTATCTTCTCAATTTCCCTATAAATCTTTGTTTTTTCCTAATAAATAAGATTTATTTTGAAAATTGACTTAAATGAATGAGGCTCCAAATGTGAAGACATTTTTAGAATAGTTGAATTAACTTTTGCCTTATTCTTAAAGAGTTCCTTTGATGGAAACAAAGTAAGAATTTTAGATCAGAAGGAAAGAAAAACACTTATGAACACGTACAATGCCTCCTCAACCTGAAAAGCAGGAACGGATAATAATAGCAAAAATCAGATAAAAATACTTCTATTATAATAGACACCATATTGCAAGTGCATTTAAAATTAGCAGCGCATAACATTTATTTCCTTGACATTTGTCTTCCAAAGAGTTCAAAGTGTTTCAGTGTCAGTTGAAACAGGGGAAGAATCTCAGGGAAGAATCCTTCACATAATAATAGGACCATTGGTAATAATGTCTCTCAGTTCATTCCAAATCCATAAAGATGCATTTCCTGATGAGTGACTGAGCTGTGAAGAAAGAGATGAGAAACCCTCATCCCTCTGAATTACTTGTGTCAGAATATTTTCACCATAGTACCACGGATAGTAAATTATCCTTATTAACAGGAAATATGTCTCAGATTGGAATCTGAGCAATCAGATGGGCAGAGAAAAATTGCTTTGACTCGCTCTTCATCTTTTAAAGACAAAGGAGAGCTTCTCTATGTACAAGTCAGTTGTCAAGATAGCCTTAGGGAATAAGAGTCTGCAGCATGGAATCCCGCTGCGCAGCTGGGAAGCCCGTGCCCCAGGTCTTCCTGATCCCAAATCCCTGGGCCTGTCCCCCAACAGACGCTGCCATGCTGAGGTCATTTGCAATTGCTCTCTTAGGAGCTCTGGGGAAGGGGGAAGGAGATAGTTAGGATGGAACGGGAAGCATGGAGGCCAAGAAAATTAAGGCCATTCCAATTTAAATTCAGTGTTAGCCCAAGTCCACCCATCCCAGGTCCCTGTGAAGAAGAGCTGAAATTTACATTACTTCAGTTACAGGAAAAAAACAAAAGTTTACAGCTTAATGACCTAGAAAGCCCCACAATAGAATCAAAACTGAGCCCAGGCCAAGGACAGGAAGCCTCTATTAGAATGAGAACAGAGCTCAATGCCCTTGAATGTCCCATATCAAAATGTAAACAGAACTTGAGGAATTGCTCCAGCCCTTCTGGAGGTCTCTGAGACCAGCCCTTAAAACTAAGCTAAAACCCGCCTCGGGATCCAAGTCCCTGCTCCACTCTGTTGGGTATACTTGGACACAAGCTCGAGCTTGTAAATAAACGCACGTGTGTTTGAATCAGTGTCGGCTTCTCCGTGGTTTCTTGGATTCGCAGTCTTGGGCACAACACTCTGAGATAAAAAAACAAAACCAAAAGAAGCTCGGACACAGGTAGAGTAAACGCAGGTTTCTGAGAGAATCAGCGAGACCCGGGGGCTTGGGGGCTCTTCTGTGGAGGCCCATGCAGACTGGGGGACCAGATGCTCAGCCCCAGAGCCAGAGGACCCAGAGACCCCACCCGCATCCCGCCCATCAGGGGGTCTCAGGGAGCAGCACTGCACCGCCCACTGGAGGCCAGAGGTGCTGACGCCCACCCCGCCTCTGACCCCGCATGGTGCATCTACCACGCAGATGTGCACCTGATAATCAGCGCCAGAGCCCATCCCCAGACCCTGCACAGACCACTCACTGCCACCATGTTGTCGGACCACAGAGGATGCAGAGATTCAGCTCTGCCTGGAAAGTAGGATCTAGCTTCCTTTGTACTTTGTGCTTTATTGTCATTTATTTTCTTTGATTTTTTTATTAATTGCCTTATTTTAATTTTTATGTATGTACCTTATATATTTCTTATTTTTACTTTCATGGTACTTTAATTGTGTTTCATATTTTGGGATTTAGAATCTTTTAAAATGCAGGCCAAAATAATCTGGTGTTTTTTTTTGGAGGGCAGTTGTTATTGTTTTCCTTGGTTTTTCTTTTTCTTCCCTCTTTCTTTTCTGGAAAAGGTAATGAGGTGGATAAATTCAACTCCATAAAATAACATGAGGTAGTACTCACAGCCAGGAAGTCCATCAATACACATATATGATGTCTAACTACAGTTTAAAACAATGATTATAAAGATAGCAGCTGGGCTGGAAAAAGAGTACAGAAGAAAACTAGAGAATCCCTTACTGCAGAAATAAAAGAACTAAAATCTAGTCAGGCCAATGTTAAAAATGCTATAACTGAGATGCAGTCCCAAGTGGAAGCCATAAAAACAAGAAAGGTTATGGACCACAGAGACAGACGTAGGGAAGTCAGCCACTTATTAAAACAATAATATTCATATCTTAGGAGACGCAGAAGATGAAGACTGAGAACAGGTGGGCCTTGCTCAGCCATTCGAAACGACAAATAACCACCATTTGCTTCAACGTGAATGGAACTGGAAGGTATTATGCTGAGTGAAGTAAGTCAATCGGAGAAGGACAAGCATTGTATGTTCTCATTCATTTGGGGAATATAGATAATAGTGAAAGGGGATATAAGGGAACGGAGAAGAAATGTGTGGGAAATATCAGAAAGGGAGACAGAACATAAAGACTCCTAACTCAGGGAAATGAACTAGGGGTGATGGAAGGGGAGGAGGGCGGGCGGTGGGGGTGAATGGGTGATGGGCATTGAGGGGGGCACTTAATGGATGAACACTGGGTGTTTTTCTGTATGCTGGCAAATTGAAAACCAATAAAAAATAAAATTATTATTAAAAGAAAGAAAGAAAGAAAGAAAGAAAGAGAAAGAAAGAAAGAAAGAAAGAAAGAAAGAAAGAAAGAAAGAAAGAAAGAAAGAAAAAAGAAAGAGAGAGTGGCACCTGGGTGGTCATTCAGTTAAGCTACTGCTGTAGGCGCAGATCATGATCCAGGTCCCAAGTCCTGTTTAGCAGGGAACCTGCTTCTCCCTCTCCCTCTGCCACTCTCGCTCATGCTTTTTCTCCTCTCTCTCTCTCATATAAATAAATAACATCATTGAAAAAGAAACAAACTCAGAAGGAAGAGAAATCTCCCATGTAGAAGAATTTCAAACAATTCGTGCAGACATACCACACTCAGGTTCATGAGCATAGCTTCAAACTTTTATGTGTGCAATATACATAGTAACTTCCTTCTGCAAAATATATTATGAAAAACTTAAAATAATAATGATAATATAATAATAATAATAATAATAATAATAAAGAATCACTTAACTACGGAGAAAGATGACAAACACTACCTCAGCAAGATGATCAGATCGATACCAAGACTGATAAATCATGTTGATAGTATCTATCCCTTATATTATATAATGAAAATGGCAGTATATCTCTGTATATAATCCACAAAAACAGTTCAGTCATGAGATAAACAACAGACATGTCCCAACTGAGAGAAATTTTACAAAATACTCTACTTCTCAAAGTGTTCCAGTTCAACAACAAAAAGGAAAGACTGAAAGACTGTCACAATCCAGAGGAGCCTAAGAAAACAGGAGGACAAATGGAATGTGATATGAGGAATGGTAACTTAGCAAAAACTAAGGAAATCTGAATAAAGTATGGTCTTTGGTTAATGCGACTATTTTAATATTGATTCATTAGTTCATATTTGTACTGTACTAATGTAAGATATCAATAATTGGAGAAATAGAGTGCCAGTGCATGCGAATGCTCTGTACTATCTTCTCAATTTCCCTATAAATCTTTGTTTTTTTCCTAATAAATAAGATTTATTTTGAAAATTGACTTAAATGAATCAGGATCCAAGTGTGAAGACATTTTAAGAATCGTTGAACTAACTTTTGCCTTATTCTTAAAGAGTTCCTTTGGTGGGAACAAAGAAATAATTTTATATCAGAAGGAAAGAACAACACTTATGAACACGTATAATGCTTCCTCAACCTGAAAAGCAGGAAAGGATAATAAAAGCAAAAATCAGAAAAAAAATACTTCTATTATAATAGACACCATATTGCAAGTGCATTTAAAATTAGCAATGCAAAATAAAATAAAATAAAAATAAAATTAGCAATGCATAACATTTATTTCCTGGACATTTGTCTTCCAAAGAGTTCACAGTTTTTCAGTGTCAGTTGAATTAGGGGAAGAATCTCAGGGAAGAATCCTTCACATAATAATAGGACCATTGTAATAATGTTTCTCAGTTCTTTCCAAATCCATAAAGATGCATTCCCTGATGAGTGACTGAGCTGTGAAGAAAGAGATGAGAAAGCATCATCCCTCTGAACTATTTGTGTCAGAATATTTTAAGCATAGTACTACGGATAGTAAATTATCCTTATTACCAGGATATACATCTCAGATTGGAATCTGAGCAATTAGATGGGCAGAGAAAAAAAACTTAGACTCACTCCTCATCTTTTAAAGATAAAGGAGAGCTTTTCTATGTACAAAGTCAGTTGTTAAGATAGCCTTAGGGAATAAGAGTCTGCAGCATGGAATTCTGCTGCACAGCTGGGACGCCCACGCCCCAGGTCTTCCTGATCCCAAATCCCTGGGCCTGTCCCCCAACACACGCTGCCAAGCTGAGGTCATTCGCAATTGCTCTCTTAGGAGCTCCAGGTAAGGGGAAAGAGCTAGATAGGATGGGACTGGACACAAGGAGGTCGAGAAAATGAAGGCCTTTCTACTTTAAGTTCAGTGTTCGAACAAGTCCAGCATCCCAGGCCCCTGTGAAGAAGACCTGAAATTTACATTACTTCAGTTACAGGAAAAAAACAAAGGTTTACAGCTTAATGGCCTAGAAAGCCCCACAATAAAATGAAACTGAGCCCATGTCAAGGGCTGGAAGCGCCTATTAGAATGAGAGCAGAGCCCAATACCCTTGAAGGCCCCATATCAAAATGTAAACATAACTTGAGGAATTGCTCCAGCCCTTCTGGAGGACCCCGAGACAAGCCCTTAAAACTAAGCTAAAACCCACCTCGGGGTCCACGTCCCTGCTCCGCTGTGTTGGGTGTACTTGGACGCAAGCTGGAGTTTGGAAATGAACCCTTGTGTGTTTGCATTGGTGTCAGCTCCTTAGTGGTTTCTCAGATTCGCAAACTTGGGCACAACACCCCCATGTCCCCTCCTACCTTGGCTGAACCCCTATCCCCTCCCACCCAGGGTAACACTCAGTCTCCTTCCTGCCTACAACAGCTGGGCACAGGCCGTCACACAGGTCCCATGAGCACGGTGGGGACTCCCGCCGTCCCTGGCCTCCCAGAGGAAGGAAGGAGGTTTTGGCAGTAGACACTCCCATGGTGGCCCCAGGGATCCATGCCCAGGACAGACAGGTTGGGGTCTGTGTCCCTGATGCCAGCTCCTCCTCCCCGGTTTTCCCACAGGAAATGAAGGAGGAGACCCTAGTCTCCTCTAGGGACATCACGCTGGGGGACCTGGACATCAACAGGATGTTCAGCAGTCACGTCATGTTTTGGGACTACTAGGGGGTAGGGTGAGGCTGAGGGGCCCGGGGGATCGGGACCCGGGAGGACCGGGGGCTTCTGGGTAGGGAACACAGGGCTTCAGAGCCTGGGGAAGAACAGCAGCGAACAACACAATGCTCCATGGTAGATTGTTGGGGATGAACACCGTGCCCCCACCCTCGGGGTCTCAGGGATGAGGAGGCCACTAGGACGGGGCCTCCAGGGATTGTCATGTAAGCTGAACCCCAAAGGGGTGAGGGACGGCCCCCTGAAAAGCAGGGGGCTGGGGTGAGGCCGTGGGGCCAGTAAGGGGACCTGGGGGCAGGGTGCATGGCCGTGACTGGAGGACACACATCGATCTGATGAGGTTCGGACGGGTCAGGGTGATACCCACCCTCAGGACTTTATATATTTCTAAATTCTATGCATTCAATTTGAGACAATTTGCAATTTGTAAACATACATAGTATGATGACCCCCAGATAATGCCCCTGGTCCAGCCAGGGCCCTGCACTCACCACAGGGGTCCCCAGGGGCAGGTGTCACAGCATACCCCAGACTGGGGTCGCCTTTATCTGTAGACGTCTCCGTGTGCATCTTAGAGAAAGGGGATGCCCTGTGTCCGCAGGCTCCCCACACCATCCTCCCATTCCCCAGACCCACACCATCCCCTAACATCATCATCCCCCATGGCATAGCCCCTACACCATCCCCCTCACACACTCACAGCCTCACACAATCCCCACCCACACTATACCCCAACACCATCCCTGCTACACCATCCCCCACAACCCACCACCATCATATCCTTGCCCCTACACCATCGACCCCCACACCATCGTCCCTGAGCAAGGACCCAGTGCACCTGCACCCTGTGGGACATGCTCAGACTCCCCGGGGTTCTCTGGATACCCTGCTCACATCAGAAGCCCGGGTGTCCCATTGAGTACCCAGCGGTTGCAGGGAGGAGGGAAGGCAGGGAGTCCCGGACAGTGTGTGTGCAGGAGAGTGGTGCAGAAGACACACTATGCCCTGCCTCCACCCACTGTCCCTCCGGGAGTGCGGCACAACCTGCACAGGACACCAGCCCATAACCCAGAGGGACCTGGACTGACTTGGGCCCAGGCTCTGTGAGGGCTGGATTGATTTGAGCCCCCACCAATCCCAACTCAAAGACTAATGGAATCAGGCCCGCATGGCCCTGGCCAACCCTGGATTCTGGCCCCGGACTGAGCGAGCCCTCTCAAAGTGGATGTGGCCTCCTGGGCCCTGGGCGTGCCCCACCGATACAGGTCGCTTATCTAGGGCAGCCCTGGGGATCCCGGGACACATCAGTGTGGGGAGAGGAGGGGTAAGCCGGTGGGCCACACCTGCACCCACACCATGAGGCAGGCTCCTCCAGGTGCTGGGGCCCCAGAGGGTCCGAGGCAGGGGTCCAGCTGCCCTGCGGGGACCCAGCACAGGAGCCCATGACCAGCAGGTCCAGGTCAGCTCTGCTGTCCTCAGAACTGTCACTCAGGCTGAAACCTCAGGACACACGCCACCACCCGGAGTCCACACATGCTCCCAGATGGGGGACTCCAGCACCCGCCCACCCACCCCATGTGATTCTTGCCCCCACATAAAGGACAGAAAGGTCTCCTTCCCCAGGGGAAGACACGCACCTATGGCTCTGAGCCCATTTGCTGTACAAAGTCAATAAAGTGTTGTGGTGCGAAAATGCACAGCCAGCCCATTTCTGTGTCTCCCAGAACTCTGTGCACAGGGGGTGAAGAGACCCCCAGAGAGGAGGAGGGGACACCACCTAGGCCCTAACCAGCCCCTGCAGGGGCGCCACCAGGCAAACACAGCTGACGTCCCCACGTGCCTTCCCGGGGCGGCCAGACCCACTGCCAGACATGGGAATGTGGCCGAGTCGGAACTTCCAGCTCAGCTGACCCTCCAGCTGAAAGTCACTGCACGAGTGAGCGCCAGTGTGGCCAGGAGAGCCCAGCTAGCCTGCCCAGTACCAGCACCAGAAATGATATTCTGTCCAACCATTTTGGGGTTTTGGGTGACCCAGCAAGAGGATCCGATAGCTGCATGGGATAGCTGCATGTGATAGACACACACGCACCTCAAAACCAACAAAAGTCGGAATCCCCCCAATGTTGTCAAACAGCAGCCAGATGGTTACATACACTACGCTGTGGTCCCCAATAGGATACATGGAAAACGCTATAAGCCATTACTGCAGAGGTGCTGGAGGCACCGAGATGTGCCTGCTGTGATCCAACAAGGAGTGCAGAGGGGCAGGAAGCATCCTCCGGAGAGGGGGCCCACCTAGGAAAGGACACTAGGTCCCTGTGAAGGCTACAGAGGGTGAAATCTGTCCTCCTCTCTTTCAGCTTCTGGTTTTCCTCCTAAATGCCATTTTCCTCAATCATATTAGAAAGAATTTATTTTATGTTTTTAAATTTCTTTTTATTGGAGTCCAATTTGTATGAATTCTTTCTTCAGCAAGGGTGTCATTCAGGAGAGAAGGAGAGATAAAGATTTTCCTAGACAGGCAACATATAAAGGAGTTCATGACCACTTAACCAGTGCAGTAAGGAATTTTAAGAGGGACTCTTCTAGTGGGGGAAAAAAAAGAGACCAAAAGCAACAAAGACTAGAAAGGACCAGAGAACGTCACCAGAAACACCAACTCTTCTGGTAACAGAAATACACAAAGTTCATATCTTTGAATAATCACTCTGACTGCTGATAGACTAAATGCTTCAATCAAAAGATATAGGGTATCAGAGTGGCTTAAAAAGCAGGATCCAGGATGCCTGGGTGGTTCAGGGGTTGACCCTCTGCCTTTGACTCAGGGTGTGATCCTGGAGTCTTGGATCGAGTCCCATATTGGGCTCCTGGTGGGGAGCCTGTTTCTCTCTCTGCCTAATTTTCTGCCTCTCTCTCTCTCTCTCTCTCTGTCACTATCATAAATAAAATTATTATTAAAAAAACAACATCCATCTGTACGCTGCCTATAAGATGCTCACCTTCGACCTATAGACACCAACAGATTGAAAGTCAGGGGATGGAAAATCACTATGACGCTAATGGATATCAAAAGAAAGCTGGAGGACTCATACTTATATCAGACAAATGAGATTTGAAACCAAAACCTGGGGGACATCTGGTGGCTCAGAGGTTGAGCATCTGCCTTCGGCTCAGGGTGTGATTCTGGGATCCCAGGATCGAGTCCCACATCAGCCTCCCTATGGGCAGCCTGCCTCTCACTCTGCTATGTTCCTTCCTCTGCTTCTCTGTGTAATTCTCATGAATAAATAAATAAATATTTTAAATTTCAAAAAAGAAAGAACAAATACTGTAAGAAGAGATGAAGAAGGGCATTATTTCATAATTAAAAAGACTCTCTATCATGATCAAACAACTAAATATTTATGCTGCCAACATGGGAGTACCTAAATATAGAAACCACTGTTGGTGGGAATGTGAACTGGTGCAGCCACTCTGGAAAACTTTGTGGAGGTTCAATGAGATAAAAGTAGACCTTCAAGACAACCCAGAAATTGCACTGTTGGGGAGTTACCCCAAAGATTCAGATGCAATGAAACGCCGGGACACCTGCACCCCGATGCTTATATTACGAATGTCCACAATAGCCAAACTGTGGAAGGAGCCTCGGTGTCCATCGAAAGTTGAATGAATAAAGAAGATGTGGTTTATGTATACAATGGAATATTACTCAGCCATTAGAAGTGGACTGCTCCCGAGTTACTGTGTGGGCTGGATACAGGTTTCCAGAGCTGGCCGCTGCCACTGGCGTTGTTCCTCCTGGGACCTCACGGGGTAAACTAACCGCACTGAGCCCTGCACCAAGCAGGGGACAGAGCAGCTCCCCCAAATGCTAACACCTGAAAATCAGCACAATAGGCCCCTCCGCCAGAAGACCAGCTAGACGGACAAGTTCCAGGGGAAGTCAAAGGACATAAAGCACACAGAAACATAAGATACTCCCCCATGTTTTTTTTTTATTTCTGATTGCTTCCCCCACCCTTTTTCCCATTTTCTTTCTTTTCTTTCTTTTTTATTCTCTTTTATCCTTCTTTCTTCCTTTATTCTTTTTCCTTTTTCTCTTTTCTTTCCTTCTTTCTCTCCTCTCTTTTTCTCCTTTTCCCAATTCAATTTCTTTTTGGTCACTAGGCACTCAGGAAAATGACTAGAAGGAAAACCTCACCTCAAAAGAAAGAATAAGAAACAGTCCTCTCTCCCACAGAGTTACAAAATCTGGATTACAACTGAATGTCAGAAAGCCAATTCAGAAGCACTATTATACAGCTAATGGTGGCTCTAGAAAAAAGCATAAAGGACTCAAGAGACTTCAGGACTGCAGAATTTAGATCCAATCAGGCTGAAATTAAAAATCAATTGAATGCAATGCAATCCAAACTAGAAGTCCTAATGACGAGGGATAACGAGGTGGAAGAACAAGTGAGTGACATAGAACACAAGTTGATGGCAAAGAGGGAAACTGAGGAAAAAAGAGACAGACAATTAAAAGACCAGGAAGACAGATTAAGGGAAATAAACGACAGCCTGAGGAAGAAAAACCTATGTGAATTTGGGGTTCCCAAGGGTGCCAAAATGGACAGAGGGCCAGAATATGTATTTGAACAAATCATAGCTGAAAACATTCCTACTCTGGGAAGGGAAACAGGCATTCAGATCCAGGAAATAGAGAGATACCCCCCTAAAATCAATAAAAACCGTCCAACACCTCGACATTTAATCGTGAAGCTTGCAAATTCCAAAGATAAAAGGAAGATCCTTAAAGCAGCAAGAGACAAGAAAATCCTGACCTTTATGGGGAGGAGCATTAGGGTAACAGCAGACGTCTCCACAGCGACCTGGCAGCCCAGAAAGGGCTGGCAGGATATATTCAGGGTCCTCCATGAGAAGAACATGCAACCAAGAATACTTTATCCAGCAAGGCTCTCATTCAAAATGGAAGGAGAGATAAAGATCTTCCAAGACAGGCAGGAACTGAATGAATATGTGACCTCCAAACTAGCTCTGCAAGAAATTTTAAGGGGGACTCTTAAAATTCCCCTTTAAGAAGAAGTTCAGCGGAACAATCCACAAAAACAAGGACTGAATAGATATCATGATGACACTAAACTCATATCTGTTGATAGTAATTCTGAACGTGAACAGGCTTAATGACCCCATCAAAATGTGCAGGATTTCAGACTGGATAAAAAAGCCGGACCCATCTATAGCTGTCTACAAGAGACTCATATTAGACAGAAGGACACCTACAACCTGAAAATGAAATGTTGGAGAACAATTTACCATTCAAAACGTCCTCAAAAGAAAGCAGGGGTAGCCATCCTTATATCAGATAAACTAAAATTTACCCTGAAGACTGTAGTGAGAGATGAAGAGGGACACTAAATCATACTTAAGGGATCTATCCCAGAAGAGGACTTAACAATCCTCAATATATGCCCCGAATGTGGGAGCTCCCAAATATTTAAAGCAATTAATAACAAAAGTGAAGAAATACTTAGATAATAATACACTTATACTTGGTGACTTCAATCTAGCTCTTTCTACCCTCGATAGGTCTCTAAGCACAACATCTCCAAAGAAACAAGAGCTTTAAATGATACACTGGACCAGATCGATTTCACAGAAATCTACAGAACTTTACATCCAAACTCAACTGAATACACATTCTTCTCAAGTGCACATGGAACTTTCTTCAGAATAGACCACATACTGGGTCACAAATAGGGTCTGAACCGATACCAAGGGATGGGGATCGTCCCCTGCATATTCTCAGAGCATAATGCCTTGAAATTAGAACTAAATCACAACAAGAAGTTTGGAAGGACCTCAAACACGTGGAGGTGAAGGATCAACCTGCTAAAAGATGAAAGGGTCAACCAGGAAATTGAGGAAGAATTAAAAAGATACATGGAAACTAATGAGAATGAACATACAACCGTTCAAATTCTTTGGGATGCAGCAAGAGCAGTCCTAAGGGGGAAATATATCACAATACAAGAATCCATTCAGAAACGGGAAACTACTCAAATACAAAAGATAACCTTACACATAAAGGGGTTAGAGAAAAAAAAGCTGATAGACCTACACCCAACAGAAGAAGAGTTAATTAAAATTCGAGCAGAACTCAAGGAAATCGAGACCAGAGGAACTGTGGAACAGATCAACAGAATGAGGAAATGGTTCTTTGAATGAATTATAAGATAGATAAACCATTAGCCAACCTATTAAAAAGAAGAGAGAGAAGACTCAATAAAAATCATGAATGAGAAAGGAGAGATCACTACCAACACCAAGGAAATACAAACGATTTTAACAACATATTATGAACAGCCATACACCAATAAATTACGCAATGTAGAAGAAATGGACGCATTCCTGGAAAGCCAGAAACTACCAAACTGGAACAGGAAGAAATAGAAAACCTAAACAGGCCAATAACCAGGGAGGAAATTGAAGCAGTCATCAAAAACCTCCCAAGACACAAAAGTCCGGGGCCAGATGGCTTCCCAGGGGAATTCTATCAAACGTTTAAAGAAGAAAACATACCTATCCTACTAAAGCTGTTTGGAAAGATAGAAAGAGATGGAGTACTTCCAAATTCGTTCTATGAAGCCAGCATCACCTTAATTCCAAAACCAGACAAAGACCCCACCAAAAAGGAGAATTACAGACCAATAGCCCTGATGAACATGGATGCAAAAATTCTCAACAAGATACTAGCCAATAGGATCCCACAGTACATTAAGAAAATTATTCACCATGACCAAGTAGGACTTATCCCTGGGACACAAGGCTGGTTCAACACTCATAAAAAAATCACTGTGATTCATCATATCAGCAAGAGACAAACCAAGAACCATATGATCCTCTCATTAGATGCAGAGAAAGCATTTGACAAAATAGAGCATCCATTCCTGGTCAAAACACTTCAGAGCGTAAGGATAGAGGGAACATTCCTCGACATCTTAAAAGCCATCTAGGAAAAGCCCACAGCAAATATCATTCTCAATGGGGAAGCACTGGGAGCCTTACCCCTAAGATCAGGAACAAGACAGGGATGTCCACTCTGACCACTGCTATTCAAAATAGTACTGGAAGTCCTGCCTCAGCAATCAGACAACAAAAAGACATAAAGTCATTCAAATTGACAAAGAAGTCAAACTCTCCCTCTTCGCCAATGACATGATACTCTACCTAGAAAAACCAAAAGCCTCCACCCCAGGATAGCTAGAACTCATACAGCAATTGGTAGCGTTGTAGGATACAAAATCAATGCCCGGAAATCATGGCATTTCTATACACTAACAATGAGACTGAGAAAGAGAAATTAGGGAGTCAGTCTCATTTACAATTGCACCCAAAAGCATAAGATACCTAGGAATAACCTAACCAGGAGGTAAAGCATCTATACCCTAAAACTATAGAAAACTTCTGAAAGAAATTGAGGAAGACACAAAGAGATGGAAAAATATTCCATGCTCATGGATTGGCAGAATTAACATTGTGAAATATCAATTTACCAAGGCAATGTTCACCTTTAATGCAAACCCTATCAAACTACCATGGACTTTCTTCAGAGACTTAGAACTAATTATTTTAAGATTTGTGTGGAATCAGGATCCCTGGGTCATGCAGCGGTTTGGCGCCTGCCTTTGGCCCAGGGCACGATCATGTAAATCCAGGATTTAAATCCCATGTCAGCCTCCTGGTGCATGGAGCCTGCTTCTCCCTCTGACTGTGTCTCTGCCTCTCTCTCATCTCTCTGTTGTGACTATCACAAATAAAAAAGACTTGTGTGGAATCAGAAAAGACCCTGCAATAAATCGGGCGAATTTTAAAAAGACAACCATATCTAGGGCATCACAATGCCAGATTTAGGGAAAATGCAGCCAGGGTCTGGCAAGACAGTTGGGTACTGGCACAAAAACAGACAAATAGATCAATGGAACAGAAAGAGAACCCAGAAGTGGACCCTGAACTTTATGGTCAACTAATATCGATAAAGTTGGAAAGACTATCGATTGGAAGAAAGACAGTCTCTTCAAATAATGTGCTGGGAAAATGGACATCACATGCAGAAAGAATGAAATACACCACTTTCTTTCACCATAACAAAAATAATCTCAAAATGAATGAAAGATCTAAATGTGAGACAAGAGTCCATCAAAATCAGAGGAGAACACAGACTATATCGTTTTTGAACTTGGCCACAGTAACTCTGGATAGATCCACGAAGGCAAAATAAAACAAAAGCAAAAATGAACTATTGTGATTCTGCATCAAGATAAGAAGCTTTTTGCACAGCAAAGGATGAACAGTCAACAAAAACTAAAAGACAACCTACAGAATGGGAGAAGATATTTGCAAATGACGTATTTCAGATAAAGGGTTAGTTTGAAGATCGATAAAGAACTTCTTAAAATCAACACAAAGAGACAAAGAATCCAACTATGAAATGGGCAAAAGACAATAGAAATCTCACAGAGACGATACTGTACACAACATGAACATAAAAAAATGCTCCAGCATCACTTGCTATAGGAAATACAAATCAAAACCACAATGAACCACCTCACACCACTGAATGAGAGATTAATAGGCAAGAAAACAAAATGTTGAGAGGATGCGAGAAAAGGAAGACTCTTACACTTTGGTGGTAATGTGAACTGGTGCAACCACTCTGGAAAACTGTTGGAGGTTCCTCAAAGGTTAAAAATAGACCTGCCCTATGACCCAGCAATTGCACTGTTGGGATTTACCTCAAAGATTCAGATGCAATGAACACGCGGACACCTAGCACCGACCATAGCAGCAGCCACAATACAAATGTGGAAGGAGCTGAGTCCTGAAAGATGAATGGATAAGGAACATGTGGTTTATGTATACAATGGATTACCGAGGCATTAGAAACAAAATACCCACCTTTGTCTTCAACCTGGATGAATGGAGAGGTTTTACGCTGAGTGAAGTAAGTCAATCAGAGAAGGACAACATCATGTTCTCATTCAATTGGAAATATAAAAATAGTGGGAATATAACGGAATGTAGAAGAGAAATGTTGGAAGATCAGAAAGGAGACAGAACATAAAGACTCTGACTCATGAAGGAAACGAAGAGGGATGCTGGAAGGGAGAGGGCAGGGGGGGTGAATGGGTGCCAGGCACCTGAGGGAACTTGCGGATGAGCCTGCTGTTTACTCTGCTTTGTAATTGAAACCAATAAAAATAAATTTATTTTTAAAGTTAAACAACTAAATATTTATGCGCAAACACATAGAGAACCTAAATAGAAACCAATTAATGACAAATCACAGAACTCACTGATAATAATACAATGACAGGGGATTTTAACACCCAATATGGCAATGGACTGATCCCCATGCAGAAAATCAAAGGGGAACAATTAGCTCGACACAACTGGACCAGGGACTCAACAGATATAGTCTGAAATTCATCCTAAAGCAGAACACACATTCCTTTCAGTGCACATGGGCATTCCTTCCAGAACAGATCATATCATGGCCCACAAATCAGCCCTCAACAGGTAACAGGTCAGAAGAAGGTTGATATCACACCCTGACATTTTCAGACCACTTAGGCAAGAAACTGAGAAGAGTCGAAGAAAAAATTTGGACAGACTCAAAATACTGTGGAGATTATGAATATCTACTGAGAATGAATGACAACTAAGAAATCATGATAGAGAATATAAAACAAATGAAAATGAAAACATGTTTCTCCAAACCTCTGGGATGTAGCAAAGGCAGTCCTAAGAGGAAGTACATAGCAATACAGGCCTACCTCACGAAAAAGAAGTTCCAATACACAACCCAACCCCTACAACCTAAAGGAGCTGAAATAATAGCAAACAAAAAGCCCAAAGCACAGAAGAAGGAAAAATAAAGATGAGAGCAGAAATAAACATAGCAGAAAACAAAACAGTAGAATGGAATAATCTAAACTACAGATAGTTTCTTTTTTTTTTTTGTGATAGTACACAGAGAGAGAGAAAGAAAATACAGACTAGCAGAGGGCAGAAGCAGGCTCCATGCACGGCGAGCCGACGTGGGATTGATCCGTGGCCCAGGATCTGCGCTCTGGCCAAAAGGCAGCGTACCAAACCACTGCGCCACCCAGGACCCTAAGAACTGGTTCTTCAAAATAATTAATAAAATGACAATGCCCAGCCAAGCCTTCAATGACGAAAAAGGAAAACCTAAATAAATAAAATCACAAATGAGAGAAGAGAGATCACAATCACACCAGAAAACTAAAACAATTATAAGGGTAATACTGATGAAAGATTTATGCTAATCAAACTGGGCGACCTGGAAGAAATGGACAAATCCTAGAATTGCACGGCAAAAGAAACTGAAATAGGAAGAAATAGAAAATATAATAGACCCATATTAGCAAAGAAACAGAATCAAGTTAAGGCACGTGTGCCTCACAGCTCGGTGAGAATGCTTTTAGAGTAAGGTCATGTTCCCCAGGCTCCTGGGGGATCACGTAACCTACACTCAGGCTCCCTCGCTGGAGCTTCATTTTCCCTTCGGCCCATAACTGCTCTCTGTGTTTAATGAATACGTAAATAATGTTAGGCACACTGATGGAAAAACCAGTTGAGGTCATCTGAGAAGTTAAAGGGATAGGGGATCCCGGGCATGGCTACAGCGGTTGGCAACTGCCTTTGGCCCAGGCTAGATCTCTGGAGACCCGGTGATCGAATCCCCATCGCGGCTACTAGTGCATGTAGCACTGCTTTCTCTTACCTCCTGCCCTCTCTCTCTGTGAACTTAGCCATAATAAAAATTAAAATAAAATAGAAGTTAAAATAGAGCTCACCCTACGATTCCAAAATTGTACAGCTAGGGTGATTTACCTGGGATACAAAGATAGTTTAGTCAGATTGAGGGGAACTAGCAGTCCAGTGTTGGTAGCAGCATTATCCAACAAGCGAAACTGGTGTATACAGCCCAGAGTGGTCCACGACGATGAATGCAAGGTAGAGACGATTGTGTGGTAATATATACACATGAACATCACTGGCTCATCAAGAAGGATGAACAGGATGGATTTACTGTGACAATGGATTGAAGAGAGTAAAGGGACTTACGCTAAAATGAACTCATGTATCATCGAGTAAGACAGGTACCAAGATACCATACATTACCATATCTCACTGTGAATTTAAGAAACCAAACAAACTGGCAAGGGGGCAATGTGGATGAGAGATGCAACCAGAACACACTATTACATCACAAAATAATACTAATAAATACATGATGAAGGTGGGGATGTGGGAAATCAGGGGGGGATAGTGAGGTCACTCTACCAGTACAGGACATTGTATTCAATGGGTGAATCACTACTGTGGTAAACCTGAAATATATCAATACTGTGTTTACTAAAGAGGAATTCAGTAAAACTTTTAAAAATAAAATGGTCAGTATAGAAGACATGTGCACCACAAGAGATAAATCAGAAAGACAACTGAAAATCCAAACAAAGAGTCTTTAGACAAGATGCACTGAACGAAGTAATAC